>NC_088784.1:77139746-77764746 GCF_958450345.1 Calliphora vicina
TTTCTATAGAAATATGCCTCAAGAAGACACTTTTCTATAGAAATATGTCTCAAGAAGACACTTTTCTATAGAAATATGTCTCAAGAAGACACTTTTCTATAGAAATATGTCTCAAGAAGACACTTTTCTATAGAAATATGTCTCAAGAAGACACTTTTCTATAGAAATATGTCTCAAGAAGACACTTTTCTATAGAAATATGTCTCAAGAAGACACTTTTCTATAGAAATATGTCTCAAGAAGACACTTTTCTATAGAAATATGTCTCAAGAAGACACTTTTCTATAGAAATATGTCTCAAGAAGACACTTTTCTATAGAAATATGTCTCAAGAAGACACTTTTCTATAGAAATATGTCTCAAGAAGACACTTTTCTATAGAAATATGTCTCAAGAAGACACTTTTCTATAGAAATATGTCTCAAGAAGACACTTTTCTATAGAAATATGTCTCAAGAAGACACTTTTCTATAGAAATATGTCTCAAGAAGACACTTTTCTATAGAAATATGTCTCAAGAAGACACTTTTCTATAGAAATATGTCTCAAGAAGACACTTTTCTATAGAAATATGTCTCAAGAAGACACTTTTCTATAAAAATCTGTTTCTGAAAGACACTTTTCTTAATAGTAAATGCTGTCAACTATTAGAACTTTTTTAAGCCTTTTTTAAGTAATTTTGTATCACTTTCAAAATATGTACAAATTATGACGTTTTCAAACACTTTCTCAAACTTTTTAAAAGTTTAAATCGTAAATCACCAAACAATGTTTTAAGTGTAACATTTATTATTGAATGTGTTATTATAAAAACAATAATAAAACACCATAACACACAGCCGTGTCAGTTATATTGACAGCTTGGTAGCAAAATTCCTTAAAAAACTTAAAAGGAAGCTGTGTCGAATCTTAAATACCCTTCACCTTAGAAAATTGCAAAAGAAAACAACAAAAAAATAATTTTATAGAAAATACATTTGCTGAATGTATTTTCTAAAAACAATTTTACAAAAAATCGGGAGAGTCGTGATTTCATTTATTATATCTCAGCCGATTTTGTTGATTTTGAATACCAAAATTATCGAATGTATATCTGAAATATTGATACACAATTTGTATGCTTCAGTTAGCTGGAACCTTTCGAAAGTTGATTTCAACTAACATACGAACATCGTTTTATCAATTTCCTTTTACTTTAAAGGATATATGACTAACTGTGCCCATGAGTGGTACAGTTAGTCAAGAGTGTTATAGAAAATCGCATGAAACTCTGCTTTAACAACAATTTAACGGTGCCACAACAATGTCAGCCTAAAAATTCTATATAAAATACACTTAATAAATTCCTTGAGGGCAGTCTGCTGCCATTCAATGATGGCAAATAAACCAACCCTTTTCGTGTCTTTTACTTTCCCACCCAAAGGAAGACAGTAAAAGTAAAAGAAAAACTCATCAGAAGCAGCTTCATCATAACTGGCTACTAACTGCTATGTGGCGCTAAATGTTTGTGTGGCAAGTAAGTGAAAAAAAATGTCACAAAACTTTTTGTTGCTGTTGCTTTGAAACTCATATACACACACACACTAAACCTAACAGACATGACATTGTCATTTAGTCATTCAGTCATTCATTGTTCATGTTTATGACTTTTGATGATGATAATGCGTTTTCCTTTTGCTCCTCTGTCCCGGTTTCTTGGCTTTCGTTCCCTCTTAATTTTCCTGTCACTTTCTGCTTCGTCGTCATTGTAGTGAAAAATTACTCTCAAGTGGTATAACATCATATTATTATGGCTCATATACTATAAACTTTACCTTCAAGTAAAACTAACTATTATAAATAATTTCTTATTTCTTTTTTCATATTTTTTTTTTTATCCTTCTTCTTCGAATAATAAAGAAAAGAAGACCACAAATATATAGAATGAGGCACAACCAACAATGTCAAACATGCTAAGAAGCTGTTTGGTGGAGTAAAGAATGAAAATATTATTAAGACTTAAATGTGGTAAGTTGTGTTGTGCCAGTCAGTCATTTATTCATTCATTCATAATCACTGACCATGAAAACTTAGACATTTGGCTTGTAAGTTGAAGAAACAATGTGCATACAATTTCAAAGAAAAATTGTAAAATTATAAAAGTGCGAGTGAAATGAAATCAAGGAGAATGTTGCCCTGGCTGTGGAAAATACTTTTCGCTAGAAATGTATTTGTGGAAGACATTTTTCTATAGAAATGTGTCTCAAGAAGACACTTTTCTATAGAAATGTGTCTCAAGAAGACACTTTTCTATAGAAATGTGTCTCAAGAAGACACTTTTCTATAGAAATGTGTCTCCAGGAAGACTTTTTTCTATAGAAATGTGACACTTTTTCTATATAAAAATGTGTCGCCAGGAAGACACTTTTTCTATATAGAAAATTGTGTCGCCAGGAAGACACTTTTTCTATATAGAAAATTGTGTCGCCAGGAAGACACTTTTTCTATATAGAAAATTGTGTCGCCAGGAAGACACTTTTTCTATATAGAAAATTGTGTCGCCAGGAAGACACTTTTTCTATATAGAAAATTGTGTCGCCAGGAAGACACTTTTTCTATATAGAAAATTGTGTCGCCAGGAAGACACTTTTTCTATATAGAAAATTGTGTCGCCAGGAAGACACTTTTTCTATATAGAAAATTGTGTCGCCAGGAAGACACTTTTTCTATATAGAAAATTGTGTCGCCAGGAAGACACTTTTTCTATATAGAAAATTGTGTCGCCAGGAAGACACTTTTTCTATATAGAAAATTGTGTCGCCAGGAAGACACTTTTTCTATATAGAAAATTGTGTCGCCAGGAAGACACTTTTTCTATATAGAAAATTGTGTCGCCAGGAAGACACTTTTTCTATATAGAAAATTGTGTCGCCAGGAAGACACTTTTTCTATATAGAAAATTGTGTCGCCAGGAAGACACTTTTTCTATATAGAAAATTGTGTCGCCAGGAAGACACTTTTTCTATATAGAAAATTGTGTCGCCAGGAAGAAAAAAGTGTCTTCCTGGCGACACAGAAAAATATGTCTCAAGAAGAAATTTTTCTATAGAAATATGTTTCAAGAAGACACTTTTCTATAGAAATATGTCTCAAGAAGCACTTTTCTATAGAAATATGTCTCAAGAAGACACTTTTCTATAGAAATATGTCTCAAGAAGACACTTTTCTATAGAAATATGACTCAAGAAGACACTTTTCTATAGAAATATGTCTCAAGAAGACACTTTTCTATAGAAATATGTCTCAAGAAGACACTTTTCTATAGAAATATGTCTCAAGAAGCACTTTTCTATAGAAATATGTCTCAAGAAGACACTTTTCTATAGAAATATGTCTCAAGAAGACACTTTTCTATAGAAATATGTCTCAAGAAGACACTTTTCTATAGAAATATGACTCAAGAAGACACTTTTCTATAGAAATATGTCTCAAGAAGACACTTTTCTATAGAAATATGTCTCAAGAAGACACTTTTCTATAGAAATATGTCTCAAGAAGACACTTTTCTATAGAAATATGACTCAAGAAGACACTTTTCTATAGAAATATGTCTCAAGAAGACACTTTTCTATAGAAATATGTCTCAAGAAGACACTTTTCTATAGAAATATGTCTCAAGAAGCACTTTTCTATAGAAATATGTCTCAAGAAGACACTTTTCTATAGAAATATGTCTCAAGAAGACACTTTTCTATAGAAATATGTCTCAAGAAGACACTTTTCTATAGAAATATGACTCAAGAAGACACTTTTCTATAGAAATATGTCTCAAGAAGACACTTTTCTATAGAAATATGTCTCAAGAAGACACTTTTCTATAGAAATATGTCTCAAGAAGACACTTTTCTATAGAAATATGACTCAAGAAGACACTTTTCTATAGAAATATATCTCAAGAAGACACTTTTCTATAGAAATATGTCTCAAGAAGCACTTTTCTATAGAAATATGTCTCAAGAAGACATTTTTCTATAGAAATATGTCTCAAGAAGATACTTTTCTATAGAAATATGTCTGAAGAAGACACTTTTCTATAGAAATATGTCTCAAGAAGACACTTTTCTATAGAAATATGTCTCAAGAAGACACTTTTCTATAGAAATATGTCTCAAGAAGACACTTTTCTATAGAAATATGTCTCAAGAAGACACTTTTCTATAGAAATATGTCTCAAGAAGCACTTTTCTATAGAAATATGTCTCAAGAAGACACTTTTCTATAGAAATATGTCTGAAGAAGACACTTTTCTATAGAAATATGACTCAAGAAGACACTTTTCTATAGAAATATGTCTCAAGAAGACATTTTTCTATAGAAATATGTCTCAAGAAGACATTTTTCTATAGAAATATGTCTCAAGAAGACATTTTTCTATAGAAATATGTCTCAAGAAGACATTTTTCTATAGAAATATGTCTCAAGAAGACATTTTTCTATAGAAATATGTCTCAAGAAGACATTTTTCTATAGAAATATGTCTCAAGAAGACATTTTTCTATAGAAATATGTCTCAAGAAGACATTTTTCTATAGAAATATGTCTCAAGAAGACATTTTTCTATAGAAATATGTCTCAAGAAGACATTTTTCTATAGAAATATGTCTCAAGAAGACATTTTTCTATAGAAATATGTCTCAAGAAGACATTTTTCTATAGAAATATGTCTCAAGAAGACATTTTTCTATAGAAATATGTCTCAAGAAGACATTTTTCTATAGAAATATGTCTCAAGAAGACATTTTTCTATAGAAATATGTCTCAAGAAGACATTTTTCTATAGAAATATGTCTCAAGAAGACATTTTTCTATAGAAATATGTCTCAAGAAGACATTTTTCTATAGAAATGTGTCTCAAGAAGACATTTTTCTATAGAAATATGTCTCAAGAAGACATTTTTCTATAGAAATATGTCTCAAGAAGACATTTTTCTATAGAAATATGTCTCAAGAAGACATTTTTCTATAGAAATATGTCTCAAGAAGACATTTTTCTATAGAAATATGTCTCAAGAAGACATTTTTCTATAGAAATATGTCTCAAGAAGACATTTTTCTATAGAAATATGTCTCAAGAAGACATTTTTCTATAGAAATATGTCTCAAGAAGACATTTTTCTATAGAAATATGTCTCAAGAAGACATTTTTCTATAGAAATATGTCTCAAGAAGACATTTTTCTATAGAAATATGTCTCAAGAAGACATTTTTCTATAGAAATATGTCTCAAGAAGACATTTTTCTATAGAAATGTGTCTCAAGAAGACATTTTTCTATAGAAATATGTCTCAAGAAGACATTTTTCTATAGAAATATGTCTCAAGAAGACATTTTTCTATAGAAATATGTCTCAAGAAGACATTTTTCTATAGAAATATGTCTCAAGAAGACATTTTTCTATTGAAATATGTCTCAAGAAGACATTTTTCTATAGAAATATGTCTCAAGAAGACATTTTTCTATAGAAATATGTCTCAAGAAGACACTTTTCTATAGAAATATGTCTCAAGAAGACACTTTTCTATAGAAATATGTCTCAAGAAGACACTTTTCTATAGAAATATGTCTCAAGAAGCACTTTTCTATAGAAATATGTCTCAAGAAGACACTTTTCTATAGAAATATGTCTGAAGAAGACACTTTTCTATAGAAATATGACTCAAGAAGACACTTTTCTATAGAAATATGTCTCAAGAAGACATTTTTCTATAGAAATATGTCTCAAGAAGACATTTTTCTATAGAAATATGTCTCAAGAAGACATTTTTCTATAGAAATATGTCTCAAGAAGACATTTTTCTATAGAAATATGTCTCAAGAAGACATTTTTCTATAGAAATATGTCTCAAGAAGACATTTTTCTATAGAAATATGTCTCAAGAAGACATTTTTCTATAGAAATATGTCTCAAGAAGACATTTTTCTATAGAAATATGTCTCAAGAAGACATTTTTCTATAGAAATATGTCTCAAGAAGACATTTTTCTATAGAAATATGTCTCAAGAAGACATTTTTCTATAGAAATATGTCTCAAGAAGACATTTTTCTATAGAAATATGTCTCAAGAAGACATTTTTCTATAGAAATATGTCTCAAGAAGACATTTTTCTATAGAAATATGTCTCAAGAAGACATTTTTCTATAGAAATATGTCTCAAGAAGACATTTTTCTATAGAAATATGTCTCAAGAAGACATTTTTCTATAGAAATATGTCTCAAGAAGACATTTTTCTATAGAAATATGTCTCAAGAAGACATTTTTCTATAGAAATATGTCTCAAGAAGACATTTTTCTATAGAAATATGTCTCAAGAAGACATTTTTCTATAGAAATGTGTCTCAAGAAGACATTTTTCTATAGAAATATGTCTCAAGAAGACATTTTTCTATAGAAATATGTCTCAAGAAGACATTTTTCTATAGAAATATGTCTCAAGAAGACATTTTTCTATAGAAATATGTCTCAAGAAGACATTTTTCTATAGAAATATGTCTCAAGAAGACATTTTTCTATAGAAATATGTCTCAAGAAGACATTTTTCTATAGAAATATGTCTCAAGAAGACATTTTTCTATAGAAATATGTCTCAAGAAGACATTTTTCTATAGAAATATGTCTCAAGAAGACATTTTTCTATAGAAATATGTCTCAAGAAGACATTTTTCTATAGAAATATGTCTCAAGAAGACATTTTTCTATAGAAATATGTCTCAAGAAGACATTTTTCTATAGAAATATGTCTCAAGAAGACATTTTTCTATAGAAATATGTCTCAAGAAGACATTTTTCTATAGAAATATGTCTCAAGAAGACATTTTTCTATAGAAATATGTCTCAAGAAGACATTTTTCTATAGAAATATGTCTCAAGAAGACATTTTTCTATAGAAATATGTCTCAAGAAGACATTTTTCTATAGAAATATGTCTCAAGAAGACATTTTTCTATAGAAATATGTCTCAAGAAGACATTTTTCTATAGAAATATGTCTCAAGAAGACATTTTTCTATAGAAATATGTCTCAAGAAGACATTTTTCTATAGAAATATGTCTCAAGAAGACATTTTTCTATAGAAATATGTCTCAAGAAGA
Organism: Calliphora vicina; assembly: GCF_958450345.1. Lineage (NCBI taxonomy): Eukaryota > Metazoa > Arthropoda > Insecta > Diptera > Calliphoridae > Calliphora > Calliphora vicina. The sequence goes on from NC_088784.1 coordinate 77,146,877, forward strand.
CATTTTTCTATAGAAATATGTCTCAAGAAGACATTTTTCTATAGAAATATGTCTCAAGAAGACATTTTTCTATAGAAATATGTCTCAAGAAGACATTTTTCTATAGAAATATGTCTCAAGAAGACATTTTTCTATAGAAATATGTCTCAAGAAGACATTTTTCTATAGAAATATGTCTCAAGAAGACATTTTTCTATAGAAATATGTCTCAAGAAGACATTTTTCTATAGAAATATGTCTCAAGAAGACATTTTTCTATAGAAATATGTCTCAAGAAGACATTTTTCTATAGAAATATGTCTCAAGAAGACATTTTTCTATAGAAATATGTCTCAAGAAGACATTTTTCTATAGAAATATGTCTCAAGAAGACATTTTTCTATAGAAATATGTCTCAAGAAGACATTTTTCTATAGAAATATGTCTCAAGAAGACATTTTTCTATAGAAATATGTCTCAAGAAGACATTTTTCTATAGAAATATGTCTCAAGAAGACATTTTTCTATAGAAATATGTCTCAAGAAGACATTTTTCTATAGAAATATGTCTCAAGAAGACATTTTTCTATAGAAATATGTCTCAAGAAGACATTTTTCTATAGAAATATGTCTCAAGAAGACATTTTTCTATAGAAATATGTCTCAAGAAGACATTTTTCTATAGAAATATGTCTCAAGAAGACATTTTTCTATAGAAATATGTCTCAAGAAGACATTTTTCTATAGAAATATGTCTCAAGAAGACATTTTTCTATAGAAATATGTCTCAAGAAGACATTTTTCTATAGAAATATGTCTCAAGAAGACATTTTTCTATAGAAATATGTCTCAAGAAGACATTTTTCTATAGAAATATGTCTCAAGAAGACATTTTTCTATAGAAATATGTCTCAAGAAGACATTTTTCTATAGAAATATGTCTCAAGAAGACATTTTTCTATAGAAATATGTCTCAAGAAGACATTTTTCTATAGAAATATGTCTCAAGAAGACATTTTTCTATAGAAATGTGTCTCAGGAAAACACTTTTGTGGATAAATATGTCTCACGAAGACACTTTTAGCATTGCAAATATCTTGTAAACCCATGAATTTCCCTTAGCTAAACTTCCCCGCCTAATCAGTGGCAAACAAATATTGTATATCTAACAACCACATTAAATTTTCTTAACGGACACATAGAGACGACAAAAAACAACCAGCTCCAAACATCCCCCAGCCCTTCATCCTTATAAACACCTTTCCCCAGTGCACACTAATTTTCTGCTTTAGTGCTAAAGGAAATGAGAGTGAAAATCTTCACAAGCAAAAAAAATAACGAATTTATTTTTTTTATTCTTCTTGTCGTTTTTGGCATTTTATACTTAACTTTACAACACAAACGCTTGTTTCAAACAACATCTTTGCATTAAAAAAAAAAATTGAAAAACACAAAAACGTAACACAGAAGGGTTAATGAGTGGCAAATGAGTTTAACGCTAATGTACCTTAAATAATGAGGTTTTTCCCCAAACACGTTACACATTTTTAGTTCTTGTTTCAGTTTTTAAGTATTTGAGTGAACACAACCAAAAAAATAAAACAGAGAAACACGAAAATAATATGAAAATTATGTTTTTCAAAATGCAATTTACAATGTTACAAAATAAATAGATTTAATACATGCAATTCACATGTAGTGCTCATACAAAGAGGTTAGCTTTAAATATTCAGTGATTTAATGTGAATAATTTTGGCTGGAAATTGAGGAAAACACAAAAAAGCCACATCAACAACATGTAACTAAATACTACAGGAGGTATTTGTTTGTAACATGGCTTATAAATAGTAAAAAAGGTTCATGTTCGAAACCTAGCTGCCAAAATATGCTAAATCTACGAATGTAGTTTATTAAAATTTTAGAATAATCAACTCAAGTTAGAGTTTAGTTACTTTTGTTATTAGTTTCTAAAAAATTTGTTTATTTTGGTAATTCGTGTGCCTTTTTTCAGCTTAAACTTGAATTCTTAGAGTTTAAACTAAGTTTAACCTACCTTGATTTGAGTTTAGGGAATTGTATGCATTTTAAACATTATGCTTACAAAACAACTATTATTTCCTCATTTCTTTAGAAAATAAAAATTTAGATGAGTTTAAGCTTCGTTTAACGAGTTTTCTGTGCTTGTTTGAGTTAAAACTAGGTTTTACTAAACTTATTTAAAGGTTTGTTATTCCAAGTTTTATTTTTTTATTAATTTTAATACATAATAAACATAATTGCATGATTTCTTAATATCATAGTTTAAGAACAAAATAATTTAATCTTACTAGGTTTTTTCTATGAATTTATCAGTAACATTAAAGTTGTAAATTTTGCACATTAAGCCCCATTTTTACGACGTCTAGTTATAGCTTAACTTTAAGTTTTACTGTCTGTCAAAAAAATTCTGGTATGAAAATTGTTAGTATAGCTTTAGGTTAAAAAATAACTGGACATTTTGAAAAATCGAAATCTTACTAAAACATAATTTAAACTTAGTTTATCTGTACTGAAATCGAGTTTAACTAATTTCCTTGTTAGTTTATAAAATAGTATGATATTCTTGTAATTTCTGTGGTTTAATTTTAGTTTAAACTTTAATTCTCACAGCTTAAACAAAGTTTAACCCAGCTTGGTTAACGTTTATAAATTTATATGAATTTGAATATTTAAAATTACCCAAAAGAAATATAATTTTCTGTGTTCCTTCAAAAATAATAATAAAGTTCAGTTTGCATTGTTTTTTTGGTTTAATAGTAGACTTGAACAAAGATTATTCCATGATGTGTTATTCCAACAATTTAAACTTAGCTTATCTATAGTTTAATCCAATTTAATTTCCTTTGTTATTATGATTTTATATTTTGGTTATTTTATTTAGCTAAAACTTGAATTCTCACAGTTTAAACTAAGTTTAACCAAGCTTTATTTGAGGTTATGAAATTGTATGAATTTTAAACATAAAACAAATAATATTGCGTGTTAAAACATGGATTTGTCATGCTAGATTTACACATACATTATTTCATGATAAATTATTTCTCAAATATTGCCTTAGAGTTGTTTAAACTTAGTTTATCTATAGTTTAAGCAAGTTTAATTTCTTTCATTATTAGTTTAAAATTTAATTAGATATTCTTGTAACTTTGCTGCTTTTATTTTAGCTTAAACTTGAATTATCACAGTTTAAACTAAGTTTAAAAAAGCTTAATTTAAGTTTATGAAATTATATGACCATTAATGTTTAAAATTATTAAAAAAATATAATTTCAGAAATTCCTTCAAAAATAATAATTTTCAAGAGTTTAAGCTTCGCTTAACATCGAGTTTTCATTATTTTCATCAAAAATAATATTTTGTAAGTGTTTAATCTTCATTTAATGTTGATTATCATTCTAAAGAACTATAATTTTAGCCTTTCCTTCAAAAATTATAATTTTGAAGAGCTTAAGCTTCGCTTAACTACGAGTTTTAATTTTTTTCTACAAAAATAATATTTTACAAGAGTTTAAGCTTCATTTAACTACGAGTAATCATTGATTACTTGCGTTAAAACTAGGTTTTACCAAAGATTATTTCATAAGTTATTACAAAAATACTTTAATAAAAATATTTACTCTAAATTTATCCAAATTTTATGTCAGTTTAAGTACTTTCAATAATAGTGAATAATTAGATTTGATATTCTTGTAATTTTGCTGCTTTTGGTTAAGCTTAAACCTGAATTCTCACAGTTTAAACTGAGCTTAACTAAGCTAGCTTTAAGTTTATGAAATTATAACAACTTTAATGTTTAAAATTACCTTAAATAAATAACATTGTCACAATGTTTTTTAGGTTAAACAAAGTTTATTTACCGATAAGTTATTCCAATAGTTTAAACTTAGCTTATCTATAGTTTAATCAAGTTTAATAACTTTTGTTATTAGCTAATAATAAAACTTTAAATTCTTGTAATTTGTTTGCTCTTATTTCAGCTTAAACCTTAATTTTCACAGTTTAAACTTAGTTTAACAAAGCTTGGCTTAATCATAAGAATTTTATGTTTAAACTGTTCCAAATGAAACATTATTTTTTACTTCCTCCAAAAACAATAATTTAGATGAGTTTAAGCTTCGTCTAGCTAGCAGTTTTAGTTATCAAATTTAACCATGGTTTATCTTTATTTCAAAACAGTTTAATTACTTCTGTTTTTCGTTTATAATAAAATTTTATATTCTTGTAATTTGTATGCTTTTCGTTTAGCTTAAACTTGAATTCTCACAATTTAAACTGAGATTAACGAAACTTGATTTAAATTTATGAAATTATTTGACTATTAATGTTTAAAATGATTCAAAAGAAATATAATTTCCAACTTTCCTTCAAAAATATAATTTAGATGAGTTTAAGCTTCGTTTAACCAGGATTGTTTGCTCATTGTTATCGTTTATAAAGTTATATGATTTCCAATGTTTAAAATTAAATATAGTTTCCTACTTTCCTTCTAAAATAATAATTTCTTTATGTTTAAGCTCCGTTTAACTAGGACTTTTCACTGTTTGTAGTTGTTTAGCTAAGATTATCTTAAAAGTGTTGAAACAGAATAATTCAAACTTAGTTTAACTATAGTTTAAGCAAGTTTAATTACTTTGGTCATAAGTTTATAATAAAATGTTATATTCCTGTATTACATCTGATTTTATTTTAGTTTAAACTTCAATTCTTTCAGCTTAAACTAAGCTTGTTTAAAGTTTATGAAATTCTATGAATTTTAATATTTAAAATGACCTAAATTATTCATTTGACTTAATGTTTGCCTATTTTATCAATGAGGTAAACCTGTCTCGTTAAATCGTTAAGTTTAAAGTTGTAATAAAACTTATTTAGCAAAAATGGAAAACAAAACCTGGACAATTTACTATTGCAGTTTGCACACAGAACAATCATAAAACTATTTATATAATAACGTATATGTGGAGCAAAACAAAAAAAAATACGAAAAAATAGCCAACATATTAGTTTTGCTTGGCTAAACAAAAATCCAATGAATTTGACTTGTTAAAATTAAAAAAAAAAACACAAACAAAAACAAAAACTATAACAACAGGAAAACAGCAGGGTAGAGAGGGTTTGTACATACCTACAGCATGTATAAACCACAATATAACATGCAAATAAAAATACTCAGCAAAAACACAAAATCAGGAATCATGTAAAACCCTAATTACAAGCACAACATACACACAAACAAACAAATACCACAATATAAAAAAAACCTTTAACCAAAACCAAACGGAAGGCAAATTATAAGCCTAAAAACATGCACTATTAATTTTGCGCGCACTTCTTAGTGCTGAGTGCATTTAGGCGTGGGCCTTAATATAACTGAGGATTTTTTAAAACATTACTTTATTCCATAGTGTTAAGTTTTTTCTTTATATTAAATCAATTTACCCTGTTTTACACAATTAATTACATGCGTTTTTGTATTTATTTTTTTATATTAATTTATCGTTTAATGTCAATAATTTACAATATTGTGTGTTTTTTTTTCAAGAATTTATGGAATTTTATTGCAATTTTGTGGTTTTAAATCATAAAATAATATATACGAATTGACATTTATTTAAAATTTAAACATTTTATCATAAACTAAATGGTATTTAATTATTGTTTTATTTCATATTTTATTTTAAATTTGTTCATTTAAAATTATCTAAATTTTTTTTTTAAATTTCTATTCTATTGCGAATTCATTGAAAGCAAATTGAAATATATACATTACGATTTAATAATACTAATAATGTAACAAATAATTTCAAATAAAAATCACTGAAAATAATGCTGTCAATGAAAGTTTAATAACCTTTATTCAAGCTAAATAGTCTAATGGTAATATTTATTAATTATTGTTATTAGTTTAAAATAAAATGTTATATTCTGGCAATTAATCTGCTTTTATTTTAGTTTAAACTTGAATTCTCACAGCTTAAGCTAAGTTTAACCCAGCTTGATTTAAGTTTATGCAATTATATGAATTCCAATGTTTAAAATTACCCAAAATAAAAATAATTTCATTCTTTCCTTCAAAAATATTAATTTAACTATCAATTTAACCTTAGTTTATCTATATTTTAATGCAGTTTAATTATTTTTGTTATTGGTTTATAAAACAACTTTATATTCTTGTAATATGCCTACTTAAATTTTAGCTTAAACTTGTAATTTCACAGTTTAAACTTAGATTAACTAAACTTGATTTAAGTTTATGAAATTATATCACTAATAATGATTAAAATGATTTCAAAGAAAAATAATTTTCTACTTTCCTTCAAAGATAATAATTTCGATGAGTTTAAGCTTCGTTTAACCAGGATTTTTGATTTTCGAATTTAACCATGGATTATCTCTATTGCAAAACATTTTAATTTCTTTTGTTCTTTCGTTTATAATACAATTTTATATTTTTGTAATTTGTCTGCTTTTCTTTTAGCTTAAACTTGAATTCTCATAGTTTAAACTAAGATTAACGAAACTTGATTTAGGTTTATGAAATTATATGACTATTAATGCCTAAAGTGATTAAAAAGAAATATAATTTCCTCTTTTCCTTCACAAATAATAAATTAACTATCAGGTTTTTGTTGTGCTAAAAATAAAAATGTTGAAATAGAAGCACTTAACCATGGTTTATCTATATTTTAATTTAGTTTAATTATTTTTGTTATTGGTTTATAATACAACTTTATATTCTTGTAATATGCCTACTTAAATTTAAGCTTAAACTTGCAATTTTACAGTTTAAACTTAGATTAACTAAGCCTTGATTTAATTTTATAAAATTGTGTGAATTTTAATAATTAAAATGACACAAAAGAAATATAATTTCCTGCTATCCAACAAAAATAATAATTTAGATGAGTTTAAGCTACGTTTAACCAGGTGTTTTCATTTTCGAATTTAACCACGGATTATCTCTATTGCAAAACATTTTAATTTCTTTTGTTCATTCGTTTATAATACAATTTTTCTTTTAGCTTAAACTTGAATTCACACAGTTTAAACTAAGATTAACGAAACTTTATTTAGGTTTATGAAATTATATGACTTTTAATGTTTAAAATTATTCAAATGAAATATAATTTCCTACTTTCCTTCACAAATAATAATTTAACTATCAGTTTTTTGTTGTGTTAAAAATAAAAAATGTAGAAATAGAAGGATTTAACCATGGTTTATTTATATTTTAATGAAGTTTAATTATTTTTGTTATTGGTTTATAATACAACTTTATATTCTTGTAATATGCCTACTTAAATTTAAGCTTAAACTTGCAATTTTACAGTTTAAACTTAGATTAACTAAGCTTGATTTAATTTTATAACATTGTATGAATTTTAATAACACAAAAGAAATATAATTTCCTACTTTCCATTAAAAATAATAATTTAGATGAGTTTAAGCTTCGCTTAACCAGGATTTTTGATTTTCGAATTTAACCATGGATTATATCTATTGCAAAACATTTTATTTTCTTTTGTTCTTTCGTTTATAATACAATTTTATATTTTTGTAATTTGTCTGCTTTTCTTTTAGCTTAAACTTGAATTCTCATAGTTTAAACTAAGATTAACGAAACTTGATTTAGGTTTATGAAATTATATGACTATTAATGCCTAAAGTGATTAAAAGGAAATATAATTTTCTCCTTTCCTTCACAAATAATAATTTAACTATCAGTTTTTTGTTGTGTTAAAAATAAAAATGTTGAAATAGAAGCACTTAAACCATGGTTAAGTATATATTTTAATTTAGTTTAATTATTTTTGTTATTGGTTTATAATACAACTTTATATTCTTGTAATATGCCTACTTAAATTTGAGCTTAAACTTGTAATTTCACAGTTTAAACTGAGATTAACTAATTTTGATTTAATTTTTTTTACATTGTATGAATTTTAATAATTAAAATGACACAAAAGAAATATAATTTCCTACTTTCCATCAAAAATAATAATTTAGATGAGTTTAAGCTTTGTTTAACCAGTAGTTTAACCATTGTTTATCTCTATTTCAATACAGTTTAATTACTTCTGTTATTCGTTTATAATACAATTTTATATTCTTGTAATTTTTATGCTTTGCTTTTAGCTTAAACTTGAATTCTCATAGTTTAAACTAAGATTAACGAAACTTGATTTAAGTTTATGAATTTTAATGTTTAAAATCACCGAAAAGAAATATAAATTGCGCCTTTCCCTTAAAAATATATGTTAGATGAGTTTAAGCTTCCATTTACTGCAAGTTTACGTTGTTTGATTGCATTGAAGTTAAGTTTTACGAAGCTACTCTTAAACAAAGATTATTTCAGGGTAAAATATTACATAATTATTGAAGCAGATTAATTTAAACTTAGTTTATTTATATTCTAATGCAGTTTAGTTATATATAAATTAAGTTTATATTAAAATAAAAATATCTTTTAAGTTTTCTGCTTTTATTTTAGCTTAACCATTAATTATTACAGTTTAAACTAAGTTTAAGCAAGCTTGATTTAAGTTTAATCTATTGTATGATTTTTAAATAATAAACGATACTAAAACAAATGTAATTCCCTTCTTTTTTTTAAATTACAAATTTTGATAAGTTTAAACTTCGTTTAACTACAAGTTTAGTTTAGCTTATTTGTGTTAAGACAAGGTTTAAACATGCTACACTTACACAGAGATTACTTTATGATTTGTTTATTCCAAAAACTTTAGTACTGAAAAGTTTAAACTAAGTTTAACTATATTTTAATGCAGTTTAGTTATTGTTGTTTTAAGTTTATAATTAAATTTTAAATTCTTGTGATTTTCCATAGTTTGTTTTAGTTTAAACTTGACTTTTAACAGTTTAAACTAAGTTTAAACCAACTCATTTAAAGCTTAGGAATATGTGTGCTTATTAAACATTAAACAAATATAATTTATTATCTGGAGCTAAATTTAAACTTTGTTTAATTAAGGTTTTAACCTTCCTTAAATCAATTAAACCTTAGTTTAACCACATTTGTATTTAGATAGTTATAATATGCTCTTGAATTCTTCTAAAATTTTGGTTTATTTGTGTTCATACATTGAAATTATTTTTATTATTTTAAGATCTATATTTTGTGGTAGAAAATATTAGATTTTCTTAATTGTAAAGATGTCACTCTAACTACCTCTGTTCTCTTATATATAGTGAAGAAATGTTCATTATATTAGTTTTTTTTACATTGAGATGACATTTCCAATAACTTTATGTCTAATAAAGGCTGTTTAATGTCTTTAAGCCCCAACACCTTGATTGCAAATCCTGCTCCATCAAATAACAGACAACATTTTTCTTCGATTTATTTAATTTTAAGCAAAACCTGATTTCAGTACATCATTTCTCTTTACCATATCTGAAGACTGTAAGGGGCTGGCAATGGGGCACGTATGTAAATGTTGTAACTTCCAACCAATATATAATTTATTGTTGCCAATTTGCTGCTACTTTAAGTAAAGAATGACACGCAAATTGCTTTTATCGATCGTCACAACTAAAAACAGAATAATAACAAAAAAATACCAAAGAAGAAAGAGAAAAAAAATGAGGAACTACAAACCATCCAACAATCATCAAAAAGAAAAACCCATGAATAAGTACAAAATGAGTGGTTGAGGTACTTGAACGTTTGAATTTTTCATTACTGGTGTTTTTTTTTTTTGTTCTCAACCGTTTTGAGGAAATGTTAAATAGACAAAAAAGCAAAAGAAAAAAGAAATGAAATTTGTGTAACAAATTCTGCATATTGATTTTGTTAGTTCTTTCGATTTTCTTTTCAACACTTGCAATAATATTTGTGTATTCACTGACACACTCTCACAACATTTACGGACACATGAAAGTCGCAAGAAATTGCGAGAGAGGAAGTGTAGGAAAGAAAACAAATTGAGGGAAATTCCAGCAGAAGTTTGACAAAAATTGTCAATAAAATGACAACATAAAATATGCTATGCTACCGCCAGACAAAAGTTCGTTAACATGGGAATTTTATTTAACGCTTCGTCTTAAGACCACAGTGGAATCAAGTCAATGATTGTTGTTAACGTTTTCACAGAAACAATCAGACATGTTGACGTGTTAAAGAAGAAAAAGGTTTTAACGAGAAAATTATGAAGAAATTCAAAGACTGTTAAAATGATCAAAATGTCTTATAGATTAGCAGATTCAAGCGAAAAGCAAACTTTTTGTTACTTGACAAGGTTAAACTTTGTTTTAGCTCACTCAAACACACTAAAGTTTTAGTTAAACGAAGCTTAAATATATCTAAATTTTGTAATTTTTCTCTAATTATTATTTAAAACTCATACAATTACCTAAACTTAATAAAGCTGGCTTAAACTAAGTTTAAACTGTAAGATTAAGCTAAACTAAATGCACAAAAATTGCAAGATTTATAAATTTGACTATAAACTAAACACGAACCTAATTAAACTACTTAAATAGATAGATAAACCAAGTTTAACTACTGCTGTAATAAAATGTTTTTAACAACAGATAATTACATAATATTTTGTTTAAATAATAAGAAGCCAAGTTTAAGCTTCAACATGTAATAAGACAGAAAGAAAAATAGTTAAACTACATTAAAACATAGACAAACTAAAATATTTAAATAAAAAACTTAGTTTAAACTAAGTTTAAGCTAAACTAATAGCAGGAACTGTTCTACTGCATACAATTGTTTTATAAACCAACAACAAAAATAATTAATCTGTAATAAATCATAGTTAAACTAAGTTTAAATTCAGCTGTATTCGTATTTTAAAACAATGAAACATAAAATTATGTATGTTTACGATTGGTTTCAATTTTAAACCTAATACCAAAAGTTAAACTCAAAATCTACATAGTTAAACTAAGTTTAAACGGTAAAAAAATAAGTTTAAGCCAAAATCAAAGTTAAATAATAAAAAAACTTAACGATTTTCTTCAAAACTGAAAACAAAAATCACTTAACTACAATTTAATTTCTAGTTAAACTAAGTTTAGCAATAGAAAATGTTTTTCACTTGTACAGGAGCCACAGAATCCTTATACAGAAGCCGTAAAATAAATTTAATGATAAATATTATAAATCCATAAATCAAGTCTCCCTTTCCTTTAATTTTTCACATTTAATTAATTGTAAAATGCCAAAAAAAAAAGGAAACAAAGAAAAACTTCCCATTCAATCATTATTATAAATTTACATTTAATAGCAGGTTTTTCCCAGTAATTAAGTGCTGGGAGTAGGCAGGGGTTTTCCACTGAATAATTTTAAGATTGATGTGAAAGAAGTTATTTATTTATTTATCTATTGACTAATTTATTTATATTTTTGTTTAATGTGGATCAATTTATTTCAAAATTTGATTAAGGGATTTAAAAATGTTCACTAATTACAGCCGACATTCATTAAATGATGAGGGTTTATGCTTTTTACAATAATATACAAATTTGCATTTATAAGGAATATCCATTAGTAAATTTGTAATGTAGGGGAGAAGTGGTTCAATAAAAAAATAACGTTTTGCTTTAACTTGGCAAACGATTTTAAAATCATTTTAAACTGTAATAAACAATATTTCCTATAAAATCGTAGACAGGATTAAAAACTTAACCAAAAAGATAAAAGCAAAACCGCTCAAAATGCACATAGTTAAATAAGAAAACAATGAATGGTATTGGTTTAATCCCAGTTTAATATATGCAACTAATATACATCCTTATTAATAAATTAAGCCTGGTTAAACATAGATTAAACTGCAGCTAATGTAAATGCTTAAACTTAAATTAAGCTTGGTTAAACTGCAAAAAAATTTAGTTTATAAAATGTCCCAAAAAACCGTGTATAGAAATTAAAAAATAATTCAAAGATAAAAGCAATACAAATTAATTTAAAAAACAAAGAGTTAAACTAAGCTTAATCCCTTATAATATATATTTTTACACAAAAAATCATTGAATTATATTTATTTTAGTTCGTTTTAAAATTTGCAGCTAATGTAAATGCTTAAACTTAAATTAAGCTTGGTTAAACTAAGTTTAAACTGCAAAAAATTAAGTTTAAGTAAAATTTCCTAAAAAATCATGGATATAAATAAAAACCTCATCCAAAAATAAAAGCAAAAATAAATAAACTAAAAAAATAGTCAGTTAAACTAAGCTTAATCCCTCACAATATACATTGTTACCCAAAAAATTATTTTATTATCTTTATTTTAGGTCGGTTAAACATTTGCATTTAATGTAAATGCTTAAACTTAAATTAAAGTTGGTTAAACTAAGTTTAAACAAAAACAATAAAAGTTCAAGTAAAATTTCCAAAAGAATCACAAACAGAATTAAAAACATAACCCAAAGATAAATGAAAAAATAAATAAACTAACTAAACAATGAGTTAAAGTAAGCTTAATCCCTCATAATATACATTGTTACCGAAATAATCACTGAATTATATTTATTTTTGTACGGCTTAAAATTTGCAGCTAATGTAAATGCTTAAACTTGAATAAATCTTAGTTAAACTAAGCTTTCCAAAAACTCATGGATAGAAATAAAAATTCAACCTAAATATAATAGCAAAAATAAATAATCTAAAAAAACAGTGAGTTAAACTAAGCTTAATCCCTCATAATATACATTGTTACCGAAATAATCATTGAATTATGTTTATTTTTGCACGGCTTAAAATTTGCAGCTAATGTAAGTGCTTAAACTTGAATTAAGCTTGTTTAAACTAAGTTTAAACTGCAAAAAATTATGTTTAAGTAAAATTTTCTAAAGAATCATGGATATAAATAAAAATTCAACCTGAATATAATAGCAAAAATAAATAATCTAAAAAAACAGTGAGTTAAACTAAGCTTAATCCCTCACAATATACATTGTTACCCAAAAAATCATTGAATTATATATATTTTAGCTCGGTTTAAATTTTTTAGCTAATGTAAATGCTTAAACTTGAATTAAGCTTGGTTAAACTAAGTTTAAACTGCAAAAAATTATGTTTAAGTAAAATTTTCTAAAGAATCATGGATATAAATAAAAATTCAACCTGAATATAATAGCAAAAATAAATAATCTAAAAAAACAGTGAGTTAAACTAAGCTTAATCCCTCATGATATACATTGTTACCCAAAAAATCATTGAATTATATTTATTTTAGATCGGTTTAAAATTGTTAGCTAATAAAAATGCTTAAACTTAAATTAAGCCAGGTTAAACTAAGTTTAAACTGCAAAAAATTAAGTTTAAGTAAAATTTCCTAAGGAATCATGGATAGTAATAAAAATTTTACCCAAAAATAAAAGCAAAAATTAATAAACTAAAAAAACAATGAGTTAAACTAAGCTTAAACTCCAATAACGTATATTGTTAGCCAAAAAATAATTGAATTATATTTATTTTAACTCGGTTTTCAATCTACTACTAATATAAATGCTTAAACTGTATTTAAGCCTAGTTAAACTAAGCTTAAACTGCAAAAAACTAAGTTTAAGTAATATAACCTAAAAAACCACAGAAATAATAAAAAAATTAAACATAAGCTGAGAGAAAAATATAAATAAACAACAATGACAAAAGTTAAACTATGCTTAATCGCTTATGATATACTTTGTTAAATTAAAAACCTTTGAATGATATCTGTTTTACCTCGGTTTTCAATTTTCAACTAATTTAAATGCTTAAACTGAAATTAAGCCTGGTTAAACTAAGCTTAAACTGCAAAAAACTAAGTTTAAGCAATATAACCTAATAAATAATAGAATTAATAAAAAAACTTAACCATAAACTGAGAAAAAATAAATAAACAACAATGACAAAAGTTAAACTAAGCTTAATCGCTCATGATTGTACTTTGTTAAACTAAAAAACTTTGAGTGATATTTGTTTTAGCTTGGATTACAAATTTCTGCTAATATAAATGCTTAAACTTAAATTAAGCCTGGTTAAACTAAGCTTAAACTACAAAATTCCAAGTTTAATTAAAATTTCTTAAAGAATCATAAACAGAATTAAAAATATAACCCAAATATAAATTCAAAAATAAATAAACTAAACAAATAAAGAGTTAAACTAAGCTTAATGACTGATAATTTACTAAGTTGAACTAAAGAAATTATTGAGTAATATTTGTTTCAGCTGTTTGTGTCTTCAGAATTCTCACACTACCTGCAGTTCTTTTGAACAAAATCCTTAAGTTTCTCAACATCTATTGATTAATTTATGACTTTTTTTAATATTTTCTTTAATTTTTGTTTATATTTATAAGTTATTTTCTTTAAGGTTTCGTTAATAGTTAAACCTAAAAACTGTCTTGTTAGTTTCTACACTGGCAATTTAAGTTTGTCTCTATTACCAGTTCTTTTAGAATTTAGTTCTCAAGTATATTTAACCTTGATGCCAAAGTTTAGTTTATGTCTTCTCTATTAAACAACTAAATTTCATTTGAAAACTGTTTCATATACATAACATAAACAAAAGAAACAATACTACTTATTAAATGAAATACCTCTCTGTTGTAAGACTTCATTCACTGTGTGTTTGAAGATTTAATTGTGAACATGTATAGATGTCCTTTTGTATGTTTAATAAAGGACATTCATGTAGTTTAGTGTATTATTATTGTACAAGTTTTGTATTGTAACATTTTCTTGGTTTTGTTCGATTGGTCTTAGTGAAGTTCCGTTTTCACCCTCCATATACATATGGATGGATGTACAAATATTTTAAATGATTGCCCCCTTGCTGTATTGTTTTTATTTATTTAAGCTGAAATCGTTAGTATTTGTAATCCCCAAAAACATGCTACAATTCAACATCTTCGTAATTTACATGCATGAGAAATAAATACGTACTAACTAACACATAATCGCCATACACTTAAAACAGGAAACAAAAATAAACTAAGAGGATTATGCTAAAGTCCTTTTTGCCATGGTGTCTCAACATATTCTCACACTTAAATAAATCAACATACATACATATGCATGTATGTATGTAAGTGTCTAGTTGAATGTACAAATGTTTTCTTTCCAATGACGGAATCCGCAAACACACTCATACCTACTTAGGCACAAACAAGTGGAAATAGAAATCTTAATGTGAATGCAGACACTTACACATGAATAGACCAACTTACAACTTAGTGAAAATATTATTGATTTCTAAGGACATTATGCATTACGCACTTTTTTTAGCTAGTTAATCAAACAGACCACTTCTACAACTATGAAAATAAAACAAAAACGAAACTATTTGTTTTTGTAAAATATAGAAAAAATTAAAAACACAAAATGCCTACTAGAACACAATTTTTTAAACCAAAACTTTAGTTTTGTTTAACTAATTTAACTATAATTTAAACTAGTTTAAATATTTGTTTATTTACTTTGTTTCTAATTTTTTATTCTCTATAAAACTAATTGTAAATCTATACTTAATCTTTGTTATTCCAAGCTTAAGCTGAGTTTAACTAAGCTTAATTAAAGTTTAAGTCTTTATATTAGTTGAAAAATTTTTACTGAGCTATAACAAATATTTTTCAATCACTTTCAGAATAAAAAAATTTATTATGAATCTTTAAGCTTGGTTTAACTTTTTGTTAATATAGTTTATTTATTTTTACTTCTAGTTTGTGTTTAAGTTTTTTATTATTTTAATAATAATATATAAAATTTTACTTAAACTTAATTTTTAGGAGTTTAAGCTTAGTTTAACCAGGCTTAACTTTAGTTTAAGTATCAATATTATTGGCAAATTTCCAACTAGTAAAAAACATATATCATTCAATGATTTTAACAATAAAAGTTTTCAATAAGAAAGTTTAAGCTTAGCTTAACTTGTTGTTAATAAAGTTTATTTATTTTTACTTCTAGTTTGTGCTTCGGTTTTCTTTCCCTTTAATAATTATCTATGAACTTTTACTTAAACTTAGATTTTTGTAGTTTAAGCTTGGTTTAAACTGACTTAATTTTAGTTTAAGGCTCTATATTAGTTGCAAATTTTAAGCTGGGCTAAAACATGTATCAATCAATTATTTTTAGTGTACAAAATTTTCCTTATGAGCGTTTAAGCTTGGTTTAACTTTTCGTTAATAAAGTTTATTTATTTTTACTCCCAGTTTGTGCTAAAGTTTTTTATTCTTTTATTAATTTTCTATGAACTTTTACTTAAACTTAAGTTTTCCTAGTTTAAGCTTAGTTTAACCAGGCTTAATTTTAGTTTAAGTATCTATATCAGTTGCAAATTTTAAACATGGTAAAAACATATGAATGCTATCAATGATTTTCAGAATAAAAATTTTTATTATGAATTTTTAAACTTAGTTTAACTTGTTGTTAATAAAGTTTATTTATTTTTGCTACTAGCTTGTGCCTAAGCTTTTTATATTGTAACAGATTCTTTACGAAATTTTACTTAAACTTAATTTTTTGCAGTTTAAGCTTAGTTTAACTAGGCTTAATTTAAGTTTAGGAATTTATTTTAGTTGCACATTTTAATTTGAGCAAAAACAAATAATATTCAGTTGTTATCAGAATAAAAGTTTTTATCATGAAAGTTTAAGCTTAGTTTAACTTTTCGTTAATAAAGTTTATTTATTTTTGCTTCCAGCTTGTGCCTAAGCTTTTTATTTTAAAACTGATTCTTTAGGAAAATTAACTTAAACTTAATTTTTTGCAGTTTAAGCTTAGTTTAACTAGGCTTAATTTAAGTTTAGGAATTTATTTTAGTTGCACATTTTAATTTGAGCAAAAACAAATAATATTCAGTTGTTATCAGAATAAAAGTTTTTATCATGAAAGTTTAAGCTTAGTTTAACTTTTCGTTAATAAAGTTTATTTATTTTTGCTTCCAGCTTCTGCCTAAGCTTTTTATTTTAAAACTGATTCTTTAGGAAAATTAACTTAAACTTAATTTTTTGCAGTTTAAGCTTGGTTTAACTAGGCTTAATTTAAGTTTAGTTATTTATTTAAGTTGCACATTTTAATTTGAGCAAAAACAAATAACATTCACTCATTTTCAGAATAAAAGTTTTTATCATGAAAGTTTAAGCTTAGTTTAACTTTTCGTTAATAAAGTTAATTTATTTTTACTACTATCTTGTACCTAAGCTTTTTATTTTAAAACTGATTCTTTAGGAAATTTAACTTAAACTTAATTTTGTGCAGTTTAAGCTTGGTTTAACCAGGCTTAATTTAAGTTTAAGACTCTATATTAGTTGCAAATTTTAAGCTAGGCTAAAACATATAGCATTCAATGATTTTTAGTGTAAAAATTTACAATATGAGCGTTTAAGCTTAGTTTATCTATCCATTAAAGTAGTTTATTTATATTTGTTATTTTAATGGATTTTGCTGTTATTTTGTGATTAACTTTTGTCTATTTGATTAAGTTATATCTTTTACCAGAAAAATCTTGACCTAATCTTGAGTTTAATTGCCAAAGTAACCTATAATTAATCATATTAAACTGATTTTGAATAGTCAACAAAATATAAAGCTTTTACAAAATCATAAATTTGATCCCTTTAACAAAACTTTTAAGAGTTTCTTTGAAAATATTACAGTTTAATTAATTATTCATTTGAAACTTTTATTCAATATCCCTTTAACAGCAGGTGAGTTGCCTCTTGTCAGGAAAAAGTAACAACAAAATAACGAACTCAAGCAAGTTCAATACGTTTCCTTAAAACAATAAAAAAGATTCTGGCAAAAAAAAAACAAAGCAAAATCATAAATTATCAAATGTCAACGCAAGGACATTAATGGTCTAATTTGTTATTTTAATATGTTTCCGATGACGATGACAAAGACAGAGATAAACAAAAAGGACCAAAAACTTGCAAATCAATAAATAACCCCAGCAAAAGCAGTAAAGGACCCACAGAGAGAAAATCATCAACAACGAAAGTCCATAATAATAATTTTTTGAATAGTAAATGAGAAAAAGACAAGATAAAATGACAGAGCAAAATTGGTGGCATGATTAAATATTATTGCAATATATGTGTTGCACATACCCATCAAGCCACAGAAAATGTTACAAGGGGAAAATCTTAACAATGTTGCAATTTGATGGTGTCATGTTTTGAACTTAAATTTCGATTTCACTCTTACTTACATTCTCTTAACATCCACCCACATGAATCCTTTTAAATGAACAGAATCAAATTCCGCACAATACAAAATACAGTTTACAATAGATGTATGGGACACACACATAATATTCGTATACGAGATGATAGTTTAGAAATAATGGATTCGAAATTGTGCTTTTTTTGTTGTTGTTACTTTACAGCTATTAGGTTGATAAAATAGTTATTTCGAGGGGACATTCATTTTGAAAGTTTAATTCATTTTACTTCCATTTTGTATTTAAATATTTAATTCCTTTAGGGATTCTTTTTGTCTAGTTGCTTAAACATTAGTTTCTGTAGTTTAAACTCAGCTTAACCAGGCTCAATTTGAGTTAAGGTATATTTAATAGTTTTTATCTTTAAAAGGGACTTAAATAAATATCGTTTAATGATAATGAAATATAAAACTTACCAGATTGCATAAATCCTAGTAATTAATATTTCAATAGAGTTTAACTCAAATTTAACTTAAGTTTAGCTGCTTTTGCAGTAATCTTATGTCTAAATTTGTAATGCTTTTAGGGATTCTTGTTGTCTAATTGCCTAAGCTTTGATTTTTGCAGTTTAAACTTAGTTTAACCAAGGTTAATTCGAGTTTAGTCATATTTTATAGTTTAAAACTTTAATCTGAGTTTAAATAAATATGATTCAGTGGAAATTCTTATTCAGCTAAGTTTAAACATTGGTATAATGAAGTTTTTTATGTAAGTTTACTTGGTTTAGCTCTCAATTTCTATATATTTATATGTTCTATTCCTTTAGCCATCCTTTCTTCTAGTTTTAGACTTTGATTTTAGCATTTAAACTTAGCTGAACCATTCTAAATTCGAGTTTAGGTATATTACATAGTTTTTAACTTTAAACTTAAACCAATTTAAATAGAGTTTAACTCTTGTTTATTTAATTTAAGTTTAATTTGTTCAGTTTTCATTAAAAATGTTAAAAAGTTTGAGAACTTAAACATTATTTTAGTATTTTGGTTTAGGCTTTGATTTTCACAGTTTAAACTTAACTTAACCAGCCCTTTAAATAAATAGTTCCTCCTTTTCTTCAAAAATAATAATTCACATCAGTTTAAGCTGCATTTAACTAAGAGTTTTCATTACTAGTTTGCATTAAAACTATGCTAGACTTAAACAAAGAATTGTTCAGGGTAAGTTATTCTAAAAATTTTGAAACTGAAGAATTTAAACTAAGTTTATCTCTATTCTAAACAAATTTTGTAACTTTTGCTATTTGTTGATAATAGCACTTTATATTCTAGCAATTTGTCTGCATTTATTTTAGCTTAAACTTGAATTTAAAGAGTTTAAACTAAGTTTAAAGGCTTGTTTAAAGTTTATGAAATTATATGAATTTCAATGTTTAAAATGACCAAAAAGAAATATAATTTACTCACTTCCTTCAAAATTAATAATTTAGATGAGTGAAAGCAAAACTAGAATCAAACAGATAATATTTCATCACATTAAAAATGTTGAAACAGAACAATTTAACCATGGTTTAGCTACATGTTAATGCAGTTTAATTAATTTTGTTATTGGTTTATAATAAACTTGTTTATTGTGGTAAAATCCCTACTAAAATTTTAGCTTAAACTTATATTTACTTAGTTTAAACTTAGATTAACTAAGCTTGATTTACTTTTATAAAATTGCATAAATATTAATGTTTAAAATGACACAAAAGAAATATAATTTTTTACTGTCCTTCAAAAATTAAAATTTCGATGAGTTTAACCTTGATTGGAGTTTTCGTTTTTGAATTTATCCATGGTTTATCTCTATTGCAAAACAGTTAAATTACTTTTGTTGTTAGTTTATAAAAACATTTTATATTCTTGTAATTTGTCTGCATATCTTTTAGCTTAAACTTGAATTCTTACAGTTTAAACTAAGATTAACCAAGCTTAATTTAAGTTTAAACAAGTAAGAGTGCTATATTCGGCTATGCCGAATCTTATATACCCTTCACCTTTGTTGTGGATGCATTATTATTTTTTATAATTAGTATATAGGTATGTATGTACATTGCCCACTTTCAGCGTACAGCATCCTAAATTTATCAAGAACACAAAAAACAACAACAACGCCAAACGAAACAAAACACCAAAAGAAAAAACAAAATACGCAAGGCAATGAAACCAACACACATCCAAACATACGTTTAATTGTATAAAAAACAACAACAACGCCAAAAGAAACAAAATACGCAAAGCATGCACATTCAAACATACGATTTGTTGATTTTTTGTAAAAAAAAACCAACACACAACCAAACAAAAGTTTAGTTGTATAAAAAACAACAACAACGCCAAAAGAAACAAAACACAAAAAAAACAAAATACGCAAAGCATGCTCATTCAAACAGACGATTTGTTGATTTTTTGTAAAAAAAACCAACACACAACCAAACAAAAGTTTAGTTGTATAAAAAACAACAACAACGCCAAAAGAAACAAAACACAAAAAAACAAAATACGCAAAGCTTGCCCATCCAACCATACGTTTTGTTGTTTTTTTGTCAAAGCATGCAATACATTGTGTTTTTTGATGAAATTTTCAGAGGTTGTCTCGGATTTTTGCTCATATCTCCGTTATTTATGGACGGATTTTGCTGATTTTAAATAGCAAAATTCTCGAAAGTATGTCTGACAGAATTGTTGAAGATTTGGATCCCGGAGATATCTGGGGCCTTCAGAAAATTGATTTCAACAGACAGACAGACAGACAGACAGACGGACAGACAGACGGACATGGCTTAATCGACTCCGCTATCTATAAGGATCCAGAATATATATACTTTATAGGGTCGGAAATGAAAAATGTAGAAATTACAAACGGAATGACAAACTTATATATACCCTTCTCACGAAGCTGAAGGGTATAAAAACTATATGAATATAAATGTTTAATTTAATATTGCATGAATATGAAACATAACTTCCTCCTTAAAACTTAAAAACTAATAATTCACAGGAGTTTAAGTTTCGTTTAACTAGGAGTTTTCATTGTTTGTTTGCATTAACACTAGGTTTTATCATGATAGACATAGGTTTTTTATTAAAAGTTATTCCAAAAATGTTGAATCAGAAAAATTTAAACTTAGTTTATCTATATTTTAATGCAGTTTAATTACTTTTGTTATTAGTTTACAATAAAATGTTATATTCTAGTAATTTATCAGCTTTGATTTTAGCTTAAACTTGAATTCTCACAGTTTAAACTAAGATTAAGTAAACTTGATCTAAATCTATGAAATTATATGAATTTTTATGTTAAAATTAACCAAAAGAAACATGATTTTCTCCCTTCATTCAAAAATAATAAATAAATAGCTCCATAATAAGGTAAGTTTTCAATGTTTAATCTAAGTTTAGTTATTGAGTTTAAGGAAGTTTAAATATATATGCTTTTAGCGTTTTGGATTAATTTTATTATTTTTACTAAAGAATTAATAAACAATAAAGTTTGGAGTTAATTAAGCTTTGATTTTTGCAGTCTAAACTTGGCTTAACCAGGCTCAATTCGAGTTTAAACTACGTTTTATTATAGGTTTAAGCAAGTTTAAATATAATTGCTTTTAACGTTTAAGTTTTATTTCACAATCTAAAAAAATCATTTTTTTTTCAAAAACTTTTTTACAATTTAAACTAGGTTTAAGTAAAAAAACATGAGTTTAAGTAAAGGTAATACTTCAAAACTTTAAACTAAACAAAAACTAAAAATATTTCAATAATTTTAGGATTTAAACTAAGTTTAATTATTAATTAAAGAAAGTTTAATTACTTTAGCTTTTGGGGTTTAGTTATATTTTACTACTTTAACGATTCACTTTGTTTTTATTACTTAAACTTATTATTTCGCAGTTTAAACTAAGCTTAACTAAAACTTAAAAAAACAGGAGTTTAAGTACAGATAATACTTTAAAACTCTAAGCTAAACAAAAACTAAAAATAATTTAAAAATTTTAGAGTTTAAATTAAGTTTAATTATTAAGTTATCTTTTAGTACTTCAACGATTCAATTTCTTTTTATTACTTAAACTTATTATTTCTCAGTTTAAACTAAGCTTAACTAAAACTTAAAAAAACAGGAGTTTATGTAAAGATAATACTTCAAAACTTTAAGCTAAACAAAAATTAAAAATATTTTAATAATTTTAGGGTTTAAACTAAGTTTAATTATTAATTAAAGAAAGCTTAACTACTTTTGCCTTTGGAGTTTAATTTATCTTTTACTACTTTAACGATTCAATTTGTTTTTATTACTTAAACTTATTATTTCTCAGTTTAAACTAAGCTTAACTAAAACTTCAAAAAAACAGGAGTTTAAGAAAAGATAATACTTAAAAACTTTAAACTAAACAAAAACTAAAAATATTTTAATAATTTTAGGGTTTAAACTAAGTTTAATTATTAATTAAAGAAAGTTTAATTACTTCAGCTATTGGATTTTAAGTTATCTTTTACTACTTTAACCACTCAATTTGTTTTTATTACTTAAACTTATTATTTTACAGTTTAAACTAAGCTTAACTAAAACTTAAAAAAAACAGGAGTTTAAGAAAAGATAATACTTTAAAACTCTAAGCTAAACAAAAACTAAAAATAATTTAATAATTTTAGAGTTTAAACTAAGTAAGTTTAATTTTTAATTAAAGAATGTTTAATTACTTCAGCTCTTGGTGTTTAAGTTATCTTTAACGATTCAATTTGTTTTTATTACTTAAACTTATTATTTCTCAGTTTAAACTAAGTTTAACTAAAACTTAACAACTTAAGCTAATTTCTGTGTAAATATTAAGGAAAAGTTTGTTGCCCCTGATGCTCAATAACATTATAGAGATGTGGCACAATAAGTCTTTATGCTTGTTGTTGGCTATCTTGTCACTTGATTCACTCATTCTTTTAGAATGTGTCAAATCATGTTTTGTTTATGTGTTTTTTGTTTTTGTTCTTATGAATGTTGCAGCTAGCTACACTGTGTGTATTAAGTCCTTTTTTTAGATGGCGTCTGTAGGTTTGTGCATGCAACTAACCAATGACCACTGACCGTATATAACAAGTTGGGAAAATTTATATGCATATTCAGGGTATCACTTCTTTCATTTAACCAAATAGACACAAACATTGCTACAGTTTTTCGTGTCAGAAGTGCTGCTGGTTGTTTGTATTTTTTTTTTGTTATTGTGTGTCGTTTTTAACCTGCTACATCTAAACAAGACACCTACCCCCACCCTCCCTAGAACAACATCCTTCTTTTATTTTGAGTCTCATTTTAAAAATATTGTCATGTCTCACAATTTACACAATTGACCTTAACTCTTCCATGTCCTGCCCTGCCCTGCCATACCGCACAGCACCGTAACTTAGCACAATACTTTCTTCAGGCTTTTGTTGCCATTGTTAGGATGCGTTGCTGCTGGTAGCTGCTGCTATCGTTGCAAGTTTAGTCGTATGTTTGCGTAGCAGTCATTTGTCATTGTCTTGTTTGGGGTGGTGGTTATTTTTCCTGTGTGTCTGTCTGTCTTGTCTGTTTTTAACTTGTCGTAGCTGCTGTTGCTCTTCTTGTTGCTGTTCGTTCATGTTGCAGCTACTGCTGTTGTTTCTGCTTTTTTTTGTTACTGATTTAATGCACATTTAAATAGCGTGACACAATGCCAACGTTCAACGATAAAGCACCGAGAAATAGACAATTTATAATTAGTGAAAAATGTTTGAGTAAAAAAAAATACTAAGGCTAAAATTGGCCTAAGGGGGGAAGAGATAAATAAAAAGGGAGAGGGTGGACAACATAGAGCAAAAAATAGCTCAATATTTTATGTCACTCTAGCAAAAAGTTGCAAAAAAACACAGGGTAAGAGATGGGAAAAATGTTTAAATACCAGAGTTTAAACTAAGTTTATCTCTATTCTAAACCAGTTTTATAGCTTTTGTTATTCGTTTATAATAAAATTGTATATTCTAGCTATTTATGTGATTTTGTTTCAGCTTAAACTTGAATTTCCATAGTTTAAACTATGATTAAGAAAGCTTTATTTCAGTTTATGAAATGATATGAATGTTTTAAATTGCACAGAAGCAATAACTTTCAAAGTAATAATTTATATGAGTTTAAACTTCGTTTAACTAGGAGTTTAATTAACATGAGTTTAAGCTTCGTTTAATTGGATGTTTTAATTTTTTGTTGGCTTTAAAACTAGGTTTTATCATGCTAGACTTAAACAAAGTTTTTTTATGATAAGTTATTCCAAAAATGTTGAAACTGAATAATTTAAACTTAGTTTAAATCTATTCTAAACCAGTTTAATATCTTTTGTTATTAGTTTACAATAAAATGTTTTACTCTAATAATTTTGCTGCTTTTATTTTAGCTTAACCTTGAATTCTCACAGTTTAAACTAAGTTTAACCAAGCCTGATTTGAGTTTATGAAATTATATGAATTTTAATGTTTTAATTTAACTAAAATAAATCTATTTTCATAGAAAATTTAGAAGAGTTTAAGCTTCGTTTAACAACTCCTCCAAAAATAATAATTAACATGCGTTTAAGTTTTTATTGTTTGATGGCTTTAAAACTAGGTTTTATCGTGCTAGACTTAAACAAAGGTTTTTTGATGATTTGTTATTCCAAAAATGTTTTAAATTAAATATATTTTAATAATTATATTGAAACATAAGAAATCTATTTTCATACTTTCCTTAAAAAATAATAATTAACATGAGTTTAAGCTTCGTTTAATTAGGAGTTTTAATTGTTTGTTGGCTTTAAACTAGGTTTTGCTATGCTATACTTAAACAAAGATTATTTTGTGATAAATTACTCCAAAAATTTTAAAAAAGAAAAATTTAAACTTAGTTTATCTCCTTTCTAAACCAGTTTTATAACTTTTTTTATTAGTTTACAATAAAATATTATATTCTAGTAATTTTACTGATTTTATTTTAGCTTAAACTTGAATTCTCGCAGTTTAAACTAAGTTTAACCAAGCTTGAATTGAGTTTATGAAATTATATGAACTTTAAGGTTTAAAATGAATCAAAAGAAATTTAATTTTCTTATTTTCCTTCAAAAATAATAATAGAAAATTTAGAAGAGTTTAAGCTTTGTTTAACTACTCTTCAATTAAGCTTCATTTAGTTAGGATTTTTCATTATTTGTTGGTATTAAAACTAGATTATACCATGGTATTCCAAAAATTTTGAAACAAAATATTTTAAAATGAGATTATCTCTATTCTAAACCAGTTTAATAACTTTTAGTTATTAGTTTACAATAAAATATTATATTATATTCTAGTTATTTTACTGCTTTTATTTTAGCTTAAACTTGAATTCTCACAGTTTAAACTATGGTTAACCATGCCTGATTTGTGTTTATGAAATTATATGAATTTTATTGTGTCAAATGAACCAAAAGAAATCTAATTTTCTACTTTCCTTCAAAAATAATAATTTCGATGAGTTTAAGCTTCGTTTAACTAAGCGTTTCCGTTATTGAAACTAGAAAAATTTATTATTTATTATTATTAGTTTAGATATTAGTCTATAATAATCTTGTATTTTCTTGCAATTTATCTGCTTTTATTTAAGCTTAAACTTGAATTCTCACAGTTTAATCTAAGGTTAACTACGCTTGATTTGAGTTTATGAAATTATAGGAATTTTAATGAAACAGAAAAATTTAAACTCAAATCAGTTTAATTATGTTTGTGTTTAGTTTACAATAAAATATTATATTCTAGTAATTTGTCTATTTTAGTTAATGCTTAAACTTGTATTCTTATATTTTAAACAGAGATTAACCATGATACAAAAAGTATCTAAACTTTATTTATATTTTAAAGCAGTTTATTATTTTACAATAAAATTGTATATTCTAGCAATTTTCCTGATTTTATTTTAGCTTAAACTTGAATTCCCACAGTTGAAACTAAGTTTAACCAAGCTTGATTTGAGTTTAAGTAATTAAATGAATTTTAATGTTTAAATTGAACCAAAAGAAATCTAATTTCCTATTTTCCTTAAAAAATAATAACTTAAATGAGTTTAAGCTTCGTTTAACTAAGAGTTTTCCTTAGTTTTTTACTATTTTTAATAAAACCAAAACTGAATGGAATACAAGCTCCTTAAAAATGCAGAATCTTAAATTTTTCAAACCCTATAGTTAATCTTCTAACACTGAAATGGATAAATTGATAAAAAAAAATGGAGTCCGACAGCTATTTGCAAACAAATTTCAAATACATTGTGAAACTTTTTCAAATGGCTAATGATTTTATACAAATTGAAGCTCGATTTCCCGACTAGGGCTGATGGTCACAAA
This sequence comes from Calliphora vicina, assembly GCF_958450345.1. Taxonomy (NCBI): domain Eukaryota; kingdom Metazoa; phylum Arthropoda; class Insecta; order Diptera; family Calliphoridae; genus Calliphora; species Calliphora vicina. The sequence continues at coordinate 77,173,402 of NC_088784.1, forward strand.
ATTTCCAGACTCTATCTGTATACACCTTTCGCCTGCAGTTTCCATTGCAATCCCACTACATAATTCATTATTAACTGTTTGTAATAAACACACCCAAAACTTCACAGTGCTTTTTTTTATTTGTTTGTTAAATGAAACAAAGAGTCCTTTAAAAATAAACAACATTTTAACGTAGACGAAGACAAATTAAACAGAAAACCAAACATATTTTTTTTCCATAAAATAATACAGCATACAGACACAGTGTCCAGTCGTGTAACAAAATAACGATTGATTTTGTTTTTATTCATTATCCTTGAGCTATAAATAATCAAAATGTAAGTGTAGTTGTTAAATGAACACAATACAACGCACAGTACCCAGTAGTTTTATTAGAGACTGCCAATTGATTGTCCCACAGATTAGTTTTGGTGGGCAAAATACTATTTTCTAAACAGTAATACTTCACTTTAGATTACCTGGGATGTATAAAGTATCCAAGCACACTTACTGTCAATTGACCCTCCAATAGATTATTTCTAATGGGCAAAATAATTATATTCAAATAAGGTGAAAGTGACTACACTCTAGATTACTTAGAGACATTAAAGTGACAATTGACTTCAATTTGTATTACCTGGGATGTATAAAGTAGCCATTTGACTTATTTAGGTCTGTTATTGTAAGAGTTGTCTACAATTCAAGCACACTTACTGGCTACTGACTCTCCAATAGATTACTTCTGAGGGGCAAAATAACTATAGTCAAAACTGTAGTACAACAGAGTTGAAAGTGACTAAACTCTAGATTACTTAGAGATATTAAAGTGACAACTGACTTCACTTTAGATTACCTGGGATGTATAAAGTAACCAATCGTCTTATTTAAGTCTGTTATTGCAAGATTTGACTCCAATTCAAGCACACTTTCTGGCAATTTACTTCTGATAGAAAAAATAACTATATTCTAAACTGTAGTTCAAAAAAGATGAAAGTGACTACACTCTAGATTACTTTGAGACACTAATGAGACAATTGACTGCACTTTAGATTACCTGAGATGTACAAAGTAGCCAATTGACTAATTTAAGTTAAGACTCTTCAATAGATTACTTCTAATGGTTAAAATAACTATATTCAAAAAAGGTGAAATTGACTACACTCTAGATTACTTAGAGACACTAAAGTGACTCTCCAACAGATTACTTCGGATGGGCAAAATAACTATATTCAAAACAATAGTACAAAATAGTAGAAAGTGATTACAGACACTAAAGTGACAATTGACTTCACTTTAGATTACCTGGGATGTATAAAGTAAGCAATGGCCCACAAATCTATAAATTGCAATCAGCCAAGTAATTAAACATTAGGGATACATTAAGTACTAGTAAAACTGCTGGGAAATATGTTTGCATAAGAATACTTGTACTGTTATATGCTCGACCAATGACATTTATGATAAATTATCCAGTTTACACTTTATTTTTTACATCAATAAAATATTAATTGATTTTAATTTTTCTATTTTATTTTCATGATGTTTTCATTTTTTTTTTTAGTTTGTTTTTAAAACCAATTGCATTTAAAAGTCAATAGCAAAATGTTTATTTATTATTTTTACAAGGAAATTTGATTTAATGCCACACAGAGTGAATTTTAAATACACATAAATAATTGTAATTGCGAAAGACAACACAACACAATTAGAATTTAATGAAAATTTATTTAAATGATATATTTAAATGGTAAATGATAAAAATACACAAATATTTACTATTGGTATTATTAAAAAAAACAGGCTTTATTACAGATTTAAATAATTTAAAAGTTACTAAAAGTTTGAGGTTATATTGAAAAATTATATCTTAAAAGATTTGTAGAATTTTTATCTGCTTGGAAAGCTTAAGCTGTTAACTTTAATTAAAGAAAATCTAAATTTAATTTATAAGAGAATTAAATAAAGTTTTTAAGTTTTCAAATATAAGAAAGCAGCTTATGAAATAGTGAAATTTAAGTCAGTGGTAGGCAGGAAGGGAACATTGAAATAACATTTTCTAGACTTATTCCTCTGTTGTAATTTTAGCTGATTGATGATGATAAATTTTTATTACTTACTGCATAATTTTTATGAACTTTGTTGATATTCCTTCGTTGCCCCTGGTGGCTGTGAATGCCTACCACTGGTTTAACTGTTAGAGTAGCTTTTTGAGTAGTTTGGGATATTTTTTTATATTAGACATTCAGCTACCAAACAAAAATATCTTTATAAAATAATTCAATTTATATTTGTTTAAAAATCCCTTAAATTTCCCTAACAATCGCCTTCTAAAACATCCTCAATTTCTCATTTAATTTACTTTCTAAGTTTTTTTTTTAAAAAAAATAATATTATTTTCCTTCATACACAAAAACGAAAATAAAATTTATTTGTTTGTTTTACTCATCTATGTAGTATTTTAATTTATTTTGTATTGTTTTAAATGGGGATTTGTGTTGTGCAACATTTATTTCGTATTTCATTTTATTTGGAACAAAATGGAAACATACAAATGAAATGAATTCTAGTTTATTTTTTTTATTGTATTGTAGTAAATCGCAATAACAACAACAACAACAAAGTATTTGCCATATTATGTTGTCACTGTAACCTATTTCTCTTACTAGTTTTTTTTTTTTTTTTGTATTGTTCTTTGTTGCATGAAAGCTTTTTTCTGGTCTCAACAGTTGCAACATGTTCACAAAGAAATCAAGTGTGAATAGATGTTTGTGCGGCAATGAGAAATTGTAGCGAGGATTTTAAAGCAATATAAGCGATTTTATCTAATAAAGGATCTAATAATTGACCCCTAAAAGTAGGCAACAAGTACTTAACTCAACCAACCAGATACCAGCTACAAAAAAGAGGTTCTTAGTTGTTGATTCATTCTCAGAAAACTCACGTATAAGTTACATAGAGACAGTCCACTAACCGCTTTCTTGTAAACAACACATTCTACAGTGGGACAAATCTTCCATATACCCAGCTGTTAACTCTCTAATGCTTAAGCATGCCTCAAGGCACTCATCGAAAAATGCCAATAAATGCTCCTACGAGGAGGTTTTGTGCTCGATGAGAAGATTCTATATTTGTAATCGGAAAACAGAAGAAGTAATAAGATCGTTTTAAAAATGTAACATACCCGAGGTGTCCTACTTTGAGGACCCTTGGTCGCGCCCCTGGTGGGCACATGAGGGCCACGTTCAAAACTTAAACTCGACAACACTTCTTCTTTGCGCATGTTAAATTTCATTTAAACCAATTTAACCATTTAGAAGTTATAGATTTATTTCCCTCGTTTTTAGAAAATGTCGCTTACGATAATTTCGCGCTAAGGGCTCGATATGCTTAGACTTGAAATAATCCTTAACTAAATGAAAATTGTATTGATGACCAACAATTTTTCTTACCGAGAATTGACAGTAAGGAGTGCATCGTTTTCTTAATATCTGCTGCCAGTTCATGGATGTCCAATGAAAATAGAGTCGAAATATTTTACAAAAAAATTTAATGTTTTAAAGTGACTACACTTTACATTATTTAGAGACACTAAAGTGACAATTGACTTCATGTTAGATTACCTGGGAGGTATAAAGTAGAAACAAACTTGAATTTTTACAACAAATTGGCTGATTTCAATTAAGGATATTTTAGTGAAATATCTCCTTTTTCCTTGTTATTAGGGTTTGCACAAGACCTTCATTTATAATTTCGCTTATTGGTTTGGTTAGATTTTCTTTATTTCCCACATCAGTTTTAAGGATTTTAAAAGACCTAAGTTATACTAATCTATAGTTTTGCCCTAAAAAAAACGCCAAATTATCCTTTTATGTCTGTGCACAAGTTAAAACATTTATTTTTTTTTAAAAAAAAAAGCAACACAATACCTTTCAACTATTTTTGGTATTTATTTTCTTCATTTACAACAATCGCGTTAGTTTAGAAAAAAACAACTTATTTAGTTTGTTTTTTTTTTTGTTTAAATAATATTTGAACAAAAGCTATGGTACAATGACTTATTTTCTATGTTTTTGTCCTTTCTCTCTCTCTCTATGTTTCGCCTGCCCTCCATCCATCCATGCTTTTTACACTTCTTCATTACAATGTTCTAATTCCGATTTTGTAAAATAGTTGTAGTTATAGTGGTTTTATACTCAAGTGTATTTACATGTGCATAAAACTATAAATGTATAAATGTCTGTATAATAGGCTGGAACTTATTTTGCACTTTTTGGATTTTCCATTCGAAAATTTCAAATTTTGTACCAACAAAGCGTCATATGCAGGAAGTTTTGCTTTACGCAACTGATTCGTTTGAAACGAGCATATCGGTAATATTTCATATTAAAAAATTTAATATGTTGGAGATAATCGAAAATCAAAAAAGTGAAAAATCAGGTCCACCCAAATGTACCTAAATATGTACGAATAATTGTATGTCTGTTCATATGTCTGTTATATAAGTGTTTATGGCTATATTTTTCTGTACATTTTCAATGATTTTATTTAATACTCTGTGCCTCGTACTCGTATAAACATAGTTTTTGTACATTGGATTTTTTGAAAATTATAATAGGCTGTGTACATAGAACAAACGACAACAACAACAACAAAACGAGTCCTTGTAATGTGAAAATTGGTTACAATAAACGATCAAAACAAAACAATTCTAAATAAACAACAACAACTACTACAACTATAACTACAACTATAGCTTCACTACTACTGAGTACATTTTACTGTTATATTACAATTACCCTGCTGCGCCTAAAAGTATGCTAAATACATACATTTTTCATTGTTATTAAATCAATGATAAGAATAGTATTTAAAATTGGCAAAAAAAAAATGGAACGCTAAATAAAAACACGGGTAAACAGGATTTGTTACAACATTTAGAGCAAAATGGCTTTTTATAATTTTAATTAAAAGTCGCTATTGTATGTTATAATTATGTAAATGTAAAAAAGACAAAACCAGATTATTTTGTTTTAAAATTGCTAAAATTATTGTTACTACATTACCGTATTTAGTGTATTAGTTTTGTAGATTTATCAAAATGATACATACCTGCAAAGAAAAAAAGGAAAAATAAATATTAAAATTAATATGAAATTTAAAACAATTAAAAATAGTAAAATTTCAAAAATATCGCAAATTTTATTGCGAGTTCCCTTTATACTAAACCTTCCACAAGATGAAAGTAAAAAATACGTGTAGAAACGGGAAAATATATTTCACTCAAGAGTATTATACCAATTTTTATCAAAATTTAAATATTAGCTCCTTCAGTCAAGCAAAAATTAACTATTAGGTTGTTATTTGGAAGTCGAAAGCAAAGGAGATAGGTCAAACTCCGGATAATCAGTTTGGTACTTTTTTAAAAAAATAATTTTCTAGAGCCAAAGAAAGGTTGTCACATAAACATTCGCCAAAATGGATTATTCTGTAAATTCTAAGAGGTACGAATCAAGCATAGATGGCTAAAGTGGTACTTTATCTGTGCTAAGGTAACAAAAAATTTAGTCCTTATGGTACTTTTTTATTTCTTCTAATGGAACTATTAAAATGCTTTATGATGAGTTAAAAAACTTGAAATTAAACACATTTCATTCTAAATATGTGTGAAGTCACAAAAGATAGACTATAATAACGAACTTAGAAACGTGATATTAATCACATGTGGTTCTGAGTGAGTGGGAATCTACAAAAGTAAACTCTATGGTACTTTTTATACCCTTTACCTTCGTGAGAAGGGTATACATAGAAGTATAAGTTTGTCATTCAATATAATTTTCCGACCCTATAAAGTATATGGGGGATTTCATGTCAAGTGAACCAACTTTTGAAATCGATGTCTTCCGATCGGGATGAAATTTGCACCAAGGTTAGCTCTATTGGATAGTAACTCAGACACAATTTTTCAACAACATCGGTCGAGAACTCTCTGAGTTATAGGGGGTAAAATTTTGACAATTTGGTCAAACAGGGGTTTTTTCTTATCCATGTAACTTATTACCTATTGTTCTTAGCAAAATGTGTTCCAAATAGTATAGATAGCTATTTCTTCGATCTTTCGAAAAAAAATATTTAAAAAAAAAAAATAAAAAATTTTTAATATTTTTTTTCCGAAATCAAAAACTTTTTTGACTTTTTTTTAAAATACGCTATTTTTTTTTATTTTTTTTTTTTCTTAAAATAAAGTTTAGATATTTTCCTTGAACACCTACTTGGTCGCTTAGTGGGATGCGAGTGGGATATCTATCAAAATAAATATTTTGTAACTCAAAACATAAATTTTTTGACTTTTTTTGCAAAATCAAAAACTTTGTTGACTTTTTTTTTCAAAATGGACCCTTTTTTAATCTTTTTTTTTAGGTCAAACAAAAGCTTAGATATTATCCTTGAAGACCCTTTTGGTCGCTTAGTGGGATGCGAGTAGGATATCTATCAAAATAAATATTTTTTAACTCAAGACTTACAATTTTTGACTTTTTTTTTTGCAAATACGATTTTTTTTCCAAATGGGCCCTTTTTTTAAAATTTTTTTTGTAGTCAAAAGAAAGCTTAGGTCCATTCCTTTAAGATATTTTTAGTCCCTTAGTGGGATGCGAGTAGGATATCTATCAAAATAAATATTTTGTAACGCAAGACATACAATTTTTTAATTTTTTTTTGCAAAATCAAAATTTTTTTCCAATATGGGCCCTTTTTTAATTTTTTTTTTTGCTCAAAAGAAAGCCTAGGTCCATTCCTTTAAGATATTTTTAGTCCCTTAGTGGGATGCGAGTGGGATATCTATCAAAATAAATATTTTGTAACGCAAGACATACAATTTTTTAATTTTTTTTTGCAAAATCGAAATTTTTTTCCAATATGGGACTTTTTTTTTTAAATTTTTTTTGCTCAAAAGAAAGCTTAGGTCTTTTCCTTTAAGACCTATTTTGTCACTTAGGAAGATGTGAGTAGGATATCTATTAAAATAAAAATGTTGTAACTCAAGACATTCAATTATTGACTTTTTTTTTGCAAATTCGAATTTTTTTTCAAAATGGGCCCTTTTTTAAAAATTTTTTTTTAGTCAAAAGAAAGCTTAGGTCCATTCCTTTAAGATATTTTAGGTCCCTTAGTGGGATACGAGTGGGATATCTATCAAAATAAATATTTTGTAACTCAAGATATACAATTTTTGATTTTTTGGCAAAATCAAAAACTTTTTTGACTTTTTTTTAAAATGGGCCCTTTTTGTAATTTTTTTTTTTGCTATAAAGAAAGCTTAGGCCTATTCCTTTAAGATGGTTTTGATCGCTTAGTGGGATGCGAGTGGGATATATATCAAAATAAATGTTTTGTAACTCAAGACATACAATTTTTGTGTTAAAACATTTATTTTGATAGATATCCCACTCGCATCCCACTAAGGGACTAAAAATATCTTAAAGGAATGGACCTAGGCTTTCTTTTGAGCAAAAAAAAAAAATTAAAAAAGGGCCCATATTGGAAAAAAATTTTGATTTTGCAAAAAAAAATTAAAAAATTGTATGTCTTGCGTTACAAAATATTTATTTTGATAGATATCCTACTCGCATCCCACTAAGGGACTAAAAATATCTTAAAGGAATGGACCTAAGCTTTCTTTTGACTACAAAAAAAATTTTAAAAAAAGGGCCCATTTGGAAAAAAAATCGTATTTGCAAAAAAAAAAGTCAAAAATTGTAAGTCTTGAGTTAAAAAATATTTATTTTGATAGATATCCCACTCGCATCCCACTAAGCGACCAAAAGGGTCTTCAAGGATAATATCTAAGCTTTTGTTTGACCTAAAAAAAAAGATTAAAAAAGGGTCCATTTTGAAAAAAAAAGTCAACAAAGTTTTTGATTTTGCAAAAAAAGTCAAAAATTTTATGTTTTGAGTTACAAAATATTTATTTTGATAGATATCCCACTCGCATCCCACTAAGCGACCAAGTAGGTGTTCAAGGAAAATATCTAAACTTTATTTTAAGAAAAAAAAAAAATAAAAAAAATAGCGTATTTTAAAAAAAAGTCAAAAAAGTTTTTGATTTCGGAAAAAAAATATTAAAAATTTTTTATTTTTTTTTTTAAATATTTTTTTTCGAAAGATCGAAGAAATAGCTATCTATACTATTTGGAACACATTTTGCTAAGAACAATAGGTAATAAGTTACATGGATAAGAAAAAACCCCTGTTTGACCAAATTGTCAAAATTTTACCCCCTATAACTCAGAGAGTTCTCGACCGATGTTGTTGAAAAATTGTGTCTGAGTTACTATCCAATAGAGCTAACCTTGGTGCAAATTTCATCCCGATCGGAAGACATCGATTTCAAAAGTTGGTTCACTTGACATGAAATCCCCCATATATATTCTGGATGCTTATAGAGTCGATTAAGCCATGTCCGTCTGTATGTTGAAATCAACAAACTTACATACACGATTCATACATCAATATATCGGGAATTCTTCCGGCTCGGTTACTATTTAAAATCGACAAAATCGGCCCACAAATGGCTGAGATATAAGGAAAAAATCGGGACAACCTCGATTTTTGGCCTATTTTTGATCTATATCTGGATTACTAAGTCATTAATATAGACAATATGGATATCTAATGATAGACATTTCAAAGTCCATTGCAACGATGTGTATAAGGCTATAGTAAATTGGACCTACAATGGTTCATAATTGGGAAAAATATTTTTTAACCCGAATTTTTTTTTCACCAAAAAATTTTTTTTAAAAAGTTTTTTTCCAATTTTTTTTTAATTTTTTCAAAAATTCTTTTTCCAAGAAAAACTTTTTTAAAATTTAAAAAAAAAAAATCAAAAAATTAGAAAAAAAATAGTAAGAGAGCTATATTCGGATATGCCGAATCTTATATACCCTTCTATACAAATACAAATTTTAAATATTTTTAGATAAAAAAAAAATTTTTTTTTTAAATTTTTTGGAAAAAAAATTTTCGAATTGTTATTTTAAAATTTTTTTTTTTTAAATTTGAAAATTTTTTTTTGGGTTTTTTAATTATATTTTTTTGGTGGAAAAAAAATTCTGGTTAAAAAATATTTTTTCAGATTTTGACCCATTGTAGGTCCAACTTACTATGGTCTTATATACGTCGTCGCAAAGGTCTTTGAAATATCTATCATTAGATATCCATATTGTCTATATTAATGACTTAGTAATCCAGATATAGGTCAAAAATCGAGGTTGTCCTGGTTTTTTCTTAAATATCAGACATTTGTGGACCGATTATGCTGATTTTAAATAGGAAACTTCTAGAAAGCATGTCTGACAGAATTATTGAAGATTTGGATCCCGAAGATATCTGGGGTCTTCAGAAAATTTATTTTAACAGACAGACAGACGGACATGGCTTAATCAACTCCGCTATCTATAAGGATCCAGAATATATATACTTTATAGGGTCGGAAAATTATATTGTAGAAATTACAAACGGAATGACAAACTTATATATACCCTTATCACGAAGGTGAAGGGAAAATTGGAAAAAAAACTTTGGAAAAAAAATTTAAAAATATTTAAAAAATTTTAATTTTGTTTAAATAAAAATATTTTAAAGTATAATTTGGTGAAGGGTATATAAGATTCGGCACAGCCGAATATAGCTCTTTTACTTGTTGTCTATGTAAAAATGCTAAAAAATCGAGACAGTTGTAGTTGTGGTTTTTTGATCATATCTCAGCTATTTATGTATTGATTTGTCTGATTTTCAATACTATAATTCTCGAGCGTATATCTGACATACTAGTCGTAATTGTTTGATCATATCTTAGTCATATATGGAGTGATTTTGCTGATTTTCAATACTCAAATTCTCGAAAGTATATCTAACATATTGATGCATGATTTAGGTCCCTCAACTAACTAGAGCCAGAGAAAATTTCATTTAAACGAACTCACGATCAAATGAAGATCGTTATATCAACTTCTTTATTTAAAAGGATCCATAATACATATACTTCTTTAAAGGGCATTTAGAAATTTCACAGGAAAATAACACATAAAAACCCTTATTTCACTCAAGCCAAAGAGTAGTATGTTCAAATAACAACTGAAATTTAAATTGAAAATGACAGGCTAAATATAAAATAAAACAAACATGAAACAAGAATTACGAACAAGTAACAATTCAGTCAGTATGCAAGTTTAATAAAGAATTTATGAAGGTCTAAACTAAAAATAATACTAGAAAACAAGAATGGAAAATGTTTTTTTTTTTTTAAAAGAGTCCAATGATGATGATGTGATGGCTGGTTTGGCTGCTGATGAACTCAAACTGATAAAAAAAAAATTATTATTAATGAATGTTACAGTTTGCTGGCGGCACTTGAAAGTTGCTTCTTTCTACTTCAGTTCAGTTATGAAAAATTAAGGCAGCAAAATACAAGTTTTTTTTTTTAATAGAAGAAAAAGTTGTTTAAAATTAAGATAAATTGCAAATAATTAATACAAATTTTGAAGGATAAATTTACATTACTTAGAAAAAGGGTTGAAATGACAATTGACTCTACAATAGACTACTTTTGGTAGGTAAAATACCTACTATCTAAAGTGCAGTATAAAACAAGTAAGAAAGTATGGTCGGTCAAGTCCGAACATATAAAACCCTACACTAAGTAAAAGAGCAAAAACATTTTTCTTTTTAAATTTCAATAATTTATATTTTTGAGTGATTTTCGGAAGTGGGCCTTATATGGGGGCTATGACCAATTATGGACCGATCGCCATGAAATTAGGTGAATTTTGAATTTTGTGTGTATACCAACATTTTTAAGAGATTTATGCATGTTAAAGTGATTTTCGGAAGCGGGTCTATATGGGAGCTATGACTAATTATGGACCGATCGTAACAAAATTTGGTGACATGAATTTTGTATATATAAAACTTATTTGGAGCGTAATTTGTGGAGATACATTTATAAATTAAACATTTATGAGCGATAAAGTCCAATTTCGGAAGGACATTCGTATGAGGGCTAGGTGAAATAATGGACCGATTTCAGCCAGTTTCAATAGGCTTGGTCCTTGAGCCGAAAAAATAGTATGTACCAAATTTGATCGAAATATCTTCAAAATTGCTACCTGTACTCTGCGCATGGACATCCAGCCAGCCAGACGGACGGACATCGTCTAATCGACTCAGAAAGTGATTCTAAGTCGATCGTTATACTTTAAGGTGGGTGTTAGACTAATATTTTTGGGCGTTAAAAACATCTGCACAAACGCATTATACCTATACCTATACTATGGTGGTGTAGGGTATAAAAAGTTTAAAGTGGCTACACTCTAGATTACTTAGAGTCACTAAAGTGGCAATTGATTGACTTTGCTAGATTATATAGGATTCCGTTATGGGCAAATAAGGCTAATTGTTTCTACCATTACAGGAGACTGTCTGCTTGGAAAACATGCTAGGAGAATGGGTTTAGGGCGCTAAGGTAATTCCCTGTATTTGGTGGGTCCAATAGAGTCCTATCTATTATGAGCTGCTGAAGTCTGGCCAGACCATCACAGTATTGGCCGAAAAACACCCAGAATATCATGAAAACATTTCTCAAAATTAAATCTACATTTCCCTAAATTTTGTAAAATAAAACTTTTATTATTTAATAGATAAAGTAATTAAACTTTTTTAACATACGATGAAAATATATTTGCATATTTTTTAGCAAACTCTGACAGTTTGCAAACTTCTTTCTGTTTTAAAACATTTCATTTATTTTTTAGAAAAAATTCCGTTACAACTTTAAGGTTTAAATTTATTTGTGCATTGACCCCTGCTACAAAATGCAAAAAGTAATTAAGTTATTTAGAAAAACATTTCATTTAAATTTAATAAAAATTTGTACATTTTTTTTTAAAGGCTTAGAAGAAAAAAACAATAATTTTAGACTGTGTCTATTAAATTTCATAAACACACTTTTAAATATTTAATAAATTTTATTTAATAATTTAATTTTAAATTTCTAGTGTGTAATTTTTTTTTTTGTTTTCTTTTTTTCTGTGCGCAGCAGCAGATTTACAATACAAGTAATTTGCATAAATTTCATTAGGAGAAAAATAGCAAAAAAAAAATAGTTAAATTGTTTAAATTTCAATGAGTTATTGTTATGCATATTATATGTATGTATAAACATTTTTTTATTTAAGTATATAAATATGTATATTTGTAGTAGATGTGTATTAGGGTGGCACTTATTTTAAGGTTTTGGTATTTTAGCTATTTGCGGTTGAGTGGTCACTTTACTAACCACCTTTTCTATAGTCTCTAAAAACATAGTTTAATGGCGTCTATTGCCATTTTGCCAAACAATTATATTTTTTGAAGTCGCCGTTTATAATTTTTTTCAAAACTTTGATGGCTGGATGCTCTGGTTAGTTATTTTTAATGCCAACCGCCACGGTGGTTAGTAAACTAACCACTTCACTCCTCAAAAAACCTTGGAATGAGGTAGTTTTTTCATGTTTTGATTTACTTTTTCTTACTTTTTATAATAAACTAAGAACTAAAGTAAAAATGCAATTGTTTTGAATCATCATAATATTAATAGGCAAGTCGATTTCATTAGACCCCTTTTACTCTCACATTATACATTTAATTTGGGCAAGAAATATACCATTTTAAGGGGATTTATTCACAGAAGTGCAGAATATATATTTTATTGAAATCGGTTCAGTTTTTTTAGGAGTTATAAGCGTTTAAAGATGTTACTAACACATATGCAAAAACGTGTACATGTGAACCTTAAGCTAAAAAGTAAGCAAAGCATTGCGTGTTTGTTCAATTTGTTGTTGAAACAATTAAACAGTATTGATTTCGCTCTGTTTTAAGTGAGAGTTGTTATAGAAAACAAAGAAGACGAATTAAGTAATTTAAATTCGCTTTAATAAATATATTTTGAATGTGTTTTTTTTATTTTCTAACTCCCATATGCATAAACAATTTTTAAATTTATCAAAGGTTTATAAAACAAAATTTGTTTTATAAACCTTTGACAAATTTAAAAAACTGTTTATGCATATGGGGGTAAATATGTAATTGTAGATAAGTAAATAGTTATTTTATAATTGTGACGATTTTCAACGGTTTACCACTGCATGAAGTTTAATGAAAAATGGGACGGGTCGGAAAAAATGGTGAGTCGCCTCCCATACAAAGTAAATAGTTATTTCTAAATATTTTTTTAAAAATATAATTGCAAGATTCTTCAAACTTAGTCTAAATGGCTCTTTTAAAAATGTTCATAGTTTCGCTGATATTGTTCGGGATTGGAATAGTGGGCGTGGCACACCCTATACAAAGTATATAATTAATTTCGAATATCTGTAGAACTATAATTGTAAAAGTGTTTAAACTTTTAGCGAATTAATTTCTTATTACTGTGCGGAGTTTAGCTGAATATAGACGGAATTAGATTAGTGGGCATAGCACCCAAAATGGGAGAGGTCGGAAAAGGATGTGAGTCACCACCTCCCATACAAAGTAATAATTGCAAGGTTCTTCAAACTTTGTCCGCATAGCTCTCTTACCATTTTACACAGAATGGCTGAAAATGGTCGGGATTGCATTAGTGGTTATGGCGCAAAGTAAATAATTAATTTTGAATATCTGGTGAACTATAATTCTAAAAGAATTTAAACTCTGTATCAATCAATTTATTACCATTCTAAGGAGGTTAGCTACAGGGATCAGGAATTTATTCCTGATCCCTGTTCGAAGTTTAGCTAACAATGATCGGCTTAGTAGTAATGACCCCTCCCTTATAAAGGAAAGTTAAAGTAAAGCTTGATATTTGCATAAAAGGTTTAAAAATGGGTGGGATCAGAGGAGTGGAGTGGTATCTCCCATACAAAATTATTTAGTTATTTTCGACTATCAAGTGAACTGTAATTGAGAGATTCTCAAATTTTGTATGTGTTATTTTCGTATTTCCATTCATATTTTTTTAATTTTACTAGGGTAGGGGTAGCGAAGTGCACCGGGTTATGCTAGTTTAAACTTATACACAAAAAAGCGTGGCTGAAAGAGTTAAATTATCCCATTATCTAGAATTGTTCCAAATACTGAAAATTTGAGCAAAATCGGATAACGTTTAGAGATTGCAGATTTTAGTTGAAATTTCGAGTTTTTATAGTTCAAAATATCTTTCGTACGAAATTCCAAAAAAACTTAAATCGTAGACCCACATTAATATACATATGTATATTATGGATCCTCTTAAGATTCTAATACTTTTTAGTTATGTCCGTCTGTCTGTCTGTTAACAACATGTTAACAACGAAAGGAGACAGGTAGCTGGTTGAAATTTTCCACAACTACTCTCTGTTGATGAGATTTATATGGTATTGAAAAAGACAATACATGATTTCACCTACCCTCCATTTTTTTTTTAAATTTCAAAAATAAAAAATTTAAATTTAAAAAAAAATTATAAAATTTAAAAAATTTAAAATAACAATTCGATAAAAAAAAAATTTCCAAAAAATTAAAAAAAAATTATTTTGAAAAATTTTGTTTAACTAAAAATATTTAAAATTTGTATTTTAAAGTATAATTTGGTGAAGGGTATATACGATTCGGCACAGCTCACATCTCAATATAGCTCTCTTACTTGTTTATTCTCACTTAGTTATTGAACATTATCGAGTAAAAAACAGAGTTTTTTTTGCTTCGAAAAAGTCGAATTTTGTGCCAACAAAGCGTCATATGCGGGAAGTTTTGCTTTATTTCTTTAATTTGAAAAAAGAAGTGCCGGTGAAGCTCACCGATTGCTCACCAAAGCTTAGGGTGAATGTGTTTCATTGGTTTCAACGTGCGAGAGATGGTTTGTTTGTTTCAAAAGTGGTGATTTTGACAAAGATCATCCAGACCAGCCAAAAAAGTTTGAAGATCAAGAATTGTTGGCATTACTCCATGAAGATTGTTGTAAAACTCAACAAGAGCTAGCAAAATCGTTGGGAGCTACTCAAGCAGAATTTCAAAACGTTTGCGAACAGCTGGATTCCATGTGTTCCATCGGTTTCAGAATGCGAGAGACGGTTTGTGCGTTTCAAAAGTGGTAATTTTGACAAATATTGCCCAGACAAGCGAAAAAAGCTTAAAGTCCAAGAATTGGAGGCATTACTCCATGAAGATTGTTGTCAAACTCAACAACAGTTTGCAAAATCATTGGCAGCTACTCAATCAGCAATTTCAAAACGTTTGTGAGCAGCAGGATTCATCTAAAAACAGGGAAACTGGGTACCATACAAATTGAAGCCAAGAGACCTTGAAATACGATCTTGCCGATGCTAGAATTTTATAAAAGGAAATCATTTTTACACCGAATCATTACGATGAAAAATGTATCCATTACGATAACCCGAAGCGTAAGAGATCGTATGTGAAGCCCGGCCAACCAGCCGAATCGACACCAAAGCAAAATATCAATGGCGCTAAGGTAATTCTCTGTATTTGATGAGAACAAGAGGGTCCTATCTATTATGTGCTGCTGAAAGCTGGCCAGATTAACACGGGGAACATGTGCCGAACGCAACTGATTCGTTTGAAGCGATCATTGGCCCAAAAACGTCCTGAATATGCGGCAAGACATGACACCGTAATATTCCATCATGACAACACTAGGCCACATGAGACAATACCTGTTAAAAAGAATTTAGAATGAAGAGGTTGGGAAGTTTTACCTCATCCGCCTTATAGTCCAGACCTTGCCTCGTTCGACTACTATTTGTTTCGATCGATGCAGAAGACTCTCTCTGGGATACGTTTCAGTTTGTAGCAGAGTATCCAATATTGGCTCAATTAGTTCTTGGCTTTAAAAGAAGATCAGTTCTTTTGGCTCGGAATCCATATGTTGTTAGAAAGAATGGCCAATACTCTGAATAAATTTATAATGAACAAATTTTTCAAAATAAAAGTTAAAACTTTTAAAAATATCCATAATTTTTTAAGTATGAACCTAAATCTTTTGCCCAACTTTTGTGAGGATCAATCCACAATTTAAAAATATTTTATAGTCAAATATTGATGATGGCCATCCTAATATATTAAAATGCTTTTTTATTATTATTTCTTTTTTTTTTGTTATTTTGTTACAAATTACTAAATGACTGACTAAATGGATGAATGAATGTCAAACAAAAAAAAAAAACTCAAATAAAACTGAACAAATGACTGACTGAGTAAATGAAAGAGTAAAAATAATAATAAAAAAAAAATGACAAACAAAAAATAAATCCAATAAAAAACTAAATTTTAGTCAATTAATGAATGATGGTCATTGGGTTTTGTGAAGAGCCTGAATGAACTTCATTTCATAGCCTCGTTACATACAATTCCAATCTTTTAATATAAAATATTTTGGAGGATGGGGAGGGAGGTGTGTAATAATAATTTTAGAAGCAAATTATACATTTCCAGCTTATAAGTTCGTTTTCTTAAAGGCGAATAATTGTGAAAAAGCTAATACATCAACAATGTTTCAGTGTTTGATGAGGATTTTGCTATGAAGGTATCATTGGTCCATACTTCTTCGAAAATGAGGCTGGTCAAGCAGTGATATCAGAGTTCCTTCTGCCTAAATTGGATTGTGGTGGGTAAAAAAATAACTATTTTCTAAAGTGTAGAACAAAAAAAGTTGAAAGTGACTACACTTTAGATTACTTAGAGACACTAAAGTGACAATTGACTTCACTTTAGATTACCAATGACATAAAAGGTAGCCAATTGTGTTCTCTTTGCATTAAAAACAGTAAATGTGTGTCTTAAAATGAGACAAAAATATATTAATTAAAGTCAGCCAAGTAATTAGTTATTTGTGAAAACTACTAACTACTACATTGACTACTTAGGTAGTCATTATGGAACAGCTGACTTAAAATATCCATTTAAAGGTAGATTGTTAAAATAATCATTGTATTTTATGTCATTTTTAGCTAATGCTAG
The DNA here is from genome assembly GCF_958450345.1 of Calliphora vicina. Taxonomy (NCBI): domain Eukaryota; kingdom Metazoa; phylum Arthropoda; class Insecta; order Diptera; family Calliphoridae; genus Calliphora; species Calliphora vicina. The sequence continues at coordinate 77,190,409 of NC_088784.1, forward strand.
TTTTAGCTGACATTAAATTTTCTATTTTATTTCTATTGCTTGTGTTTATTATTATTGTAAGTTTTTTTTACTTTCTCCGTCTTTTCATTTTCCGTTTAACTTAGTTAAATAGAGCTTTTAAGCTTCATAATCGTATGGTTTACAATCCAATTAAGCTGAGCACATAATTATAATTAAAACTTAATTGTAAAATCTTAAGCACAATAAGAAAATAAGAAAATAATGTATCATTATTATTTTATTTTATATTTAAGTATATGGTACATGTGCATGTTAAAATGTGTATGGCAGTGATATTTAATCCTTGTTAAAGAACTTTTTTTTTGCTGCAGTTCCTTAACAAGGATTAAATATCACTAACATACAATGGATGAATTAAAATTTTAATAATAAAATTTTAAACAAAATTAACTAAACAGCAAAAAATTAGGTAATGATTTGCTATTACATTTCAATGAATACTACCTACCGCCTGCATTACCTACAACTACACAAATAATGACTTATGTATTAGCTGGCAAATAAGTGCTTATTTTAAGGAAACTTACAAAAGCTCTAAATACTTATACAAATAATCTTAACATGACTTAAAAATTCTAAATTTTTCTTAAAATTTTTAGTTTTTCTTTTGAAACATTTGTACATCATTAATATATTCAAAGTATTGGCCATTGTTAGCTATTACTTTTTCCCATCTTTCTGGCAACATATGGATTCCGGAATCAAGCAAATTTCGGAGACTCTGTTCCACATGAAGCGTATCCCAGAGAGAGCGTTCTACATCGATCGAAACAAATAGTAGCCGGACTGTGCAAGATCTGAACTATAAGGCGGGTGAGGCAAAACTTCCCAATCACTACTTTCTAAATACTTTTTAAGAGGTCAGCGAACATTGTCATGATAGCTTATTACGGTTTCATGTCCGGCCTCATATCTGGGCGTTTTTCGGCCAATGCTCGCTTAAAACGAATATGTTGCGTTCGGTAAAGGTTCCCTGTGACTGGTCAGATTTCCGCAGCTGATAATAGATATGAATCTTTTGCTCCCACCAAATACAGAGCATTACTTTAGAGAAATGAATATTTAGGTTTTTGTGTCGATTCGGCTGGTTGGTCGGGCTTCATATACGATCTCTTACGCTTCGAGTTATCGTAATGGATCCATTTTTCATCCCAAGTAATGATTCGGTGAAAAAATGATTTTATTTTGTATCGTTCAAGCAGCATTTCGGACATGCAAACTCGTCTTTGAAGGTCTCTCGACTTCAATTCGTATGGTACCCAATTTCCCTTCTTTTGGAAGAATCCTGCTGTGAAAGTTTTGCAATTGCTGCTTGAGTAGCTTCCAAAGATTTGTCAAGCTCTTGTTGAGTTTGACAACAATCTTCATGGAATAATGCCTCAAATTCTTGGTCTTTAAACTTGTTTGGCTGGCCTAATCGATCTTTGTCTTTCGTGTCAAAATTACCACATCTGAACCGAACCAAACCCCCTCTCGCACGATGAAACCGATGAAGCACATTCACCATAAGCTTTGGTAAGCAATCGGTGTGCTTCAGCGGCACTTTTATTCAATTTAAAGAAGTAAAGCAAAACTTCCCGCATATGACGCTTTGTTGCTACAAAATTCGACATTTTCGAAGCAAAAATAACTTTATTGTTTACACTACAATGTTCAATAACTAAATGAGAAGAAATGACAGATATGTACCCCTCATCTATTGTAAATCCTGCATTTTTAAGTCATACACCCAACAATTATTAAACCATAAATAATAAAATTGTATAAAAGTAAAGACAAAACTAAACTGTCTTCTTACTGAGTGTAGCCTGCTCTCAATAATACAATTATTTTGTATTTGAAATGAAAAATTACTAATAATTCCAGTGATAATCCGCAAATAAGACATACAGTAAATGAAATAATTAATTTCTTAAATCTTCCATGAAAAATAATAAATATTTACCCACATTATTCTTAATCAATTTTGAAATTTATCACAGGTTTATGAAATAAATATTTAAATACAAAATTTGTTTTATAAACCATAAAACTCAATTTATAAATTGATTATGAATACGACCTTTAATATTAAAGAATTATTTAAAGAATATAGCAAATACCACAATTTAAGTATTTAATTTAAAAAGTTAAATAAAAGGTATTCCCAAATTCAGATAATATATGAATATACAGCCTTTAAAATAGTAAATTAAAAAACAAAACAGTTTGACAGCTGACAGTTTTGGGTTAAAGGAGCAAACGAGAGAATTCCCGTTGGCATTGTTGAACTATAAGTGTTATCAGAATAATGAAAGTTTGTATTTTTGTATATTGCTTTAACTTCATGAACTGTGAAGAGAGTAATTGGAAGATTTCGAAATTTCGAACGGAATATGGCAGGAATGTTTATTGAACTTTCTCAACTGAAGAAAGTAATTGAAATATTAAGGAAGATTGGATCAATTGGTGTTGCTGAACACACTTGTAGTTCAAAACCATGTCGTTCAAATATTAAGTGAAAGCTCAGGAACATCAAATCAAGCTCTCTCCACTGACTAAGGATCTAGGTGTCCATGATTACAAAGTTCAATTGACATAAGAATAACACATTTTCATAGCTGAACAATATTTCAGAAATAATAACAATTCGGCGGCCACATCTCGAAAATTTCGTACCAAATATGGTCGGAATATTGATTTAATTTCGTCAACTGTGCAGAGACTACTTGAAAAATTCAAGGAGATTGGATCAATTGCAAATGCTAAACATACTGGTCATACAAAACCAAGCCAAGTGCTGGAGAGTGTTGGTGAAAGTTAAGAAACATCAAATCGGCATTGTAGCCGGGAAATGCTCTCTCTACTCACTGAAGATCCCATGCTTACAAAGTTCTATTGACACAAGAACAACTAGTTTTCTATCATGAACAATATTTCAAAAGTACAGATGGTTCAGCGGCCCCAGTTGGAAAATTTCATACTCAATAGGGTTGGAATATTAATATAACTTCGTCAACTATAAAGAGAGTTGCTAAACACACTGGTCATCCGAAAAACAAGACGATCAAATGTCTACATCGAAGCTTGAGAGTGTTTGTGAAAGTCCTGGAACTGTAATTCGTCAAGGTGGATACAAATTTCTAGAAGCATCTACACACTTAAGATCTGACTCTCCATGCTTACAAAGTTCAATTGACACAAGAACAATGCATTTTCAGTGCTGAACAATGTTTAAAAAAGAGTGGAAGTTTTGAGGACACAATTCGAAAATTTGGTTGGAATATTGATTGAACTTCCTCAACTGAGGAAAGTAATTGAATTTTATTAAGGGAGATTGGATCAATTGGTGTTGCTAACCACACCGTCTAATGTCAATATCGAAGCAGTGCATGAGAATGTTGGTGAAACTCAAGGAACATCAACGAGGAATAGAGATTAAATTTCCACATCAATATGTGTTGCTAAACAAGCCAATCAAATTTCAATACCGAAGCCTTGCGTGAGTCCAGGAACATGAATTCCGCATGGATAATACACATTTCTAAATGCTTTCCACATCGTCTACTCACTGAATATCTGCATCTCCATGCTTACAAAATTCAATTGACACAACAACGCATTTTCAGTGCTGAACAATGTTTAAAAAATAGTTGAAGTTTTGAGTTGGAATATTGAATGAACTTCCTCAACTGAGGAGAGTAATTGAAATATTAATGTGTGTGAAGATAAATTCGTATTTAACTAGTAGAGACACAAACCACATTTTGTAACAGAGCTTATTTTGCAGTTAACAGTGCACTGTTATGCATTTAACATAGATAGTATTTAAGAGGTAGTATATTTAGGAGGCTAATACAGGAGAATGGAACCAAGTCCATGACCAAAACTATATTGAAGTGGTACTCCATGAGGTCTGTAATAATGAAATATCTAAAATATTTATAGAATTACCAAATTTGGATGTCTGTTTCGAAAACAAATTCTTTAGAGGATCATTGGTAAAAATGGCCATTTTTGGAATGGTACACGTAACTCACTATATAGGTTTGGTAGTCCAAGGGGTGCCTAATGATGCACTAGTAGTGGGATAGCTGAACTAATTTTGGGATTTGAGAAAATTGACTTTCAAAAAAATATGAGTTTTGAAAAAATTCTTTAGAGGATCATTGGTAAAAATGGCCATTTTTGGAATGGTACACGTAACACACTATATACGTTTGGTAGTCCAAGGGGTGCCTAATGATGCACTAGTAGTGGGATAGCTGAACTAATTTTGGGATTTGAGAAAATTGACTTTCAAAAAAATATTTTTGAAAAAATTCTTTAGAGGATCATTGGTAAAAATGGCCATTTTTGGAATGGTACACGTAACACACTATATATGTTTGGTAGTCCAAGAGGTCTCTAATGATGCACTAGTAGTGGGATAGCTGAACTAATTTTGGGATTTGAGAAAATTGACTTTCAAAAAAATATGAGTTTTGAAAAAATTCTTTAGAGGATCATTGGTAAAAATGGCCATTTTTGGAATGGTACACGTAACACACTATATATGTTTGGTAGTCCAAGAGGTCTCTAATGATGCACTAGTAGTGGGATAGCTGAACTAATTTTGGGATTTGAGAAAATTGACTTTCAAAAAAATATGAGTTTTGAAAAAATTCTTTAGAGGATCATTGGTAAAAATGGCCATTTTTGGAATGGTACACGTAACACACTATATATGTTTGGTAGTCCAAGAGGTCTCTAATGATGCACTAGTAGTGGGATAGCTGAACTAATTTTGGGATTTGAGAAAATTGACTTTCAAAAAAATATGAGTTTTGAAAAAATTCTTTAGAGGATCATTGGTAAAAATGGCCATTTTTGGAATGGTACACGTAACACACTATATACGTTTGGTAGTCCAAGAGGTCTCTAATGATGCACTAGTAGTGGGATAGCTGAACTAATTTTGGGATTTGAGAAAATTGACTTTCAAAAAAATATGATTTTTGAAAAAATTCTTTAGAGGATCATTAGTAAAAATGACCATTTTTGGAATGGTACACGTAACACACTATATACGTTTGGTAGTCCAAGGGGTCTCTAATGATGCACAAGTAGTGGGATAGCTGAACTAATTTTGGGATTTGAGAAAATTGACTTTCAAAAAAATATTATTTTTGAAAAAATTCTTTAGAGGATCATTAGTAAAAATTACCATTTTTGGAATGGTACACGTAACACACTATATACGTTTGGTAGTCCAAGGGGTGCCTAATGATGCACTAGTAGTGGGATAGCTGAACTAATTTTGGGATTTGAGAAAATTGACTTTCAAAAAAATATTATTTTTGAAAAAATTCTTTAGAGGATCATTGGTAAAAATGGCCATTTTTGGAATGGTACACGTAACACACTATATACGTTTGGTAGTCCAAGAGGTCTCTAATGATGCACTAGTAGTGGGATAGCTGAACTAATTTTGGGATTTGAGAAAATTGACTTTCAAAAAAATATGAGTTTTTAAAAAATTCTTTAGAGGATCATTGGTAAAAATGGCCATTTTTGGAATGGTACACGTAATACACTATATACGTTTGGTAGTCCAAGGGGTTCCTAATTATGCACTATTAGTGGGATAGCTGAACTAATTTTGGGATTTGAGAAAATTGACTTTCAAAAAAATATGATTTTGAAAAATTCTTTGGAGGATCGTAAGTAAAAATGGCCATTTTTGGAATGGTACACGTAACACACTACATAGGTTTGGTAGTCCAAGGGGTGCCTAATGATGCACTATTAGTGGGATAGCTGAACTAATTTTGGGATTTGAGAAAATTGACTTTCAAAAAAATATTATTTTTGAAAAAATTCTTTAGAGGATCATTGGTAAAAATGGCCATTTTTGGAATGGTACACGTAACACACTATATATGTTTGGTAGTCCAAGAGGTCTCTAATGATGCACTAGTAGTGGGATAGCTGAACTAATTTTGTGATTTGAGAAAATTGACTTTCAAAAAAATATTATTTTTGAAAAAATTCTTTAGAGGATCATTGGTAAAAATGGCCATTTTTGGAATGGTACGCGTAACACACTATATACGTTTGGTAGTCCAAGGGGTGCCTAATGATGCACTAGTAGTGGGATAGCTGAACTAATTTTGGGATTTGAGAAAATTGACTTTCAAAAAAATATGAGTTTTGAAAAAATTCTTTAGAGGATCATTGGTAAAAATGGCCATTTTTGGAATGGTACACGTAACACACTATATATGTTTGGTAGTCCAAGAGGTCTCTAATGATGCACTAGTAGTGGGATAGCTGAACTAATTTTGGGATTTGAGAAAATTGACTTTCAAAAAAATATGAGTTTTGAAAAAATTCTTTAGAGGATCATTGGTAAAAATGGCCATTTTTGGAATGGTACACGTAACACACTATATATGTTTGGTAGTCTAAGAGGTCTCTAATGATGCACTAGTAGTGGGATAGCTGAACTAATTTTGGGATTTGAGAAAATTGACTTTCAAAAAAATATGAGTTTTGAAAAAATTCTTTAGAGGATCATTGGTAAAAATGGCCATTTTTGGAATGGTACACGTAACACACTATATACGTTTGGTAGTCCAAGGGGTGCCTAATGATGCACTAGTAGTGGGATAGCTGAACTAATTTTGGGATTTGAGAAAATTGACTTTCAAAAAAATATGAGTTTTGAAAAAATTCTTTAGAGGATCATTGGTAAAAATGGCCATTTTTGGAATGGTACACGTAACACACTATATATGTTTGGTAGTCCAAGAGGTCTCTAATGATGCACTAGTAGTGGGATAGCTGAACTAATTTTGGGATTTGAGAAAATTGACTTTCAAAAAAATATTATTTTTGAAAAAATTCTTTAGAGGATCATTGGTAAAAATGGCCATTTTTGGAATGGTACACGTAACACACTATATACGTTTGGTAGTCCAATAGGTCTCTAATGATGCACTAGTAGTGGGATAGCTGAACTAATTTTGGGATTTGAGAAAATTGACTTTCAAAAAAATATTATTTTTGAAAAAATTCTTTAGAGGATCATTCTTAAAAATGGCCATTTTTGGAATGGTACACGTAACACACTATATATGTTTGGTAGTCCAAGAGGTCTCTAATGAAGAATTTTTTCAAAAATAATATTTTTTTGAAAGTCAATTTTCTCAAATCCCAAAATTAGTTCAGCTATCCCACTACTAGTGCATCATTAGAGACCCCTTGGACTACCAAACGTATATAGTGTGTTACGTGTACCATTCCAAAAATGGCCATTTTTACCAATGATCCTCTAAAGAATTTCTTCAAAATCATATTTTTTTGAAAGTCAATTTTCTCAAATCCCAAAATTAGTTCAGCTATCCCACTACTAGTGCATCATTAGAGACCTCTTGGACTACCAAACATATATAGTGTGTTACGTGTACCATTCCAAAAATGGCCATTTTTACTTACGATCCTCCAAAGAATTTTTCAAAATCATATTTTTTTGAAAGTCAATTTTCTCAAATCCCAAAATTAGTTCAGCTATCCCACTAATAGTGTATCATTAGAGACCTCTTGGACTACCAAACATATATAGTGTGTTACGTGTACCATTCCAAAAACGTATATAGTGTGTTACGTGTACCATTCCAAAAATGGCCATTTTTACCAATGATCCTCTAAAGAATTTTTTCAAAAATAATATTTATTTGAAAGTCAATTTTCTCAAATCCCAAAATTAGTTCAGCTATCCCACTACTAGTGCATCATTAGGCACCCCTTGGACTACCAAACGTATATAGTGTGTTACGTGTACCATTCCAAAAATGGCCATTTTTACCAATGATCCTCTAAAGAATTTTTTCAAAAATAATATTTTTTTGAAAGTCAATTTTCTCAAATCACAAAATTAGTTCAGCTATCCCACTACTAGTGCATCATTAGAGACCTCTTGGACTACCAAACATATATAGTGTGTTACGTGTACCATTCCAAAAATGGCCATTTTTACCAATGATCCTCTAAAGAATTTTTTCAAAAATAATATTTTTTTGAAAGTCAATTTTCTCAAATCCCAAAATTAGTTCAGCTATCCCACTACTAGTGCATCATTAGGCACCCCTTGGACTACCAAACGTATATAGTGTATTACGTGTACCATTCCAAAAATGGCCATTTTTACTAATGATCCTCCAAAGAATTTTTCAAAATCATATTTTTTGAAAGTCAATTTTCTCAAATCCCAAAATTAGTTCAGCTATCCCACTACTAGTGCATCATTAGAGACCTCTTGGACTACCAAACGTATATAGTGTGTTACGTGTACCATTCCAAAAATGGCCATTTTTACCAATGATCCTCTAAAGAATTTTTTCAAAACTCATATTTTTTTGAAAGTCAATTTTCTCAAATCCCAAAATTAGTTCAGCTATCCCACTACTAGTGCATCATTAGAGACCTCTTGGACTACCAAACGTATATAGTGTGTTACGTGTACCATTCCAAAAATGGCCATTTTTACCAATGATCCTCTAAAGAATTTTTTCAAAGCTCATATTTTTTTGAAAGTCAATTTTTTCAAATCACAAAATTAGTTCAGCTATCCCACTAATAGTGCATCATTAGGCACCCCTTGGACTACCAAACGTATATAGTGTGTTACGTGTACCATTCCAAAAATGGCCATTTTTACTTACGATCCTCCAAAGAATTTTTCAAAATCATATTTTTCTGAAAGTCAATTTTCTCAAATCCCAAAATTAGTTCAGCTATCCCACTAATAGTGCATCATTAGGCACCCCTTGGACTACCAAACGTATATTGTGTGTTACGTGTACCATTCCAAAAATTGCCATTTTTACTAATGATCCTCTAAAGAATTTTTTCAAAAATCATATTTTTTTGAAAGTCAATTTTCTCAAATCCCAAAATTAGTTCAGCTATCCCACTAATAGTGCATCATTAGGCACCCCTTGGACTACCAAACCTATATAGTGTGTTACGTGTACCATTCCAAAAATGGCCATTTTTACCAATGATCCTCTAAAGAATTTGTTTTCGAAACAGACATCCAAATTTGGTAATTCTATAAATATTTTAGATATTTCATTATTACAGACCTCATGGAGTACCACTTCAATATAGTTTTGGTCATGGACTTGGTTCCATTCTCCTGTATTAGCCTCCTAAATATACTACCTCTTAAATACTATCTATGTTAAATGCATAACAGTGCACTGTTAACTGCAAAATAAGCTCTGTTACAAAATGTGGTTTGTGTCTCTACTAGTTAAATACGAATTTATCTTCACACACATGAAATATTAAGGGAGATTGGATCAATTGGTGTTGCTAAACACATTTGTAATCCATAACCATGACGTTCAAATGTCAATATCGAAGCAGTGCATGAGAGTGTTGGTGAAACTCCAGGAATATTGATTAAATTTCCTCAATTGTGAAGAGAGTAATTGAAAAATTCCGGGAGATTGGATCAATTTGTGTTGCAAAAACAAGCCGATCAAATTTCAATATCCAAGCCGTGAGTGAGTCCAGGAACATGAATTCCGCATGGATAATACACATTTCTAAATGCTTTCTACAGCGTCTACTCACTGAAGCTCTTCATCTCAATGCTTACAAAATTCAATTGACACAACAACGCATTTTCAGTGCTGAACAATGTTTAAAAAATAGTGGAAGTTTTGAGTTGGAATATTGAATGAACTTCCTCAACTGAGGAGAGTAATTGAAATATTAAGGGAGATTGGATCAATTGGTGTTGCTAAACACATTTGTAATCCATAACCATGACGTTCAAATGTCAATATCGAAGCAGTGCATGAGAGTGTTGGTGAAACTCCAGGAATATTGATTAAATTTCCTCAATTGTGAAGAGAGTAATTGAAAAATTCTTGGAGATTGGATCAATTTGTGTTGCAAAAATAAGCCATTGGAATTTGAATATCCAAGTGAGTGAGTCCAGAAACATGAATTCCGCATTGTGAATATAATTTGAGAGTGTTGGTGAAACTCCAGGAACATCAACAAGGAATATTGATTAAATTTCCTCAATTGTGAAGAGATTAACTGAAAAATTCCGGGAGTTTGAATCAATTTGTGTAGACATACTGGTTGTCCAAAAATAAGCCATTCTAATTTCAATATCGAAGCCTTGCGTGAGTTCTGGGACATGAATTCCGCATCGTGGATACAAATATCTAAAAGCTTTCTACAGCGTCTACTCACTGAAGATCTGCGCATCCATGCTTTCAAAGTTCAAATGACTCAAGAACTGAAGACCAATGATCATGGAGAGAGTTTGTGAATGTGTTATTAAACAGCTGAATTTTCTAGCAAAATCATTGTAAGCGATTTTCATCAACAAAGTTGTCGCATTTATGGTTCAGAGAATTCAAACAAATGCATCCACAATGTGTCGCTGTTTGGTACGGATTTTTGGCTGGAGACATGATTAAATCTTACATCTTCAAAAATGAGACGGATCCAGCAGTGACTAACTTTGTTTCTGATATGTACGGATGTGGACGATATGTGGTTTTCACTTTGATGACTTTGTTAATTGTCAGCGTCTACTCACTGAAAATCTGCGCATTCACGTTTTCAAAGTTCAAATTACTCAAGAACTGAAGAATAATGATCATGGAGAGAGTTCGTTGAATGTGTTATTAAACCGATGATTTTTCTAGCAAAACCTTTTTACCCCATTTTCATCGTCATAGTTGCCTCATTTGGGATTCAGGGAACCCACATGTATTGTTGAAAAACAACGTGTCATTTTTTGGTGAGGATTTTGGACTGGAGGCATCATTGGAACATACTTCTTCGAAAATGAGGTTGCTCAAGCACTGACTGTTACTTGTGTTCGATATTTTTACATGATAACAGAGTCCTTTTTGCTTTATTTGGATGATATTGTTGTGGACAACAATGTTGGTGCCACATACTATGAGATATTTCGTGGCCCTGTACTCTTTAATTTCGGAGATCATAATTGGTCCCCTAGATCGTGCAATATAACATCTTTGGGTTTATTTCTATGGGAATATTTGAAGTCAAAGGTGTATGCAATAAGCCTACAATCACCCAGAGTTGAAGGAGGAAATTCAACTATGTTTTAGCGAAAATTTCTACATGTGTATAAGCCAGCAAATACCTATTCTGTGAACTTTTCTTATTAAGTTCCAATTTTTGGGGTAATATTCCAATAAATTGCAACAATATTTTTTAAACTCATCTTTTTTCAAATACAAAACAGAAATAACCTTTCAATATACACTTACATGTGACTTTACTCACAGCTTACATAAGTAAACATTACTCCATTACTCCAGCAACTTGCAACACAATATTGCCATGACACTAAATTAAAGCTAAACTAGTGGCAGATGATCTGAGACACGTGTCAGTGTCAGTGGTTTAAGCAGTAAATAGAGTCATGCCTCAATAATCCTGTTATAGCATATAAATACTACTTATAAGTAACGCTCTTATACTCACTCCTTCTCTTCCATTCTCCTAAATCTTGAAGCAACTATTACTTATGACAACGACTAGGATACGTTTATAGCAGTAAAATACTGTCGTTTAAATTCGTCATTCAAAAATCATTTATCGCTTTAATTTTAACTAAATCATCCTTAACAAAATGATAATTTATTTATTATACCTCTACTGGCAAACACAATGAGTTAAATGCTAAAATACAGAGAGAGAGAGGGAGACACTTATTACAAGGGGAACCACAAGAGGCAAAGGACCACAGATGAAAAGAGACAGGCAACTAATCATTTAATAGCAAAAAAAACAGGAGGAAAAACACACACATATTGAGGTTAAAGGATAAAAACAAAAACCTCATTTACTTGTGAAATAAAGGACAAAAAAAAGTAATGAAAACAAGTAAGAGAGCTATAGTCGGTCATGGTGAATATTGCCAAATAGGTTGAATAAAAAAAATTTTATTTTTTTGAAAAAAGTATATATTTGGCATTAATAGTAAAAAAGGAATACAAAATGTCACGAGGGCTGATTGCAGAATACTTAGCCAAGCATAGAGAGAAAGCTAGCTTCTTACCTATCGATTACCAGGACATCTTGACACTGTTTCATTATGTGGCATTGATAGCGTGTAGGTGTAAAGTAAATTGTTAAATCATTGTAAATAAAGATCCTGAATATTAATAGCTATATAGTTTATAACAATGGTAGGCACAGGGAGAACACCGCACATGGATTTCAATTTGTAATCCGACCAGCTATTGATTGTACATTTTGCTGATTATTTTAAAATTTATATGATCTTCGTTGTTATTCGTATTGTTTACAGATCAAGCGATCAAGTTCGTCCCTGGTTAACTCTGTGTGGCAATCACTGATTTGTGGTGTCTGTAATAAATATATAAATTCCAAACTAAATGAAGAATTTATAAAATGATGAAGGGTATGAAAAGGAAACATAATGCAGTTGCATATTTTACAGACGACAGTTAATCAGGTCAACTAGGTAAGAAAGAGCTTTAAAGGAATTCATTTTTAATAATTTGTGAGTAACTTAAATCTTGAAAGAGATTGTTAAGCAAATACACCGCATAAACATAAATGAAAAGGTTATAAATCACAAGTTCAAGGAAGACAATTCTGATCAACCAAATTAGAGAGTACAGGACCAGGAAATTGACCATGTCATCCACAACGATATCATTGAAATGCTTCCAGCCCGTAAAAGTGACACAATGTGGATGCATTTGTTTTTCGACAATCAAATGTGGATTCTCTGAATTCCAAATGAGGTAATTTTGACAATTAACAAAGTCATCAAGGTGAAAATCACTTATCATCCACAGTATATGTTATTTAGTCAGAATGAAAGTTAGTCAATGCTGGACCCGTCTCATTTTTGAAGAAGTATGATTTAATGATGCCTCCAGCCCAAAATCCGCTCCAAACAGTGACTCATCGTGGATGCATTTGTTTTGCCCCAATCACATTTGAATTCTCTGAACCCCAAATTCGTCAACTTTGACGATGAAAATCACTTAAAATGATTTTGCTAGAAAAATCAGCTGTTTAATAAGACATTCAACGAACTCTCTCCATGATCATTGGTCTTCAGTCCTTCAGGCATTTGAACTTTGAAAGCATGAATGCTTAAATCTTCAGTGAGTATATGCCGTAGAAAGTTTTTAGAAATTTGAATACACGACGGGGAATTCATATTCCTGGACTCACACAAGCCTTCGACGACTACCAGTATATTTAGCAACACAAACTGATCCAATCTCCCTGAATTTTTCAATTACTCTCTTCACAGTGGAGGAAATTTAATCAATATTCCAATCATATTTGGTACGCAATTTTCGAGATGTGGCTGCCGAATTTTCATTATTTTTGAAATATTGTTCAGCAATGAAAATGAGTTGTTCTTATGTCAATTTGACTTTGTAATCATGGACACGCAGGAATTTGGTGAGTAGAGAGGCCTTTTTTGCAATTCCTGATTACGAACACTCTTTGATATTCCAGGAGTTTCACGAACACTCTCACGCACTGCTTCGATATTTACATTTGAACGGCCTGGTTTTGGACTTCAAGTGTGTTTAGCAACATCAATTGATCCAATCTCCCTTAATATTGCAATTACTCTCTTCAATTGAGGAAGTTCAATCAACATTCCGACCATATTTTGTACGAAATTGTCGAATAGTATCCACCAATATCCTCTCTTCACAGTTGATTTTCATTATTTTAGAAATATTGTTCAGCAACGAAAATACGTTGTCCTTGTTTCAATTGAACTTTGTAATCATGGAATCGCAGATCTTTAGTGAGTAGAGAAGGCCTTTTTTGCAATTCACTCTTTGATATTCCTGGAGTTCCACCAACACTCTCACGCACAGTTACGATATTGATATTTGAACGGCATGGTTTTGTACTACAAGTCTGTTTAGCATAGGGTTGCCAGACGGCCTGGAATGGCCTGGATTGTCCAGTTTTTTTGTGACTTGTCCAGTTTCCAGCTAAAACACAATTTGTCCAGTTATAAAATAATTTCTTTCATTTTGCAAAATATTTTTTTTATTAATTATATTTTTTATTAATTAATATTTTGTACAGAAAAAATTTGTACAGTTATACAATTGTGACTGCAAATGTATAGTCAGTTGTATTTTTTCCTTACAGTGATTAGTACCTAGCGAGCAACCGACCGATTAATATATCCTTGGTCAGCAGTAAAGAGGTAAAAATACCTCTTCAAAACGCTTGTCGAAAAGTCACATGGTAATTTGTTATAATGATGATGAAGAAAATATGGATGAAGGTGTGTGTGTCAGAGGCATATTTTTATTTTTTTAATTTTGAAATTTAAGTTTGGTTGGTGGAGTTAAAAACTCTCAAATTGCCAGATTATCCCACGTTGATTTTTGTTTCCAGTCGAACCTGGATCATTAAATCTTGTATTAAAAAGTTAGGTTATGAAAACCCAAAATCAATTGCATGTGGACAATGCAAACTTCGAAGCAACTGTAACGCGGTACAGTTAGATGACGCCAAACATTATCCAATGCGAAAAACTCTCGAAGGCAGCGAAAAAGGGACGGCAAGATTGCCCTTAAGCGATAATGGCAATGACGCGCGCTCTTTCTCCACCCAGAGCTGAGTTACGACTGTATTTGTATTTTATGTATAACGTAATGTATGAATTTAGCCCTAGAAAATGATTACTTTACTATTATAAAACTGTACAGTGAGTAATCTTTTGAATTGCCTTAAAAATCGGTTAAAATATGGAAGAAAAGTTGTATCTATTTTAAAAAAGATTTCATCTCTCGAAACAAAACCTTTACAATTAGAAACAAATCAATTTTTAAAAAATGATATTGCGTACTTAGAGCAATGATATGGTTTCGGAGACGAATCACTTTACAACAAAATTAATTTTTAAATTTAAAACAATCCATTTTATCGTGGTATAACTTATCAAAGCTTCCAAAGTTTTAGAAATCTTCTTCTATATAAATAAAAATCAAATGTCGTTCGTTGGTAATTGCATCAGTTGAGAACGGCCGAACCGATTTTGAAAATTTTTTTTTAAATGCTGGTCACAGTCCAACTTAGGTTTTTACAGAATGAAAAATTGACCACGCCCACCTTTACGCCCATTTTTATCGATTTATCTAAAATCGGAAAACGGCTACACTGATTTGGCTAATTTTTTGTTCAAATGTTCGTAGTTATCCAATTTAAGTTTTTACTGAAGGAAAAATTTACCACGCCCACTTTTTCGATTTATCTAAAACCGGAAAACGGCTGCACCTATTTGTCTAATTTGTTTTTAAATGTTCGCAATAGTCCACAAAAGATTTTTACGATCTGTGATCACTCAAATTTCTGAGCAAAAATCGATCTTTTATATAAAAACTCAAAATATCTAAATTCGCTAATAACTTGGCCAATAAGCATTTAATTAAGAAAAGGAGCTCGATCTGTGATCACTCATATTTCTGACCAAAAATTGATTTTTTATATAAAAACTCAAAATATCTGACTTGGTCAATAAGCGTTTAATCAAGAAAAGAAGATCGATCGAAGAGCGCTTAATCGAGAAAACGAGCTCGATCTGTTATCACTCATATTTCTGACCAAAAATCGATTTTTAATTTAAAAATTCAAAGTATCTAAATTTGCTAATAACTTGGCCAATAAGCGTTTAATCAAGAAAATGAGCTCGATCTGTGATCACTTATATTTCTAACCAAAAATAGATTTTTAGTTTAAAAACTCAAAATATCTAAATTCGCTAATAACTTGACCAATAAGCGTTTAATCGAGAAAACGAACTCAATCTGTGATCACTCATAATTCTGGCCAGAAATCGATTTTTCATATAAAAACTCAAAATATCTAAATTCTCTAATAACTTGGCCAATAAGCGTTTAATCAAGAAAAGGAGCTCGATCTGTGATCACTTATATTTCTAACCAAAAATCGATTTTTAATTTAAAAACTGAAAATATCTAAATTCGCTAATAACTTAGCCAATAAGCGTTTAATCGAGAAAAAGAGCAATTTTAACAAATTTTGAAATTTTCAAATCGCGATATTTTTGAAGTGCAAAGGGTTTCCGATGATTGATTTTATTAATCCTTTGGAACTATAATATGTGTGGTAATTTTGATTAAAATCGAAGATGACAAATCCAAAAATAGCAGTTTTCTGTCCACTATTGATATTGAATCAAAATTTTAAAATTTGGATTACAATAAAACTAGAAATATATTCTATAAAAAAGTACACTTTTCTTTTATGATATGCGTCTTACGTTATTTTGAATTAATGTTTTCTAAAACCAAAATAACGTATCACCAATATAAATTTGTATGACAAAAATAAAATCTTAAATAAAAAAGGAGTTTTTAAAGATACTTATTTATATTAAAAAAATGTACTTATTAAATTTTCATAAAGATTGCCTAAAAAAATTCTATTGCACTTGATGATATTTTAGTTTCAATTTTGGTTATAACTTGGATATTTTTGATAGTAAAAGTTTAAAATTTTGTACACATATGTAATATGATGTAGTAAATCGTAATCAATAATAAAATCAACTTCGAATTTTTTGATGATACGCTGTTTTGCATTTTAGGTGACGATATGTATGTAGGACTGAATTTAACATTTCTTTATTTTTTATTTATTTTTTTTTAATAAAAAACTTAACTTAAATTTAACTTTTTTGAACTATAAGTGCATTTTTAAATTGTCCAGTTATTTTTTAAAAATCCAGGTAAATTTTTCTTATGGTCCAGTTATTTGACTTTTGTTATCTGGCAACCCTAGTTTAGCAACTCCAATTGATCCAATCTGTCTTAATATTTCCATTACTCTCTTCAGTTAAGGAAGCTCAATCAATATTCCTACAATATTTTGTACAAAATTTTCGAATAGTGTCCGCCAAACTTCCATTATTCAGTCCATGTGTCAATTTAGCTTTGTAATCATGAACACGAAGATATTTAGTGAGTAGACACTATCGAATGCTTCTAGAAATTTGTATCCACTATGTCGAATTGATGTTCCAGGACTTTCAGAAACACTATTACCCCCGGCTTCGATATGGACATTTCAATTACATTTGACGAAGTTAGCTCAATATTCCAACCCTTTTTAGTACAAAATCATCCAAATGTGGTTGCTAAACTATCATTACTTCAATATTGACATTTAACGTCATCAGTAATTGATACAGAATTTTGCAATGACTCTCTTTACAATTGATCTTTAGAGAGTAGATTAGGCTTTTTTGCAATTCCTGACCACGAAGCCTCTTGGATATTCCTTGACTTTAAACAACACTCTCACGGACTGCTTCGATATTGACATTTGAACGGCATGGTTTTGGACTACAAGTGTTTAGCAACACCAATTGATCCAATCTTCCTTAATATTTCCATTACTATCTTCAGTTAAGGAAGTTCAATCAATATTCCAACCATATTTTGTAAGAAATTGTCGAATAGTGTCAGCCAAACTTCCATTATTCAGCACTGAAAATGTGATATTCTTGTGTCAATTGAATTTTTTAATCAATGCAGATATTCAGTGAGTAGACAATGTAGAAAACCTTTTTGTATCCACGATGCCAAATTGATGTTCCTGGACTTTCACCAATACTCTCACCCCGGCCTCGATATGGACATTTCAATTACTCTCTTTACAATTGACGAAGTTAAATCTAAATATTCCATCCCCGTTTAGTAAGAAATTTTTCAAATGTGGCCGATAAACTATCATTACTTTTGAAATATTGTTCAGTTATCTTCAGTGTGCCCATGACAATTAATTTTCCAGGACTTTCACCAATATTCTCACGCTTCGATATAAACATTTGAACGGCTTGTTTTTGGACGACCAGTGTGTTTAGCAACTCTCTTTACAGTTGACGAAGTAAAATCAATATTCCAACTCTATTGTGTACAACATTTTACAACTGAGGAGCACTAAACTATCTTTACTTTTGAAATAATTTCATGATTGTTCTTCTGTCAATAGAACTTTGTAAGCATGGGATCTTCAGTGAGTAGAGAGAGCTTCCTTTTTTGTTGGTGAAAGGCCAGGAATTGCCTTTCACCAACACTCTCACCCACGGTTGTTAGGCAACCAGTGTGTTTAGCATCAGTAGTTGATCCAATCTCCTAGAATTTTTCAATTACACTCTTCACTTGATGTTCCTGGACTTTCAGCAACACTCTACCCCACGGCTACGACATTGACATTTGAGCGGTTTGTTGTTAGGCTGCCACTGTGTTTAGCATCAGTAATTCCAATCCAATCTCCCAGAATATTTCAATTACTCGCTTCACATTTGACGAAGTTAAAGCAATATTTCGTTCATATATGAAACATTGTTCAACAATGCTAAATTTTTAATACCTCTAAACTGTCAGTTGTCAAACTGTTTATTTTGTTGGTAGGCAAAACTTTACTGCACATTTGGAGGAAAATATTGCAAGAGGTTTGGAATATCCATCCTTAACAAGTTAGTTATTCCACAAATAGCTTCCACAATATTCATGGATTCTTATAGATATCAGAGTCTGTGGAACTCAACTTTCTGAAGCCCATAAATAACTTGCTAAAAAAAATGATCCATCAATATATCGGGTGTGGTTCCAATTAAGTTGCTATTGAAAATCGCTCCATAAATGTGGGAGGATTTTTTTTTATTATAAAAATTGTTTCACCAACAAAATCAATAGATCCGTAGGAATTTTAAGGATGACGGCTTATTGAAATATAACTGTGACTTCAGAAAACCCATTAAGAAGTTTTGCACGATTTTATTTGCCAATTCAGGTCAAACAGATCATGCTGAATGTCCAACAGATCATGCAGAATGTCCATTTTGGAGTTCGTTGTGTAACTCGTGCTGTAACGAGAACCACATATCGTTGATATTTAAATCGCTAAATAGTTTGCTTAGGAGGGAACTTTATAAATATTCAGCAAGTGGTTATAATAGGCCACCTGAGTTCGTTGTGTAACTTGTACTGTGATCAGAACCACATGACGTTGATATTTACATCTTTAAATTGTTTGTCTAGGAGGGAACTTTATGAATATTCAGCAAGTGGTTATCATAAGCCACCTAAGTTCTGTATCATTTAACGGCCATTAGTCCAACAAATTCTATACCATAACCAATGGCAAATGAATGTCGCTTTCTGTCACAGTTACCTCCAAGGATAACCTGTTCATTTCCCGGATGTCCTCACGTCCTGGAACCCCTATTAAATCGACAAAATTGAATTTAAATTTCCATGAAAAAATCTAGCAATCATTTGCTGCTTAGTAAATTGTTGAACTAACTTTAAAATAATATTGTGATTAGAATAGCAGCATGTTACTCCTTTAAATCCCCATCTACGTTTGTAAAATAATTTATGTATATGATGATGGCAGTTACTTGTTCCTCAGATTGCAAATGTTCTGTGGCCGGCAACTAGGGGTTGTGTAAATCTAAAAACAAAACTTTTTGCTCTCAATTTTTTATTTTTTTTTTGCATGTTTTAAAGTTTATTTTTAAAATTCACTAACTAACTTGTTAGTTTATTGTTTTAAATCTAATTTTTATGTTCAAATTACTTCATGTGAGTGTGTGTTTTCTATTTTTTTTTCGTTCTACCCTACATTTTACTATAATTTTTTTTTTTTAGTCAACAACCTTTTCCATTTTTATACGAGTTTTATTTCATGTATTTTATTATTTTTTTTTGCTGTTCACACTGACCTACAAAACCAATTATGACATTATTAGCAGCCAGCAAGTAGCTGCTTGAGTGTGTGACATTTGAAAACAAAATTATAGCTGTGTTTAAAAACTTCTATAAATCCCTGTGTAATGCTGCTCTTTAAACAAACACAACTGTTGCCTGTTATAAGAAAGCATGTGTTTTAGGCACGTGATCATTGGCTGGCCAGTTGGATGGTTGTAGGTTGGACAGGAAGGGGGGAGGGAGGTTTGGTTTTTAATACGAGTCTGTGTATACATCATCACCATCTTCTCTAAGTACGTTTTATGACATTTCTTTTTTATGTTTGTCAGTCGTCAACCTTTGTCATAAATAAGTCGCACAAAGAGTTGGCATTTTTGTGTTTTCCATGAAACTAAAAAAAAACACAGCATTTCTTCTTACTCTAGCTTAGCAAACGTGTCATTTCAAAGACTTGAAAAAAAGTCGAAAAAAAACTGTTGAAGACTCCACCGTGTATATAAAAACATGACAAAGTATGTTGTATATCCGGTTGCTTTTTATTTTCTTTTACTTTTTTGAGAAAGTAAAAGTGTTGTTTACATGTCTGTCAGTCATAATTTATATTTTTGGAGGAAATAGAAATCTTTGTTGGTTGAGTAATTTTATATGTTTTGAACAAAATTTTGGGCAACTTTAAAAAGAATATAAAATTTTATTAAACAAGTAAGAGAGCTATATTCGGCTGTGCAGAATCTTATATACCCTTCACCAAGTTATACTTCAAAATACAAATTTTAAATATTTTTAGGTAAACTAAATTTTTTTTTTTCAAAATTGTTTTTTTCATTTTTTGGAAAAAAAAAATTTTCGAATTGTTATTTTAAAATTCAGTTTTCTTAAATTTTAAAATTTTTTTTTTTAAATTTTAAATTTTCTTTTTTGTTTTTAAATTTTTTTTTCTTGCTGAAAAAAAAATTCGGGTTAAAAAATAATTTTTCCTATTTTGACCCATTGTAGGTCCAACTTACTATGGTCTTATATACGTCGTTGCAAATTTCTTTGAAACATCTATCATTAGATATCCATATTGTCTATATTAATGACTTAGTAATCCAGATATAGATCAAATACCGAGGTTGTCCTGGTTTTTTCCTCATATCTCAGCCATTTGTGGACCGATTTTGATGATTTTAAATAGGAAACTTCTCGAAAGTATGTCTGACAGAATTATTGAAGATTTGTATCCCGAATATATGTGGGGTCTTCAGAAAATTGATTTCAACAGACAGACAGACGGACATGGCTTAATCGACTCCGCTATCTATAAGGATCCAGAATATATATACAAACTTACAAAGGTGAAGGGTATAAAAATAAAGGGAATAGCAAGTTAATGGGGGCTATTCCTGTTCTCACTTTCACCATTCACCGTATTTTTGGAAGCATAATTAGAACAATATTACGTATTTTCCTCAGATTTTCTAATTATAAATGTTTACATGTGATTTTTTAAACTTAATTATATAATTTTCGAAACTTTATTTAAATAAATATTGTTGTAATTATGCTTTTAAAAATAGGGTGAATGGTGAAACTGAGAACAGGAATAGCCATGATTACTTAAATTAAAGAACGTTTTAGTACAAATAATTTCAAACCCAAAAATACCTCAGCTTAAAATGCTTTGTAGAGACTACTATATACCGTTTACATTACCTAGAAGTAGTTGAATAATTACAAACCCAGAAATAGCTGTAATACTGATATATCATTACATATTAACAGGCATTGTAAAGATTCTATAAGCAGCTAAGCCACAACATTACAGGCTTTTATTTTAAAAATGCGGGATTAACAACTGATGAAGTATTGTTTGAAATCGGTTTTGGTTTTTAATAACTTTTATGTAATTTTGAAGGGAACACATCTCTCATTTGAACATTATAGTGTAAACAACTACGTTTTTTTTTTTGCTTCGAAAATGTAGAATTTTGTGCCAACAAAGCGTCATATGCGGGAAGTTTTGCTTTACTTCTTTAATTTGAAAAATAGAGCCGCTGAGGCACAGCGATTGCTCTCCAAAGCTTATAGAGAATGTGTTTCATCGGTTTCAGCGACATATGGTTTCTTAGGTCAAGAAGTGGTGATTTTGACACGGAAGTCATAGATCGCCCAGGCCAGCCAGGCTTTACTCCATGAAGATTGTTGTCAAACTCAACAAGAGTTTGCAAAATCATTGGGAGCTACTCAAGCATCAATTTAAAAACGTTTGCGAGCGGCAGGATTCATCGAAAATCAAGGAAATTGGGTACCTTACGAATTGAAGCCGAGAGATCTTGAAAGACGATTTTGTATGTCCGAAATGATGCTTGAAGGATATAAAAGAAAATCATTTTTGCACCGAATCATTCACCCCTATCGTGAAAAACATGTGAAATTTATGTTTCAATGAAATATCCATTTCCCTCGAAGGGAAAATTGCCATCGTGATATTCCCATAAACTTTTCATTCACAATAGTTGAATTTGTTCGTAACAGCTATTTATTGTTTACAAAATGTTTCACGTGAAAAAATTCCCCATGTTGTGAACTTTTTCGATGGAATTTTGTAAACAATAAACAGCTGTTACAAACAAATTCAACTATTGTGAATGCAAAGTTCAAGGGAATATCATGATAGCAATTTTCCCTTCGGGGGAATGGATATTTCACGGGAGATCGTATGCGAAGCCCGGCCAACCAACCGAATCGACACCAAAGACAAATATCCAAAGCGCTAAGGTAATTCTCTGTATTTGGTGAGAGCAAAAGGGTCATATCTATTATGAGCTGCTGAAATCCAGAACGGACCATCACAGAGAACCTGTATCGAACACAACTGATTCGTTTGAAACGAGCATTTGCCGAAAAAATTGAAACCATAATATTCCATCATGACAATGCTCGGCCAAATGTTGCAACGTCTGTCAAAAAGTATTTCGAATGAAGTGATTGGTAAGTTTTGCGTTACCCGCTTTATAGTCCCGACCGTGCACCGTGCCCTGACTACTATTTGTTTCGATCGATGAAGAACGGTTTCTCTGGGATACGCTTCAGTTTTTTTTTAAAACAAACACAAACTGCGAAGCGTTTTGCTTGTCTGCAGATACACCCAGAGTCTCTGACGGGAATCGAACTCGCAACCCTCAGATTAATAGTCCAGCACACTATCGACTGGTCTATCGGGGCACTTTGAAACAGAGTATGCGATAGTGGCTTGAATCGTTCTTGACCTCAAAATATGAACAGTTCTTTTGGGTCGGAATCCATATCTTGCCAGAAAGATGGGAAAAGATCACCGTCTACGGCGAACGTTATACTATGGAGGATTTGGAGGACATGTGGTTCTAGCAGGTCAACGCTACGTGCCACACACCGAACGTTGCAATAGACACTCTGCTTGAATGATTTCAGGGCATGGTTATATCTCTCGTAGTTGACTTGATCTTGACTCAAGATCGTGCAATTTAACCGCGCTGAAATTTAGCTTGTCGGGTTTTCTGAAGTAGTAAGCCTATACCAATAAGACTTAATCCAAGGATGCTCTCAAAGCCATCATAACCCACTACATCGCTAAAATTTTCAACCAGATCTATGCAATAGAGTTATTTAAGTTTGGAACATAAGGATCCATGCCACCACTATGCAGCAGAGTCATTGAAATTTGGAACTCTCGGATCCAGCCATGCTAACATTGGATAAATGCTAATATTAAAAGTCTAAGGTGTTTATATATTGAATGAGATTTACCAGGCAGCAATGCTTTCCCAAAAAGTTTATTTATGTTGTAGATCATGGGACGGCGGCATCATTGGTCCACACTTCTAGGACAACAACGTTGGTTTGTCGTTCACCGTCAACCTCGAGCTCCACAAATCACTTGAAACTAATTTGTATTACATGGACATTTGGTTCCAGGACGAAACTACGTGTCACACAGCAAACGCCACAATTGACCATGCCCATTTGGGACAGCACACTTCTAGGTCAACGACGATGGTGAGGCCATCACCGTCCACGGCGAGCGCTAAAAATCACTAAAAACTAATTTATTGTACACCGAATCGAACAGTTTGTAGGACATTTGTATCTAGCGAACGCCTCTATTGACCATGCCCTCAACTCCTTTGGGGCACGGATATGCATCTTGGTGAGCTCCACACTTTGGTGTTCTGCTTCGAGAGGAAATATGGTCGAAACCAGGGCTCCTGAGGTGCACGGACCTCTTTCCTGGTGAGAATTTATTTTTTTTAAATCGTTAAGATCGTTGGTTAAAGTACTGATTTTTGAGCTAATGGCAGACTTCGGAACACCAATTGCATCTTCTAAGTGCTATTGCTGAGTACAACAGAGCCATTGAAAGTAGCAGATAGGAACTAGCGCTGTGCTCAGGAAATGTATTGGGGTAGTAGCATTCGTGATGTACTGGTCGTTGGGCATGGTTCTCGGTCGAGGTCTGAAGAGTGTATTATAGTACGCACACTCTGACTTTTATCGGCCGGGAACTTTTGAAGTCAGAGCCCATACATCGGACTGGTTTACCAGGCCGGATGTTGCTGCTCTGATAATTATCCTGGGCTTGTTAGTTGATTAGCTAGCTATGGATGGCAGGGATTAGATAGCCCGAGCTCTCGAGCAAGGGGTTTGTTCATTGATCGGTGCAATCCTTGTACAAGAATTTGCCAATTGAGTGTTCTTTGCAAGGCTCTCAATGTCGGTGAAAGACGCATTGCCCGTGTGGTCTAGACATATGCGGCAGGTGCCCACGACCATGCCCTCAAATCATTTATGGAGAAGATTTGAAGTCATGGTTATCTCTCGCGTAGGTGATTTGATCTTAATTCCACCAAGATCATGCGCTCTTGGATCCAAGCCATCATGCGAAACTGCGGCGGACATTTCAACAAGCCATATTTCAAATAAACAAAGAATTTCATTAATACCTCACTCATAGCCCTTTACTAGTTATTTTTTCGTCATCATTCAAACCACTGTTCTCTAGTTTATCTCATCTATTTCATTTGAAAAGCCTTTATTGGTTTTTTGCTGCCACAAAAATACTTCATTAAGATTTAAACGCAATTATAGACACATCAAACCACCACTATTTTCATTTTCATCATCATAATCATCAGCTGCACCCTCATCAATGCCATCACTTTAAAGTCAATCAAACACCCTGTATATACATACATCTAATATCCTGTAAATTGGGGAGTGTGTTGTTGTTTTCACCCTGCAGTTTGAAGGCTAAGTCTGCTTTTACACAGGGCAAGTTTACTTGAAGCAAGTCTCTTCTATTCCCTTTTAAACTTGCTCGTCTATTTACACACAGCAAGTCTGTGTTCAATTTTATATGTCAAAACCTAATAGACGCCATAGTGAAAATGAGAAAACAAAAGAGAATTTAAGAGACTTGCCAGTACAAGCAAGTGTGTACCCCTCTTCTTTCTTCTTGCCTCTCTCTCCTATAAACTCAAGACTTGCGCAAGAAAACTTGCCCTGTGTAAAAGCAGACTAAGGAATAAAATGCGCAGGTTAAATTCTCCTAGAGTCCTGGCTGACTGTCCTGAACACCCTTCATAGATTGCTAAAAAAAACTGCCTGATAGCTGGTCCAAAATATTCATTATAATTCGCATATCAGTTAAATACGTAATTATGGTAACTAATAGTTATCTAATTGGCTACAAAGAGACAGTCTAGTAGCCTGTTCGCTGTAGCTATCTCATTTTTAGTTCCATAGAGACAGTTCAATGCCCGGATTCTTGTAAACAACCCATCCTTCGACTATTATTTACTTACCCGACTACTTTGAGACACTAAAGTGGCAATTAGATTCACGCTAGATTACTTAGGATATATAAAGTAACCAATTGATATCTATTTGCGTTATCAAGACCATATAGCTGGCAATTGATTGCTGATTGGTAAAATTACTACTCTCAAAGAGTAGTGCAAAAAGTTGTTTAAAGTGTCGACATTCTAGATTACTTAGAGATACTAAAGTGACACTTGACTTCATGCTACATTACTAGGATATATAAAGTAACCAATTGCCTTCACTTTGCATTACCAAGAGCACCCAACAATATAAAAATTGGAATCAGCCAAGTATTTAGCTCTTAATGAACATAACTGACTCCTTTTAGAACTGATGGGTAGTGAAGGTTGAAATGTAACCATTACATTTCCCAATACCGAAGTTCCACGGGCTAGAGGGTTCCTGTTTATCCCTTTTTACACACATTGTACCTGATTTGTGTAGCTGTCTGTGTTTGACTTGAAATTTTCTCTGTTTTTTTTTTGTTTGAACACAAACGTTGCTGAAAACCTTTTTCATTTAAAGTTTCCAAATAAAAATCTTTAGAGTCCCATTCTGGCAACATTTACGTTAAGTTGAGTAGTTGTTTTTCTTTTATTTTGATACAAGCCATATAGTTGCAGCCAAAAGTGAAGGACGACAGCATTGAGAGAAGAGAGAAAAAAAATTAATCAGCGGAAAATATATACATTTTGTTCACATTTCACAAAGCCAAAAAGAAAAATTACTGAGAGAAAAAAAACTGTTGATTTTTTAATACAAAACGTCAAGCAAAAAAAAAGGGGAGAAAAACAAAGATTGAAAAAAAAACCGAAAGCCATGGATAAAGGTTGAAAACTTTTGAATTTATACACAAAGGAAACAACCGACTACCAAATACGCAGCAGGATGTTGTTTGACTGAGGCAAAAAAAGGAACAGCCCCTCCTTCCTAACCCATACACACATCCAGCTACACATATTAAAACTCACATACATTAAATTTAGCGCTGGGTGCTTACAAACATTCCCGCCTTTTTAAATTCATAAATTTATAAGAAAAAAATCCTTAATAAATTTGAAAATAAAAGGAAGTTGATTTTTTTAAACTCTTACTGCCCTACTGTGCCAACGATTAATAAGGAACTTTTTTTTAAGCCTTCTTCCAGGAAACATTAAGTTGAAAAATTATTTTGATGAGAAACGTCGATTTTCTTTGACCAAAAGCAGCAACTATTGCGGTTGAATTATTCTTTAATCTTATAAAATACTTGATTTACTCTATTAAAAAGCAGAGAAAAGCAGCTGTAGATGGAATGAAGCATAAAACAAACATAATATAATTGAATCGAAGCTTAAGCATAGATATAGAACAGTGATCGGCACTCATAGCCACCAGGTGCCGAACATGAGCAAACATGAGAACATAAGAATAGTTAAATGAGAAACACAAATCACCATCAGTTTACAGTTGGGAAATAAAGCATGTTTCATATTCTCTATAAGCCGACCACTGTTGTAGAATATAAAAGCTTTTAATAAGAAATCTAAGAATAAACTAAGGAGTGCGCCATAGAAATCTAACAGAAAAGAAGTCGGTCCCACGACAATTGGATCTTCGCTCCAGAATGACACGAGTCTTAATCGGCCAAAGATTGTCAACTCAGCGACAGCTGTATTATCCAATTTTTTCCCCATGAAAAAACTTTCGGAAATAGTGAAACAATTGAATAAAATATGACTGGAGTAAGTGACTTAGTAATCGAAATATTGGTAAAAAAAATCGAGGTAGTCATGGTATTTTGCTTCAATCTGAGCCATTTTTGTGCTGATTTTGCCACTTTTAAATAGCAACTAGGGCTATATAGACTCCGCTGTCTCGCATGCTCACCCATCAAACAGTGCCCTGTCAATGCAGCTACAAAAATGATCGTAGACGATCATTAGACCCTCATATAGAGGCCATATAATTCTCTATGTCACCATCTAGTTCTAGCAGACCCCTAATGTTTCCCTTGTATATAAAGGGTCTTCCAATAGGGACTTCCGAACTTTGACAGTTGATAGCTCCCATATTGTTGATGCTACATTTGTTGAATTGGCTCTCATTTATTCAGTGTGTTTTGCCAAATCTCCATAGACGGATAATCCGATCAACAACACGTGCGAATGATACTACAAATTGGGATTTTATCAAATTGGGTGATCTGTTTTACGATGAGTCTGGATAAATGAGTAAGTCAAAAAACAAAATTTTCCAATTTAGGAAGATATCAATCCACATGAGATACAAGAACGTCCAATGCATCCCGAAAAAGTCATTGTTTGGATGTGGATTTTGGGCTGACGGCGTCATCGGTCCATATTTCATAGAGAACGGGTATGGCCAGGCCATCGCTAAAATTTTCAACCAGATCTATGCAATAGAGTTTTTAAGTTTGGAGCTTTTGGATCCATGCCACAACCATACAGCAAAGTCATTGAAATTTGGAGCTCTCGGATCCAGCCATGCGATGCAGCGAAAACATTAATATCAAAATAAGTGTTCGTTAGTGCTAACATTGGATAAATGCTAATATTAAAAGGCTAAAATGTTTGTATATTGAATGAGATTTACCAGACAGCAATGCTTTCGCAAAGTTCATTTAGATGTTGCAGATCTTGCGGCGGCGAAATCATTGGTCTACACTTCTATGCCAACAACGTTGGTTAGTCCATCACCGTCAACCGTGAGCTCCACAAATCACTTGAAACTAATTTATTTGGCTACCAATTGAACAGTATGGTCATTTGGTTCTAGGACGACACTACGTGTCAAACAGCGAACGCAGCAATTGGGCGAAGGTGTCTGCATTCTGAATTTGGAATACGAATGTTATTTCGACTCCCAAATGGATGTAGTATTCTTCAGGGCAAGGTATCGGTCATTAGGAGAGCGACCGACACCTTGGGCTCAGATATTACAGGATATCTGGTAGGAATATTCGTATATACAGTGACAGTAAAGCTGCAATCAAATCCCTGATAGATGTTTATACAACATCAAGTATAGTCCAGGAATGTCGGGCATCCTTAAATGAGATGGCAAGACATGCAACAGTTGTACTCACTTGGGTACGTAAACACAGGCATAATGAAGGCAATTGAATTGCTGATAACTTGGCGAAAAGAGCAGAATCGATGTCGGAAGATGAGATAGAATTCCTATGTGATATTCCGCTGTCGACATGTAAACAATGGATAAATATTGGATACTACGAACTTGCCCAAACAAGGTGGGGTAATGAATCCACTTGTGCTATTACGAGGATGATATGGCCTGCGTTGAACTATCTACATCGCTTACGTCTTTGTAATATGCTGGCAATGATCACCGGGCATTGCACTTTCGTTACCCATGCCGCAAGACTTGAGCTGCATCTCTATGATTTCTGCAGGAGTTGTAAAACAGAGGAGGAGGAAGAGACCATTTAACACTTATTTTGCAATTATCAGGCACTGGATGATCTGCGTGCCAGGTTTTTAGGGGAACGCTTCTTTAGCAACCTCTCCGAATTATCTGAGAAGGAATTAAGGTGTATAGATGCCTTTATTAGGAAAAGCAGGTGGTTACTAAGACCAGATAGGGTCCCTATCTGTAGCATGATGATCTGCGGTCTGGTCTTTGGTGATCTCACAGATATTTTTATGTATAAGCAAGCTTTACAACATAAATATTTAGGAATATAAGAAATTTATTTCGGCAAGTTAAATTCGCAAATTTAAAAGCATGTTTTGTTTTCATACAAAAATTAAATTCCTTCGAATTCTGTCATTCTGTTTACAAACTTAAAAGCTCATAATCTCTGGAGGATTTAGCAGCATCAAAAACAAACTAATTCGTTACCAAAAAATAAAAAAAAATTATTAAGAAGTAAAACTTTATCTTACCATTCCCCTGCCCCATAAACTGCCAAACTTAATAAAAATTTGCATAAATAATTTTGCAAACTTTAAAATTTCCACCAAATTTTGCACAAAAGCTTTTGTGAAAACATGCTTACACACTGTGATGGCTTAGTAAGAATACTTGTACTTATTTGAATAGAATTTAATTTCGCAAAATAAAATGATTAAATATTTTATCATTAATACTAGTGTACTTAGTTTGCTGTGCTGTTTCCATTTTTGCCCAATACATTATTAACGAGGTGTTAAAAATTGCATACAACCAACACGAAACCCAAACACAATCTCAACTTACAACATTTACCTATCGTCAAAAACTTTGCCCCCTAACTCCCCAAATAAAAAGGTATGCGTTACTCTTAAATATCACAAGATATTTTCCACAGATACTGGCAATCACTTGCACCTCCCAACATCAATCTGCAAAAGAGTAAACGTGAATATTTTAAAACTTTGAAGACGGGCTTGTATCAGGGGTGCTGCTGCTATTCATATGTGTGATTACAATTCATAGAAGTAAGAAAAAATGAACAGCTGGCTGGCTGGCTGGCTGACTAACTGAATGACTGATGATGAGTGTACCAAACATTTTGCGAATCATTGTAGTGCAAAGTGTTTTCATGGTTCCATACAACTCGTACGAATATCTACTGTACGTGGTTTTCGCAATAACAATGTAGCACACAGAAAAAAAAATAAAGAACAACAGAAAACTCCATCAACTCACATTCAGTGTTCATTCTTAATACTCGTGCCTAGACTATGGAAAATGTAAATTTGTTTGAACTTTTGCCTGTACAACAATGTTAAAGTGCTTATGTGGCAGGAAGTAGTACCTTAGGCTCCTATAGTTAGAAAAGCATAATAAGCTTTTAATATAGTCGAAATATGGCAGAAGCTTCTTTGGTTTTGATTAGTTTTAAATACATTTTGCTAAAACCTAAAAGCTTTTTGTTAAAAACTAAGCTTAAATGTTTTAATTTAGTTCCTTAACATTAAGCTTAAAAGCTCCTTTTAAATATTGCTAAAAATTAAGCTTAAAAGCTTTTATTTAAATCCTTAAAATTAAGCTTAAAGTTAAGC
The DNA here is from genome assembly GCF_958450345.1 of Calliphora vicina. NCBI lineage: Eukaryota > Metazoa > Arthropoda > Insecta > Diptera > Calliphoridae > Calliphora > Calliphora vicina. The sequence continues at coordinate 77,221,067 of NC_088784.1, forward strand.
TTAAAATATCCATTTAAATATTGCTAAAAAAACGAAGCTTAAAGCTTTTATTTAGTTCCTTAAAATGAAGCTTAAAAGCTCCCTTTAAAGCTGCTATTTGGTTCCTTAAAATTAAGCTTGAAAGCTCCCTTTACATATTGCTAAAACCTAATCTTTAAAATTAAGCTTAAAAGCTCCTTTTAAATATTGCTAAAAATTAAGCTTAAACGCTTTTACTTAAATTCTTAATCTAAGCTTAAAAACTTTTATTTAGTTCCTTAAAATTAAGCTTAAAAGCTCCCTTAAAGCTTCTAAAAACTAAGCTTGAAAGCTTTTATTTGGTTCCTTAATATATTCCTTAAAATTAAGCTTGAAAGCTCCCTTTATATAGTCCTTTAAAATATTTATTTAAATTAAGCTTAAAAGCTCGTTTTAAATATTGCTAATAACTAAGCTTAAATGGTTTTATTTAGTTCCTTAAAAGAAGCTTAAAAGCTCCCTTTAAATATGGCTAAAAATTAAGCTGAAAAGCTTTTATTTAGTTACTTAAAATCAAGCTTAAAAGCTCCTTTTAAATATGATTGAAAAGCTTTTATTTAGCTCCTTAAAATTAAGCTTAAAATCTCTCTTTAAATATTGCTAAAAACTAAGCTTTAAAGCTTTTATTAAGTTCCTTAAAACGAAGCTTAAAAGCTCCCTTTAAATATGACTGAAATGCTTTTATTTAACTCCTTAAAATATTCCTTAAAACGAATCTTAAAAGCTCCCTTTAAATATTGCTAAAACCTAAGCTTTAAAGCTTTTATTAAGTTCCTTAAAAAGCTCCCTTTAAATATATCTGAAAGGCTTTTAATTAGTTCCTTAAAATATTCCTTAAAATGAAGCTTAAAAGCTCCCTTCACATATTGTTAAAAATTAAGCTTAAAAGCTTTTATTTAGTTCCTTACAACAAAGCTTAAACGCTGCCTTTAAATATATCTGAAAGGCTTTTATTTAGTTCCTTAAAATATACCTTAAAATTAAGCTTAAAATATAACTAAACATTAAGCTTAAAAGCGTTTATTTAATTCCTTAAAATAAAGCTTAAAAGCTCCCTTTAAATATTTCTAATAACTAAGCTTAATACCTTTTAAATATTGCTAAAAATTAAGCTTAAAAGCTTTTATGTAGTTCCTTAAAACATTCCTTAAAATTAAGCTTAAAAGCTTATTCTTTATACATTTGTAACTTCATTTTAGAATAAGCTATTTACAAGATAACTTTTGATTTCAATACAATGGAGATTTTATGAATCAAGACTTAAAAAACTAGCTTTTAGAAATAGCATATAACTTAAGTTTTTTTTTAAAAAAAAGCTCTTTCAGTAAAAATTTACTAAAAACTTTTAAAAACCTTAAAATTCAAAATAAATGTTGTGAAAACGGAACAAGAGTTTTGAACCTATATATTCGAAATTCTTATTTTTTTTTTGTTAAATCTTTTTAAAGCTTTTGGCCCTTTCATCAGACAAAAGGTTTACTCTCTTTGTCTCTTGCTACTCGTTAATATATTTTGTTGTATGTGTACCTCGTACAATGTAATTTTTTTTTCTTCTTTATTTCTTTCTTCTTTTATTCCCTCTCAAATTGTTGTTTACATTTGGATTTCCTGTGGAAAAGAACCAAAAAAATGTTGCGATGAATTTTTGTTTATTTGCAACAGCAACATCAGCAGCGCCAATAGCAGCAACAACAACACGTAACGTTTTGGTTTAACTGTTGTTACTGCCACAATTTTGTTGTATGAAGCATGTGTATGTAGTTGCAGTAGCTGTTGTTTTTTTTTTTTGGCAAATTTTATTCACATTTATTTCGTCAATATAAAATGAAAACAGTAGCGGTAGAGAGAAAAGGGTACAATTTTATAATTTCCAGAATATTTATATCCAAATTAAAAAAAATCTATAAATTCACAAAAAAAAATCGCCAAAACCGTTAATTTCATAAAAATTTTCATAAAGACATGATTAACAAAAAAATCGCTAATATTACAAAAATCACTAATTTCAAAAGCGTTAAAATAATTTGTTAAAAAAACGTATATCATGGATAATTTTACAGAAATCGCCAAAACGGCTCATTTTTTAAAAAAACTGCCAATTTCATAGAAATTCTCAAATTTTACAATAAATTTAATTATACAAAATAAAATCAATAATATCACAAAAAAATCACCAAATTAAAAAAATCGCTAAAACCGCTAGTATAATAAAAATTGCCCAGTTTACCAAATATTAAATATTTATACAATAAACACATATAATAAGCCAAATTTAAAAAAAAAACTACAAATTCACCGAAAAATCGCTATCTTAAAAAATCGCCAAAACCGATAATGATTAACAAAAAAATTGCTAATATTACTAAAATCACTAATTTCAAAAGCGCTTAAATAACTTGTTGAAAAAACGCATATCATAGATAATTTGACAAAAATCGCCAAAACCGCTTATTTTTAAAAAACTGCTAATTTCATATAAAATTCACAAATTTTACAAGAAATTTAATTATACAAAATACAATCGATAATTTCACAAAAAATCACCAAATTAAAAAAATAGCTAAAAACGCTAGTTTAATAAAAATTGGCCAAATATTAAAAAGTTATACAATACAATAACACATAAATACATATAATAAGCCAAATTTAAAAAAAAAATTATAAATTCACCAAAAAATCGCTATCTAAAAAAATCGCCAAAACCGATAATTTCATAAAAATTTAAAAAAAAATCACTAAATGCAAATTAAAACATGGTTAACAAAAAAATCGCTAATATTACAGAAACCACCAATTTAAAAAGCGCCAATTCAACAAAAAAAATAAAATGTTAAAAAACGCATATCGTAGATAATTGACAAAAATCGCTAACTTTTCATATAAAATTCACAAATTTTGCAACAAATTTAATTAAACAAAATAAAATCGATAATTTCACAAAAAATCATCAAATTACAAAAATTGCTAAAACCGCTAGTATAATAAAAATTGGCCAGTTTATCTTAAAAAAATCGCCAAAACCGTTAATTCATAAAAATTGGAAATTTTAAAAAAAAATCACTAAATGCTAAAAACACATGATTAACCAAAAAAAACCCAAATTTTACAAAAATCAATTATTAAAAAAGGTTATTTACTAAATAAAAAAACGAATATCATCGCTAACTTCAAAAATCCCCAAAACCGCAAATTTCATAAAAATTCGAAGATTTTACAAAAAATCACGTAATAATGTGATAGAAAACATGATAATAAAAATAAAATTGCTATTAACACCAAAAACAGTAATTCAAAAAAACGCTAATTTAAAAAAATACTTGTTTTAGCAACGAAAAATTATTCTTTTAACAAGTAAAAATTAGATAAATTTGTAAAGGAGCTCTTATTTTTACCAATAAAAAAATGTAAAAGTTTTTCCAAAAATCGCACAAAAAAAAATAACTTTTCAAAAAATCGCTATTTTAACAATTTAAAAAAAAATACCAATTTGTCAAAAAACAAGTAAGAAAATTTATTTTCTTTTCCAAAATTGTTTTTTTAATTTTTTGGGAAAATTTTTTTTTCGAATTTTTAGTTTTAAAAAATAATTTTTTAGCTTTTTAAATTTTTCGAAATTTAAAATTTTTTTTTTAATTTAAAAAAAAAATTTTTTAAATTTTATAATTTTTTTTTAAATTTTATAATTTTTCTCTTTAAATTTAAAAAAAAATTTTTTGGGGAAAAAGTTTATAAAACTTAAAAAAAAAATTTTAAAAACGGAAATTTTTTTTTAAATTAAAAAATAATTAAAGCATTTTAGTTCTTAAATTTTTTTCTTTATATTTTATTAATTTCTTTTTAAATTTTTCGAATTTTAAATTTTTTTTTTTTTTGTGAAAATAGTTGGACCTACAGTAGGTCAAAATCGAAAAAAAATATTTTTTAACCCGAATTTTTTTTTTTTCACCAAAAAAAAAATTTAAAAACCAAAACAATTTTTTTTTAAATTTAAAAAAAAAATTTTAAAATTTAAGATAAATTTTAAAAACTATAAAATTTTTTTTTAAATTTTAACAAAAAAAAAATTAAGTATTTTAGTTTTTAAAATTTTTCGATTTTTTTTTTAAATTTAAAAAAAAAATTTTAGTTTTTAAAATTTTATGAATTTTTTTTAAATTTAAAAAAAAAATTGTTTTGTTTTTTAATTTTTTATTTTTTTGGTGAAAAAAAAATTCGTGTTAAAAAATATTTTTTCCGATTTTGACCCATTGAAGGTCCAACTTACTATGGTCTTATATACGTCGTTGCAAAGGTCTTTGAAATATCTATCATTAGATATCCTATTGTTTATATTAATGACTTAGTAATCCAGATATATGTAGGTCAAAAATCGAGGTTCTCCTGGTTTTTTCCTCATATCTCAGCCATTTGTAGATCGATTTTGCTGATTTTAAATAGGAAACTTTCCGAAAGCATGTCTGACAGAATTATTAAAGATTTGGATCCCGAAGATATCTGGGGTCTTCAGAAAATTGATTTCAACAAACAGACGGACAGACAGACACGCGGACAAATCTAATATTTGTATGAATCAAATCTAATATTTGGCCTAATCCAAGACTTATAGTAAATCTTTTAAAATTTAAGACTTAGCTCTTTAATAAGATGATTCCTAACTTAGATTTCCCATTTCCTCTCCCCCCTTTAAAACGCCACTGTTCCAAACAAATATTCCTTGTTTCAGTCATTCATTCATTCGTTTGGTATTTGTTTTTCCAACTACTCACGGGATTTAAAATATTCTCTGTGGGTAGATGATTATTATTGTATGAGCCATATTTGGCAGGGTATGTAAAAGTATGTATGTAGTCACGTTCCTACAAATCCACACATTAACATACAAACCCATGCAAACAACATGAAAAACGATTTACCGGGAATTTTCGAAAATTCAAAAAATAAAGTGAAAAAAAAAGTGGAAGTGAAATATTCACAGGTTTTATAGCTAAATTTCGTTTTTGTTTCATTTTGTGAAAGTTTAGTTGTATGAGAATGTTGAACAACTAAAAAAAAAAAAAAAAACTCATATAAATTTCAAATTACTTAAGCGTCAATGGATTTTAATTTTTAGTTATAAAATGCAAATATTGTGTTTCTTTTTTTTTCTGATTAATTTTATATATGGTTGGTTGGTTGGTTATTTTTGAGGGAGGCAGAAAGAACTTTTTCCCAAAACTGCTCATATAAGACCAATTTTGTTGAGAAATTTCTTGTAATAAAAATAAAATAAAAAATATTATTACAACTTCCTTTTGCCATTAACCATGACCATTTAAGCAACATCAGCGTAAAGAAAACAACGTTTATTTTTTTTTAACAGGTTGTCGTTTAATTTTTGTGATTTAAATGTCTGTTTTTAAGTCCCATGGACTTATTGTCCATGTTTGTGGTGAGTTGGGTTTTTGCGCTAAAGGGCTTTTTAATTTAACTTTTCTACTTACAGGCACACATACATGCACACACAGAAAAGTAAACACAATCACACGTTTACATCTTCTTCTTAGCAACTCCATTTTGGGTTGACAAATTGCTTATTAGGCTGGCCCTTAGTTGTGACTTTTTCAATACTCTCAACAACTAAAATTCTTCTCCGTCCACTAAAAACTAAATGGACGACTGTTTTATCGCCAAATTCGGTTCAACGATGAGGCTCGTTCGTTAATAAACAAAGTTGGCAAATATGGAGTGAGAACACTATACAAGATTTAGAGATTCCATTACTTCTAGAAAAAAGCACCGTTTGGTGAGATTTATATGCTGGAGGCATCATCGGACCTTATTTCTTCAAAAATTAAGCCGGAGCTTGCTTTACGATTAATGGAGAACATTATCGCACCATGATCAATGATTTTTTGTTTGAAAATATGGATGATATTGTTGCGGACGAGATGTAGTTTCAACAGGATGGCTTTACATGCCGCAACCATCGATTTATTGAAATCATTATTTGGCGATAAATTGATTTCGAGAAATGGACCTGTCGATTGGCCTCCAAGGTCAAGCCATTTAACACCTTGTTATTGCTGATAAACCGGCCGAAATTGTTCGTGTTCTTCGTGGCCCAAAATTTGTCTTCCAGAATGCGCTTCCTCAAGCAGCGATGGTCACATGCCCGAAATCATTTCCAAATATTAATGCCACACAGAGAAAGAAGATTCGTAGTAGCAACCGAAATTGTAGCCAATCGAATGATTCTGACTTAGTGACCGAATTTTACAGTTGTAGCTACTAAATTTTAGAAGGAGTAACAAAGGTTTGGTTGCTACAACCGAACCTTCTTTATCAACTGATTTTCTTACAACCGAAAATTTCATTCGATTGGCAACAAATTCGGTTGCTACTACGTATCTGTTGTCTCTGTGCATGTATTGATCTTTCTAATTATGGATGTAGGACTTAAAAATGATGTATTTACAATAGAGGGTGTATCTTTTGCACCCGTCTTTTGTATTTCATAACTTTTGTGTAGTTTTGAAGGGTACATATCTGTCATTTAATCTCACTTAGTTATTTAACATTATAATGTAAACAACAGAGTTTGTTTTGCTTCGAAAATGTCGAATTTTGTACCAACATGGCGTCATATGCGGGAAGTTTTGCTATAATTAGAAAAGAAATGCCACCAAAGCTCAACGATTACTCTCCAAAGCTTATGATGAATGTGTTCCTTCGGTTTCAACGTGCAAGAGATGGTTTGTTCGGTTCAGAAGTTTGTGATTTTGACACAGAAGACAAAGATCGCTTAGGCCAGCCAAAAACCGCCGAATACCAATAATTGCAAGCATTACTCCAAGAAGATTGTTGTAAAACTCAACAAGAGATTGCAAAATCATTGGTAGCTACTCAAGCAGCAATTTCAAAACGTTTGCGGGAAGCAGGATTCATCCTAAAGCACGGAAAATGGGTACCATACGAATTGAAGACGAAAGACGATTTTGCATGACTGAAATCATGCTTGAACGCTATAAAAGAAAATAATTTTCGCACCTAATCATTACTTGCGATGAAAAATGGATCCATTACGATAACCTGAAGTGTAAGAGATTGTATGTGAAGCCCAGCCAATCAGCCGATTGCAAAGCCAAATAATCATGGCGTTAAGGAAATGCTCTGTATTTGGTGGAAGTCAAAGGGGTGGTATCTATTATGAGCTACTGAAATCTGACCATACCATCACACGGAACCTGTACCGAACGCCAATGATTCGTTAAAGGCGAGCATTGGCCGAAAAATGCCCAGAATATTTGGCCAGACATGAAACCGTAACATTACATCATGACAATGCTAGGCTACATGTTGGAATATCTGTCAAAAACTATTTAGAAAGAAGTGCTTGGGAAATTTTGACTCACCCGCTTTATAGTACAAACATTGCCCCGTCCGATTACTATTTTGTTTCGATCGATGCAGAATGCACTCTCTGGGATACGATTCACTTTGAAACAGAGTATCCGAAATTGGCTTGGTTCGTTCTCGACCTCAAAAGATGAGCAGTTCGTTTGGCTCGGAATCCATATGTTGCCAGAAAGGTGAGAAAAGGTCATAGCCAACAATGGCCAATAATTTCAATAATTTTATATTTATTTTTAAGTCATACATCCAAAAATTTGACCCAAAACACGAAACTTTAAATAAAATGAGCAATCTCTAATTTTTATCAAATTTCCACCAGCATGAAAAATTGCAAAAGTGCAAAATAAGGGCCACCCAATTGCCCATACAACTAATGAGTAATTTACAGTCGGTAGCTAAGATTACTGTTTCGAACATGTTGTAACTCTTGCGATTTCAAACTCACTAAAATGTTAATAATCAGGACAAGAATGAATTAGGGTGACACTTATTTATGACACATACTCTTAAGCAATTTGGATAACAGATTGCTTTAAAATTATAGAGGAGTGTCTTTACTTTCAGATAATTAAACAAGTAACCTAAGCATTTGGATACAGTAAAAGTTGATTATTTCAGCTGTGAAAAACCTTTAAGAGCTGAGAAACAGTTTTGATAAACATTTATTTTTTTGTAACGGTTGAAAGCTTTAAAGCATTGATGCCCATTTCATTGCTCACTTGTGCAAGCTAACCACACACACAAATTCTTATTCTCTTTTAGTCGTCACTGAGACAGCGACGAATGCACATGCTAAGTAGGTGGGGTGTATTGCTATTTTTTTCCTGACCACTGAAAGAAATATTTGGATCTTTTTTTTAGTTCCCTAAACTTTTCTTTCAGTGAAGTTCACTTTTGCTCACCCATACAACTGTAGTTTTAACTTTGGGCATCCCTGTTTTAAAGAAACATTATCATTATCACTAATCCACGTTGCCATTGAACAATCTGATCCCCTGATTTTATAAACCAAGACTTTTATGAAATTTTTATGAAGAATACTAGTAAAATCTAGCATTTAATTCCAAATGTAGCTAAAGGAAAAGTCCCTTTTAATATCAAATTCCCAGTTATTTCCCAGAAAAATAAATGTAATTAGTACCACTCTAATAACCACTACACCATGTTTGTTGTACGTCCATCCGTCCGTCTGTGTGCCCATCAGTACCCGTGTATATATTTATATTTATGTACGTTAAACACTAGGCAGGCAAGTCATGTAAGAAGAAGAGTGAGCAGTTCATGTTTTTGCCATATTAAACATACTAACAAAAAAAAACAAAAGCAACAACTACAGAATTATACACACATATCAGCGATGGAAAATTAAGTACTATTGCTCATTTCACAGCAATTTCTGTAGTTAGATTTATAAGCAGAAGTGCAAAAAATGCAAACTTTTTGCATTTTTCTCCTGGGATAAAATGTTGCATTTTTTCTGCCCTCTTTATTGAAAATGGCGTATATGTGAGAAGGGTGTTTGCTTTGTATGACATTTTGTTATAGTTTTAAGCCATTGAAATAACAAATAAAATCATTTCAGTTCACATTATCCATCCCTGACGTAGACCCACTTACACTCCCCAAAAAAAAACGAAAACAAAAACAAAGTCTAAAAAAACTCTCCAAGTACTTATGTTCGTTTAATGACGAAGTATAGATTTTCATACAAGTACTCCTCATCTCAGAGTTTATATACAAGTTTGTATATGTATGTATGGATGGATGGAATGTATGTTTTTTTTTGCAAAAGAAAACAAAAACAACAACATGAATATATGTTGTTGTGGAGGTATGTTGTGTTTTGTGTCACAATATTTACACGATGCCAATGGTCATTAAACTTTGAGGTGACTTAATGGTGAAAAAATGTTGAGGAGTGAGTAACAAATTATTAAAAAATTACAAAATATAAATTAAAATTCACAAAATAACACACACAGTAGAGTAAACAGAGTAAAGAAAATTAATTGTTAAGAAGAGAAAGATGAAGAAAAAATTTATAAAATTAAAGACAAAAAAGGGAAAAATTATAGTAATTAATACTTTAAATAAGAGAAAATAAATTATGGCTGAAGGAGAAAAAGAGCTGAGAAAGAATTAAGAAGAAGAATTTTAATAAGGCGGTTAATTAAAAATTTTTATGAGGACATGTCTTTGATATTGAATGACAAGTCTCATTGACATGTATTAAGTATTTTATAGATTTCCTAAGCTATTAATTATTTATGTGCATTGTTGGAACTTTAATTAGGGGAGGATTTTTTTGGTGCTTTTAAACATTTTTCAGACTTACTTACCATTTATATAATAATATATGTATTTGCTTTAAAATTATTACATGAACATACCTGCAATGAAATAAAAAATAGATTTTAGTAAATTTTCAATAAATTAGAATTTTGAATTATTTGCAAAAATACTTGAATTTTCTCTAAAATCTTTGTTTCATAGGGTGTGCTACTAAGATTTTTCCACAGAAAAATTAAATTTGTAAATAAAATCTTTATTTTACAGGGTGTGCTACCAAAATTTCTATGAAATAAAGCATATTTTTGAGAAAGCATTTATTTTATAGGGTGTGCTACTAAAATTTCATGGCAAATATATAAAAATTTAAAATAATATCATTAGTTTTCAGGGTGTGCTAGCAACATTTCTGTGAAATTAAGTATATTTTTAAGATTTTAGGTTTTTTATAGGTTGTGCTACTAAGATTTATTTGAAAAAATACCTAAATTCTCTCTAAAATCATTCTTTTACCAGGTGTGCTACCAAAATTTCTTTAAACTAAAGCTTATTTATGAGAAATCTTTTGTTTTATAGGGTGTGCTACTAATATTTCATTAAAATAAAATACATTTTTAAGAAATTGTTTGTTTCATAGGGTATGCTACTAAGATTTATTTACAAAAATACTTAATTTTTCTCTAAAATCTTTGTTTCACAAGGTGTGCTACTAAAATTTCTTTAAAATAAAGCATATTTTTTAGAAATATTTTATTTTATAGGGTGTGCTACTAATATTTCTTTAAAATAAAATACATTTTTAAGAAATTGTTTACTGCATAGGGTGTGCTACTAGATTTATTTGCAAAAATACTTGAATTTTCTCTAAAATCTTTGTTTCACAAGGTGTGCTACCAAAATTTCTTTAAATTAAAACATATTTTGGAGAAATCTTTTGTTTTAGAGGGTGTGCTACTAATATTTCTTTAAAATGAAATACATTTTTAAGAAATTGTTTGTTTCATAGGGTGTGCTACTAAGATTTATTTACAAAAAGACTAAATTTTTCTTTAAAATCTTTGTTTCACAAGGTGTGCTAGCAAAATTTCTTTAAATTTAAGCATATTTTTGAGAAATCTTTTGTTTTATAAGGTGTGCTACTAAAATTTCATGGCAAATATATAAAAATTTAAAATAATATCATTATTTTTCATGGTGTGCTAGAAATATTTCTTTGAAATTAAGTATACTTTTAAGATTTTATGTGTTTCATAGGGTGTGCTACTAAGATTTAATTGCAAAAAGACTTAATTTGTATCTAAAATCTATATTTCACGAGGTTTGCTACCAAAAGTTCTTTAAATTAAAGCTTATTTTTGAGAAATTTTTCGTTTCATAGGGTGTGCTGCTAATATTTCTTTAAAATAAAATAAATTTTTAAGTGATTGTTTGTTTCATAGGGTGTGCTACTAAATTTTATTAGCAAAAATACAACATTTTTCTCTAAAATCTTGTTTTACAAGGTGTGCTACCAATTTTTTTTTTAATTTAATACATATTTGTGAGAAATCTTTTATTTTAAGGGGTGTGCTACTAATATTTCTTTAAAATAAAATACATTTTCAAGAAATCTTTAATTTCATAGGGTGTGCTACTAAGATTTATTTGCAAAAATACTTGATTTTTGAGAAATCTTTTATTTCATAGGGTGTGCTAGTAATATTTCTTTAAAATAAAATAAATTTTGAAGAAATTGTTTGTTTCATAGGGTGTGCTACTAAGATTTAGTTGCAAAAACGCTTAAATTTTCTGTAAAAATTTTTGATTAACAAAATTTCTTTAAATTAAAGCTTATTTATGAGAAATCTTTTGTTTTATAGGGTGTGCTACTAATATTTCTTTAAAATAAAATACATTTTTAAGAAATTGTTTGTTTCATAGGGTGTGCTACTAAGATTTATTAGCAAAAATACTTGAATTTTCTCCAAAATCTTTGTTTCACAAGGTGTGCTACCAAAATTTCTATAAATTAAAGCTTATTTATGAGAAATCTTTTATTTTATGGGGTGTGCTACTAATATTTCTTTAAAATAAAATACATTTTTAAGAAATCTTTAATTTCATAGGGTGTGCTACTAAGATTTATTTACAAAAATACTTAATTTCTCTCCAAAATCTTTGTTTCACAAGGTGTGCTACAAAAATTTCATTAAATTAAAACATATTTTTGATAAATCTTTCATTTCATAGGGTGTGCTACTAATATTTCTTTAAAATAAAATAAATTTTTAAGAATTTATTTGTTTTATAGGGGGTGCTACTAAGATTTAGTTGCAAAAACGCTTAAATTTTCTGTAAAAATTTTCGTTTAACAAGGTGTGCTACCAAAATTTCTTTAAATTAAAGCTTATTTATGAGAAATCTTTTGTTTTATAGGGTGTGCTACTTATATTTCATTAAAATAAAATACATTTTTAAGAAATTGTTTGTTTCATAGGGTATGCTACTAAGATTTATTTACAAAAATACTTAATTTTTCTCTAAAATCTTTGTTTTACAAGGTATGTTACCAAAATTTCTTAAAATAAAGCTTATTTTTGAGAAATCTTTTGTTTTATAGGGTGTGCTACTAAGATTTCTTAAAAATAAAATACATTTTTAAGAAATCTTTAATTTCATAGGGTGTGCTACTAAGATTTATTTGCAAAAATACTTGAATTTTCTCTAAAATCTTTGTTTCACAAGGTGTGCTACCAAAATTTCTATAAATTAAAGCTTATTTATGAGAAATCTTTTATTTTATGGGGTGTGCTACTAATATTTCTTTAAAATAAAATACATTTTTAAGAAATCTTTAATTTCATAGGGTGTGCTACTAAGATTTATTTGCAAAAATACTTGAATTTTCTCCAAAATCTTTGTTTCACAAGGTGTGCTACCAAAATTTCTTTAAATTAAAACATATTTTTGAGAAATCTTTTGTTTTAGAGGGTGTGCTACTAATATTTCTTTAAAATAAAATAAATTTTTAAGAATTTATTTGTTTTATAGGGTGTGCTACTAAGATTTAGTTGCAAAAACGCTTAAATTTTCTGTAAAAATTTTTGTTTAACAAGGTGTGCTACCAAAATTTCTTTAATTTAAAGCCTATTTTTGAGAAATCTTTTATTTTATAGGGTGTGCTACTAATATTTTTTTAAAATAAACTAGATTTTTAAGAAATTGTTTGTTCTATAGGGTGTGCTACTAAGATTTTTCCCCAGAAAAATTTAATTGGTAAATAAAATCTTTGTTTCACAAGGTGTCCTACCAAAATTTCTATAAAAAAAACATTGTAAAGAAAAGTTTTATTTTATAGGGTGTGCTACTAATATTTCTTTAAAATAAACTAGATTTTTAAGAAATTGTTTGTTTCGTAGGGTGTGCTACTAAGATTTTTTTGCAAAATAGCAAAATTTATCAATAAAATCTTTGTTTTACAGGGTGTGCTACCAAAATTTCTATAAAAAACTATATTTTAAAGAATAGTTTTATTTTATAGGGTGTGCTACCAAGATTTCCTTGCAATAATAAGAAAATTATTTATAAAATATTAATTTTACAGGGTGTGCTACCAAATTTTCATTAAAATAAATTGTATAAAGCACAAACTATTTGATTTGTAGGGTGTGCTACTAAGATTTCTTTAACAGAATCTGCGTAATAAAATATTTTCCTTAAACAATAATTAAAAATTTTAATTTTATTTAAATAACGAACAAAGATTTAAGTTTCTATCTCTATTTCAAACCGCTTTCTTTGTGCCTTTAATAAGCTTTGTTAAACAAAATTATGGAATTTTTAAATATTTCATTAAAAAACCATTGAACTTTTTTTTGTTTGCAAACAACTGCAGTTTTAGGTAAAAAACATTATTTTAAATATTTATACAACAAAAATCGCAATCTCACAATAATTGTGTTTGCGTGTCATTTATTTATTTATTAGTGTAATTTTTCTCTTTGTCAAGCTGACACTTAGAGCCACAATTTTAAATCACTTTCTTATCAGTAAAAAAAACCAATTTAAAAGTTTAATGTACCTGCTATGTAATCATGCCACAGTATTAAAGGTCACTAAGATTTTTCTCAGAAATTTTATACATAATTTAAATGCGTTTCAATTGAATTCAATTATTTGAGATTTTTAAAACACATGACAAATTGCCGTTAAATGCCTTAAATATTAATGTTAATAAACTTTTAATTGTTTTTCAAAAATTCTTTATCAAGTCATCATTTAGAAAACAATTTTCAAATGTCATAGATTATCTCACATTTAGATGCAGACTGGGAAAATACAGTGTGTGTCATTTATTAGAACTTTGTTTTAATTGCTTTGTATATTTATTAATTTAAAATTTTCTAAACATAGTCTGCTCTGTGACAATCAGCCGCCAATCATTATTGGCTGCATTTAAAAAAAAAACAAACGCCCCCAATTTCCGTTAAATCTTGTTTTATGACTGTTAATTTTCAAGCCACACAAAAAAAAACTGAAAATCTATTAAGGCGCAAAAAAATTAACAAATTGTGCGGTATTTATCACTAGATAATTGTGCCACTTTTGTAAATACACATGTATGTATGGACTTGTACAAGTATCTGGTTAAATAAATGAATGTTTGAGGTTGAGTGCATGTGTTACAAATAGATGTCTGTCTGCAATAGACAAGTCAAAAAGACGAATATCAATGATTTACAAAACACAGATCATGGTTTCTGGTAGATATTTAAGTATGAAATACTGGCATATTACACTTTAAAATTACTAAAACTTCTAAATATATAAACCATTTATTTTATAAAGAGATTTTACAGGGTGTGCTACCAATAATTTTTAAAATTGATATTAAAAAAATTAATATCTTTAAGAAAAATTACTTTTTCCAAAAAAATGTTCATGTTATAGGGTGTGCTACTTAGATTTTCTAGCCAAATTTTAAATATTATATAAACAATCTTTATTTTACTTGGTGTGCTACTAAATATTGCTTCTGCTTCTAAAGAAAACTTTTTTCCTTAGGGTGTGCTATTAAGATTTCTGGGCTAAATATTAAAAATTATTAAGAAAATCATCTTATTAAATTTAAATCAACCTGTAGCAAGAGGATTTCTTTCCTAGAAATTTAAGATACTTTAAAAAAAAACGGTAGCACACCCTATAAAAGTAAATGAAACTGTTAAATTTTCATTTCACTTATTTAATAAAAAGGTTGATTATTATTTGACATTAGTTTTACAGGGTGTGCTACTTATAGTTTTCCTAATTTTAGTGAAAAATATTGGAAAAATATTTTTTAAGAAAAAATTAAATAAATTTAGACATTTCAATGAGAATGTTTAATTAATTAAGTGTTCGGCTAAGATTTTTAAGTAACATCTCGTAAGTAAATCAGGTGTGTTCGTAAATGCAGTAAATTTGTGCATCATGATGACACGACCTGCAAACTTTTGCAACATATAACTTAATGATGCATTGGTTGCACAAATTTGCGGCATCACTGCCAACAATTTGCATTAAGAAACGTTTGACGTAAAGCAATAATCGCAAATATGCTTTTTCGAACGCTAAACTTTTAATTTGCTGCAGTGATGCAATCATACTGAATTTACGAACACACCCATCATCAACTGAAATTTCCAAATAGGTTATTTTTAAGAAATATTTTTATTTTATAGGGTGTGCTACTAACTTTCTCGGCAAAAATAAGAAAAATAAAAAAAAAAATATTTTACAAGGTGTGAGAGTATTTTGGAGGGTGTGCTACTAAGATTTATATGCAAAAATAGGAAAATTATTCGTAAAACCTTTGTTTTACAAGGTGTGCTACCAAAATTTTGATGAAATTCAGTATATTTTGAAGAATCTGTTTGTTTTATAGGGTGTGCTACTAAGATTTCTCGGCAGAAATAAGAAAATTATTAATAAAAACTTTATTTTACAATGTGTGCTACCCAAAATTTCTGAAAAAGAAAGTATATTTTGAACAAATATTTTATTTTGCCGGGTGTGCTACTAAGATTTCTCGGCAGAAATATGAAAATTATTAATAAAAACTTGATTTTGTTGGAGTAGTACCAAAATTTCTGTAAAATAATCTTTATTTTGAAGAAACTTAGTGTTTTACAGGGTGTGCTATCAAGAATTCTCTGCAAAAATAAGAAAATTATTCATAAAGTCTTTGATTTACAAGGTGTGCTACCAAAATTTTTATGAAATTAAGTATATTTTGAATAATGTTTTTGTTTTACAGGGTGTGCTACTAAGATTTCTCTGCAAAGCTAAGAAAACTATTAATAAAAACTGTATTTTACAAGGTGTGCTACCAAAATTTCTTAAAAATAAAGCATATGTTCAACAAATATTTTGTTTTACAGGGTGTGCTAGTGAGATTTCTCCGCATAAATAAGAAAATTATTAATAAGAACATGATTTTACAAAGTGCAGCACCAAAATTACTGAAAAATAATATTAATTTTTATGAAACTTAGTGTCTTAGAGAGTGTGCTACCAAGATTTTTCTGCAAAAATAAGAAACTTATTCATAAAGTCTTTGATTTACAAGGTGTGCTACAAATTTTTTTATGAAATTAAGTATATTTTGAATAATGTTTTTGTTTTACAGGGTGTGCTACTAAGATTTCTCGGCAAAACTAAGAAAACTATTAATAAAAACTTTATTTTACAAGGTGTGCTACAAAAATTTTCTAAAAATAGTATTTATTTTCAAGAAACTTAGTGTCTTACAGGGTGTGCTACTAACATTTCTCGGCAGAAATAATAAAATTATTACTAAAAACTTAATTTTACAAGATGTAGTGCTAAAATTTCTGAAAAATAATGTTTATTTTCAAGAAACTTAGTGTCTTACAGGGTGTGCTACAAAGATTTCTCTGAAAAAATAAGAAAAATATTCATAAAATCTTTGTTCTACAAGGTGTGCTACCAACATTTTTATGAAATTAAGTACATATTGAACAAATATTTTGTTCTACAGGGTGTGCTACAAAGATTTCTGGGCAGAAATAAGAAAATTATTAATAAAAACTTTATTTTACAAGGTGTGCTACCAAAATTTCTTCAAAATAATTTTTATTTTAAAGAAACTTAATGTTTCACAAGGTGTGCTACCAAGATTTCTCTGCAAAAATAAGAAAATTATTCATAAAGTCTTTGATTTACATGGTGTGCTACCAAAATTTGTATGAAATTATGTATATTTTGAAGAAACTTTTTGTTTTACAGGGTGTGCTAGAGAGTTTTCTTGACAAAAATAAGAAAACTATTTATAAAAACTGAATTTTATAAGGTGTGCTACAAAACTATCTTTAAAATATAGTATATTTGAAAGAAAGGTCTTCTTTTACAGGGTGTGCTACTAAGATTTCTAGCAAATATATGGAAATTAAAAAAAAAACTTTAGTTAACAAGGTGTGCTACTAAAATTTCTTGAAAATAATATATACGGTCAACAAATATTTTATACTGACAATTCTGGATAAAAATTAAAAAAACTATTAATAAAATCATAATTTGCTAAGGTGTGCTATCTAAGTTTCTTAAAAATAAAGTATATTTTAAAGAAAAATTTTGTTTTAAAGGGTGTGCTACTAAGATTTTAGAAAATTATTTAAAAAATCTTTAGATTTCAAAGCAAGCCACCAAAAATTGCTTAAAATGTAAAATAAATTTCGAAGAAATTTATCGTTTAATAGAAAATTATTCATAAAAGCTACCAAAATGTTTTAAAATGAGAGTATATTTTAAGGAAAAGTGTTGTTTTACAGGCTGTGCTACTAAGACTTCTCTAAATTATTTACAAAATCTTTAGTTTTCAAGGTGTGCTACCAAAATTTCTTAAAAATAAAGTATATTTCTATGAAATTTTTCATTTTATAGGGCGTGCTTCTACTATCTTATAGCTGTTATTTTTTTATTTTAAACATTTTTATATAATTACTATCTGTATCAACTATATTTGTTTCTTTCCAAAGAAAAACGTGTTCATTTTATTGTATAATAATATGAGTATGTAGAACAACAAAGAATTTATTTGATTACAACAGTATTTATTTCAACACGTTTAAATTTTATTTGTACCTCAAAACAATTCAGCTTTTATACTTTTTATATGAATCTTGTTTTTTTTATCTATTTATTATATAAGTTATAGTTCAATTTTAAATGATGATTATATACATAATGACAAATAAACTGAATTTCTAATGAGTTTTAAATGAGTCATAGTTAACTTCAAGCTGTCGTGTGAATTGATATTTTGCTTTGTTGTGCATTTTATAAATTAAACAAAAATCAAATTAAAAAATACATATAAGTTTATGTATCTAATATGGTAAGGGTTAAACAAATTGTGACTTGACAACAACTAGGAAATGGTCAGCTTATTTTATATTTTGATATTTTTTTATAAAAACGTTATTAAATGGTGTCCTAAAAAAAGTATGTATATTTTGAAAGAAGATTTTGTTTTAGAGGGTGTGCTACTAAGATTTCTCTGTCAAAATATGAATGTTATAAACAAAATCTTTGTTTTACAAAGTGTGCTACCAAATTTTCATTCCAATAAGGCATATTTTGAAGAAATTTTTTTATTTTTAAAATGTGTAAAATTTGCCTGCAAATATCAGAAAATTATTAATAAATTCTTGGTTTTAGAGGGTGTGCTACTAAAAATGCTCTGCAGAAAAAAGAAAATTATGAACAAAATCTTCGTTTTACAAGGTGTGCTACCAAACTATAATTAAAAAAGTTTTATTTTGAAGAAAAGTTTTATTCTATAGGGTGTGCTACTGTGATTTCTCTGTTAAAATAAGAAAATTATTAATAAAATATTTATTTTACAAGGTGTGCTACCATAATTTCTTAAAATTAAGTATATTTTGAAAGAAAGTTTTATTTTATAGGGTGTGCTACTAAGATTTCTCTGTAAAAACAAGAAAATTATGAATAAAATCTTTATTTCACAAGGCGTGCTACTAAAATTTTCCAATAAAGCATATTTTGAAGAAGGTTTTTACTTTTTAGAGTGTTCTACTAAAAATTTTCTGCAAATATCAGAAAATTATTAATAAATTCTTTGTTTCAGAGGGTGTGCTACTAAAATTTCTTTGCAGAAATAAGAGAATTATGAAAAAAATCTTCCTTATTTTTAAAATGTGTAAAATTTGCCTGCAAATATCAGAAAATTATTAATAAATTCTTGGTTTTAGAGGGTGTGCTACTAAAAATGCTCTGCAGAAAAAAGAAAATTATGAACAAAATCTTCGTTTTACAAGGTGTGCTACCAAAATTTAATTGAGAAAAGTTTTATTTTGTAGGGTGTGCTATTACGATTTCATTGCTTATATAAGAAAATTATTAATAAAATATTTATTTTACAAGGTGTGCTACCAAAATTTCATAAAAATGAAGTATATTTTTCAAGAAAGTTTTGTTTTATAGGGTGTGCTACTAATATTTCTCTGCAGAAATAAGAAAATTATGGAAAATATCTTCGTATTACAATGTGTGCTACAAAAATTTAAATGAGAAAAGTTTTTTTTTAAAGATTTTTTTATTTTATAGGGTGTGCTAATATTTCTCTGCAGAAATAAGAAAATTATGGAAAATATCTTCGTATTACAAGGTGTGCTACAAAAATTTAAATGAGAAAAGTTTTTTTTTAAAGATTTTTTTATTATAATTTCTCTGCTTAAATAAGACAATTATTAATGAAATGTTTAAATTTGTTACTTTTTAGAGTGTGTTACTAAAAATATTCTGCAAATATCTGAAAATTATTAATAAATTATTTGTTTAAGAGGGTGTGCTACCAAAATATATATCGAATAAAGATTATTTTGAAGACATTTTTTATTTTTTAAAATGTGTTACTATAAATTGTCTCCAAATGTAATGAAATTATTAATAAATTCTTTGTTTTAGAGGGTGTGCTACCTCTTCAAATAAAGCTTATTTTGAAGAAATTTTATATTTTATTGGGTGTGCTACTAATATTTCTCTGCAGAAATAAGAAAATTATGGAAAAAATCTTCGTATTACAAGG
The DNA here is from genome assembly GCF_958450345.1 of Calliphora vicina. Lineage (NCBI taxonomy): Eukaryota > Metazoa > Arthropoda > Insecta > Diptera > Calliphoridae > Calliphora > Calliphora vicina. The sequence continues at coordinate 77,240,853 of NC_088784.1, forward strand.
TGTGCTACCAAAATTTAAGTCAAAAAGGCTGTTTTTTTTAAGAAAAGTTTTATTTTATAGGGTGTGCTACTACGATTTTTCTGCTTCAATAAGAAAATTATTAAAAAAAAATCTTTATTTTACATGTTGTGCTACTTTGATATTTTGAAAGAAAGTGTTGTTTTAAGATTTCTCTGCAGAAATAAGAAAATTATTAATAAAATCCTTGTTTTACAGGGTGTGTACCACAAATTTTTAAAATTAAATATATGATGAAGAAAAGTTATGTTTTATAGGGTGTGCTAGCAGGATTTCATAGCAAAATATTTAAAATTTTGTACAAAATCTTTAGTTTGCAAGGTGTGCTACCAATTGTTTTTTAAGTTAAAGTTTATTTTTAATATTGTTTTTGTTTTATAGGGTGTGTTGCCAGGATTTCTTAACAGAATTGTTAAAATTGTGTACAAAATCTTTAGTTTACAAGGTGTGCTACCAAAAATTTTTTAAAATTAAACTTTATTTTTAAGAAAAGCTTTGTTTTATAGGGTGTGCTACCAAGATTTCTTAACAAAATTCTGGAAAATTAAAGAAACTCTTTGTGTGCTACCAAAATTTTTTTTAAACAAAGTTTATTTTTAAGATAGTTTTTGTTGTATAGGGTGTGCTAGCAGGATTTCTTAGCAGAATTGTTAAAATTGTCTACAAAATCTTTAGTTTTCAAGGTGTGCTACCAAAATTTTTTAAATTAAAGTTTATTTTTAATATTGTTTTTGTTATATAGGGTGTGCTAGCAGGATTTCTTAGTAGAATTGTTAAAATTGTGTACAAAATCTTTAATTTACAAGGTGAGCTACCAAGTTTTTTTTAAATTAAAGTTTATTTTTAAGATTGTTTTTGTTTAATAGGGTGTGCTACCAAGATTTCTTAGTAAAATTCTGCAAAATTTTAATAAAATTTTTAGTGCAGAAGGTTTGCTACAAAACTTCATTTTAAATGAAATGTACTTTAAAGAAAATACTTATTTATTGGTTGTCCTGCAGAGATTTTATATGAAAATTGTGTACAAAATCATTAATATACAAGGTGTGCTACCAAAAATGTTTCAAAATAAAATATATTTTCAAGAAAAGCTTTGTTTTATAGGGTGTGCTACCAAGATTTCTTAGCAAAACAATGAAAATTGTGAATAAAATATTTAGTTTACAAGGTGTGCTACCTAAATTTCTCTCAAATAAAGTATATTTTTTGAAATGCTTCGTATTTACAGGGTGTGCTACCAAGATTTCTTAGCGAAATATGGAAAATTGTAAATAAAATCTGTAGTTTACAAAATGAGCTACCAAAATTTCGTTAAATAATGTTAATTTTTTTTGCATTTATAGGGTATGCTTCCAAGATTTTTTAATAAAAATCAGCAAAATTTTAATAAAATCTTTAATTTACAAGGTATGCTACAAAAATTTCTTTCAAACAAAGTTTATTTTTAAGCAATATTTTATTTTATAGGTTGTGCTACTAATATTCATATGCATTTCCTTAAATTACGTATTTTATATATTTGTTTCTTAAAGTAAAACGTCAGTCTTATTGTTTTAAGTTCATTAAACCTTCAATGCTGCCGATGATGATGATGGTATTGAAAGCAAGCTAAAAAAAAATCTTTTCTTTTTGGCTCAAGAAATTTTACAATGTGTTTTTCTTTTTTTTTGTTCTGCTTTTCATTTATTGCACGTACGTATTATTGATTTTAATTTTGAGAAAATATTAAAACGGAAACAACAAACAAAACGAACAAACTTTTTCTCAATAAAGTTTGTATATAAAAAAAAGAAAAAAAAACAATAAAGAAGAAGAAAAGTTATGTACTATAACTACAAGTACATACAATTTACAAACATACAACATTTTTCATAGACCGTTAATCATAAAAAAGAATAAAAAAAATTATTAAATAAAGAATAGCAACTAAAACAATTTACATACGAGTAAGCAAAAATAAGTATTTAAACAAGAAAAAAAACACAACAACAATAATAATAATTGTTGTTTTAAATATGAAACTTTAGCCAAATGCAAATCATATAAATACACAAACAAACACACATATTGGTTTTTCATTTATTTGTTTTTGTTGTTATCATTGTTATTATTGCTATTTTTGCAGATTATTTTTGTTTTTCTTTTCTTTTTGCATACAAACGTAAATCATACGATTGATTTCTTGTTTTGTTGCCGTTATTATTGTGAGCAAGACTAGGGCAGAAAGAGAGATAGAGAAAGAGGACAGGCAAAGAGAGTTGGATGATTTTCAGGGATACCAAATCATTGCATTTCATCAATACAAAATAGGAGATTAAGAAAACTCTTTAAAAATGCAATAACTTTTAAACTATAATCTTACTACATTTGTTATATTGCTAGACAAGGAGTTGGACTAACATATTATTATCTTAAAAACTATCTAAATCAAATAAAGAACTTTCCAGTATTAAGCAAATTTAAGAACTTAAATATTAAAACCAAAAAAAAAACTGTTAAAGAAAATTAATTAGAGTTAGAAAAATATTTCAACAAAAGATTTACCAGCCTAATAAATATTTTTGTACTATTTTTGTATAACTATATGCAGAAATTCCTGTTAAAAAATGCATTATTTAGCACATCAAAAAATAAACAAAACTGACCAAGTTAAATAACAAAAAAAAAACTATTTGTGAATAAATACGATTTCAATATTTATTTGATTCGGTTTTCAATAAAAAAAAAAATATAAAACAACAATAGTATTACTAACAACTGAATATATATTTAATTAAAAATTATCATTGATTTAGAAACACTATTGTTTTATTGGAAAATACTGTAATTAATATGCTTAACAAAATGTGGTTTTAATTATTTTATAGATTAATTAGAATTTATGTATATTATAATTCATATTCATAAACAGTTTTTAAATTTATTAAATTAATAAAGAAACTTAATAAAAAAATAATAATGAATTTTATAACACTTTGTTTAAATATTTATTTAAATAAACAAAGCTACAGTGCGTAAAATATTACAATATTACCTCATTATTATATTGTTTGGGGTTGTTTGCTCTTATAAAAGATATTTAGATCAAATACGCATTTTTTGTTCAATGATTAAACAATTTTTTTGATGGAAAAAATTTTACAAACTAAATTTTTTCATTTCAATCAAAATTTTTTTTAAGCAATTTTTTTATTTTTTAAAGTGTGCTATTAAAATTTTTCTGCAAATACCAGAAAATTATTAATAAATTCTATGTTTTAGAGGGTGTGCTACTAAAATTTCTCTGCAGAAATAAGAAAATTATGTTAAAAATCTTCGTTTTACAAGATGTGTCACCAAAATTTAATTGTGAAAATTTTATTTTGAAGAAAAGTTTTATTTTATAGGATGTGCTACTACAATTTCTCAGCTTAAATAAGAAAATTATTAATAGAAGAAATATGTTACTAAAAATATTCTGCTAATATCATAAAATTATTAATAATTTCTTTGTTTTAGAGGGTGTGCTACCAAAATGTATCTCAAATAAAGCTTATTTTGAAGAAATTTTATATTTTATTGGGTGTGCTACTAAGATTTCACTGCAGAAATAAGAAAATTATATAAAAAAAAATCTTTTTACAAGGTGTCCTACCAAAATTTAATTGAGAAAAGTTAAGTTTGAAGAAAAGTTTGAAAAATTTCATTCCAATAAAGAATTTTTTGAAGAAATTTTTTATTTTTTAAAGTTTACTTTTAAAATTTGTCTGCAGATATGAAAAAATTATTAATAAATTCTTTGTTTTAGAGGGTGTGCTACCAAAATGTATCTCAAATAAAGAAAAATTTAATATTTTATTGGGTGTGCTAATAATATTTCTCTGCAGAAATAAGAAAATTATGGGAAAAATCTTCGTATTACAAGGTGTGCTACCAAAATTTCATTGAGAAAAGTTTAGTTTTGAAGAAAAGTTTTATTTTATAGGGTGTGCTACCAGGATTTCTTAGCAAAAATGTTAAAATTGTGTACAAAATCTTTAATTTACAAGGTGTGCTGCCGAAATTTCTTTAAAATAAAGTTAATTTTTATGATTGTTTTTGTTTTAAAGGGTGTGCTACCAGGATTTCTTATCAAAATTGATAAAATTGTGTACAAAATCTTTAGTTTACAAGGTGTGCTACCAAAATTTGTTTAAATTACAGTTTATTTTTAAGGTTGTTTTTGTTTTAAAGGGTGTGCTAGCAAGATTTCTTAATAAAATTCTGCAAAATTTTAAGAAAATCTTAAATTTACAAGATGTGCCACCAAATCCTTATTTCCATTTTTTTAGGAGAAAATCAAATTGATGAAAAATAGGTTAAAAAATCGAGAGTATTTGTGAAAAATTTCAGCCAGCTAGACAGACGAATGGACATAGCTAGATCGTCTTAGAATCTTATGAGGACCCAGAATATACATATATATACTAATGTAGATCTCCGACAAATATTTTGGTGTCTTACAAACGGAATAACGAAATCAATATACCCTCCATCTTTTTTGAATAAATTTTGCGTTAAAAATATTTTAATATTATTCATAGTTTACAAAAAAAAAAAAAAACAACAACTAATAACTATGACTCTAACCTGGGAAAGTACAAAGTCAAGAGTATGAATGAAATTGTAAAACAATTACTAATACATGCTTTAACTTTAATACAGACATCGAACTAGCCAGTAGTTTTAATAGTGGCATTGGTTTGCTTTTAGACTGAATTCTGTTTATAAAATCTAGTTGACATATATGAAGTATTTCACATAAAAATACAAGTCAATTGGTTACTTTATACATCCCTAGTAATCTAAAGTGAAGTCAATTGTCACTTTAGTGTCTCTTAGTAATCTAGAGAGTTTTCATATTCAGTTTTTTTGTTTTGTACGATAACTACATATATATAACCGGTAACTTTGGACCCGCTATCAGACATTCTCTATCAGTAATCTAAGTACGATCAACTAACTTAAGCCTAGGACACCCAGTTGTGTTACCACGATGACGCTATATTATGGGAAACTCAGAACTGCTGGGTAGCTACATACACTCTCTAGCTGTTTCATTCATAGGCAACAGTTTTGTTGTTATTGTTATTTTACTTGTAGTTTATTTTATTTAATTTAATATTAACTTCATAATTACGGAAATAACCATAAATTAAGAAATTAACAGAAACAAAAAAAATAACAAAATAACAAAACAACAATAACACACATTTAATGTTAAAAGGTAAAGCGGATATTAGAAATATTTGTGCATAAATTATGATTCTAAACGAATGTGTACGAAACAATTGTACGTTAAAGAATGTGCGTTACAGTGGGGCAGGAGTAAAAGAAATAAAGTGGAATTGTGGGAAGTACTGAAATTTCAGTAACCCACCGCGGAGGACGACCACGGTCGACAATGCATAGAATGGACAATTTAATAATCCAGCAGGCAAAGAAAGATTCGTTTAAAACTTCGCCAAAGATTAAATCAGGTATTCAATTACCAATTTCTACTCGAACAATCCGTAGGCAACTCGTCGAAGCATCCCTACATTCACGCCGCCCAGCAAAATAACCTCTTATATCTAAACGTAATCAAAAAATACGTTTGAAGTTTGCTAAAGACCATTTAAATTATTCAAAAAACAAATGGAGGACTGTCTTATTTAGCGACGGATCCAAATTTAATATCATTGGCAGTGTTATGTAAGACGACCAGTAAACAAGCGGCTTCAAGCTCGATACTGCAAAAAGTCGGTGAAATATGTAGGAGGCAACGTAATGGTATGGAGTTGTTTTTCTGGTTGGTCCATTGCACAGAATTAACGGAATAATGGATTGATCTAAATATAGCGACATCTTGGAAAGGGTAATGTTTCCAGAGGATAATATGCGGCTGCAATGGGTTTTTCAGCATGATAACGACCCAAGCTCTCTTCAGAAGCTGTTAAATCGTTGTTAGCACATGAAAGAGTTTTGCAAATTGAATAGCCACAACAATCACCAGATCTCCACCACATTGAGAACCTTTGGGAAATCGCAAATCAAAGAATCTATAGCTAACATTGCTCTCATTCAGATATTATGATCAAAGATTGGTAGATGCTTGGAACGCAATTTCAGGAAATTTTATTGTCAAATTTATAGCTTCATTGCCTTGCCGATGTCAGACCATCATTGAAAATAAACGATTCGCCACGAAATATTTAATTTTATAGACATAAATGTTTTTAATCTGTCATTTATTCTCATTTAGTTATTGAATTTTGTACAGCCCAATTATGTATAAAAAATTCCCCGGGAGTTTGTTCCCCGGGAGTTTTGGGAAAAGGAAAAATCTCCCGGGGAATTTTTATTCATAATTGGGCTGATAGTGTAAACAATGTTTTCTTTTGCTTCGAAAATGTCAAATTTTGTGCGGGAAGTTTTGCTTTACTGCTTTAATTTGAAAAACGTGCCTCTGAACCACTCCGATTGCTCACCAAAGCTTATGGTGAATCGGTTTCGGTGATGGTTTGTGCGGTTTAGATTTTGACGCGGAAGACAAATATCGCCCAGGCCAGATTGGAGGCATTACTCCATGAAGATTGTTGTAAAACTCAACAAGAGCTTGCATAATTCAAATGCAGGAAGTTTGGGTACCATACGAATTGAAGCCGAAGGACCTTGAGATACGATTTTGAATGTCCGAAATGATGCTTGAACGCTATAAAAGAAAATCATTTTTGCACCGAATCATTACTTGCGATGGAAAATAGATCCATTTCGATAACCCGAAGCGTAAGATATCGTATGTGAAGCCCGGCCAACCAGCCGAATAGACTCCAATGCCAAATATCCATGGTGCTAGGAAAATGCTCTGTATTTGGTGGGAGCAAATGTCCTAACTATTATGAGCTGCTGAAATCTGAACACAACTAATTCGTTTAAAGCGAGCATTGGCCGAAAACCGCTAAGAATATGCGTCCACACATGAAACCTGCATATTCCATCATGACAACGATCGGCTACATGTTGCAATACCTGTTAAGACGTATTTAGAATGAAGTGGTTGGGAAGTTTTGCCTCATCCGCCTTATAGTATAGACTTTGCCTCGTCCAACAACTATTTGTTTCGGTCGATGTAGAGCGATCGCTCTTGGATACGCTTCACTCCAGAACAGAGTATTCGAAATTCGCTTAATTCGTTCTTGGCCTAAAGCTAAAAATTTAAAAAAATTCCGAACTATAAATTAAGTCATACACCCAATACGCCTGGTGGGTCAAATAACAACTTTCTAAAGTTCAGTGCATTAAAGTGACTAACCGCTAGATTACCACAAAACTACTGGGGGATTACTGGGGGATCCCAACGAAATTTGGCCTCCAAATCCCAAATGATAACCGGCTAGGTAAGAGCAAAAATACGTTTTTATGGTGTGAGACCTTACAAATGGCAACAGACGTATTTTTACTCATTATTCTTTACAAAATTTCACCAATTATTGTAGAAGTTGTATATAAACGACGTTGACCAAGCCAATACCTTTAAGGAAGAGCGCTATATGTCGCTAATTTCCAACTTTTGGCCTTAATTGCATGATATGGACACCAGTTTTTCTTTGGAGCACTCCTTAAATTAGTTAAGTCTTGAAGTCTAAATGTTTACCCATGTCAGTTGAAGCTCAACTTCTAAAGCTCCACTGTGCTTGAACACAACCTTAATCAAATAATATCGAAAACTCCACACTGTACAATCGAACAGCCAACCAGCCATTGGCTAAAAATGTTCGTTCGGTTGGTTGATAGTTTGATGGCTAAACAACAGCAGCAGCCCAAAAGAGAAATGTTGAAACGAAAATTGAAGAAAAAAAACCATACAGTTAATTATACAAAACAATACTTTTTTCCATGGATCGGGTTTTTCCCCATTTTCCAAATAAACAACGAGGCATCAAACAGAATTTGTTTATTAACTGGTTAAAAAAAACCCAAACCACGCACACAGAATATTCTGGCAGTAGAGATTTTTAATTGATGGCATTTTGATGAGAAATTCCAGCGCATTTTTAATTTTGTATTGGTCTATCTTTCATTTACTCCCAATTTATTAATTCTATTAGTTTTTGGGATTTCTCTTGCCTCTTCTGTCTTATCATATGTGATAAATGTTTTAATTTTTGTTTTTCGTTTTTTTTTTCAAGATAAATTCTTCTATTTTGAGATTACCTTTGATGTGGGTTCATTGTTTATGTTTCATGGTTTTTTTTTTTGGAAATTTCGGATGTGTTTTTTGTTTCCAACTCCCTGGAAAACTAATATTTATTTTGTGTTTAGTTTTAATGGGGCAATTTGGTGGCTGGTAAAATAAATAAACACCTCTTACTCTATATTTACACTATAAACTATAAAAATAATCTGAAACAAATATTTCAAACGCCTACAACAAATAGTCTTGAGTTAAATACCAAAATGAAGGCTGTAAACAAATTTTATCGGTTTGAGGCATGATTTACATCATTAACAGTTTGTAGAGAGACAGTTGTTAAGAATTGTTTAATTATAGAAGTTTATAACTAAATTCCGACCGATACACTTCTGTACTCGCAACCTGGCTACATCACTTATAGTTTACTTTATTTGTCTCGATCATAGACTTATTGGGAATACCGAATCTGTTTGAAGTTTCTGCACTTAATTCTTATCATTCTATGATACAGATCTCCTCTCTCCCTCTTTCTTCGCACATCTTCCTCTTAACTTTTTCAATCTTCCCCTTCTTTCTTTTTTCTTTTCTATATGTCCCTCTTTTTCTGACTTTCAACTTTCAGGTAACACAAATATAACAATATAGCTTTGGACCCACGTGAGCTGCTCTTCTTTTCTTAACTTCGCGGCTGCCTGCAAACCTTACCTATGATACAGATTTCGTATAATATAAAGAGTGTTTCGCGAATGGGTTCTATTGATTTTTTACCATTTTATTGCGGTGTAACCGCGGATGGAAAGGCTAATTTCTAATGCGTTTATTGGCGTCTCTATGAATGTCGTTCAAAGCTGTCATATACTAGCGGCGATCAAATGGATCCTGCACATACCACTATATGATCTGTTTGTATTTTCGTAGGTCCTGTCTGACATACCTCTGGGGAGACTCCAACTGTGTGATGTCGAAGTTTGGATGACTCCTCTGGTGACATCCCAAACGGAAGTGTTGCGTGAACATGACGTTATGTTCCTTGACCGGTAGAGCCTTAGTTTCCTCGTGAACTGTTGCGTCAACATGACGTTATGATCCCCTCTGGGGAGACTCCAACTGTGTTATGTCGAAATTTGGATCACTTCTTCGATGACATCCCAAACGGAACAGTTTCGTCAACATGACGTTATGATCCTTGACCGGTAGAACCTTAGTATCCTCGTGAAGGTGGTATTCGGAGGTAACTTGAAGGCTGCCTGTGACGGTCCTTAAGGTCCTTAAGCTTTGGATATTTCTCCATTGACTATCACTCAATTGGATGACTCCTCCGGTGACATCCCAAACGCAACTGTTGCGTCAACATGACGGTATGATCCTTGACCGGTAGAACCTTAGTTTCCTCGTGAAGGTGATGTTCGGTAATAACTTAAAGGCTGCCTGTGACTTTCCTTAAGGTCCTTAAGCTTTGGATATTTCTCCATTGAGTATCACTCAACGAAGGCGACTACACTGGGCAGTATAGTTGGCCACTGAACGACCAATCGTCTTGTAGGTAACTAGCTAGGTTTCTTTGTCCATACCCCAAGTACTGCCTTGAAGACCTTGTTCGTATTTGCTGTGCTGAGGAGTTAAGAAGGCTATCAAAAGTGACACCCAAGATTTTCGGGTTGTTCACCATGATGCCTAAGTTGAGTTTTATCTCCTTCATCCAGGTGGTGAAGAGTGTTACTGATGACTTCGTTGGTGATAACTGCCGGTTACGTGCAGTGAAGAAATTTTGGATTTTATTGAGATAACTATTTACAATACCGCAAAGCTCATCAACGTTGTGACCTGTTACCAATAACGTTCAGTTGTCCGCATAGGTGATTACCTCCACACCCTGTGGGAGCACTGGGAGTTTAGAGGTAGAATTTAAACAGGAGCGGCGAAAGGACCCCTCCCTGAGGGACTCTTTGTTTAACTCTACGGAGTTTTGAACATTTGCGCCTAACTCCACGAACGAATGCCTGCCACTCAGCTAGTTCTCTAACCATCTCTTCGTGTTGTTGGGCATTGTGGACTGCAGGATGTAATGGATAAGTGTGGCATGGATAACAGTGTCGAAGGTATTCGACAGGTCTAGTACCACTAGGACAGTCCGTTCACAAGGCCCCTGCAGATTTAAGAATTGAATGACTATGGAGTATAATGCTGTAGTGTTTCTGTGCATTTTACGGAATACATGCTGGTGACGAGCTGGTGGGAGTTGATGGGTCAGCTGGGGGAGGAGAATATTGTACGATTGTCCCTCGCTCGCGACATTTCCAGGTTTTAATAACGGGCTAAACTCGCCCCATTTCCCAGGCATTGGGTATTATTACTGTGGATCTTACGGAATCCATGCTGGTGACGAGCTGCTGAAAGAGGAGAAGAGCTTCGAGTGTCTTCGTTGCGATATTTCAAGGTTTTAATAACGGGATCACTCGACCCATTTTCCAGGCATTGGGTATTATTACGCTCCTTATTGACAGGTTAAAAACCGTTGTCAGGTACTAGACTGGTAGGGACTCGCCAAGGTCTTTTATCATTAGCATGGAAATTCCGTCAGGTCCTATTGCCTTTAAAGGCTTAGCTGTAAATGTGATCAGAGACAGTTGTGGAGGAAAAAAATAGGTTTGATATCCCACTAAATTTGGATGATTGCAATATCAAGACATACATTTTATTATAACCACCTCTGTAGTACCTGAAATTTGTAATATTGGTAGAGTTATAACAATTCAAAAGATTAAATATCCAAAGGATACGTCAGATTTTAGGCCAATAGTATTCTCGAAAGCTTTGCAAGTTATTTTAAGGCAGCAGATAAATGGTGGATTATTTAGATACGTCAAGGAGGATAAACGATATTCAATCCGGATTTAGGAAAGGGTATAACACTAATGCAGTGTTATTTGATATTACTGAGACCGTTACAATAAATTTGGGTAATGGGATGTGAGTGCTTTGATATTTCCTGATTTTCGGAAAGCATCAGGCACAGATCCAGAGGGGTGAAAAAAGAAGAAATTTCCCCCCAAAACCGGAAAGTTGTAATATTAAAAAGGAGAAAAAGATGTTACTTCGATTAAGCCAAGTCCGTCTGTCTGTCCGTCTGTTGAAATCAATTTTCTGAAGACTCCAGATATCTTCGGGATCCAAATCTTCTATAATTCTGTCAAATATGCTTTCGAAAAGTTTCCTATTTAAAATCAGCAAAATCGATCCACAAATGGCTAAGATATGAGGAAAAAACCAGGACAACCTTGATTTTTTACCTATTTTGGACTTATATCTGGATTACTAAGAGATTAATATAGATAATATGGATATCTAATGATAGATATTTCAATCATTTCAGATAATACCATAATAAGTTGGACCTAAAATGGGTCAAAATCGGAAAAAATATTTTTTAACCCGAATTTTTTTTTCACCAAAAATAAATTAAAAAAAACAAAAAAAAATTAAATTTAAAAAAAAAATTTTTTAAATTTAAAACAAAATTAATATTTAAACAAGTAAGAGTGCTATATTCGGCTATGCCGAATCTTATATACCCTTCACCTTTGTTGTGGATGCATTATTATTTTTTATAATTAGTATATATGTACCTATGTACATTGCCCACTTTCAGCGTACAGCATCCTAAATTTATCAAGAAAACAAAAAACAACAACAACGCCAAACGAAACAAAACACCAAAAGAAAAAACAAAAACAAAATACGCAAGACAATGAAACCAACACACATCCAAACATACGTTTAATTGTTTAAAAAACAACAACAACGACAAAAGAAACAAAATACGCAAAGCATGCACATTCAAACATACGATTTGTTGTTTTTTTGTCAAAAAAACCAACACACAACCAAACTAAACTTTAGTTGTATAAAAAACAACAACAACGCCAAAAGAAACAAAACACAAAAAAAAACAAAATACACAAAGCTTGCACATCCAAGCATACGTTTTGTTGTTTTTTTGTCAAAGCATGCAATAGGGTGAATGCACCAGTAGTCGGCAGTTTAACTTTTTTTCAGTTTTTAAAGTGATACCATTATGAGTGCGAACATGGTATTGGGATGTAAATGGGTTATTTTTGTTTAGTAATTTGTATAGTTTTAGACTCAATTAATTCTTTTCAAGCTGTTTTTATTAAATTTGAGCAATTTACGTTTTTTTGAAAAAACACGATTTGTACCCGAAGTCGGCACCCTTGATCCTAATGTCGGCAATTTGTGACCCAATTGTCGGCATAGCATTTTTTATTAAGAAAAGAATAAAATCTTAAAAGAATTCAAGTTATTTTTTATTTAAAATATCAGCCATTTAAATAAATACTAATAAAAAACATAAATTAGTGCATTTGAGGTGAAACCACTGTGGGCAAATATCATATCCTACGTTTTTAGACCATCATCCTCAGGATCTGTGTCCAAATCCTCTTCACATGTGCCCCTAACTCGTTTTATCTTCCTTTTTTAATTTGTTTTGGTTTATTTTATTTTTCTATTATGGTCACTGTAATTGTATATGTTTGCGGTAACCATTTATGTTTATTTTATGTTTAAGTTACCATTCACATCATTGTAGCAATCATATATACATATGATTGTAGTAAATATTTATGTGTTTGTGGCAACCATGTTTATGACAACATATTGTGTTGTTCTAGGATTATGGTTATCATATCCTGAGATCAACATATTATGATAAATCATTATCATGAAAATGATTGCCATAAATATATATTTATTTACAATCATGTTAATAGTAACGTAAATATATTATGGTTACCGCAATCATATACAATATCCCAGTGACCATATTATTAAAAAACTTTGAAAAAATTTGAAATGTACAACTACAACTTGTTGGGATTGGACTTGAACAGTTAAAAGGCTGAAACCAAGTATTTGAATAATTATTTGATAAAGTTGGAGATGAGTAGTGAACAGGTTTCAACGTTTCATTGTGATTTTCTGCAGCTAAAGTTGGCGATACTACCATATTTTCAACTTTTCCTTGTTAATTATGAACGTGCCTGCCTCTATGGTAAGATTACTCACAATTTCAATAGTTTGATAATTTATTTTTAAGTTATTGTTCTCTTCGATAATGTCATCGGAATCAATTCTACGCTCATATTAGGAGCTAGTCGGTTGACTATTTCAAAAGCTAGATCCAAATCCGTTTCTTTTCTCATTTTCAGGCCGATCACCTACTAATAACTCCAACTGATTTAGTAAAGAGCCTGTTTATTAAGGTACCTTACATGATTATTTTAGAGAGAACAGTTTAAAAACCCCTTTATACCATTTCTTTCCGGGTAGATCATATACAAATGGTGTGGTTTGCTGCTCTTCCTTCACGATTGATTGAACCGTGTTAAGTTAATCCTCACTTTCTTTGGAATTAGATAACACTGTTTGCGGCCCCATTCTCATAGGACCTTCGGAACCGTATAATTTGTCCTATATTTTTGAACGCGGAACTCCATATTGTTTACTGGCACCTAATACAGAAATCGGGCCTTCTCTCGCATAGAAAATATTTTAAGGCTTTTTCAGGATATTGGTGCATGGGTTTTTTTTTCTGGAGTGTCCATATTTGGAATTCTAAGATGTTAGAATTAATAATACCTACTGAATCTCTAAATATTACTCTGTTTAACGATCTCCAGTCAAATAAAAAGCTGCTGCCGAGTTCAGGATGCTTGGTCTCCTATACTCGGCAGTTCTTAAAATGCTCAATTAAAACTGTGCCGACTATTGGGTAAACTCATTTCAAAGTCATTTTCTCCAAATCTATTGTCAAGAGAGATGAGTAATAAACAAATTTGTAGAATTTGAGCTTAATACAAAAAATTAGCAATTTTCCTGAAGTCGGCATCACTATGCCGACTATTGAAAATCATAGAAATTTTTGTTCCTAATGACGGCATCAATTAAAATAACCAAAAAAAATATATTTTGTGAAAACTTTCATATTGTAGGTAATATTTAAACAAAGTTTTATCTGTTAACACCACTCTGGTAAAAATATTACTTAAATTGATATGGTTACTAACTTGTTTTAGTTGGTCTTGCCACTAAAAAATTTCTTAAAAAACAGGCACTTCCGCACCAGTTGAAAGATGGTCACTTAATGAGGACAAAAATAGATGAAAATACTCATCTCACCCAAATTTAAACATTACATAAAGATAAATGAGTGTATGTTTAATTAAAGTTAAATCTTACTTTTGTATAAAATTATCGTTATTCTTATTTATTAAGCTTTTAAGTAAAAAATGCCGACTACTGGGTCATGCCGACTATAGGAGCGTTTACCCTACATTGTGTTTTTTGATGAAATTTTCAGAGGTTGTCTCGGATTTTTACTCATATCTCCGTTATTTATGGACGGATTTTGCTGATTTTAAATAGCAAAATTCTCGAAAGTATGTCTGACAGAATTGTTGAAGATTTGGATCCCGAAGATATCTGGGGTCTTCAGAAAATTGATTTCAACAGACAGACAGACGGACAGACAGACAGACAGACAGACAGACAGACAGACAGACAGACAGACAGACAGACAGACAGACAGACAGACAGACAGACAGACAGACAGACAGACAGACAGACAGACAGACAGACAGACAGACAGACAGACAGACAGACAGACAGACAGACAGACAGACAGACAGACAGACAGACAGACAGACAGACAGACAGACAGACAGACAGACAGACAGACAGACAGACAGACAGACAGACAGACAGACAGACAGACAGACAGACAGACAGACAGACAGACAGACAGACAGACAGACAGACAGACAGACAGACAGACAGACAGACAGACAGACAGACAGACAGACAGACAGACAGACAGACAGACAGACAGACAGACAGACAGACAGACAGACAGACAGACAGACAGACAGACAGACAGACAGACAGACAGACAGACAGACAGACAGACAGACAGACAGACAGACAGACAGACAGACAGACAGACAGACGGACATGGCTTAATCGACTCCGCTATCTATAAGGATCCAGAATATATATACTTTATAGGGTCGGAAATGAAAAATGTAGAAATTACAAACGGAATGACAAACTTATATATACCCTTCTCACGAAGCTGAAGGGTATAATAACAATTTGAAAAAAAATGTTTGCAAAAAAATTAAAAAAACAACTTAGGAAAAAAAATTTTTGTTTTCCTAAAAATATTTAAAATTTTTATTTTTAATTATAATTTGGTGAAGGGTATATAAGATTCGGCACAGCCGAATATAGCTCTCTTACTTGTATTGTACTAATTTCGTTTATAAAAATTTTGAAAGCAAAAAACTTGGTATTTATTACAAAGTCATAAGAAAATGTTTTTCTTTTTTCTCAAAATTACTCTACCTAACCCAACTAATCACACACTACATGTATACTTAATTAATTAATGACAGAATTCATTGAAATATCCCTACTTTACACAATTAAAAACCAGCAATAATTGATTTCTGTGAAAAAACAATAATAACCAAAAACCCTCTATTCTTACCCCCATGACAACAAAATGACTTTAGTGTTTTACTTTACTCTCTTGTTATCGGTTAAATCAACATGTTTGGTTAATGAAAATAACCTTGAAAATGTAAACAAAAAGACAACAACAATAACAACTATAACAAATAAATACTATATTACATTAAAACACTAAACAACAAGACAATAATAACATCAAGTTAATTACAACAATGAAGAAGAACAAAAAACACTTATACTAAATAAATGAATTTTGAACTCTAGTATAAACAAAAAGAGCAGGGAAATATCAAACGAAAACCGGGTAAAGAGAAGAAAAGTGTATAATAAACAAGAAACCCCTTTTGAGAAGAAGTTTAATAAAGCAAAAAGAAAAATAACAAAAGAAGAGCCGCCATATTGAGACAACTTGAACAACAACAACAACCACTACAACAACATAGTGCACTCGTAATACAATAGCAATGTTAAAGAGGGAAGAGTGGGAAGATGGAGATGGGAAGAGAACTAAAGCAAATTAAACATAATGATGATGTGAGGGCCAGAGACAAGATCAAGATGAAAATGATATAAATAAATAATAAAGTAAAATAACAATAAAGTGTTAAGAAATAATATAAACAAAGTGTAATTAGAGAAACAATATGTATTTTTGAGAAGCAGAGAAGGAAAGTTATATAAAATGTTGTGTATTTGCCGCCACCAAATAAACTAAAGAAGTAAAAACATACATATCCACGCTTTTAACCAAAAATAATACGTCATTCTATAATATTTAAATGACTTTTCATGCCAATCTCCAAACTCTGACTGGACACTCACGCACAACTCAAATGAGAAGAAACTGTAGACAGAAATGCGCAAAAAAAAAGAAATAAAGAAATTATGTAGATAAACACAACAAATTGTTTGTTTTACTCATCAGTTTTTAAGAAAACACACAACAAATGAGGCGAGTAATAATAAAAATATGATACATACTTGGAGCCATAAATCCATTATTATTATTATTTCAATAACAAGAAGATAATATGGTTGAATAAATAAAATTTAAATCCAAGAAATAAAACAATATTTAAAAGACAAGACATCAGCATTGTTATTTTATACTCGACGTCATTTCATCCACCAACGTCTTTAATAAAAATAATAAAGATGAAGGCAGAGCTGTGGACATCAGTATTGCCAGAATCATCATATCCTTTAAAACAGTGGTCGGCGCTCATAGCCACCAAGGGCCAAACAAGATCTTTTATTCACCTCGGAGTATAAATAAATGCTGGTTCACACACGTCAAGTTTACTTGAGCAAGTCATGAGGGTACAGAAGAGAGAGGAAGAAAAATAAGATAATCTTTCCAATCTCCTCTCCTTCTATAAACTCAAGACTTGACCAAGTAAACTTGACGTGTGTAAACCAGCACTAACAAGCACCTCTTTAGGAAATTGGCCAAACACCTCCAAAATCTTGAGTTACGGGTACAAAATCTGTAAGGTCTCGATATCGAATCATATGAACCGTAATGGGAGAGCTATTTGGTGGCTTATGGTCTTAATACTACCGATAAATTGCAAATGCAGTCCTTAAATTTACTGTAACAAGTTAAATTCACGAATGAAGTACAAGGTGGCGCAAAAGTAATCCTCCTATCAGAAAATGCTATAAATTTTGCGATTGGCCCCTAATGTCAGTTCTGTTTTGACATTTGTGTAGTAAACACATGCGAAATACACGTTAATAAACAATGTTACGCTACACTGCTCCAGAACGCGGAATATTGCTGACTATTTATTTGACCAATAATCGGTCGGTGACTTTGGCACAACGTGAATTTCGTCGCAGATGTCCTGGACGTCCAACGCCTACGTAAATAAGCAAAATTAACGCTTCTGGGGCACTGAAAATCCGCGTGTAACCCACGAAGAGCCATTACACCCGCTCAAAGTCACTGTATGGTGTGCTGTTTTCGCTGGAGGAGTCATCGGACCTTTTTTCTTCGAAGACGTCGCGGGCCAAACGGTTACTGTGAATGGTGAGCGCTACAGATCAATCATCAACGAGTTCTTTTTGCCGCAACTTGATGAATTGGGATTGGAAAACATGTGGTTCCAACAGGACGGTGCAACGGCACCCACTGCACGTGCCACAACCGATATGCTGAAGGATGCATTTCCCGGCCGCCTAATCTCCCGTTTTGGCGATTTGCACTGGCCAGCAAGATAGCCTGATTTGACCGCTCCAGACTTCTTTTTGTGGGGCTTTTTGAAGTCGCAGGTTTATGTCAACAAGCCTCAGACTCTTGCAGCTCTTAAAGAAAATATCCGTCAAGAATGTGAGGACCTATCGCTGGAAGTTTTGGCCAAAGGAAAATGCTATAAAAAGGGCTCAAATGACAATCAACTGAGGCGGCGGCCATTTACATGACATCATATTCTCGACTTGATGTAAAAAAAATTAAAAGACCAAATAAAAATAATCCACAAGAAGAATCAAAGTTTTTAATTTTTTTTTTTAATTACAGCCAAAAAACATCGGAAGTTTACTTTTGCGCCACCTTTTATAAGATCAGTTCAGTGAGATTTCCCAATCACGAAGTTTAGGCTTAGTTTCGTCGCAACATTACCAAAAGCGATCGGATGGTATCTAAGAAACACAATATCCTACCCCCTTGAAAGCGTAATAAATTGCAGAGCCCAAATATGGCTTCCTAATTTGAATCCGAGTTTGTTTGCCACTGGGGAAACAAACTCGGATTCAAATTAGGAAACTTTCTTTTCCCTAGAATAGTTATAAGTAAATGTTCTTGTAACAAAGATTCGTCGAGCACTCTGTTGACCAATGCCACGATCTAAATTCATACGATAATAAGACTCTGAGCAAAGTCTGACTTCTGACAACACAGGAATTCTTACACCCATTAACGTTCTCCTCAAACATTCCCTAGAATGCCTGAACGATTGAAGGATATTTCACAGATTCCACAAGTAAAGTTGAGCCTGTTTGGATCCCTCTGTGAACCATACCTGCTTCGACTCCTCATGCCAACAAGTTTAATTTGTTGCTGTTCGGCATAAGACGCTCAAAGCTCCTAAACAATACCGAGACCGGTAGACTATAGTCTTGTACTCTGATGCATGTACCTCACCAAGTCAACGACTTGAATTCCTGCAATCTCATATATCCTAATTGCAGTATGCTAGCCACATCCTTTACCAAGACGTATAAAGGTGAAATGAGCAAAATATCGCCCATGGCAAATGTAGAACAGGTTCGTATAGCCCCAGTGATGGATATAGAAATGAGGCGATAAGCTTTATTCAGTGATCCCCTGTTCTTTTGCAGATGAACGCAACATTTGCCTTTCATATTCATTCAGTTATAGACCAATCATGTCGGAGATTGGAGCAATGAGGCAAAACCTGAATGATTTCCTTAATCGGGACTTTGTGATAATCTCTGAATGTGTAAATATTGTGAATCAGAATACATTGTGATGTCCGCTTTTCTAAACACATTTTTCAAGTGTCAAAAGAAGTATTCAAGTGTGTCGATTTTCTGAAACGAGGAGATCACTCCATCTGATCTTCTCACTTTTTGCACCAGCTGTATATATCCGACAGAAAATGGAATACAAATTCCTGTCTATTTTGGAGCTTCTCGACCGCGTACAGCAGAGGTCGAAGGTGATTATTGGCAATGTGGGCTGCGTTTCACTGTTCTAACGATACTACAATGAAATGTCTTTTGATGAAATTATGAAACTTGTTCCTGATTCCTGTTTTTCATTCCTTTGTGGTAAATGTGGCTAGGGAACCGCACAACACACTACAGGGTGTTGTAATGAGTTGTGCACAGCCGTACTGTCCGTATGTGGAACAAACTTCCCGCTAAAGTCTTTCCTGTAATTTTCAATGTAGTAAAGTTCCCTCCCATAATCTATTTTCCTAGTTCCAACTCAATGCTTTGAATGAGTGGGGTTCATCCCCTGAGTGCTGGTCCAAGAAGAAAAAAATTGGAAATTAGTTCTCGAACTGCTAGCCATAGTTCTAAAAATCCGTACTGCAGGTCGATACAGATGGAATACTGTTCTCTTCCAAATAAAATTTAAGAGGCGTGATGGGAGAACATTTGTAAGACCGTCGATGGTCAAGAGACTGGACCCTAAGTACAAAACTAAGGAAGTCAAGATAGCGGTGACAATATCTGGATGTGGAGGTTTTTTTCAGGGCTAGACATGGGTCCATTTCATATCATAAAATATATTATGACTAGAATCAGATAAAGATGCATTTTAAATGATGTTATACATAAATATATCCATATGCTTAGGAAAATCTGTCCCAAGCTTGGAGATTCCAGCATGACAATGATCCCAAACACACCACTAGGGTTGTAAACGATGAGGTTACATACGTGTTTTGAAGTTACCAGCTCTCAATCCCATAGAAAACCTATGGAAACTGTTGATCCCAAAATACGGTCTCAAAAATATACCATGAAGAGGCTTTAGCAGATGCTTTTATGAGGGAATGCCAAAATATTAATACATCGTCTATGTGGTAATAAAAAACAAGGGATATGCAACAAAATACTGGGCCACTAAAAGGGCCAGACTATTTTTGTAAAATTTAAACCTAAGTTTCCATGGTCATTAATCAAATACATATTTTTGGATTTTGACTTAAGCTGGCCACACACGGAATGATATGTTCGCCTTATTTGTGATTGAAAATTTTTAATTACTTCTGGTTTTGTTCGCGCACAGCCCCATTAACAAGTAAGACGTCGAACACGAACAAATTGCACTCACAAATCATCCGTGTGTGGCCAGTTTTAGATATTAATAGTATATTAGAAATAGTTTCCATTGCTTTTTCACACTGTTGTTGTATTTTATATCGTTCAATCGTTTGGGTCATAGCACTAGATTATAGCACGTTATATTAAATGTTTAATTAAAGTTTTTCCTGTTTACAAAAAATATGGCAGCACCAAATGACCATAAACAAAAATCGAAAAACAAACGATTAAAAAAATCAACCTACAACTTGCAAAAAAAAAAAACAAGGCACATAACGACAACAAACAGTGAATGGGGCAAATGAGAATAATAATGAAAACAACAAAAAACAGACTTTCAATGAGTTGAAAAAGTTTGGCGAACGAAGAAAATAAAAATAACAGCACAACAACAGCAAACATCATTTAATAAAATATACACACAATGAAGTTTACACATAAAAAGACAAACCATATATACAAACATGTACATATGTACATCTGTAAATGCAGCAGCACATGTAGCGAAAAACATTTTTACACCAACCATACAAACAACCTACACACTCGCTCACACACATTGAATGGAGTATACAAACATTTGAGAGTAACAAACAGAGAACAAAAAAATAAAACAACAACATAAATATGAAATATGGCAACATGGCAGACAATGTTGATTATTGACATTACTTTAGTGCTGCCACCCCAACATGAAGACACTCATACACAACAACAAACAACTTCACTCATTTAAACAAGAAAATAAACTCAACTGTAGGTATCTCAAAACAATGAGGAACAGAAAGAACAAAACTCATAAACAAAATCCACTGAGAATGAACATTACTCTTTGGTAAAGTTTGTACTCCAATGTAAAGAGAAAACCTCCAACAATGTTCTAGACAACACATTATTACAATGTAAATGAAATTTTAAAAAAGAAGAAAAAAATTGTTTTCATACAATGAAATAAATTGTTGTAAAGCATGTACAGAGAAATCATCAGGGCTGTCAGATGTTGCGATTTCTCGCCAAACGTTGAAATGAAAATTTGGGTTTAGCGACACTAATTTTTGTAAAAATAAAAAAAAACTGATTACAATTTCTTCTTTATTTGCCAAATTTAATCTGTTTTAAATCCGATTGCTCACCGAAGCTTATGGTGAATGTGTTTCATCGGTTTTAACGTGCGAGAAATGGTTTGTTTGGTTCAGAAGTGGTTATTTTGACACAGAAGACAAAGCCTACCCAGCACAGCCATAAAAAGAGCCATTACTCCATGAAGATTGTTGTCAAACTCAATAAGAGCTTGCCAAATCATTGGGAGCTACTCACGCAGCAATTTCAAAGCGTTTGCGAACAGCAGGATTCATCCAAAAGCAGGGAAATTGGGTACCATACGAATTGAAGCCGAGAGATCTTGAAAGACGATTTGCATGTCCGAAATAATGCTTGAACTCATTAAAAGAAAATCATTTTTGCACCGAAACACTACTTACGATGAAAAATGGATCCATTAAAAATAATCTGAAGCGTTAGAGATCGTATGTAAAGCTCGGCCAATCTGCCGAATCGATACCAAAGCCAAATATCCATAGCGCTAAGGTAATGCTATGTATTTGGTGGCACCAAAAGGGTCCTATTTACAAGCTGGGACAGAAGTAATTACCCTATTGAAAACTCCAACAACTTTTGCAAGTGGCGCCAAATGTAAATTCATTTTGATATTTGTGAAGTAAACAAATGCAGAATACAATTCGACAAGTCATGAAACGGTTTACTCCGCAAGAACGCGAAATAATAGTTTCCATTTCTTTGCGCAACAATTCGTCGATTGTGTGAATTTCGTCGCAGATTTCCTGGCACTGCGTCGTTTGGCCACTCGCCTTGAAGAAACTGGAACAATACAAGATCTTCCCAAGGCTGGCCGACCACCGAGGAATCCGAGTTCTGTTCAGAATATCGCTGCTGTTGCTCAAGATGTCGGAGAGGAGCCCGGAACATCGATCAGACGACGTGCCACGCAATTGGGCATTAGCCGACGGTCCCTACGCATAATTTTGGTGAAAGTGCATCAGCTGTTGACCGCCAAACGCGTCTATCCATCCTGAATCTCAACGAAAAGGTGTATGATTTCTCATCGAAAATTATCATGAGCCTCATCTCATTTCCATCCTAGCGGTTACGTGAAGAAACAAAATAATCGTTTCAGGGGCACCGAAAATCACCCACGAAGAGCCTTTACACCCGTTCAAAGTTACTGCTTGGTGTGCTGTATACGCTAGGCTGCTTGGTGTGCTGGGAACGCCATGGGCAACACGCCGATTGTGGACGGCGCGCGCTACAGTTTCATGATTACCGAATTTTTTTCTTCCTCAATTCAATGAAGAGGACGGCGCATACTGCTCGAGCCACAACCGATATTCTGAAGGAAGCATGATTACTTTTGCCCCACCTTGTCTTATGAGCTGCTGAAATCTGACCAGACCATCATTGGGAACCCGCGTTAGAGATCGTATTGCAATACCTGTTAAAAAGTATTTAGATGTAGTTGGGAAGTTTTACCTCAACCGCCTATTTGTTTCCATCGATGCTCTCTCTCTGGGATACTTCAGAGCAGAGTATCGGAAATCGGCAGAAAGATGGGAAAAAGTCATAGCTAACAGTGACCAATACTTTCAATAAATTTATATTCCTGACATTAACACAAACTATTATCCATTTCTTATTTAATTGTTAATATTTGTTTGAAAACTATATTTCACTGCAGTTACCTATAAACAGCGTCTATCAAAACCATATATTTTTTTCCCAAAACACCTCCACATTTTAAACTGGTTTTCTTCTACACTTTTTATACCTATACCAAATTGAATGAGTATTTAAAATTTTCAACAACCATCATCAATCTACTAATATCGTTAAGTCAATTTTAGTTGTTGGCCATATCATTTTTCATTTAATGTTCTTAACATACATACGTATGCTTGCACACATAAAAACTCAAAACTTATTAGATTTTCTTTTATTCCATTGAATCGTGTGTGAGTGTATGTTTTTCTTTTATGCTTTCATTTTCCCTCCTGTCAGTTTTTCGTGCTCGCAAAACATCTGTTTCAACTTGGAAATTAATAGCCGTTCGTTTGTATGTGTGTGTTTGAGTTGTTGTTTTTAATTTTCCTTTTCAGTATCATAAAATCCAATTTAAAACTCTCTTACATCCCCTTTCACACCCTCATCATCATCAGCACTCTCACTCTCATCATGCCAGGCATAATATTAATGGAAATGTTACAAAGAGTTTTTCAAAAATTGTGAATTACAACTTTTTCAAACACCCAACACTATATGCAGACATGTTTGTTTTTCGTGCAAAATTTACTATTAACCCGCAAGCCAACCAGCCAGCCAACCAGACAGTCAGCCAGAAAGCAAGCAAGCAAAGTGGTTAAGTGTGTTGCCATATCAAAGTGAATAAAGCGGTCAACTTTATTGAAATATTTACAGTCTATAATGTTAAAATTAGTCTTGAGTTTTTAAACTAGCTGAAATATCAATTCAAAACTTTTTCCTGCACTATCCAATCTGGCTGAAACATTTACACATTGCCACAAAGTCCTGGAAACATAATAACTATGATCATGCCAACATTTCGGGTGTCATTAATATGGATCTTCCTGTTGATTACACTACACCTAAATACCTTTTCACATTCAGTTTTTACGACAAATATACCGGATAGACTATGAAAACCTCCTTCAATTTCCAGAGAATATAATCGAAATATTGACTGACAAATCAAAATCACATGAAAGGGTAAGAACGAGTAGAGGGGCGCTTCGATGTCGCATACCCATTCCGGATATACACATATGTCATTTCGTTATGTTCTGCTCGCTCATGAAAGTGTTATTCTCCATATCCACAAGCCTATTGATTTAGGAGTGGCCTAGGTTAAAAACTTAATTCCGTCAATATAATTTCTATGTGATTTTCAATTTGTATTCCTAAGATATTCCAAGTCTCAAGCTCTGAATGTCCAGTTAAGTGTTGGTGTATTTAGCAAAATCTCCTTTGTATTTGCATGGTTTGGGTTTCCCCATAGATTTTCAATCGTTCTACCGACTGTAGAGTTTTGTCAGTTTCTGACATGCTCACTTATTTCCCATTCTTTAAGCTCGTTCTTTAACTTTGGGAAGGGTTTCCCTTTTTATAGGGTGATCTCATAATGTTTATCAGCCTATTCGTTTCCTTTAATGCTGTGATTATCTGGGACTTCGCGAGATATTCGCAATTTGAGTAAGAATTTATTTTATTCTTACATTGAAGAGGTTGTACGCGGTATCCATTCGGTCCACTTGAATTTGAGACTGTCCCTCAGGCTACCGGATTGTGGTAGCGTAATTCAAGCCCAATCGATGTCTATAGTATTAGCCGAGGAATAAATTTAGTATCAAGAGATATGGGGCAGGGATATTCACAAAAAAAAAATGTGTTTATACCTCCGAAAAGTGTCTAGGAATGGCGGGTGTCTCTGAGGTACTCATTGGTTATATTTGTATGAGTTCCTGAACATGAAAACATTGTTGGAGACTGCAGGACTGACGTAGTTTTGAATATAGGATTTAAATGAGTTGATCCGTCTAACGATAGGTAAACAACCAATTTCACATAGTTTATCTCATTGCAAAGGAAATATGGGTGAAATACAAAATTTTAATACATACGAGAATAATTTACCAGGCTGTTGCAATGTCGAGGAGACTACTGATCATCTTTTATGTCATTGTCCGCCATTTTTCATTGTATCACGAGGATGGCTGGTGGAATACGTTACGGATCCAAGTGATCTACGTTTCAGAAGGCTAATTGATAATCTAGCCTATTTCATTAGTGTATTTACATGGTTGCCGCTCTATGATGTCAAGGTTAGAGAAGCAGAGGAGAATACTGAGCATCTACTATGTAATTGCCCGGCATTTGGAGTCTTCACACGAAGAATGTTTCATCAACAAAAACTTATTGTTAAGACGAGAGACAAGTCTTTGGGCTTGGATCATGCTTAGAGAGACAAGGGTTCATTAGATCAAGAACTGATCAAGATGGAGTGATCTATGCTTCAGGCGGCTAGTATATCCCTTTATATGACCGTCTCTCTAAGGATGACTTGGGTAGAGAAGATGAGACTACTGAACAGACAAGAGAGAAAAGTCTTGTAAATTGGATTATCCTTAGAGAGACAAGGGTTCATTAGATCAATAGCTTATCAAGCTGGAGAGAGATGACTTGGTTGGAGTCCACACCTTCATTAGATCAACATGGTGGCTGGAGAGTGACAGTCGTTCCCACGACAGTTATATCTTCGCTACGTAAAACCCCTTCTCACTCCACCGAAGAGTGTAAACTTAGCAATAACTATATCCACCGGAGGTTTTTTTTCCCCAAAGAGGAATTTCGAGAGCAGAAGAGCTGTTGTAACGGAGTAACGATGACCTACGATTTGGACGCAAGTGTGCCACGCTTCAGGCGGCAACCAATTAAACCTACCTATATTGTAACAGTTTGTATATATTTCGATTTTGGATATTTCAACCTTTAGTATTTGGTAAACTTTAAATATTTCGTATATAACGCACTCCTTACATCCTTCAAACGATATGTTTTCTAGCGCAGTTCCACCACTCCTCAATTCACAAAACACCGAAACCAGTAGAATATCTCTCTATTTAAAACTACTTTAGTCTATACGCTACGTTCATTTACTATTAAGAGCATTCCAATTTATTTTAGTAAAATCTTCTTATCGGTTTGATAATTAATTAAATCCCAAATGGATTGCAACAAAAGTCCTTTGATAAACTTTTTATTAAATTTCTGATAAAAATTCTTCAATATACTCGAACTTGATCTATTTTTTATTAGAATTATCGCCTTTATCTCCTTCAAAATAGATCGTAGTGTTTCTAATTCTCCAGCTACGTATTGTATATCTCGATTGCAAGCGTTCTAGATATCGAATTGTGAATTTTCGTTTATTCGATACATTAAATCTCGTCCCATATTGGAGCTGCCTGGCTTTAAAGAAAACGATTTTGTAAAATTATTGGCATTACTCTAATGTCGTTGCTGTAACAGTTCCACTGATATTAAGACTGGAGAAAAAACGTTGGCCGAGTAAAACTAAAATTGTTCCGAAGTTTAGTTCAAATTCACGTGGTAACGATCAG
Organism: Calliphora vicina; assembly: GCF_958450345.1. NCBI lineage: Eukaryota > Metazoa > Arthropoda > Insecta > Diptera > Calliphoridae > Calliphora > Calliphora vicina. Next base: position 77,267,625 of record NC_088784.1, read on the forward strand.
TATTTCTTTAATCTCAATTGCTCACTTTATGTCAATAATCACTCATTCTTTTAAATATTAGAATTCCACAATCTCCGTATCGTGTATCCATAACTACGATAAAATTAATGGAATACATAACACTGTGATTTAATATTAACACTTATAACTATCTACAATTATTGGAAAGATAAGATAAAAGTAGTCGTCATTAAAATGGGTGTTTATGGTTGTAGGTCAATAATCTTTTACTGCTTGTAAGTAATTGTTATAATCAATCAATTTAGGTTTAAACAATTTAGAAACATTAACGTTTGAACAAGCGTCCAATGGCTTGCAAACCAAAGTAATTACGATAAATATTAAGATAAAAGGAAAACGAGGAATAATTTTTCAAATACATTATTTATACAAGCACATAATATAGCCACAGATAACGTGGGAATAGTGGTAGTATGTTGTTAATGTTTAGAAGATATGAAACATAAAAAAATATCTAGTTTTTTAAGTTGAGACAGATATTGGCAGTTGGATATGAGAGTTGTGAGAAATGTCTGTGATAAAGACTGTGTTCCTAACCAATTAGGTTATTATGATTTTAAATAAAAGTCTTCGAAATATCCTTAACTGGAGATCTTGGATATTCAGCCTTAATAAAATCGATTCAGAATCCCACCCTCTTTATCTTTAGTTTTTCGTTTTAATCCTTAGACTTATCACTTGTTAAACAAACCAAAAAATAAACGTCTAACCAGCATTCCATTTGATTAGTTTCATTAGAAATTTCTTTTGCGTAGTTTAATCTCTTGTGTGCCGCCCTCACAACTCAACCTAGTTTGCAATATACTTAAAACAAATCTCTAAATCAACATTTAGACTTTTTCCATTTCACTTCCATACAAAATCGATTAGTGTCATTCAAGTCGTCACAATCTTGTGACAGACTTAAAAGTAAACCTACACAGCATAGAAAAGAAAAGAAAATGAGAAAAATAACACAAGTTTCGATAAACTAATACAATTTGAAACATCAATAATGCAAACACATCATATTTGGTTTATACTTTCCACAAATACCAGTTACAACAGCAGTAACTGCAGCAGCAGCAACAACAAGAATGACACCAGCAATAGGAAAACTTTAATACTTTTCCGAAAAAAGTCTCTATGACGGTCTGACCAAATACCGGACACAAAGCCGAACAGACAGTGTTGCAGAGACAGACACAGGCCATAATTTTTGTTTGTCTGCAGCATATAAATTTTGCAAATATAAACATTCACTCGCACTACTCATACGTACGAGCACTTCAACTTGGCAATGTCTCCATCCGTATTTTCCATTCATGTCAACGAATCAGTAGAATGAGGAGAAACAAAACAAATAAATGCATATACTTAATATGAAAGTGTGTAAGTACAAGATATGTACGAGGGTTTGTCCGGATGTGCTAAGGAGTGAAATATTTTTAAATGTCAAAGAACCTAAACAATGCTGAGGACTTCAGGCTTTATTTTGATCAAAGATCGATCAAACCGGGACAATAGTTTACCATGTTGTTGCCCCTTCCAAGTTTACGATCCACGTCTGATGATCTTGATAATAAGTTCGATCATACCCACCTTATTATAATATCATGGCTGAATCGTTTAGCTCCCGAACGCATCTTCATACGCCTCAACATGATATCAAGGACTTCATTTAATTTATTTATCTTTCTACGAAAGCTTAGGACGACCTTTGACTCTTCTTCTGTCGGAAGGAGTGAAATATTTTTAAATTTCAAAGAACCTAAACTATTTTGAGCCATCCAAGCTTTCTTTTTATCAAAGATCGTTCAAAAAGGGACAAAAGGTTACCATATTGTTTCCCTTTCCAAGTTTACAATCCACGTCTGATGATCTTGATAAGCCAACAACTCCTTACAACAAGGTCGATCATATTCACCTTATTATAATATCATGGCTGAATCGTTTAGCTTCCGAACGCTTCTTAATACCTCTCTATTAGCCAACTAGTTTAGGTTATATGATATCATCGTTAAGTTCCAAAAGATTAGGACGATCATTGACTCTTCTTTTGTCGAAAGACAAATGAAATCTTAGGAAGATCACTGATTTTTTCTTTGTCGGAGAAATTGTTAATTCGAGTAATCATTCGTTTTAAAATAGTTCTTGAAAGCTTTATCAATCCTTGTTAGATAGAATGAATGAATTTAGTTACGAATCTCCCAATTACGATTTCAGACTTTAGTAAATTGTTTTTCTGCCACAATTTATATGTTTAAATTTCTAAAACTCTTCTTTGGAATATCGAGAAGACAACTTCCTTTCCTTTCTTTTCCATTCTGCAATTACTGAAGTAGCTAAATAGTTTTCTCATGATGATTAAATCTTAAAGGCTCTTAAATATTCTAAATATTCGATTAAGACGTCAGCCACAGTATAATCTTTTGGAATATTCAACGTTATCGCGGTTGGCGTATGCGTTTAACGCATTCGACAGTTTCGTATTAGATTAAGGATTAAATGCAACCTGTTTCTTTAATCTAGAACGCCAACCACTATAAGGGTTACTGTGTGCATTTCTAAATGATAATGATTCCTCCTGTTTTGTCTAGAAGGACAATCCATAATATTGCGAAGAAGAATCATGAATGACCAAATAATTAAAACGATTGGCCTTGGAACGCCAATTCCATTAGGAAACAGAGGTATTTCGGGTCAAGGAACACAACGCCATGATCACAACAATGTTACTTCTGGGATGTCATTGAAAGAGCCACAACTTCTTATCCTAAAAATCTCAGGACAGATCATCAAATTTACGAAGTATGTATATGATCAGCTCAATCTAGGATGATCTGGCCTGTTTTGTCTAGGAAGACAATCCATACTATTGCGAAGAAGAATCAAGTATGACCAACGAATTAAAACGATTGGCATTGTCCTTGCAACCCCAATTTCATCAGGAAACAGAGGTATTTCGGGTCAAGGAACACAACAAAATTACTTTTGGGATGTCACCGGAGAAGCCATAACAACTTCTCCTCCTAAAAATGTTAGGACAGCTCAATCTAGGATGATCCCACCTGTTTTGTCTAGAAAGACAATCCATACTATTGCCAAGAAGAATCAATTATGACCAAAGAATTAAAATGATTGGCATTGTCCTTGGAACCCCAATTTCAGCAAGAAGTATCGCATCAAGAACAAGAGTAGTTTTGGCAGAACTGAGTTATAGATGTAGCAAATGCGACAATTCCTATCGGTTTCGCATAGACCCTTCTATTCCTAACGATCATGGTTTTCACGATATCCTTGTCGATCCTGCAGATTACAACACATCCATTTCATTTTGATCCCACAAAATTTAGCACTTATTCTAAGAGTTCACCCAGATCCCTAGGCAATATTAGCCAGATTTGTATGAAATAATCAGAGCAATCCAAAACAATTTGGAGTTGAATTGAGAACTCTTCTCCATGATTTAGCAAAGAAATCAAGTAAATTTAAAATAAATTGGGTTACAGGTCATGATTACATCCGGGAAAATGAAATCGCTAATAAATGCGCAACTAACGCGTCCTCCTTGGATGTAACTATTGCGCAAAGATAAATTCATGAATAGGTGATGATATAGACGGAACTCAGATGGTTTAATATCACCACTTGTACAATATCCAGAATGCTCTGGCCCTCTCTGGCAAATAAAAAGACCAAGACTCTCATGACTCTTGATAGGAATTAGATCAGGCTTCTTACGGGTATAATTACTGACACTGTATGATTGGATATATGTCGAATTACTGTGATGTTATAACTATTGTATAATTCGTTTAGATGAGGAAGAGGAAGTATCGGTACAACACCTCCTATGTGGCTGCCCCGATTTAGTAGAGCGAAAATAATAAGCTTGGTACAGGTCTCTTTCATGATCTGGACTGTCTCAGAAGTGTATCACTGACGAATCTGATCAAATTTGTCAGAAATACTGGTTGGTTCTCAAGGAGACTACAGGATTCACAAAGTCGTCCGGATTAGGTAGGGCGATTATTATTTGTTCGTGTGTAACTCACAGTATACGTAAACATTTCGAAGGAGAGCACGGTCGGTCACACGGACAAGGACTGTAATCTCTAATTTGCGATCCACCCATGTATTTAGGGCAGGCCAGCCTGATTTGGCAATTTATCTTCCTCAAAAATTATCTATTAGTTTCTTCGCATGACCCTCGTATAAATATTGTCTCTCTTTCAATACATTCTCACACTCTTTTAAAGTAAATGTAGACCAGACAGTAAAATGAAATAAAATCAAAGCACATACCAAGCCAAAGTAAAGTAATTGATGCCGGTTTATGATATTGCCAAATTAGACATAAGAACAATAATAACAACAACAACATCAGCAATAGCAGTAGCAGCAGCAATAATAAATACTACAACAGCAAAGAAAAAAAAAACAAAATGAGACAACTAAATATAACAAACTGCAATATCATCCAAATGGTTGTCGACATATAATGGACAACTTTTATGCTACAACGATTTCTTTGGGGTCATTAAGTGTCCAACACTTAAAAACAAAAGTCCAAAGAATAGAAAGACAACAATTTGGATGTTCTTTGTGTCGTTTTTTTAGGGTTCTTTTTTGGGTCTTATGCTGTTATTAAATGTAGTTGTGTAATAAAAAAACATAAAAACAAAATTGTAACACATGTTGTTATCATCAATATTTTGCCAGGCTGTTGTGTAGTTGCCATTGTTGTAGTGTTTGCGGTTGTTGAAAATACAATACAACACAATTTTTATAAAAAAAACTTGACCAACTCTTTATTCTAGTATTCGTATGTATTCCTTTTTTGTTTACCAGCAGCAGTGTTAAAGTTTGCCTTAATATTATTTTCCATTAAATCTAACTTTCTCTCTTTTTTTCTATCATGTTTTTGTACGGCTGCATTCTTAAAAGTCTATTTAATGACTATGCTTTAATATGGTAGATAGGATACTCATTTGGTAGGAACACAAGGTAAATATTGAAGCAAGATGATTGGGAGAAGTGCACGTATCACCAGCAAATATCGAGATGATAAGACTATCGCACAGATCGTTGGTTCGAGATCAACATATCTCTAAATTCGGGGTCTGATATATATGACTCCATTAGTCTATGCGTGCTTCGTAGCAATGCATTTGATATTGTGTTTTTTTAAATTTTAGTTAACGTATTTATTGTACACGTAAATACGCCACTCCCATTGGAGCTTCTAGCAACAATGTTTGATAATATATGTATATTAAACGAAAATAATTCTATAGTGTTTGAATAAAACTTCTAAATCTTATCCTATCTTGGTCAAGATGTCTGAGTTGTATCCATGAGAACCCCTTGGTTCTAAACTCTACTTCCAACGATCTTCTCCAGGTTATTCTTGGACGATCACGATTCCTACGTCCCTGAGGATTTCACTGTAAACATGAATTGGCTATATCCGTGTTGTCCTTTCTTAGGGTGTGACCAATCTACTGCCATTTTCTTCGACGGATTTCTGTTTCTATTGTTATTGAGTTGCACCTTTGGAGCAGATCTTGGTTACTTATACGTCGCGGCCAGAACATTTTTAGGATCCGCCTTAAACATTTGTTCACAAATACTTGTAGTCTCTAAGAGATTGAGTTTGTAACCTTCCAGGTTTCACCGCCGTATAGCAAGTGTTTCTTTTGATATATGGGAAGACTGCCATAACTCTGCAAAGAGAAGCGTATGTATGGCGAGCTTTATTAATTCGGCTTTTACCTAGATAACTAAACTCAGTGACTTTCTCAATGGTATCACCATTAGCAGATACTGGAGAGTTGTTGTTGGTCGAAATTCCCATATATGTTGTCTTACGTAAGTTAATCCTTACCCCAACTTTGAGGCAATTTTCATATAATTTCTTCATCTTATTCTGAATGCCAACAAGTGACTGTGGAATGTTGTCCGTAGTCCAAGCTTCATATGTTAAACGCAATATGTAGTGAACCAGTTCTGGGGTGTATTTGAACAGATCTGATTTGATATTGTGTATTAGCTATTTGTCGAACTTTTGAGCGATATCCAAATAGCTAGCAGAGAAGTAATTTTTATTTTCAAAAGATTTTTTTATCTCTTCAGTTAATCGATTACCTGCCTCAATGTTGTTAAGAACATGCTCTGATATACAATAATTTGTTGTCACTCTCTTCTAAGCTTTCTCTTTTCAAGAAGTAATCGTTCAATTTGCACTAATTACTTGAAATTATTGACTCATTAGTTCATCTCAATCTCACACAGAATATTTGGATTTGTAGGGATATAGGCGAATATTACTTATGTCATACTTGTCCAACGCTTGAGCGATATCCATACACCTAGCAGAGCTTTTTCTTACGAATTTCTTATCTCTTCAGTTAATCGATTGTCTGGCTGAATGGTACCATTTTCACGGACAGCATCAGATCTACTTCTAAGTTTGCTGCTGTTCAATTGAAAATCTGCATCATTGGATTTGGGAGAATTTGGACGTTTGAGTGATTCAGAGCCGAAGTAAATTATGACTCAACCTCACACTGAATATTTGGATTTGTAGCGATATAGGCGAATATTACTGGAGAATGGAATCAAATCCTACCTCCTACTTATATCAAACTTGTCGCACGCCTAAGCGGTATCCAAAAAGCTAGCAGAGCACTAATTTTTTTAACTGCAAACGATTTTCTTATCTCTTCAGTTATTCGATTGTCCGACTCAATGATTCCATTATGTTCACAGACAGCATCAGATCTACTTCTAAGCTTTGGAAATCTGGATTTGGGCGAATTTGGACCTTTGAATGATTCAGAGCCGAAGTAAGTAATGACTCAACCTCAATCTTATGGCTACTGATAGATTTCCTGTATTTAAACTAATTTATTGTCTAAGACGGAAGATTTGGTGTGTGTTAGTTAGTTCCATTACCTCCATCCTAGGAGTACTTGTTCTGTTTCAGCTTACTTTCACCAAGAGTATCGATCAATATTAATAACCTGTTTATACAACCACAGTTTTCTGTGTTGTCCGCTTCTTAACATAAAAACGATTGCTCTGACATCCACATATTCTCCTAATTAACACTCCAGTTAAAAATGATGCTTCCTGCCTGAAGAAATTTTGCGATTTACATTTGGCTAGAAAAGAGCGTTTCATAAATTCTTCCTAAAATCACTCATTGGCAAGAGATTTGATGCTATTGATGAAAGTAAACATCAGAAAACTTTACACAAAATGAGTTATGTTTGAAAGTTCTTCTCAGCCTGCCCTCATACACAATGTGGTTACGGCTATGTCAAATGGATTAATAGCTTTTATTTTGTTTTTCTTATAAACTCATTACAGTGTTCCCAAAAAAAAAAAGAATTCGTTGCATGGTTTGTTGGTTAGAGTATGAAGTTTAGTGTTAAGATTCATTTAAAACACCCACTCAATATATTTAGTTAGTTTGTATTTATAGCTTGTGGCATTTAACTGCCCACAATTTTTCTTTTATCCGTATTTCTTTGGCTCAATAACTCATTTTCTTTTGTATTTAAGTACTTACTCATTTCATTCTATGCTCCATGTTTTCTTTGCGCCTCTCTGTTTCTCTTGCTTTATTATTTACTCCTTTTTGTTTGAGTTGTTTATAGTTATTTTTGTTGCTCTTACAAATATTGTTTTTCTTTTGCATTACAATGTAGATTTTGGTTTTGTGCGTTTTCCTGTTTTCTAATGAAAAATCAGCTTAAACGAATTGAAACTTGGTAGCAAATTAGCCATAATTTACTGTTGGTTCAGTGGTTGAGCACATTCTGTAAGCTGGTTCAAAGTGGTTGCATTTAAATGAAGTTTCCAAATATCTGTCCATAGTTTAATAATAACTGATAAACTTTGTATAGTCTATTGTATAAATCAGCATTTGAGACCCGATCATCATTACAGTTATACAAGGCCAAATCAACCATTCAATGAATTAAACTTTGAACCAATATTTACTACTGTAGAGGGTTTTTAATTAAGAATATATTCAAATAGAGTAATTGGCAGATTTCCAAATACTCTAACAATCTTAGTAGATGAAATATATAGAGGAAGTAGTTTACATTATGTAGGAATCATTAAATTTTAATGATTTTAATGTTGGATTTTATTATGATGGATAAGAGTTTCGGATGAAGCTCTTATATCCGAAGCTCTTATATATTTTTATGACTAAAATTCAAATAATTTAATGATCTTATAGGTATTTCTTTTAAGTTTCCTTCAAAGACGATCAATTGAAAACAAAAATTATTTCTGATCTGCATCTCGCCATTGCCTCTTCAAAACTCTCTGATCGATCTGACCGAATCGAAACGGGTTTTAGTGGTTGTTGTTGTAGCAGCATAAACAATTTTTCAATATTCAATCAGGTTGTCCTGTGGGTTCTGCATGTGGTTCAAGTCCAAGAAATTGTGCTACTTCAACAGGATGAGTCTATAAATCCATAGGACGTAGTGAAGTAGGGTTGGCTGAACAGTTGAATGTGTGGAGGGTGTCATGAGGGCATAAGTTAAGGACGGCACGGTCTATGCGGGACCAAAAGGCATTAATGCTATTGCTCCATCCTGATCTAAGTTGTGCCAGAACGACTCTTGGTTTACGCGGCAGAATCTTCTCGGCGTCTGCTATCGGTGGTGGGCGACCTCCAAGTACGACATTCATACATTATCCTGCTACCGCGAAATTGATGGCGTCCCTGTGAATGTCGTTCAAAGCTGTCATATACGAACGGCGATCAAATGGACCCTGCACATACCTCTGTATGCTCTCCTCGTGTTTCCGTAGGTCCTGTCTGACACGCCTCGGGGGATACTCCAACTGTATATTTTAGTGGTGACGGTATTTGCTGTTATTTCGGTTTCGATTAGCGGTAACGGTAATTGAAATCTGACTTAAATTTTAATTATAATAACTTAAAATAAGCTTTTGGTTACGAGATGTTATTAAGCTCTCATTAGGATCTTAATACAGTATCCATAATTCTAAGCTGTTAGAATTCAATAACAATTTCCTTATGTAGCTAGATCGATTTGAATATTACAGTTATCTTAAATTCCATTACAACGGCATATTATTTGAATTTGACATTGATACGTTGCTAGGATTAAGCCACCTACAAACATTTTATTACTTTTTAATTTTATGTAAAATTCTAACACTTAAACTATCAGGCTATTCCCCTTTCCTTCCTCATAAAAATTCTCATAGATGACTATCAATAGTGTATTGAATATATATTGTAGTTAATACTTCTTGGTATTTTGTTGCTTCAAACCATCTATCCATCCATCCATCGTTTAATTGTTGTTCTGTATTTATTTATTATTCATTATGTTTGATTTTTTAATATGCAATGTGCGTAAAATTCCATTAATATTTTTTTTATTATATTTCTCTCTCTCTCTTCCTCTCTCTCTCAACTAACTTTAAACGTCCAGTGTAGGAAGATAAAAGAAGTAGATAGAAGAAAATTACAAAAGTTTTGTTGCACTTAATGTCTGCCGTTGTTGTCTTGATGGTGTGTGGTTTTGCATGCATTTGTTGTTTGAGCGTGCTGTGTCCACAGACAGCACATTTTGGTTCCATCCGTTTTTAAATGTCGTTGGTTCTATCTGTTCCTTCGTCCGTCCGTCCGACCATCCGTTTCACACACCATCTAACCGCGTTTACTATGCACTACGTTTCTGTTTTTGTTTATGCTTTTGTGTTCGTGTCAAGATGTTATCAATTTTGTTATTGTACTCGAAGTGTGGCTCTCTCTCTCTGTCTTTCACTCTATTTTGCTAACACCTTTTCTCAATAGGTGTATGTGTGAAAGTGTTACGATTATGTTGTGTATTGCAGTTACAATAGTGTCATCAACATTTCGGTTTTGTCGTAGTCAATTGTTTCCTTCTTTTGCTGCATCTCTTCCGATGGTCATTACATTTAATGTATTTTGCTTTTTTTTCTACATTCTTTGTTGATTTCAGTGGAATAAACAAAAGAACGTAAATATTCGCACGCACAAGACTATGAGTTTAATCTGAAAAGTTATTTGCAAAATCAAATGTTTTTGCTCTTTTCAGAGATTGAAAAAATTATGGGATTCTTATTGATCCACATACACTTATCTTTAATTTCGTTTTACAGCCTTTCTCATAATAGGTCAATACTACAGGCGAATGGTCAAACGATATATCAAATGATATTTCCGTATACTTATATTGAGTTTCGATTTAGGTTAGGTTTCATGGGCGGCCACTCGTCAAGCAGCTAAATTGGGTCCATTCAAAACTGGGTACATTGTGATACCCAAGGGGTAAACAGCAGGGTATTTGTAATACTTCCATTGTTTCCGAGTTAAACCAACCAGATTCCCTGATGAAGGAGTAGATTCGTCTAAGATTCATCCTTGATAGCTCATCCAAGCATTTTAAGAATCGGGATCCGAGGATGCGTTCCCTCAGGTTTGTCAGAGCCGGGTAATGGCAGAAAAGGTAAGACACAGTCTCCTCCTCATCTTCACTATGGCAACTTCTACAGTAGTCGTTGTATCGTAGAACCAGATTTTCGGCATGTGTTCCAATTATACAGTGTCCTGTAATTAAAGAGACAATTATGCTTATTTGCTCACGAAGGAATTCCATAAGTATTTTCGTCCTGCTGGCGTCATATACATGCCAGGTCGACCTCGTTGTAGCACAGGAATGTTCATTGGACCACATTTAATATAGGATTTACATTTCTAGATATGGTAAAGTCTAGATCTTTCCTAGGATCCGTATCCGCTTTAAAAAGTTAATATGACTTGATATTTGTCTGTGTGTTCCCGTGCTACGATAATCCGAATATTATGATGTTAAACTGTTTTACAGGACTGACTATCCTAAATCCTTTTGGTAAATGCTTTTTAAAAGAGTTCGCTTGTGAACTTGTTGAATATAGTTGAGATGGCTAACAGCTTAATAATAACAATTTTAGGAAGTCAATCGCATGATTATCCGCAAACAAATGTATTTTCCCTTAACTAGTTCCGTGTCTGCGTGTTCCCTTGCTGCGTTAATCCAAAATATTTTGTTGTTAAACTGTTTCAGAGGACTGACTATCCTAAATCCTTTTGATAAATAATAAACATTTTTGGATGTCAATCGCATGATTACCTGTAAACAAATGAATGTTCCCTTGCTGCGGTAATCAGAAAATTGTGTTATTGAATTGAGTCAGCGGATTGACTGTCTGTATTCAAACAGTAACATTATCTATGAGATCATGTAGCTGTCATTCCAGTTGATTCTACGTGGTACCTTTTGATTAATTCTTTTGGAAAGACTGGAGACAGTTGAGATTGTGTTGAAATTTTACAGCGGATTGAATGTCTGTATTCAAACAGTAACATTATCTATGAGATCCTGTAGCTGTCATTCCAATTGGTACCTGTACCTGGTACCTTTCGATAAATTCTTTTTGTAAGACTTTTTGGAGACAGTTGAGATGGCTAACATCTTAATAGTTAGTAAACATTTTTAGAAGTCAACCGCATGATCAGCTGCTCATGACTGAGTGTTCCCTTGCTGCGGAAGATTGTGTTGTTGAACTTTTTCAGTGGGATCGTGCAGTTGGTGATTTCAACAAGCTTTCTGTTTGTAATCCTGCCGTGAATAGAAGAAGATAGAATGGGCAACATTCAGGACGTCAATTCGTTTTGGTATACTAATAAATCCATTATTTTTTAAAAGACCAAAAAGTGAACTTATTGAAGTTAGTGAACAAAATTTGGAAAAACCACCGCATGATCACCTGCTCATGATTGAATGTTCCCTTACTGCTGTTCCCAACAGATTGTGTTGTTGAACGGTTTCAGTGAATTGACTATCCGTATTCAAATCATAACATTTCTATAAGACTCTGTAGCAATAATTTGTACCTTCTGGTCCATCAAATTCGAAAAGCTTTCTGTTTGTAAACCTGAAAGCCAATACATGTTCCTATAAGGAGCATAGGGCCGTAACTAGTTCGTTCCATTCGGATCTGTAGTATGCAATGGTTTGCGTTCCCCTCCAGCTTTAACGAACTCTCGTCAATTCCACCTCAATCTGCCGCTTCCATGTATGAGCAGGTCGTCATCTACGCCTGCTTCCTTGGGGATTCCTTTCGAATCATTATCACCTTTACGAAGTGTGTGAACTATCCACTTCCATTTTCGTTTAAATATTTCTGTTTGTATTGGAACTTGTTAAGTTGTTTTCCAAAGACCGTAACTTTCTTCACGGCATCGTGCAGTTGTCATTCCAGGTGTTACACTGCTACAAAAGTCAAAAGATCGAATGGACATCTTTCAGGACGTCTAAGTGAACTTAAGGGAGATATTTGACTAGCATAATTGAAGAAGACCACACTGAAGCAGTGTAATTGACCAATCGCAATTTGTCTCTATCCTTCTTATGTCAAGAGCTGCTGGAGTTTGAGAACCTTGTTTCTACTTCCCAATTTGTTCGTGATTACAATTGCAGAAACTGTTTAGAATAGATTCCTGGTTAAATGTTCAAGGTTGGTTAATGATAAATAAGGTCATGATGCCAGTTTAATGTGAGTTAGATGTATTATTCCTGTCTTAAACTTAAATAGAAAAATGTATTATGAAATAATACTATAACTGCTTCCTATAAATTTCACAATTGTTATCAATTACAACAAAGCTAGGATAGTCAAGATCAATATTTGTTGAACTCAAATTTCTTTCATTCCTTGCAAATCCTTCCCTCCTAACCTCGTATGTACGACGAGTAGTGCGACAGAGTAAAGAGAACGAACTTGGTTAGCAATTTACTCATCCTCTGTATTGAACTGATAACGTTATTGAATTGTGTTTAAGGTTTTTTGTTTTTGTTTTTTTGCTTTCAACGTTGTCGGCGGCATTGTCAATAATAAACTTTTATTGTTAGTGTTTTTTATTGTTTCTGTTTGCTGTCAATGTTGCAAACGATGGGTTTTATTAACGGTTTTTCCCATTTCTTTTATCTCATTTAAACTATAATTAAAATTTAATTAAGCAATAATTGATGAATATTACACAGATAGGAATGCACAGCTTTGTGTGAAACACACAACGTTGAGTTTAGAGTAAATATTAATGTACGTTTTCTTTTCAGTTTAATTGAATGGAGAGCTTGTGCTGGGTTTTAAGAACTTTGTACAGCCCCGACCAATATAGTTATGGTCAGTAGTTTTATATTAAGGATTTGCTGATACTGTCATAGCCTCTTCAGCATTCAATGACCATTCGCGCTTAGTTTAAAAGCCTCATTCTAGAACATGGCTGATCTGATCTAGATTCGTAATTCCGGATATTATCCCCACCGTGTACTTGGGATGAATGCGTGGGATACTGATGGAGAAATAGATGATACCTTAGTGCTGTTGGATTCATGTTCCGAAAACACTGAGCTTTATCTCCAAAGTGATAAACAACAAGAGAGGACGGCCAGATGGAACCAAATCCATCTAAACGAACAGCAGGTACACTTTGAATTCGTCATTGCACTAGGCTGAATCAAATCAACTTTGAGCTTTAATTTTTCTGACAACGAACTGTATCAGGGCTAATAGGGTGATATTTTGTAAAGGAACTGTGCCCAATCTTAAAGTTTTCTTAGTTTCGAGTTTTAAATTTTCAAAGTTTTTGGGAACTGTTTCCGAACTGCAATTCACATTTGAAGTTTATTTGATAATAACTTTTATGAATAGTTAAAAATAATGGAAAATAATTTAGCTGAATTGTTGAGAAAGCTTTTATTCTCAAACTAGAGGGTCGTCCAATAGAGACTTTCGAACTTTGACTGTTGGTAGCGACCATATTGTTGAAGCTACATCTGAAGAATTCACTGTCATTTAGTCAGTTTGTTTTGCCAAAGAACCATCTGAGAAGAGGACCATTTCTGTATAAAATGAAACAAAATTTATGGATTTTTGGACGATACCCATACACATGAGATCCAAGAGCGTCCAATGCATCCCGAAAAAGTCACTATTTAGAAGAATTGATTGTCATTTATTCAGTTTGTTTTGCCAAAGAACCATCTGAGACGAGGCCAATTTCTGGATAAAATGAAACAAAAGTTATGGATTTTTTGACGAACCCATACACATGAGATCCAAGAGCGTCCAATGCATCCCAAAAAAGTCACTATTTAGTGTGGGTTTTGGGAGACGGAGAGCAACGTTGGCCAGGCCATCATTGTTATATAACGGCAAGCGCTATAGGTCGATGAATACCAAGATCTTTTGGCCTGAATTGGATGATATTGTTACGAGTTCATTCATCATGTCTATAAACATGTCCATCAGGAGAATCTTTTACTTATCAACAATGTTGATAGCACGCAGTTATTAGCATTGTTTGTAAGTATGGCAACACTAAACGTTTAAGCTGCTAAAAGCTCCAGAATTCGATTAATCTAGTTTTGTCCGTTAACAACTTTCATGAATCTGCTCGAAGGGAGATGGCGCTATGTATAAATAATGGATTAGGCTGCAGTAGTTTAGTTAGTTTATCATAGGCTCTGTTAGGGTTAACATCAACTGCATTATTGTACGAGCAATTTGAGGACACTGCAATCTTACGTGGATGTGATGTCAACTCGCGCGACTTGACCCCTTGTGGGGTTTTCTTAAGTCTCAGGTCTATGCGAATGAGCCACAAATCACAGCGGCCCTCAAACCCATAACCCATGACATCGGTAAAATTCATTCTTATTGATTGGCCAGAGTCATGGAAAATTTAAGATTTAGGACGCCAACCACCCAGCGAAGCAGCGGTGAATTAATAATGGGAGTGATAGGCCTTCCAATAGAATTAAAAAGGTCGATCACTCACACTTTGTTTTATTTAAATTGAAAGGTTTCATATCGTCCCTTTATTTTTAATTAATAAAAAATTTTATTTCAAATCATTTTCAATTTCAGATCAAACCTCCGTATCTTAGCTGGTTATGAACAAAATGTTGGTTGGGGAAACCAGTCGGTAGTAATTGAGTATTAGGGAGGCAAAAACTCGAATAAAAAAAAAGGAAAACAGAAAAATAGAAATGAAAACAAAAACAAAAACAAACTTACCTCATCTATAGCACTAGCAGTTACTATTAATAATCCAAATAGTACAGCAGTCCATAGCCATTTGTTAAGGCCATAAAAGGATGATGATGTTGATGATAATGATGATGGCAACGATGACGATGATATACCGTTATGGTATTGCATTTGACAGCGTTGTGGACGATGACACTTGGTCATCATTTTAGTAGTAGTTGTGTTGTTGGTTTTTGCTGCTGCTGAAGAAACTGACGACGACGACGATGTAGAAGTGGCAGTTGTGGTTGACAACATGTTTATTTCTTTCGTATAATAATAGTAATTTTGTATAATTTTTTTTTGTTTATATATATTCCAGATATATAGACAATATAATAATACTAACTTTATAATATATTGTTTTGCTATATATTTATAATATAAATGATCTCAAATGTAGTTAAAATAAATTGCCAATGTTGAAATTTTTTTTGTATTACAGAGAGAAAAACACTTTTCGTTAAATGATTTTTAAACGATTTTAATTATTATTATCATCTGTATTTTCTATTTCATTTATTTCTCGTATTATCTTCGTTTGTTACTTTTTTTCTCACGTAATTTTTAGCTGAAATTAAAAAAGATTAAAATGATTGGATATTAGAAATATTTATGGTATTTTTTTGTTTGTTTTTTGTTTTTTTCTATAAGAATTTTTTATAGAATTTTAAGCTCATGTTAAGAATTTTAATTTGTAATATTGTCTATATTTGAACATACATTAAGCTTTTGTTAAAAAAATAAAAATGGTATAGGTACATTTATGAGTTTTTTTTTAAATAATTTCAAAATTATATTTACTGATGATGTAGTTATTACACAGTGCTACAAAACTAAGACTAAAAATTATACTAAATTACTGAATTTGAGTGTATGACTTAAAAAAAAAGTTTGAAGAGCAAGAATTGGAGGCATTTCTCCATGAAGATTGTTGTCCAACTCAACAAGAGCTTGCAAAATCATTGGGAGCTACTCAAGAAGCAATGTCAAAACGATTGCGAGTAACAGGTTTCATCCAAAAGCAGGGAAATTGGGTACCAAAAGAATTGAAGCCCAGAGACCTTGTAAGACGATTTTGCAAAAAAGGTATATATAAGTTTGTCATTCCGTTTGTAATTTCCGCAATATAATTTTCGGACCCTATGAAGTACATATATTCTGGATCCTTATAGATAGCGGAGTCGATTAAGTCCTGTCCGTCTGTCTGTCTGTTGAAATCAATTTTCTGAAGACCCCAGTTATCTTCGGTATCCAAATCTTTAATAATTCTGTCAGGCATGATTTCGAGAAGTTTGCTATTTAAAATTAGCAAAATCGGTCCACAAATTGCTGAGATATGAGGAAAAAACCAGGACAACCTTGATTTTTTACCTATTTTTGACCTATATCTAGATTACTAAGTCATTAATATACATAATATGGATATCTAATGATAGATATTTCAAAGACCTTTGCAATGACGATTTTTTACCTATTTTTGACCTATATCTAGATTACTAAGTCATTAATATACATAATATGGATATCTAATGATAGATATTTCAAAGACCTTTGTAATGACGTATATAATGGGTCAAATCGGAAAAATATTTTTTAACCCGATTTTTTTCACCAAAAGTTTTTTTCGCTAAATGTTAAAAAAATTGAAAAAAACAAAAAAAAAATTTTTAAATTTAAAAAAAAATTTAAATTTAAAAAATAATTTCAAAAAAAAATTCGAAAAATTTATTTTTCCAGGAAATATTTAAAATTTTTATTTCGAAGTATAATTTGGTGAAGGGTATATAAGATTCGGCTCAGCCAAATATACCTCTCTTACTTGTTAATACTCATTAAGTTTTTATTATAATCGTACATTTTTTTTGGAAATCTCGTTTAAAAACAATTTTAAAAATGTAAAATTTGGGTTTTGAGATGATATCCATGAAATTTTATGATTTTTTATTGGCTTCAAATTATAATTTGTTTTCGATGTCTGAAAAGATTTATGTTTTATAGTTAAACAGCTATGAATAATAAAATACAAAAGCGATTTTTAATTGGAACATTTAATTTTTTACATTTTTTGAAAATAGTAAAAAATGATTTTTAAATAAAATATTTTTAATTTTTCTTTTTTTTTAATATTTCCACTTTGACCCAAACTTGGAATTTTAAATAAAATGTTAAACAATTTTACTCAAATTTTCAGCATTTGATTTTTGACTATTGAAACTCGATAAAGCTTAAAATTCAGGCCTCTCACGCTAATATACATATATTTTAAACATTAGTTCCTAAATTTGTTAATGCTTTAATTTTAATCCTTTTAAAAACTCCCAAAAATATCATCACTTTCTTTATTTACAATTTAAACTCGATATGGCAACTCTTTGAATACACCACACTCTTTAATTTAACTCAATACTAAAACAAAAACAAATACAATGAGTATTTAACAGCCATACTAAACGAACTTTGCATTTACAAATTCTAATTGAATGTTTTTGTTGTTGTTGCTTTCATTATAATAATGACAAAGTAAAAAAATAAATAAAGAAAACAACAAAACACACACATCCACACATTAAACTAGACACTAAAATATAAAGAGAACAAGCAAGAACAACAAAACAATACAGAAAAGATGAGTTTAAAAAAAATGGTTAATAATGATTATAAATGTTGTTGTTGTTATTTTATTTGGTATATACGAGTGTACAAAACGAGTTAAGGAAACAAAAACAACATAAAGCAGCATAGAAAACAAACAAAATAACAACAAGAACAACAACACTAAACATACTAAAATTAAAGCAAATTAAATGGTGGAATAAAAATCAATGTCGGCAATAAATTAAAATATTGCTAAATTAACATTTTGTGTTCAAAAATCACATTTTATTAATAATAATTAAGGCAAATATTATGCTAAAGAATTTCTATACAGAGATAGTGCATGCATTTGCAGCTATAACTTTTCTGATTTTGTTATTTATAAATATAAAAATACCTACCTTTTTTTAATAAAGAACTGCCAAGTAGTTAGTAGTTGTGGTTTTGCTACTTTTAGTTATACACAATTTTATTTCTTTAATTTCGTTTAATACAATTTAGATATTTACTTTTTTATTATTATCATCGAATTATTCTAGTTGCGGCAAAATTATTATTACGACGAACAAATGAAATTATTTATTTTGTCGGCACACAACGCGTCAAGTTAATTTTTATTTTTTGGTACGTAAAACGAAAGTTGTAAAATAAGAGCTGGACTTGTTTGTTTTTGCTGTGTTTTTAAACTATTTTAAAAAAAAATACACTTTTTTATAAAAAAAAATGAACACGACCGGTATTTTTACCCAATTTTTTCTTTTATTTATTTTTCAAAATAACAAAAACACTGACTGTATGTAATTTTTTTTGTAATTTGCTTTTTTGTCTCGTGTTTACATCGATTTTGAGAAAAGGGTACAGCCGATTAAGACATACATACACACACAGTAACAATTTATGCGTGCGAGTTTATTTTTTTCCAATTTTCCTCTTCTTTTATTTTTCTATACACATAAAAAAACAACACATACTTTTTATTTAATTTACGCTCAACACATACACTTTCGTACGCACTTTTTTGTATTGGAACTCTTTAAAAAAAAACACCACTTCACTCGCTATTTTTTATTTATTTATTTTTCCAACTTAACTTCTTTTTTCTTTTGTATACGAAAGATGAGTTGTAATTTTTAAATCAAATGTAATTTTTATTGAATTGACTGACTGACAATCAGACAGACAAATAAATAAAATGAATTAAATAAAACACACAACTTTTTTTAAGCCGTCACTACTAGTTGGTGGTATAGACAGAGATTTTGTGTGGGTATAATTCCGCTGTATGTATTTATGATGTTAGTTATACACACTGTTGTTGTTGTTTTTTTCTTTTTTTATTATTTCCTTTTTGTGTATAATTTGTTTCTTTTTTTTCTTATTTCACACCGACAACGTTCGACGTTCTTCCGTTAAACGTTAACTGACGATCCGTTCGACTCAACTTGTTCGCAAGCACTCATCTTATTTGCCGTAAATTCTGTTTTGTATTCTATTTGGGGGTTCTTGTGTTTTGTTGTTGTTGTTTTGCATTGTCTTCTTTGTTTACATGTTTCATCGTAATGTTTTGTGTCTGTTTCTCCAGTAGTAACTCATTTTGCCTGTATTGTGTGGATACTGGAATTATGAGTGAAAGAGAGAATAATAAGTTACTCTTTTTAATTTTTAAAAGAGTAAGTTTTATTTGGGACTGGGTGGCCAGATTGCTTTTATTGTCATCTTTAATTATTCTAAAATTAATTTAATTTCGAATTTCACCTCCTAGCGTATTCAATCAAAGAACCGTAGTAATAAAAAACCGTAAGCACCATTGCCTACTTTTAGGGTGACAAATTTGCATATGTATTAAAATTATTCCTTGAAAATTTTGACATAACGTAGTGTGTGGTGAATTTTTAAAAATTCTCCACGATTTTTATTCACCAAACACTTCATTTTCCACACGAGTGACCAAACAAATTTTTGAGCGGCCAGGGGGAAGGAATTTTTCTCCCAGCCGTGGGTCGTCTGTCTGTGATCAGTCGTGTGGTGACTAAAAATCGTGGTGAATAAGATTTGTGGTGATTTTTAAAAAATTCACCACGATTTTAGTGTGGTGAATAAAATTCATGGTGAATTTCTAGAATCTAAGTTTATTCACCACAATTTTTAGTGTGGTGAATAAAATTCTATTTCACCAAACTTGTTTCGTTCACCACACGAGCGACCAAACAAATTTTTTAGCCGCCAGTGGAAATTTTTAGCCGCCTGGGTGAATTTTTCCACCGGCCGTTGTCCGACACGAGTGGTCAGTCAGTTTGTCCGCTCGTGTGGTGACTTAAAATCGTTGTGTATAAGATTCGTTGTGAATTTCTAAAAATTCAACAATATTTTCTATTCACCACACTAAAAATCGTGGTGAATAAGATCCGTGGTGAATTTCTAAAAGTTCACCACTATTTTATATTCACCATACTAAAAACCGTGGTGATTGTTTTAAAATTCACCACAATTTTTTTCCACCTCACGAACGATACAAATTTTTGAGCGGGATTTATTTTTTAATTCGTTTTGTCATCACTAAAACAGTTTTTTTTGTCATCAATAATTTATTCAAGCCAGAGATGGAAAAGTTGATATGATACCACTTTTTTGGTTATTTTTTTACATTAGTTTTTTATTTTACTTACCAATTGGGACCGGAGAAACGCGACGCAAACCGAATGTATTTGCCATACATTTGTATTGATTTTCATTTAATTGGTTCCAAGATTTATTTATTTTAGCTGAAAAAATTTATTTTTCAATAAAGAAAAATATAAAATATTTAATATGAAATAAAAACGACGCAACTTCGAAACGATCCCGGTCGTTATAGTATTTTTCGTACGATATAGGCATATAAATTTGTTTATATTATTATTTTTATTTTCAACAAAAATTTTTTTTCACATTTCTCTACAATTTTATTTTTGTCACCAATTATTTTTACCAAATTTAGTTTTTTTTCTTTTATAAATTGGTAGTTATTCGAACGAACTGAAAATAGTCAGTCACTCGCTGTATATATATAATACATATTTATTTCTCTCAGTGTTCTCCTATTGTTAAGTTAAATTGGGAACGATAACAATAGAGATCATAATTTCAAATATCATCCCTAATGTTTTTGTAAACAAACAAAAAACAAACACACTACCAACAAAATAAACTATATTTTACACCCAGTAAATTGTTTATAAATTATTATTATTGTTGTATTTGAAATATAAATAAAAACAAATATATAAGAATGGATTTAAATGAAAAAGTTGAACAATTGGTGCAAATAACAACGGCTCTAAAAAATGAAGTAAACGAATTGAAAGGCAATGATTTAAACACAAAACTTGATGAATTGCAATGGGAAAAGGAGGCATTGAAAAATGATATTATTGATTTGAGGCGTAAGGAAAACATTTTTAAATCACTTACAACTAATGCATATTAATACTAGTTTATTTATTTTTTTTAATCAAGATTCCTTAATGCAACAGAATGCAAAAATTCTGTCTTTGGTAAGGAACCAAAATGATAAATTGGTCGAAAGCATAGAATCGGATAAGTTGGTACCCCATATTATGTTCAGTAAGAAAATTTCAGAGCATGTAAAAAAGTTTCCTATTAAATCTATAAAAGATTTAGATGCATTAGAAAAATCTATTAATGACAGCAATCTTAATGAACTGGTAAGCTTTTGTAGTAATTTCCTAGATGATTTTGTAAAACAATATTACTTTTTGTAGGTGGCCGCTGTTCAACAGTTGCTAACACCTCATGGTATTGTAAAAAATATGATTGCTGTTATGTCCACCGAGTGCATTGTCAGTTGCAATGTCGATGGTCATCACTATAAGCGGCGTTTGTTAAATTATACCAAATTCATGGATTTACTTTTCCGTAAGTTGATTGCTGTTTTTTAATAATTTACTTACAAGTTTTAGTGTTTTGATTTGTTTTATCATTGTTAGGAGCTGCATATTATGATGGCTATAGCCAAAAAACATTTTTAGATGAGGTTCGTCGGGGCTTGAAAATGGTAAAAAATCGCCATAACAAAAACGTATTCCGCAATAAGCAGGTGCAGCGCCAGGAGGTAGAACAAGCCGAATATGAAGAAGAACAAGAAGAAGAAGAGGTGACTCAATTTGAGGAAATTGATGAACAGGAATTTATAAAAGAGGAAATATTATGTGATTGAAAATCTTTTTTGTATAAATTTATTAGTATTTTTGTTTTAAGTTTCATAATTTTTAATAAAGAACACTAGATTTTTTTTATCGAAGGAAGGGTTTTTGAATGGTCTTAACAAATTTTAAGTTATTCAAAAATTCATTTAAAGTCTCTCGGGTTCAATGCGTATGGTACCCAATTTCCCTGCTTTTGGGGGGAATATTATATATTTCATGTCTGGCCGCATATTATGGGCGTTTTTCGACAAAAGCTCGCAGCAAACGAATCAGTAGCGTTCGGTACAGGTTCCCTGTGATGTTCTGGTCAGATTTCAGCAGCTCATAATAGAAAGGAACTTTTCGCTCCCACCAAATACAGAAAATTAACTTAGCGACATGGATGTCGATTTGGCTGGTTGGCCAGACTTCACATACGATCTCTTAGGCTTCGAGTTATTCAGCCCAATTATGAATACAAATTCCCCGGCAGTTTTTCTCCTTTTCTCATTTTTCCTATTCAAATTCAATGGGAAAAAACTCCCGGGGAACAAACTCCCGCGGAATTTTTTATTCATAATTGGGTTGATTGTAAATAATGAATCGGTGCAAAAAACATTTCCCGCAATGACGCTTTGTTGGCACAAACTTCGACATTTTCGAAGCAAAAGAAAACTTTGTTTACACTAACTAGGTGAGAATAAATGACAGATATTTACCCTTCAAAATGACATATGTATTCGCCATCATTTTATATATCAATTTCTAAATTATATGTATATAAATTGCGAATTATTGAACGTTTTTAAAAGAATTCTGTAATCTTAGATTGTATTTTTTTAAAGAAGATTTTACAATAAATGATTCTATTTTTCCGAAGCCACATCGTCCAAAATATCACCATCACTCAAGATTCCATGACAAATAAGTTCGTCATCAAAGTGGACTTTAGAACAAATTTGAAAAAAAACCTGCAAGTGAATAGGACTGTTTTGGCTTACATCCGTTTTTGGCCTATAAGCGGAATGACAGGACAAACATTAACGATATTCATAAAGATTGTCAAAAAAGAAACAAAAATCACAATCAACTGATGATCAGTAACAAAAATTTCATATTTTCGTTTTGCCAATTACAATATTATTTTTTGTAACTAAATTATATTTTTTTCGTTAAACGTCGTAATTGTTACTTAAAAAACTATTTTTTTGTACAAATATTTACATTAATTTACATTAGTTACATTCAGTAACTAAAAACTAATACGAATTATTACAAATTGTTTATAATTTTGTCCGTTTTTGCAGAAAATATATAAAAAATTTTAACAATTCGCAATAGTTTTTTGTTTTTAAACAGACCTCGTCTGTTCAATAATTGAAATAAAGTGTAATTCAACACAAATTCAATTGCTTGACTATAATACAAGGCTTGAATTACACTTGCTTTCAACTTGAATTCCAGTAAAAATATAAAATAAATTCATAATTAACCAACTAATCAAAATATATTTCTTCCGTTTTCACAAGAATACTTTGTTCGCCATCATTTTGCTCCTGTTGTTCCCTTTCTTGTTCCTCTCGTAATAATTGTTTTTGTCTAGCCCTACAATTGTTTTTATGACAACGATTTTTAACCACTCTTAGGGAACGTCTTAAGTCGTCTAAAAACATTTTGGAAGTATAATTGTCATCTTTTCGACTGGCCACTGGAAATATTTATATAAATTAATTTGAATTTACAACATTTTATTACAAAAATACTTACAAAATAAAACATCTATAGTTTTGGGAAAATTTAATAATCTTGTTTTACTGTGATGTCCATCCACATTCGATTCCATGATTATACTATCGGACAAAACATTAACGACATTTTTCATAAGACCCTGAGGTGACAGCAGGCTTTGGATTATACTGACCTGCAATTAAAAATAATGATCAGCAATAAACTATTTTTAAATTAAAAAAACTTTTTAAAATAAAATTTTGTATGGAAATTTTGCTGTAAAACATTTAGGGTATTCATTTAAAAAAAAAAATGGAAAATTACACTCTGATTTTTTTACACTTTTAAAAAACAAGAAAAAAATCAAAAAAAATTTGTATTTTTTTTTGTGGAATTTTGTTCGTTTTTTTATGTAAAAGTGTAGAAAAAATCATAGTGTAATTTTTCATTTTTTTGAAATTATTTAAATTTAAAGTTTTTTATGAATATACGAAAGTATGTATAGAGCAAAAGTTCGAATGAATTAATTTTTAAATCTGATTAAATTGTATTAGATTTGAATTAACAAAAATAGTACCATTCAATGAATGAAGGAATTTTTCGAAAACGAAAATGTTCATAATTAATTGTGTGCTAAATATGTACATTGTAATTCGAAACGATTTCCGTTCGAATCGAATTAGGGTAAAATTAATTCCAAAGATAGGTATTATTATTTTTTTGTAACTGAATATCTCTAAAAAATAATAGATCCATATAAATGATGACCACTTACAATATGAGTTTTATTTTCTTCATTGATCTCCAATTCGAATTTTTTCAAATCGTCAACATTCTCCAAAGGAAATCGTCTCGAGAACTCAGATATTTTCTTGCCATAGTAAACGAGTGGTACTGCTGACCGTTCCGCTTCAATATTTTCATCCAGCATGCCAGTTTGTTTTGACAATAAACTTATAATCAGTTCATTCTGTTGCATTAATATTTCTATACCATAGAGAAAAATTGAACAAAACCATTTTTAAAACAAATATGTCAGTTACCTTTTAAATCTTTAACTTCTTTACGCAAATTTCTAGTTTCATTTTTTAATTTTTCAATTCTTTCATTTACACTGCTCATAATTTTTGTTTATTTTCGCTTATTGGCCACTTGTATGTATACTAAAACTAGTTCTGTTTTCTTTCTGCTTGTCAGCATGAAATGTCTCACAGTGGGGAATACATTATATGACAGCAGATAATAGGCCTTTATACATGTAAGTACAAAAGAGATAGAATACAATTGGTCAGCAGGTGGTTTAAGCTAGATTTGTCATCTCTATTAGTTATCGATATGTGTTAACTATACACTGCAAAAAAGGATGTTTAAGAAATTATGCTTGTATGAAGAAACATATAAATGATATTTGCTGCCCGATTTCATTGTAATTTTATTAAAATTAATATAAAAATCATTGACATTCAAAGCAATAGACATAATTCACGTGTAAGTATAGTAATTTAAGCAATTTATATACAAAATTCAAACAAATGGACCAACTGCATAGACCCATGTGAGCTATGATACATCGAAATTAGTTTAATGGGATTTCAAAAGTTCTTTGAGTAAATTTAAATTACTAATAATTGTTATTATTCAGTAATAATAATTATTATTATTTAAACGAAATGTATTGTTGGGGGGACAAGCTAATTTCTTTCAGTATATTGATAAACAGTAACGAGCGATAACGATAGAGATTACAGCTCAAAAAAAAAAACATCTATTTTTGTAAACAAACCAAATTGCCACCACTAACGAAGGAAAATGTAAACACCAGAGAATCGATGCCTTAATAAATGACATTTCTTGCAATAAATACATCATATATGTATTAAGGTTTTTATAATAAAACGCAAAAAAACTTGATTAAATTCCAAAAAAATAATAGTTATTTGCTCAATTAAACAAATATAATGGATTTAAATGCAACGGTTGAACAGTTGGTGAAAATAACGTCAGCCCTTAAGAATGAAGTCAACGAACTAAAAGGAAATGATTTAAATTGCAGACTAGATGAACTGGAAGAGGAAAAGGAGGCATTAAAAGATGATATTATTGATTTGAGGCGTAAGTAAAATTTGATTCACATTAATTAAATTAATTTCAAAATTGTTATTTCTTATTTTAGACTCCTTAATGCAACAGAATGAGAAGATTTTATCGTTAATTAGAAAGCAAAATGATAAATTAGTAGAGACCATTGAAGCGGATAAACTAGCTCCTCAATTGGTATTTAGTAGGAAAATTTCGGGATATTCACAATTATTTCCCATTAAATCTCTAAAGGAATTGGATGAATTGGAGCAATTAATAAATGATAACAATGTTAATGAACTAGTAAGTTGTTTTCAAATCATATTTTTGGGAACACATCTAATAATAAATTTACTATTTCAGGTGGCCGTTGTCCATCAATTGCTAGAACCTCATGGCATTATCAAGAATATTGTTTCCATTCTGTCTATCGGGTGCATTATGGAATGTAATGTTGATGGTCATCACAACAAGAGACGTTTATTAAATAGCCAGAAATTTATGGATTTACTTTATCGTAAGCTTGTTTGTTGGTTGGGGTTACTTTTAAAAGTTTCTACATTCTACTTTGTATTATTTGTTTACAGAAGCTGCCCATTATGATGGCTATAGTCATAAAATGTTTTTGGAGCAAGTTCGTCGTGGTTTTAAAATGGTAAAAAATCGCTATAATAAAAATTTATGTCGTCACCGTCAGATGGAGCGCCAACGTCAGGAACAAGTTCAAATTGAAATGCATGAAATAGAAGATATAATAGACATAATGCCCGAAGAGTTTATAAAAACAGAAACTATTATTTGATTGAATTAGTTATTTTTTTTTTAGAAATAAGTTCTATTTTTAAGTAATAAGTTATTTTTTAAAGAAGAAAATAAAATTTTAGTTATTGAATTTAGTTTGTAACATTTTCCTGGAGAGTTACTTCCTAATTCGAAAGGACATCTTTTTATGAATAAAAATTCCACGGGAGTTTTTCCCCTTTTATCATTTTTCCTATTCAAATTCAATGGAAAAAAACTTTCGGGGAACAAACTCCAGCGGAATTTTTTATTCATATTGATGAATGTGTTTAGCACACATTTTCGGATTGAGTTACGCAGTAACCGACCTGAAGTTATTTAAAATTACTTACAAAATAACTTACTTTTTTGGAATAGTACCTCAAAACAATCATGAAACAATGCTAATTAATAGATTTCAAAATCATAAATTAATTGGGGGATTCAAACGGTCTGCTATTAGGTCATAATATATTATGATAGTTCAAACAAATATTTATAAAATACCCATATTTAAAATGCTAATCATTTATTTCAGTATATATGTATATTTTCAGTAATATAACCTTAAATTGTATTTACAAGCTATTTGTACAAATAATATTTACACAAAAAATTATGAATGCAATTCATATTAAACTATTCAAAATCATCTTCTTCCGTTTTTATTATATATTCTTCAACCGTTTGCTGCAACTCTGCCTGTTCCTGTTGCAGTCTCAATTTTTGTCTAGCCTGACAATTGTTTTTATGTATACGATTTTTAACCATACGCAGTGCACGTCTTAAATCATTTAGAAACATTTGCGATGTATAGTCCTCATTATCTTTACGGCTGGACACTGTAGGGAAATTAAGTTAACTTCTTTTAAATTTCATATTTATAAAATACTTACTAAATAGAATATCAATAGTTTTAGGAAAATTCAATAATCTTTTCTTATTGTGATAGCCATCCACATTGACAGCCATGATTAAATTTTCCGACAACACATTTGAGATACTTTTCGAAAGTCCTTTGGGCGATAGCAAGGCTTGGATAATATTGATCTATAGGAAAATGTTAAAAAAAATAAAGATCAGTATTATTCAGATCAGAATTCATTCTTTTTAGAATCACTTCCTTATTGGATTAAACTACAACCAATCTGAATGATGAACAAATATTTTCATTCAATTTGTATTAGAATCATTCATAGGTTGAATGAATTTTAATATGAATTAATCCATTATGATTTGATTCACAATAAGTGAAACACATTCAAGTGAAAGTCTTTGAATGAAGCTAATGTTATGTTGGGAATGGTTTTATTAGATTTAACGATATTTTAGAGGTAACGGTAGCTGAGCGGAAATGTTATTTTGAGGACTAACGGTAGTCAAACTTCAAAAATAACTTAAATTTATAAAAAACTTGTCAAAATATCCCCCATTTAATCCCCAATTCTATCTTAAATTTATAACAAATAACATTTCTTTGGAAGACACTAAAAAAATAACATTATGATCGTACTTACGACATGATTTTCATTTTCCTCATTTATCTCCCCTTCAAACTTTTGCAAATCTTCAAAATTTTCCAAAGGAAAACGTCTCGAGTACTCGGATATTTTCTTGCCATAGAATACGTGCGGTAATGTACGGTCCGCTTCTATGGTTTCATCCAGTATACCCGTTTGTTTCGATAATAAACTTATTATCAACTCATTTTGTTGCAGCAAAGTCTCTGAAATACCAAACATTAATTAGTAAATTCTATTTATCACTTTTGTTTAGTTAATAAATAAATGAAGTACATACCTTTCAAATCTTTAACTTCTTTTCGCAAATCTTTAGTTTCCCTTTTTAATTTTTCAATTCTATCATTTACACTACACATTGTAAATTATTTTTGTACGTATTTTGTTTTTATTTTTTTTCACTTTGTGTATTTTGCTTTGTCACTGCTTCTTTGCACATGAAAACGTGTTGTGTGGTTGCTTACGCATCAGCCAAATGTCTCATAATGTAGAATACATTATTTGACAACTACTACTAGGTATAGTCATGTAAGGAGAAAAGAGATGGAAGGCGATAAGTCTTCTATTTCTTTGTCATCTTTAGAAGTTATCGTTCGATAACTGTTTACAATTTTTGAACTTCGATAGCTTATAGAAGAATATCCACTAGAAGCGAATATATGAAAATAAAATATTAAATATGTTTCAAAAATTTAACTTGTAAATAACATAATGGACATAGGGTAGAACTAGAGGCACAATTCCCAAATTTTATGGCTGACACAACAACAAAATACATTGATTTTCATGTATTTTGTTGGTGCAATACTTAGGTTTTTTGTCTCTCAGTAACGCTTCTATGTATATTTTATTCTATAATTATGGTGTTTTTGGTTATTAAAAAAATACATACTACATACATACTTATCTTAAATGTTTCCCAACTGCAAAAGGTCCCAATTTGATTAGACATTTTTGTTAGAGAATTTAATTTCGGCAACATTTCCTTATTTGACTCCACAACCTTTACCAAGGGATTCCCCTCAAAATTATATTTTCTTAATAAACCATAAAGTAATTTTTATTGTTTATATTTATATTTATACAGCCTGTGGTGCCTTTTCTATATGAGAAAAAAATCTTTTCTTATCAGTTTTTGTTTGTGGATTTTTTTCTTATTGCGGTATTTTACCCTCTACGAATGGTTCTGTTATTAAATCATTCGAATGCCTATTGTAGATTTGTATAAAAGCTGGATGTTAGCTCATATTAAGACACAGTTTCGTTTTACAATTCAGAAGCTTAAGTAAAAAATACAATTAATAATATCAACATGAAATTCGCTGCTATTTTTGGAGTAATTTTGGCTTTGTTTGCCTTCATTGGCGGTTTTACAACAGCAACAGCATCCCGTGATGCCCGCCCTGTACAACCCAGATTTAATCCACCTCCACCAAAACGTGAACGTCCAATTATCTATGATGCTCCTATTAGAAGACCAGGACCAAAAACTATGTACGCCTAAGATAATAATGTAGAATAAATAAAATAAATTGAAAATATTGAAACATTTTTGTTTTTTTAACTAATTACTAGCAAGTACAAGTAAAATTTACGGGTTTCCATTAAGTTTATTATCACAACTCAGTAATATAAGCCCGAAAAAGATAAAATAACGTTATTTATGAGTACAAAAATAATCAGAAATTATCAAAGAAATTTCGAAAATGGGAGCACTTTTATATTAGCTTCTCAATATGTTGCTATACATATTGATTGAAATAATTTTGTGATGCGATTTGCGGTAGATGTGTAATTCATAGCAATTGAGTTTTGAATCTAGTTTTGAAACGTTTTTAAATTATAGACAAAAATTCTAGTGTATTTCTGGTGTCATTGTCAATGAACACGTCAATAGTTCGGTTTTTTAATAGGTATAGGAATAGAGTATCAAAATCTCTTAAATATTAAATAAGACGTATTGCATTTATTACTTTGTGAATTCATTTTTAATAAATTAAATTTTACTTCAATTCAAATCTACTACAAATTAGATTTGAATATTATTTCAAATATTTTGTAAATGATAGAAAAGCATTATTACAATTTGTCTAAGATTTGTAAATTAACAATTTTTTGTTTTTCTCACACAGGCCTTTAAGGCCTTATTCATAATACATTTTTAAATTTATTACAGGTTTATAAATCGAATTTTGTATGGAAATTTTGTTTTATAAACCTTTTATAAAATTGAAAATTGATTATAAATAAGGGGGTAAGCCTTTTTGTAATAGGTTTGAATTTATGAAAAAATTAATCATTCAATACATTTTTAATGCTATTTTGTAAAGGATTAGAATTCAAGACAATTTTAATGATTCAATAAGGAATTTATTCTATACAGAGTGAATTCTGAAAGGAATGAATTCAATACATTTGAAGTACAATAGAATTAAGCCTATGAATTAATTAATGGAATGGTTAAGATGTACACAGCCCAATTATGAATAAAAATTTCCCGGGAGTTTTTCCCTTTTCCCATTTTTCTATTCAAATTCAATGGGGAAAAAACTTCCGGGTAACAAACTCCCGCGCAATTTTTTATTCATAATTGGGCTGACAATTTAATTTTAAATGTTGAATTAATAACTTTTGCATACAATAAATAGTTTTGGCCGCTATAAGGGAATTTATTTGCTAATAAAATTATGAAAGTATAAATGTAGAAATTTTTCTGTTACGGCTGATAAATGTTAATTATTTAAATCTTAATTCATCTTTGTCAACCGATTTTCTGTTGCTAGCATCGTAAAAATCTTTGCACTTAATTGAAATTTTTATTGCCAACAAATCACAACTAATCTGTTTTATTTGTGTGGAAATAACACTGTAGTTTTACGAAATCTTATAAAGAAATTTACCCTTGTACTTCAAACTAATAGATAGTAAAATTCTAGATTTTTTGCATATATGTAATTAAAAGAACACACAAATTATTAAAATAAAAGATGTATTAATGATCTTGATTTATGACGAATTTAGGAAAAATGTATATAAACATCGCCACATTAATTCCTATTTGAAAGGATTAGTGAATGAAATTAATGTACCAATATACTTACAATAGTTTAATTATTGAAGATTTTCTGGCGGAAAAAGTTTTTAACATTTAAAGACCAAATTTTGATACCCACTTACTTCTCTATCTAATAGTACGCCAATCTAGTTTACCAATTTGTGATTGACTTCCATAAGGTTAACCGAACACCAAATACTGTCAACTGCATAAACAATTATTTATATAAAAAATGTATTTAAAAGCATTTAATTACAGTTTAAAATAAGCAATCAAATATTTATTGCATTTATTACAACATATGACCAGCACAAAGCTTGTCTAAGAATTTACAGAAATCTTTTAGTACATTTTAGTCAGATTTTTTCCAC
Organism: Calliphora vicina; assembly: GCF_958450345.1. Lineage (NCBI taxonomy): Eukaryota > Metazoa > Arthropoda > Insecta > Diptera > Calliphoridae > Calliphora > Calliphora vicina. The sequence continues at coordinate 77,299,105 of NC_088784.1, forward strand.
TCTAGCTGCTCATCTCGACTAGTTGTGCGACAGAATGTTGAACATTTATTGCTGCCACAAGTTTCACACGGATACCAACATCCGGGACACTTTGCGATTAAGCAGTCGCATGCATCAATTTCTCCTTGTTTTTTGCTTGTCAACCATTCGAAACTCTCATCCTTTACATCTTTGGTACTCTTACCGGGTGGTCGTCCTCTTCGTTTAGTTTCTTTCTTTTTGGAATTGTTCATATTTTTGAGTATAAATTATTAAATTTTGCAGCACGGCCAAAGCACACAGTTGAAGAATTTTGTAATTAAAAAAAACGTTAAGAATTTGTTTGTTTACAAATTCACTATGCAGAGTTGCATTCGTTTAAAATAAGCCGTTATGTAAGGGTTGCCAATTCGAAATGAAAAAATTGTCATAATGGCAAAATTATGGGAAATACATACATAAATATTTTTCGAAAGGAATTTATATAAATTTTAACTAGAAAATATTAATATTTTTCATGAATTCGGCTTATTTTTAACTCAATTACTTATTCAGTAGTCATTTGTATTATCTTTTTTCTGATATTACAAATGACTTTGTTTTAATGATTCTGTTTTTTTTTTTAAAGAAAAATTATTATGCGAAACCGGAAAACTCTTTCCGGCTGGCCAAAGTCCGCCAAATTCAGAAAAAAAATATTTATAAATTAAATTGATATCAACACATTTGATTGATATTGAATAAATATTTTAGGTGGAGAAATTGGTCTCGAAATTTGGTCTTTAATGAAAACATACTACAGTTGGTATGTTAATTTGATTCATTATTACCCTTTCTGATTCCATTTAGACATGAAGATTAGAGAATTCAAAAACCGGAAACCAACACCAACCGAATACCAATATGTCAAAATTTTAAATGTTCAAAGAATTTAATTTGAAAATGATAAAATTCTTTTAATAAAGTTGAAAACAAAATTTCTTTCGTGACGAATTGAATGTGAGTTATTTTTTTTACTTTAAGAATAACTGGCAAGCTGTTAAAGCTATATGCCGGGATATTCCACTGTTAGCCGGTCTTAACGTATAAGAGGGTACTATGAAATTTTGATTTCAAGTAATAACGGTGCTTATTCAGTAATGAATTTTGTATGGTCCTCCACCAGATTTTTCATAAAAATGTTTTCCACCTGAATTTCTTCAATTGAGTTTTGAATGGTCCTTCAGCAGGTTCCTCTTCACAAAACACTTATTTATATTAACTATGTCTTCTCATAACCTCAAATCGAGGTTATAATAAAACGAACACAATTGGCCTGACCGTCCTTAAGTTCTTCAAAACAGATTTGTTCTACCACTGGTGCTAACATTTTATAAAAACATGGGGTAAGGAGTTCCTAAAAAGAGTACGGTAGCCCTTCGGCTTGTAAAATTACAAATGCAACACTGTTCATTTCTGAAATCACTTTGGGAAATTTATTAACGGTTATTAGCAAAAAAAAATAAATAACAGTAACAAATATTTTATATAAAACGTAATACTTTATTTAAATATTAAGGACAATAAAAAAAAACCCATAAAAATGTATAACTTAAATTAAAGAACTTTGTGACCACTGATGCACCTCTGTCGGCAGGGCCTGATAACGTTGTACGGCCTGATTTATCTGGCTATAGGTCAATGCCAACTTGTGCATTTCAAACTCCTTTTGAACTTTGCAAGTTGTAGACGTCAGTGGTAGCAGCAATTCTACATTGCGTAAATGTTCGAAAGCTTTTAAGACTACTGATCTTTCTACGCCCTGCATTGTCGTCGACACTTTGGCAAATTTTGTAAATCTTGAGAAAATTATTTCGAAATTAAAAGCATCTCTATCATAAATTTCCGAATGATGTTTTATGGCTATAATTAAACATAATTCTAAAACGGATAGGCCACACAAAAGTTCAACCTTATCATCGGACTCGTAAGATGCTGTAAGTTGAGCTATTTGTTCTGGCGTTATTTGATTTTCTATATTGGCATCTGGCTTTATTTTGGCCACTAAACGAAAGATAAATGTTTTAAGCAGCGATTCGCTTACATCAAAATCAAACATGGCTTGCAGAGATTTGTTGACTGTGGCATGTTTTAGTAAACTTTGCACATATTTATTCCAAGATTCACTGATCTTTTTGTTGAATTTATATTTGGCTGGATTAAAGTGATTGCGATGAAAAGTCATTTCCTGGGAATTAAAATTCTTTAGGGTGGCCACTCTTTCAGCTTGTTCCTTAAGATCTTTATCACTGGGTATCGTTAAAAGATCGACAAACAGTTTCATATATGCATCAAATTGTTCAGCATTTGGAAATAAAAACACTTGACGATGTGAAAATCTTGATTTAACACGTTTCTCCAACAATTCTATAACATCCAAGCGACAAGTAACACCCAACACACAAATTGGAGCTTGAGCACTTTGTGAGACATCAAAAAGATTGTACAGCAATGTTTGATTGTGGTGGGCACAAAACAAATCAAATTCTTCCAGAATAAAAACAACACTTTTGGACTTTCTGTTGCCTGCCTTAAGACAAGCCAATAAAAAGGCTAAATTTTCTGCAAAAGAACCAAAAACTTTGCCGTCTGTAGCATTTTCCAATTGCATTTGTACGGTGGCCGATTTCAAAGCCAATCTATCATCAGTATGAAGATTACCATCTAAATGAACAATTAAGGTATTCGAAATGAAATCTTTATTTTTCATTAAATCGCCTAAAACAGCATTAATGAGCTAAAATTATAATTAAATCTTTAAAAATTATACAATCTAAAATATTTAACCATTCATTACTTACAGTAGTTTTGCCTGATCCTCGCGGTCCTATTAAAAGCAAGGAGTTGGATTCCCCCATTTCGGCTGTGCGCTGCAACAATTGTCTGATATTTTCTCGTTCATTTTCATGCCCACGAAAAGTTGTATAGTCTTTCTGTAATCGTTCTTTAAGAAACTTACGTATTTTTAACAATTCTTCACTATGATCCGGCATTGTATTTTATTATTTTAATTGAAAATTTATGTTTTTTTATATTAAGATGAATGCTTTTTTGTTTTGTTTACATCAATATTGTTTAGAATGAACAGCTGCACTTTAAACAAACCCGCCAAATATAGTGATGACATTCTAAACAATAACAGTTATCGATTAAAACCATACGAGTTGCCAATAACATTTTATAACAAGTAAGACAGCTATATTCGGCTGTGCCGAACTTTATAACCCTTCACATGAGCATACTTTAAGATAAATATAGAAAATATTTTGTTTAGTGAAAACTAATTATATTATTGAAAAATATATGGGTAAAAAATGTTGTTTATTTTGGGTGAAAAAAAACTCGTTTAAAAAATATTTTTTCCGATTTTGACCAATTTTCGGTCCGAATTACTACGTCGTTGGCAAGGTCATTGTATTCGTTGTATCATTATATTCTCATTGGCTAAATTAATGATTTAATAATCCAGATATACATATATAAAAAATAGGTAAAAACCCAGCCATATGTAGTCCGATTTTCCCGATTTTTTAAATAGCAACCTAAGATGGACTATTTCGGATATATTAATGTATCAATCAAGTATGTGAGTTATTTGTGGACTTCGAAAAGTTGATTTCAACATACAACTATAATGATCCAGAATATGGTCGACTTTTTTGGTCGGAAAAAAGTCAAACTACCCAAAATTGTCGGAAGTCGACTAAAAGAGTCGACAAACATCGACTTTTGTTGTAGTATTTTATAAAATTCTCAGCAATAATAGAAAAATCGATTTTTTGGTTTCCACTTCAGAACCCTTATAACGTAATCTATTTCGATTATTCGAAAGAACACAAATGGGCATCCGTAGTAGATAATTAATAAAAAATGTCGTAAAGTCGAATTTATTTTATGCAAATGTCAAAAAGACAATTTATTTTTGCAAATATTGAACCCCACTCGGAACCTAAAATACGGTCATTACTAAAACCACAGAGGTTCGTGGTCCTTCGTTGTTTAATTTTGTTTATACAAATTTATTTCTTTCTTCCAAAGATTTTCATCCTCACTTTTTCCTATCCTCCTCTCTTCTATCTTTTTCATTCTCTCACCACAATTTCTCTTCTCCACCCTCCACATTTTTTTCCACAGTAACTCACTCACTATCACTGACAGATAATGTGAATGTGGGGATGTAGCTCAGTGGTAGAGCGCTCGCTTTGCATGTGAGAGGCCCCGGGTTCAATCCCCGGCATCTCCAATTAATTTTTTTAATGACAAAAGGGTTATTATTTTTAATAAAAATAATAATTTTTTAATTGTTAATTTAATTAACAATTACATAATTCGTTTTTAAAGCTAGAAGTCAATTTTATCACATATTTTATTTATTGTAATATATTTTTTAAAAATTTTGATAGAAAGAACAAAATGTTTTCTTGGCCGATATACAAGTACATTAATCAATCAACACTTAATATTATTAACAAACTTGATTCAGAATTCCGATGCACCGGACGAAATCGTTTTACCACTATTGGAAAAGGATAAACAAATTTAATATAAAATGGCTGTTTGTTTGTAATTTCCAAAATAATTTACGAACATGAATGTTTTTGATTATTCAAAATATCAGGGTTGGTCTCCATTAGTCGCTCTTCTCTTTTTTTTTGTTTTTTTCCATAGAAATATTATTTAAAAATAAAAAGAATACGGGACTTCTTAACAAGTACTAATGTAGTAGTTGGCAACGCTGGCTAAACAAATTGTATTTTTTTATACGTTTGACAGGGAATACAAATATGGGGATGTAGCTCAGTGGTAGAGCGCTCGCTTTGCATGTGAGAGGCCCCGGGTTCAATCCCCGGCATCTCCAATTAAATTTTTTTAATCATTTACATTTTATTATTTATTTACAAAAATATTTAGTTATATAAATAGAGCTAATTAGTAAACATTTTATTTACATTGGTAGGATCAACAATATTAGATAGAATATGTCTCCAAATAAATGGACCAGAATAAACGAAACCCAGATTTTGGGTTCTAGTAATATTTTTTAGATCACATTCAAAATTTAACTTCTAATAAAAAACTTCTACAACTGTGAGTATGTACTAAGAACAAATAAAAAATTGAGTGAACTTTTTTCCGACTCTTGGTGAATGGACTTAAAAATTATCCTTTTATTATTTAAAGTAATAATTTATAGTAACTTGATTGACATTGATAGCTTTTAATTAAATTTTGGCAAAAATTGTTTAATGGGGATGTAGCTCAGTGGTAGAGCGCTCGCTTTGCATGTGAGAGGCCCCGGGTTCAATCCCCGGCATCTCCAAAATTCTTTTTACATTGTTTTAACTTAGATCGGAGCAGTTTTATTCGTTTTTTTTTTGGGAAATTTATAACCGAAGAAGAAGGAAATTGTGAAAATTATTTATTTGAATACTTGCTTCTTGGTGTTCAAATTTTGTTAAGGATTTGGTTAATGTAAGTTTGCAGGATCAAAATATAGGGGATGTAGCTCAGTGGTAGAGCGCTCGCTTTGCATGTGAGAGGCCCCGGGTTCAATCCCCGGCATCTCCAAGAATTATTTTTCCATTCTTTACATTTTTTTTTTGAAGAAGTTTTATTTATTTTATGATAAAATAAATTTATTTAACTAATTAGGAAAGAATCTGTGCTATTAATCTTGATATTAAATAAAAAATATGGGAAAGGTATAAAACTAAAATTTGGCAGGATCCAAAAAAAGGGGATGTAGCTCAGTGGTAGAGCGCTCGCTTTGCATGTGAGAGGCCCCGGGTTCAATCCCCGGCATCTCCAAATAATTTTTTTTAGAAATTACATTTTGAATTCAGTAAGTTCATTCGACTCACGTTTAAAAATATGAAATAATTTTACAAGATATGTTAATTTTGTCCTTGCCCATGCTATTTGAATAATTACAACACAAAAACATGACTTTTATAATGTCGGAACCAATTTTTGGAAACGCTCTCACTATTGAGTTGGTTGTCCTTGTTTACTTAGATATTTAGTCAAACTAAAAACTGGCGGATATAAAAATAAATTTTAGTCTCAATAAAATTAACTATAACGTTTTGGAAAAAAACCTCTTTTATATCCGAAATTTTGCATATCTCCAATTCAAAAGCCTGCCTTTATAGAACATTTTTCTTTAAAGGTTTTGCACGATATTTCAACTACATATTAACAACCGGGTTTTAAAAACTCCGTTATTAGATTTTTTGCAGAAAAGTTAAATATACAAAAATTTGTGTTAACATGATGAAACTGTATTTTAGCAACTAATAATTTATGGGGATGTAGCTCAGTGGTAGAGCGCTCGCTTTGCATGTGAGAGGCCCCGGGTTCAATCCCCGGCATCTCCAATCGAATTTTTTTGATCGGTAACTATGTATTCCAAACAATTAAATTGCGAATTTCGACGGTCCCCCCCCCTCTAGAATTGCTAAATATATCTGGAAAATACTAGCATGTTGTTAGTTTAACTGGTGGTGCAGAGGCACTGACGTTTAGAGATTTATATGCCTCTTTTAGCTTGTGCCAAAATGTTGCCATTAAGTATTTATTTTTTCATTTTAATTGAAAAAAAAAAAAACATAATGTCAACGCAATTATCATTTTAGCGAGATTAAAATTGGTTAAAAACGGCCGTTAATGTGCCACAGACCACTAGAAAGCGAAATGTAGGAAAAGCATATTTGTACTTTAAATATACATTTCGTATTTCTTATACGAGTTTTTGTCTTCGTTAACGAAGACTGGCAGGTATGGCCAGAAAAGTTTGATTTTAAGTCTTTAACAGCAGTATCAAAACTCGAATTAAAAAAAATTCTTAAACAAATTTTAGAATTTTTACATATCTGAGGAAAGGAAAATAAAAAAAAAATATGTCAATACCTATCATAGTTTAGCCGCACCTGCGATTTGAATTCAGTGGTCACAAATAAACAATAAATTCTTTTAAAGAACTGTGTGTAAACTAAAATCTGTGTAATTAATGTACATCTATAAATATGTATAATTCATTTTATGGAGTAGTAAATGATTTTGTTTTAAATCAATTGCTTATTTATTATTGCTTAATTTTCCTGTTTTATTGCATTATTATCTATATTATCTATACATTTCGCAAATATAATTTGCAACAAATGTTGTGTATATTGGCAACACTATTGTTAACCACACAATCGATAACAATATCAGCTAACAAAGTTGCCAACTTATTTATATACAGCAATAGCCAATCGTCATCAACAGGGGATGTAGCTCAGTGGTAGAGCGCTCGCTTTGCATGTGAGAGGCCCCGGGTTCAATCCCCGGCATCTCCAATTAGATTTTTTTACATTTTTATTTTTTTTTTAATTTTATTAAAAGTTCATTGAACTCTTTATTTTTTCCATAAATTGGCACAGTTATATTTCTTTCATTTATTTTTATATGCAAAACACATAAGCAAGCTCGCTGTTGATTTCACTCATTCATATTGTAGTTGTGTTGTTAACAAAATGCACTTTGTATTTTTGACTTTTTTTTTTATTATGAGGGGCTTTTGCCAAAAATAAATGACCACTTAAAAGGTGCAGTCTTTTTTATGGCATCATGTGAACAATACCACCAACCACAAATAATCATTTAATATTGTCAATAAATAAAAAGAAAAAAAGGTATATTTTTCTGGTTAATCTATGTCACTTTTAATACGTAAAATCTCCTTTTTGTGATTCTTTTTATTTGCACAATAAGGTACATAATAAACAAACCAAAAAGGCCCGTAAGTTTTTGATGTCAAAAATGTTAACTGACATGTAGGTATTGCAGCAGTATTGTTGTTTGTTATTGTTGTATGTTTGTAGTTTTGTTTACATTTCACTTGTTGCCATTTTGTTTGTTTTTCTTCTTCTTCTGCTTTTACGACAACTGCTGTCTTGAATGGTTGACAAATAAAGATATTTCAGATGAATGTATGGAAATTTAAATAATTTTTAATTTACACAATTAACATGATTCATTTTTTTTATACAAAACATATGTTAATTTGTTCATTAATAAATTTAGCTTGAACAAAAAAAAAAGTTTGAAATCCGCTAAAACCTTTTTAAATTAGTGAAAAATCTGGGTAAGAGTTATGCTGTTGACAGAATTGTGACGCCAGTTTATTTAACCATCTGAATACGTATACGTTGTTAGTTAAAATATTTATTAGTTTTTGTTTTCGCTTAATTAATAACATTCATTACTCAGCAAAAATAGTCCAAGTTTTAAAATTTTGAAGGCAGTGTTGGCGGAACTTCTTTAGCTAAAAATTTAAACAATTTTCAAAATTCATATACAAAAATGCTAAAATGCTTATTTTGTATAGACATTTTAATAAATTTTGGAGAGTTTTAATTAAGAGATCTTCACGATCTGGAATGTCACGGAGTTCATAAAAAAGCACACGTCACTGAGCTGGGGCTGAATTACCGCATTCGATATAGAGTAAAACTGATCGTAATTTTCTTATTTGAGATTATGGCATTCGATATCGAGTAGGAAATTTAGTACATTTTATTAAAATTCCGATTTCGAAATACTTTTTCGATAAGATAGCTCATTCGATCATGAATGAGGTAATTCGGCCTCTGGTGTTGCTCATTGTAAATTGCGTAGCATACTAGGTTTTATCAGGGGAATAGGTTGGCTATTTAAAGGATATTCTACGAAACTTTAACCATTTTTACCCTCTTTACGGAGATTTTTCCTTCTTTCCACTCTCTGCATATTTGACACTGCATTACCGATCACGGCTTTACCAAACGTGAAGCTAACTACTGATAGGTGAAATTGATTACTGTCATTACTTTGACTAGTACGCAGCATCATCCGATGGTCACCTATACCTGTTTAAATGGTGCTAAAAATGAGCTTTGAACTTTTGAATCTTTTTCGGCTTTTATTCGGTGTTTTCGCTTTAAAATATTTTTACCCTATAAGGAAATATTTATTAAAACGTAGAGTCAAATTTAAGTGGCCATATTTGCTAAAGATGTTGTTAAAAATATCGTATTTCATTAACTTTTTTTATGTAAAGTTTATTTACGTAAAAGTCCAGAGAACACTTCTCCAAAGAAAGAAATGAAATTAAAAAAAAATTAACGAACGAACGAAAAAAACAAATCTTGGGGAATTCCAATTTCACATTCAAATGTGATTTTATGAATATTTAAATTTTATTTAAAATATTTTTGTTATATGTATTTTTATATGTGGCTCTTTGTAATTTTTTGTATTATTTAATGAATTTTTAATGATGTTTTGTTTTGTTAACAAAACAAGAAAAAAAAAATATTTGGATATTTTTGTTTTATGTAAGAAAACAAAGAAGAAAAAAACAATAATATTCGTAACCAGAGTCCAGTTTTTTTATTTTGTATCCAAATTTTATTTCAAGAGGAATTTTGTGGATTTATGGAACTTTGATAATGCCGACTTAATATGTGTATAATTGATTCTATTTGTTTATTTTTATTTATATTGTGTTGTTAAATAAAATTTGTCAAAATCGTTAAAAACAAAACCAGTTAGGTTTAAAATATACAAGTTATTTTTTGCTTCTTCAAATCTGTCGCGATCGTTTGGCGACGAACAACACTTTCTTTAAAAGGAAATTAAAGAAGGAATATTTTGAAATATTTGTTTTTAAAATAGTGTAGATTTTAAGATGAATAGCGTATAAATGCGTAATTAATTGCTTTTATTTATTAGTAAGATTTAAATTTACGTAGATTGGAGATCTTAAGCTCTAGAAATTATAAATATTAATGAAACCAATTGAAGTTGAAACGTGTTATGGTGTATTTATTACTACTGTTCGCTAGATGATTTAATTAGTAGCCGTTTTAAAATTGCCTGTTTGTAGGGATTATGACAATAAATAAATTTAACATTTATATGAATTTTATAGTTGAATAAAAGCACTTTCGATGTATTGGATTATGTAAAGTTTATGATATTGTCGTGAATTTGCCTGAGATATTTGAGAGATCATTCTAGTAATACCTACACAAACATATGATCGTGTAAATGGTGTTCCAATAGGGACCATGCAAAGTTTTATATAAATCCGATTGAATCTCAACATTACCCAAATTCCACATTAATGTATTAAGCAGTAAGATCGTTCTAGGAAAATTATATGGTATTCTAATAAGGACTCGCCTATACCTCTAATATAACCATACTAAGTTTTATTAAAAGTGTCCGTTATGAAATTACAGACTTATTTGAATTCTTTTAATTTCCGCATTGTGTAGCCTTAAATCCCAGGAGCGTAACATCCATTCGACGGGTCCATATTTCGAGAAAATAAGTTTGAAGACCAAGAAATGAAGGCATTACTCCATGAAGATTGTTGTCAAACAAGAGTTTGAAAAATAATTGGGAGATACTTAAGCAGCAATTTCAAAACTATTGCGAGCAGCGGGATTCATCCAAAAATAGGGAAATTGGATATCATACGATTGAAGCCGAGAGACCTTGAAATTTTGCATGTCCGAAATGACGCTTGAACGCTATAAAACAAAATCATTTTTGCACCGAATCATTACTTGCGATGAAAAATGGATCCATTACGATAACCCGAAGCATAAAATATCGTATATGAGGACCGCTAACCAGCCGAATCGAAACCAAAGCATAATATCCATGGCGCTAAGGTATTGCTCTGTTTTTGGGGGGAGCAAAATCTATTATATGCTGCTGAAATCTGGTCAGATCATCACAGGGAACCTGTACCGAACTCAACTGATTCGTTTGAAGCGAGCATTTGCCGAAATACGGCCAGACATGAAACCGTAATATTCCATCATAACAACTCTCGGGCACATGTTGCAATACCTTTTAAAAACTATTTAGAATGAAGTGGTTGGGAAGTTTTACCTCACCTGCCTTATAGTCCAGACCTTGCCCTGTCCGACTACGATTTGTTTCCATCGATGCAGAACGCTCTCTCTGGAATACGCTTCACTTTGGAACAAAGTATCCGATTGATTCGTTCTTGGCCTCAAAAGATGAGCAGTTCTTTTGGCTCGGCATCCATTTGGGAATGCCGATGGGAAAAGCTAACTATGACCAATACTAACAATGATGACCCAAGGGAAATAGACTGAACCCCAGGTACACAAATAATACAGTCAAGTTTGATGTGGGCCTGTTCTTCAGTGCAAGCTTTCATATCATAGAAAATACCATGACTCGAATCATATACAGATCGATGTTAAACGATATGTATCCATACGCTGAGGAAAACAAGAACATAGAGATTCCAGCACGACAATGACCTCGAATACTCATCTGGTGCAGGTGTTTTGAAGCGATCAATCCAATCTATAGATCTTAATCTCATATAAAACATAACATGTTTGCACACTCAGCTAATACGACATCAAAATTTTACCACGAATGAAGTTTTATCAGATGCGGTTATAAAGGAATGGCAAATTATTTCAAAGGAGACGATGGAATCTTTAATTGGTTTAATGCATCGTCGCTGTGAAGCAGTAATAAACAAGTAAGAAAGTATGGTCGGTCCTGAAGTTTCCATTGAATTGCCAACCACTCTATAATAAATGTATATTAATTAGAAATAACTCTCTGTTATAACATTATCAGGAAAACTTGAAATCGATTACAATCTCATCTATAATAATTATTATAATTAAATATTGATATTTTATTCATTTCATATGTAAATAACACCGGTAACATCATTCAATCGTCGCAATAATTCATTGAAAATTATTCTGAAAAAACATGTCTACACCAGCAACAACAACATCGCTCTGTCTAATGCACATTTCACTTTACATCACTTCTATCTACTAGGCCGACAACAAAAACAACAAAAATTCCACATAGTATTGACAGCACAACAACAACTACCACATGAATAGCTAACAAAAAAGTCTAGAAAACTTGACTTTGAACTGCGGACAAATAAAAAAAAACAACAACAAATAAATAAATAAATTTTAAAAATGTACAATTTGTTTTGTAGACATCGCATATTTTTTGTTGCAATTTCTATGTACAACAAGTATGACTAGTTTTGAGTAGAAAAAATGTCGATAAAACTGAAAAATATATCTGAAAAATTAATTTTTCTAAATTAACTTTCGCTCTCCTAAATCTCTCTTTGTGTGTGTCTCTCTCTCATGGTTGTCATCACTACGGCAAACTCAATTAAATCGTAGCTTAAACTTAAGCCACTAGTTATGGTTAGTGAAGGGAAGATTATAGTGGCCGCTACAGGCGATAACTATCAAATATTTAGTTAAATTTAAAAAAGGACCATTCAAAGTTGTTTAATAAAAAAAATCCTTTTTCCATTTAACGTAAATTTAAAATTTTTAGCAGATTTTAATTATTAAATACTTAAAAAAGATTATTTGAAAAGTGGTTATTGACTATTTCGATTGAAGCTAAAATTGAACTATAGAAAGACCTAGGAATGAAGCTTAAATTGAACTATATAAAGTCCTAGGTTTAAAGCTTAAATTGAACCAAATGGTTTTCAATAAGAGCGCTACAAAAGTTTTTTTTAAATAAAACTGACGATGAACCCAATTTTCCACGGTTTTCAAGCATAAATCGGCCGATACTGCTGCAATTTCAAGTTCGATATTCGTACGAAGTTCATCAATCGTCGATGGCTTGTTGGCATAGACCATAGACTTGACGTAGCCCCATAGGAAATAGTCTAACGGCGTCAAATCGCACGACCGATACGGCCAATCAACTGGACCATTTCGTGAGATAACACGTTCTCCAAACTTGGTTTCCAATAAATTGATTGTGACATTCGCTGTGTGGCTTGTGGCGCCGTCCTGTTGGAACCACGTGTCCTCCAAGTCCATATCATTCAATTGGGGCCATTGAACGGTAGCGATTCCCATTCACAGTAACGTGCCGGTCTTGATCATCACGACCCAATGACGCCGCCGGTCCATAAACCGGATCAAACCGTAATTTTTTCGGGATGCAATGATGACTCATGAAGTACGTGTGGATTGCTGGATTGCTTATTGACGAAGCCATTCAGCCAGAAATGAGCCTCATCGCTGAAGATGATTTTTCGATGAAAATCCGAATCCCACTGACTCCGAATTTCGGTAGTAAATTTTAATAATTTCGACTCGTTGTTGTCTCGTATATCTTTCCATCATGAAATGGCAAACCTTACTGAAGAGAAATGTCAAAAGAGCGGCAAAAAATATGGCGTCTTTTTCTGTCCCTATCGGTCTATTTTTGTAGCGTCCCTGTTGAAAAACCTTTTATATAAATACCTACGATTAAAGCTTTAATTTAACTACATAAAGATCTACGATTGAAGCTTTAACTGAACTACATAAAGACCTACGATTGAAGCTTAAAATTAATTATATAAAATGAACAAATTTTGTATTAAAACAAAACGAAATATTATTAGAAAAAACGCCTGTCGCTTGTATTGTGGTCAAACAAGTACGAGCTTATAAACAAAACAAAATACTAAGAGAACAACAGAGAGTGAGTACACAGGGGATTAGCAAGTGAGCCATCTTCATAGTGGCGAGCACAGAAGATTGGCTTAAAAACAGGCCTGTTACTAAAACTCAACACTAAACTAAACAAGTGTGTTTGTGAGGGGAAGAAGAGGATCGCAAATTTGTGTGTGTCGGAGAATAGTCGAGACTATAAATAAAAGTTTAAAATAACGCGAAGATTCATAATGAATTGAGTCTTCTTCATTAAAAGTTGACAGGCTACACACAGTAAACAAAAAATAAATTTTTAATTAAAAGAATTTAAAAGCAAATTAAATGGAATATAAATTATAATTTTACAAAAAAAGTTTGGATTAAATTGCAAGTAAAACAAAGTTTAAAAATACTTGATTCAGTAAATTTAGTGAAGTGAAAAATTCGATCGTGACTAAATAGAGGTGATTGATAGCGAAACAATTTGTATGGTTTTTTTTTAGCGAAATTAACCAAGTGAGAAATTATTGAAAATAACAGCAACAAATTAAAAAAAATAATCACTTATTACAACAAATTATAACGATTATTAGTTTTTATTTAACTAACGGAACTAATTTAATAAACAAAAAAAGATTAAAAATAAATAAAATTTTGATAAAAATCTTTACAAGACAACAAATACTTACAATTAAAATTGTTTATATTTATTTATTTTTTTTTGAACAAACGTTGTTATTTTATCTTTTCGTAAAAAGAAAAACACAAAAAGAAAGTTAATTGTTGTAGTTTTTTTTCGAATATTAACAAAACTAAAAGCATCTTTTATTGTACGTAAAAAGCTTAAAAAAAACAGCAACAAAATAAAACAAATTTAAAAACCAAACAAACCCCACGAAAAAAGAAAAAAAAGTTCATTCCATCACTATGGCTCGTCTTCTGCAATTTAATGTAGCGAAAGTTTTATTAGCATGTTGTATATTCCTAAGTGTTCACACCAACATGCAGTCCACGAACGCCTCTTCCATACCAATTTGGGAATTTTTAACACGTAATGAAAAGGTGAGTACAAAATATTGAGATATTTCTTTTATTATCATCTTATTTTTATTGTGTTATTAGTTGTAAGAGTTTAAACTTTTTGTACTTTTTGGCGTTGCCTCTTTTGTTTTTTTTTTTTGTTTAACAAAATGATAAATTGTTTTTAATTTTTGTTTGTAAGCATCTTGAAAATATTTTGTATTTTTTAAACTTGTTTTTTACATAAACAAAACCACAGAGAAAAATAAATTCCAGTTATAATTTCGTCGCCGACTGGTTGGTTGATTGTACACATGTTATGTATTTATTTAATTTTTTTATTTTTTAAATTTAACGTAAAATATGTTTTCCCCAAATGATGGTTAAAATTCCTAAAGAAATATATCCAGGATTTTATAGCTTAATGCTTTTTCAGGTTTTTTTAATTTTAAAAAAACATTAGATACTTGGGGTCCAGTCTCTTTCCCTTCGACCGTCTTACGTTCTTCCATCATTCGGAAGTTCTTCCATCACTGCCTCTAAAATTGTAATATTTGGATTCACATGAAAAGAGAACAGTATTAAATTTGTATTTTTTGTATTAAATCTGTCACGATCAGTTTAAATGTTCTTTGACAAATTGTCGCGATATTAAACAAGACCAGCTTTCTAGAAATTATTTCCAATTTTAGATTATTGACAACCTTCCGGGGAGTTATTTTTGGAAATTTCTTATTCCTTCCAAAAATTAAGATTTGTCGAGGTATTTGTTTGTAAGATGATTTCATCGTTGGAGTCAAATCTCTTTCCGCCGAGCCTCTGGACTAAATCCGGAGAATAGGGCGAATGAGGGAGCAATTGGCCTAATTCATGGATTTGTATCTTGGAAACTGCACATGTGAGCAACCTTGTATTGTCCTGCAGCAAAAGAATATTTTTTCCTGTCCAAATTTTTTTTCAATCCTCATTAAATCGACCTAATAAGTTGATATAATATTCGCCATACAATGTGAGCAACCTTGTATTGTCCTGCAGCAAAAGAATATTTTTTCCTGTCCAAATGCGATCGTTTTTTTTCAATCCTCATTAAATCGACCTAATAAGTTGGTATAATATTCGCCATTGATCGGTTTACCCTTTTAAAGGTACTCAATGTGGCTTATAAAGCGTGCATGCCGAAAAACGGTCTCAATAACTTTTTTGACTGACACACCCACTTTGACCTTTTTTGGCACCGATTCATCTCGAGAAACCCACTGCTTTGACTGTTGTTTGGTCTCTGCTGTGTTTTTGTTGATCTATGTTTCGTCCAGGGTTACGAACTCATCTATATTGCGGTTGAACAACGACAATGACTCCTGCGAAGTTGTCACATGATTGGATTTTTTATCGATTGTGTGCAAACGAGGCACCCATCTTGCGAAAAGCTTTCTAATACCCAAGTGATCATTCAAAATTGAAACCACTGAACCATGTGATATGCCTATGGCTTTCACAACGGCCTCAACAACGTTCGGCACCTTCTGTGATTGTACCGCCACAACGAAATTCATTAGACCACTTTTTTACCATTGAAATTGATGGTGCAGAGTTCCCATAGTATTTATCAAGCTTAATAATGCTTAATGAGCAAACGAAATTCACCTTTTTCCATTTTCTCCTCAAGTTTCGCTGTAGTCTGCTGTTAATGGCTATAAAACTCAATCTAAATGACGCTGCTTATTTAAATTTTGACAGGAGTCAATTGAGAGATGATTGTTGACAGGAGCAGTGTTGCCCTTTCAGTTAAGAGGCGGGAAATTCAAAAAGTCACGTACTTAAATACGCTAAAATTTACTAGATTTTCATAGTAAATTAGAATTTATGTTAGAAATATACAGTATTTGTATTAGGTAAAAGGTCATGTTATTTTGAAAACTAAAATGATGGAATATTGTTTTCAAAGAAAAGTTTTCATTGAATTGTCACTTACTGTATAATGTAAAAGCCTATTCAATGACGTAAAACACTATTTAAATTTATAAAATTTCAAAAATAGAATGGAACACTGTGTTCTTCAATTTGTTATTTTACCTATCATTGGGATCACCACTAGTTACAGAATTATTTTAGCATTTGTGAGTCTTAGGCGGAAATCAATTGAACCTCCATCAATTTCAAATTCTGAATTACAAAACGACACTTAGTGACAATTAACTTTCAATAGACTATTGAAAGAATTAAATTCTATATTCCCTCTATTTCTTAAAGACACTAAAGTGACATTTGACATCACAATAGATTATCAGGGATGTATAAAGTAACCTATTTGGAAAATCCCATAAAATTTAATACCCACAACATATACAAGGTTCTAGAAATAAAATTCTATATTAACAAAAACAAAATATACAAATTCTCTATAAATTCAAAGCCAAAATGACATGACAAAACACATAAAACGTAACTCGATTTGATTGACCTTTAAACGAAAAATATAAAACATACAAATGTACAATAAAGTTATTAACAATATCATTATGCGTTTTAACATAATTCTCTATAAATAAATAGACAAAAAGCTAAAAAGAATATTATTTTAAATAAAATAAAAATCACAAATTTGCAACATAATGATGAGCAAACGATTGCTGAGAATTGTTAAAAAATAAAATGCAAATTAGTAAATAATACTTGATAAGCCGGTAATATTGAATTGAATAAAAAAATAGAAATGAAAAAAAATAAAAAATCAAACATTATTTATGAATGTCTAACAAGTTTTTACAGTTCATTTTTAAGTTTAAACAAAATCATGCTGCTGCTTTTAATTGTGTGTGAAATCCTAGAAGAATTCGAATTTAAACTATAACAATACCTATCTATATATTATGAAAATAATAGAGAAAACAAATTAAAACAAAAAATTCACCTTCATCTAATATATAAATATAAGTAAATATTTATTTTTATATCCCCAACATTTTAAGAAACAACCTTCTTAAAACACTACTCTCAACCAAATCAAGGCTTTTATTTTAAATTTTGAACAATATTGATAAAACGATAGCTACATAAATATGATTGTTGTTGTTTATACTTCAAATTTCAATTTGTTTAAAATTCTTTTCATTATTTAAACAATAACTTATAATATACTTTTTTTGAATATTCATATGAGTATATATAAAAAATATATAACAACAAATATGCAAATTTCCTTTTTGAAGAAAGAAATTCTAACAATTAATAATGACCGCTGGCGCCAATTTAGATTTAATTTTAACTTGTAAATTCGTCTATAGCTTTTAAAGCGTGAATATTTCTGCCAATATCAATCACTTAGTCATTTGAGCTAATTTTTTTTGCTTTTTGTTTGTTTGTTTTGGTTTTATTGTTGTTCAGCAATTATTTTATTTATTTAATTAACAATTTCAGTTATTTATTTTATTTAACAATTTATGTTATATTTATTTAACATTGTTTCAATTTTTGTTAAAACGAACCAAACAAAATTCTACTTATTTTATTTAAACAATGAATGTCAAGGTTTTTTTGCAATAAATACAAACATTTCATTAAGCTTTATTAAATCTAATAGAATTTAATGTATTTTTCTAAAACTTCTAAACGATTTTCATTAAAAAAAAAAACATGTTACAGAATGAAATTTTCAACAAGTTTTTTCACAAGAACTGTCTTACCGATATTATTACTGTTTTTCCTCCACACACTGTTTTGCCTTCACAACAAAAACATGCCACTACTTTTTTTTACAGGATATGTAAATGTAAACAAAACCATATATTAGGTTTACGTACATAAATACATCCCACTGTGGACTTTATTTTGAAACATTTTTATTACAATATAAATTTATTCAAAGTATTGGCCATTGTTAGCTATGACTGTTTCCCATATTTCTGGCAACTTATGGATTCCGCGCCAAAAGAAGGGGCTAAGAACAAATCAAGCCAATATCGGATAGTCTGTTCCAAAGTGAAGCGTACCCCAGAGAGAGCGTTCTGCATCGATCGAAACAATTAGTAGTCGAACAAGACAAGGTCTGGACTATAATGCGGGTGAGGCAAAACTTCCCTACCACTTCATTCTAAATACTTTTTAACGGGTATTGCACCATGTGGCCGAGCGTCGTCATGATTGAATATTAAGGTTTCATATCTGGCCGCATATTCTGGGCATTTTTCGGCCAATGCTCGCTTCAAACGAATCAGTTGCATTCGGTACAGGTTCCCTGTGATGGTCTGGTCAGATTTCAGCAGCTTATAATAGAGAGAACGCTTTTGCTCCCACCAAATACAGAGAATTACTTTAGCGCCTTGGATAATTGTCTTTGGTGTCGATTCGACTGGGTGGCTGGGCTTCACATTCTATCTCTTATGCTTCGGATTATTGTAATGGATCCATTTTTCATCGCAAGTAATGAAACGGTGGAAAAATTATTTTCTTTTATAGCGATCAAGCAACGTTTCGGACAAGCAAAATCGTTTTTATCTCGTCATTAATTCATATGGTACCCAATTTCCCTGTTTTTGGATGAATCCTGATGCTCGCAAACATTTTGAAATTGGTAATTGAGTAGCTCCCAATGATTTTGCAAGCTCTTATTGAGCTAACAATCTTCATGGAGTAATTCCTCCAATTCTTGGTCTTGCTGTCCAGGGCGAATTTTGGTTTAGCTGGCCTGGGCGCATGTTGTCTTCCTGAACCGCACAAATCGCACATTGAAACCGATGAAACACATTCACCATAAGTTTTGGTGAGCAATGGGTGTGCTTCAGCTTCACTATTTTTCAAATTAAAGAAGTGGAGCAAAACTTCGCGCATAAGATGTTTTGTTGGCACAAAATACGACATTTTCGAACCAAAAAAAACTGTTGTTTACACTATAATGTTCAATAAGTCCCCTTTTATAATGCAGAAATTGAAAGGCAGACATTTTTCTCATTCTCTTTTGAACTAACCTAAACCTGTTACCTCTTCAACCCCTCGCCAACAAACTTCGTCTGTCTGCCTTTCAATTTCTGTATTGTAAAAGGGGACTAACTAAGTGAGAATAAATGACGGCATTACTCGCATGTTTGGTAATGCCGTAGTCGGCAATGCAGTAACCCAAAATATTTTACAAAACGTCAAGATTCAGTTAATTTCCTGAATTTTAGAAGTTACATAATTATTTATTATTATTTTTTCCAGTTCCCGCACTGTGCATCGTATGTTTTTATTATATTTAATTTTTACTACTTTTTTGACATAAACTTATTCAAATTGTATATAAAACCAGCTTTTCATCAAAGAAACTATACATTTTAAAATTTTACAAAGTGGCCGTGGCTAAAATTTAAGATAAATGTGACTTTTACTGCTTAGTTTGTTCTAAATTTTATAATTTCTTGAGATTTGTATAATTTTTGTAAAACCTAAATCCTAATACTAAAATACAAATCCATTACGCTTGTTTTTTGCCCTTCTGGGTTAAGATTTAAAAATACCCAATTGAGCGTTATATTATAAATTTGCTTAATGTAATTAATACTTTAAAATATCTTATAATTTTGTTCAAATGGTTTGTTTTTAATCCAACTACTTAATGCAATAAGCCAAATTGTGCTGATCCAATATAATTTAAAACATTATAATCACACAATACAAGGAAATCGTGTTGGTACTAAAAATTTGTTTATATTTTATTGTTCCGACTAAAACCTGTAAATAAAACAAATAGTGGAACAAAACATTTGTTGAATGCAATTTTTCAATAATTTAGAAAGCAAAGTTTTATTTTAAATCAAATTGCTTTATATTTTATTTGTTTCATTGACAATACTCAATATTTATTAATACACGAGTTTATTGTATTAAAAAAAACCATAGAATTATTTAAAATCCAGAAATTTTACTTTTTATGCAAGTTTCATAAAAATTTTATAATAAAAAAAAATTTAACAAGTTTTTTTAAAAAACACACACTCATGCAAAATTCTGTCATTGAATTAAAACACAAAAATAATAATTAATTTTTTTAATACAATACATTTTAGACATTTTTTTATACTTTGATAAAAATAGAAATTTAAATTTAATAAAAGTCATGTTAAGCTCTATCAATTTATGTTTTTGCATTTATTGCTTTTTTTTAATAACTATTAAACTGTAATTACAAGTTTTAGTTAATTCACTATGCGGATATAAATTATTATATCCTAAAATAGTTAGTTATATAAATATAAAAACAAATAATTATTTATAAATATTACACAGAGCTGTGTTGCGAAAACCAAAACAAACTAAGTTAAATTATGCGATTTGCATACAACAAACGTTTTTATTTATCGTCGACTGTAGGTCTGTACTTATTTGTGAATGTGTTTATGTGGAAAAAGATTAAAAACAAAAACAAATTTTTATTGTTTGTTTCATGATAAAACAATTTTGTGTAATGTTTAATAGTTGTAGATGATTTTTTTTTCATTATTTTGTAAATATAACGGAAATAATGAATAATGAAATTCTGCACTATTTGTGCGAAGATTTTAAAATATTTAAAACAGCTGGTGTTGAGAAAACATACCTAGCTAGATGTTTGGACATGAGATACTTAAAATTAAATCTTAATAAAAGCAATCTAGATCTTCATTATCATTTCTTCTATAGGCGAATGAATGGTTGGCAAATATTTGCGGTAATGCAGTACTAGACGCGTTGCCAATGATTTGTTTAGGTTTGCCACATTAAACCATGTTCGTTTGATCGAACAGTAAACGTTTTGTTTATATTTTTCTATCAATATTTAAACAATCAAGTGATCCTTGTCAAATTATCAAAATTTTGTTTATTATTTAACCCTATTTTAATATTTTTCCTTATTTACTGTTAAATGTCTTAAATTTTTGTGTTTTCCAACAAACTCTGACTATTTTTTGCCACTCTTGGTATTATTTACAAGTACTACAAGTATCTCTAAAAGGAAATTAAACAAAGTCTGATAAAAATAAGCAAAAAAATATAAAAAAACTATGATAATTTGTACTTAACAAACTGTAGCAAATAAATCTGCACTTAATTTACAGATTTGAAACAACGAAGCAAATCAAAGCAAACAAACAAATATTTAAACAAATGAATCTACAAACAAAAAAAAAAACTCTAAAAAGAAACAGCTATCAAATTAGCAGAGCATAACAATTGATTAAATAGAGGGCGTTTTTTATAGAGGCGGATAACTTTAAATTGAAATAAAATAGAGAAAAACGTTTTTAATATTCATCCAATTGGATTTATTAATTAGATAATTTTATGGCATTAATGTTTTTATATGATTTCGGGCATGCGGCTAGCGTCTACATGACGTAACCTGGTTCCAATTTTCACACACCCTTCGCAGAAAATAGGGCTGTATTTCGGCAATAAAGCGTCGAATATTCGCTTCCAAGTGGTCGAATCAAAGAGAAAACAATCGAATGGCTTCAAATCACATGAACGAGGGAGGTGGTGATTTATCAGGTCCATTTCTTGAAATTATCTTTCCCTCAGTAAATTTATTGTATCGCACGCTGTGTGCAATTTTTATCACCCCAACTTTCAAAATTGGGCTTTATATATTAATTTTAAAGACAAATTACCTAGTAAATTTGCAAACGATCTGGGGAAAAATTAAACAATTTAAAGTTACACAAATATTTTGTGGTCAACAATAAGTGTACTGTTATTAACATATTATTAATCATTTTAAATTTAATAAAAAAAACCCCAACACATAAGATTTAATGTTGTAAAAATACACTACCGGTCAATAACCTGTTACTTTGCTTTAAGTCATCATAACAAACATTACACCAAATACTTGTTAAGCGGCCTAGTTTCAAAAGTTTTCAAAATGTATACGATGATTTAGTCAAATTTCTTTATCATTGAGTAGCTGTCATTTGCACTTAACATTTTGTACAATGTAATTTAAGTGCAAATTAAGGCCTTGCTGTATCACATTCATAATCAAAATATCGCATAGAAAGTATCAAAAATCGTAAAAAACAATTAAGCTTTTATTTGTTGAAAGAAACAAAAAAATAACAATAAATGAAACCAAATAAAAAAATATAACAGCGCTATTGACCCAATGTTGCTGACACTCTCTCAAATGACAAAGACAAACCAACAAAACAAAAAACTATATAATTATAACCTGTCTTACGTAAATAAAATAAATAAATATTGGTTAACATAATCATCGTTAACGGTTGCATTTAAAACCTGATATGTCACCCCAGTTATTTTTTTTTCTTTGACGACCCAGTGTTGGCCAAAAAAAAACAAATAAAAATTTAACAATAAAATAAGGGGCTTTTTCATTTTTTTTAACAGTTTCTTTTATTGAAAACTATTTAAAAATCACAAAACATTTTAAGAGCTAAAATTCAATACATTCATACATTATTTTATTTAAGGAAATTTATTTTAATCTATTTTTAATTTTAAATTCAGAACAAATATTCTTTTAAACATTAAAATGTTTGAAATAAACTATTTTTACATTTATTACTTTTGGAAATCATGTCAGTAATCTCACAACTGCAGTTATAAAACTTTTAAGGATCATTTAAATGCACTTACAACTTGGTAATCTCTTTCAAAAGTACATATAATGTGGTAACTCTTACAAAATGCTGGTTATTTACCGTGATTTCTCTTTCTGCACTGCCATGCCATTATCTAATCTCACTCTTATTTCAAGGGTAAAACTGTGCTCTTTGTTATTATTAACATATTGATAACGGTAGATAATAGTAATGTCAATTTAATGCTTTTTTGCAAGGCAACAAATTTTTTACTTCAAAAATAACAACTATATCGAGTTTTGCTTCAAAAAGGAGGATATTTTAAACTTTTTTCTAAAAAAACAAACATGAATTAACACTAAATGAGGCCATTCGTGGGATAAATAGTTTAAATATATTGCAGAATGATTTAAGAACGATTTCAATGATATTAAACAATTTTAAAGATATAAATTTACCTATTCTTGTAACTGTTAATCGAATTATAAAGATTACAATTTATTATTGAAACTATAAAAAAACTGTCCATAATAAAAACATAAAATAATCATGTAAAATTAAATTTTTGTAGCTATATTTCGGTTTAATCGGCACAGAGACGATATTTTTCAGAAAATTTTTCACTAAATATAATTTGGCAGCCCTACTTCTTGTATTTAATATTTAGAAATAGAAAGAATCAAGGCTTTTCTTTACTTGTTAACCTTAAACATTTAAACAAACATGGTTTTGCATAAATAAAACTGAAACAAATATAAATAAGAAATGAATCCTTGGTTTGCAATTAGTAGTATAGACATGTGACTTTGTTTTTGGCATATTTTAATGCATTTATTTTAAATTTTAACACTATTGGTAGCAGAATTTGTAGAATACAAAAATAAAAAAAAAAATTATTTTATTGGTAGCAAATTTACAGCCTGTTCCACGATGTCGAAAGAAAAATTTAAAATTCTTTCAAATAGTTTTCATACAAATTTGTTCGAATCATTTTTCTTTCGACATCGTGAAACAGGCCTTTAATGTAAAATTGGTTTAAATTTAAGAGCTTTTTAAGGCAAACTGGGTGACAGAAAGAAAACTGAAGTCATCGTGAGTGAATTTAATTTGAAATATATTTCAAGCGCTAGATTGACACACTTCACTTAGGAGGCTTAAGTTTTGAAATATAAGACTTTCATCTTCCCAACCAATAACCCACAAATGTCTGAGATATAAGGAAAAACAAGTAAGAGAGCTATATTCGGCTGTGCCGAATCTTATATACCCTTCACAAAATTATACTTAAAAAACAAAAATTTAAATATTTTTAAGTGAAAAACATTTTTGTTTTCAGTTTTTTTAATTTTTTGAAAAAAAATTTTTAAAATTTTTTTTTAAATTAAAATTTTTTTTTTTTAAATTTAAATTTTTTTTTTTTGTTTTTATACCCTTCACCTTCCTGAGAAGGGTATATATAAGTTTGTCATTCCGTTTGTAATTTCTACATTTTTCATTTCCGACCCTATAAAGTATATATATTCTGGATCCTTATAGATAGCGGAATCGATTAAGCCGTCTGTCTGTCTGTTGAAATCAGTTTTCTGAAGACCCCAGATATCTTCGGGATCCAAATCTTCAATAATTCTGTCAGACATGCTTTCGAGAATTTTGCTATTTAAAATCAGCAAAATCGGTCCACAAATGGCTGAGATATGAGGAAAAAACCAAGACAACCTCGATTTTTGACCTATTTTTTTACCTATATCTGGATTACTAAGACATTAATATAGACAATATGGATACATTTGCAACGACGTATATAAGACCATAGTAAGTTGGACCTACAATGGGTCAAAATCGGGAAAAAAATTTTGAACCCGATTTTTTTTTTTTTTTAAAAATTGAAAAAACAAAAAAAAAATTTTAAATTTAAAAAAAAAAAATTTTAAAATTTAAAAAAAAAAAAATTTTTTAAATTTAAAAAAAAAAATTTTAAATTTAAAAAAAAAAATTTTAAATAACAATCGAAAAATTTTTTTTTCCAAAAAATTCAAAAAACAACTGGAAAAAAAATTAAATTTTGTTTACCTAAAAATATTTAAAATTTTGAAGTATAATTTGGTGAAGGGTATATAAGATTCGGCACAGCCGAATATAGCACTCTTACTTGTTTAATTTTTTTTTGTTGAAAACAAAATCGGGTTAAAAAATATTTTTTCGATTTTGACCCATTGTAGGTCCAACTTACTATGGTCTTATATACATACGTCGTTGCAAAGGTCTTTGAAATATATATCATTAGATATCCATATTGTCTATATTAATGACTTAGTAATCCAGATATAGGTCAAAAATAGGTAAAAAATCGAGATTGTCCTGGTTTTTTCCTCATATCTCAGCCATTTGTGGACCGATTTTGCTGATTTTAAATAGCAAACTTCTCGAAAGCATGTCTGACAGAATTATTGAAGATTTGGATCCCGAAGATTTCAGGGGTCTTCAGAAAATTGATTTCAACAGACAGACGGACAGACAGACGGACATGGCTTAATCGACTCTGCTATCTATAAGGATCCAGAATATATATACTTTATAGGGTCGGAAATAAAAAATGTAGAAATTACAAACGGAATGACAAACTTATATATACCCTTCTCACGAAAGTGAAGGGTATAACAAGGCAACCTCGATTTTTGATCTATATCTGGATTACTAAGTCATTAATATAGACAATATGGATATCTAATAGATATTGCAAAGACCTTTCAATCAACGTACATATATAACGCCATAGTAAGTCGAACTTAGAATGGATCAAAATCGGGAATAATATTTTTTAACCCTAATGTTTTTTTCACCAAAATTTTTCTTTCACTAATATAATATGTAAATTTAAAAAAAAATTATTAAAAATTTAAAAAAAAAATTAAAAAGTAAATTTGAAATGGCAAACAAATTGTTTTGCCATACAATTTTTTTCCACTAATAAATTAAAAATAAAAGTTTTTTAAACAAAAATGGTAAAAAAAAAAATATTTTTTTTTATAAATTTAATTGATTCTTTGGAAAGTTTCCATTGTATTGACAACCATTATAAAATCACACTAACCACACTAAAAAAAAAGAATTAACGTAACGTAACGTAATATTAATGGCACAGTGAATATAATTCCTGCCAATCCTCTTAAACATTGCGGAGAAAAACTAAAGTTCTAGCTAACAATAAAATATTTGTAGTACCAAAACAAATTTAATTAATTTATTTAAACATCGTTGTTTAATTGTATTATTTTCTCTTTATTCCAAGTTCATTCACATTTCCGAATTTGTTTAATTATCACAATATTCTTTTATGATTTCCACTGTAAAAATTAAATGATTTAATTATTTCCATATAAATTATTGAGTAAAATACTTCAATGGTGTGAGTACCAACTTACTATTTATTTGATCATTCAAGCGATTAAAACTCGTAAATAATTATGATGATGAATCAGTGACACATTCAGACAGACAGCCAGTCAGCCATCTCTATACAATCCACAATATTGTCTGCCGTAATCTTTATAGTTATATCTTGTTTTATTTAAATTTTAAAACATGATGTTTATTTATTAATTTTTTTGCTCATACACTTTGCATATAAGAAAAATTAATTAAAGTGAAATATTATTTAAGAAGCAAAAACAAAACACCTTATTTACTGATTTTAATTTTTTCCAGTTTTGTTTTTATGATTTGTTGATTCATAAAGTTAATTATTATTGTTATTTACAAAAAAATAAATAAATAATATTTATTTTTTAAAAAATCGGTATTCTTTTTAAATGTTTTTTATATGACAATATAAAAAAGAATTTCTGTGACTTTTTCTGGGTGGAATAATGTCAAGGATTGTTAAGGGTTTTAGATTTAATGGTTTTTAAGGTGTGTAATTTTTTTAAAATTAAATTAGTTTTACAATGACATTCGCTGAACGTGTTAAAACATTTTATGTTTTATCACAAAACACATGCAATACATACCGTGTGACAGTGAGCAGAATGTGTCTGTCTTCGAAACTGTATTTTATAAGCAGTGTTGTCTACTAAGCGCGTATCGTATTAGATTTAGCGGCTATAAACATACTAATTTACTATTATTATTATTTAGAGCTTTTTTGAATAAAACTCCTTAAAATATGGTCTAAATATAATTGTTGTCGTTAAATTGCTAAGACGAGGCTTCAGCTGTGAAATCCAGTGGCAAAAGACTGCCAGGAAATGGAATCTTACATTTCACGAACGCTACTGAGAAAATTGTAGATAATTCGAAAAACACGTCTCCGATAGAGTAAAATAGTGTTGATTAGTAATTGTTTGATTACAAATAAATTTACTTTATCTCGTTCTTAAAACACCGGCCATCACCTGTATATACGAGTACTTTTTATTTATTTATTTTATTTTTTGTTATTTACTTAAATACTTATCGATTACTAAATATTTGTTGTGCATATTTTTAATAAAAAATTGTCACGTATTCAGTAAATTCAAACATTATTTTTTTTTTGGTATTTCAGTTATTACCAATTGTTTTTTTGTAGGCAAATTTTGCACCTTTTTGATTACTATTTTATTTTGCGTTTAAGACTTTCGATTAAAACAAATAAAATTCATAAATTTTAACAGAAATAAACCGTTGCATTTTATAGCTATTGTATAGTTCAGTGTATTGTTGGGCTAATGGTTACTGTTTGTATTACTAGACCTTGTTTGTCACAAAAAAATTACTCGACCTAGATCAAATTTTTTAGGAATTAAATTTAAATTAATTTATTGGATTTTTTTTCAATGTATACTGCTGGCACATGTCCGTTTAATAGGTAGGTTTGGTAATGTCTTTGTGATAACTGTAGTATTTACTGTTATGGAAACGGTCTTTCATTATGGTGGTCAAAGATGAAATGTTTGAATATTTGGGATTTTTCAATAAAATACTGTGAAATTAATTAATATCTCAATTCATTTGAATTTTAAAAATGACGTAAGATCTGGACGATAGATCTTTTAGGTCGGGCTGGAATAGAGTATCCATTACCATAGTCCTAAACCCAGAAAGAACAGGGTAAAGACACAGTTTTCTACTCGTCTTCGTCACGTCAACTTCTATAGAAGTAATTGGAATAGGAATATTCATTCTCCTAGTATGGGCACCAATTAAATAGTGTCTTGTCAACACAGATATCATGATCAGTTGCCGATCCCGTGAGAGCACTACTAAACCCAGAAAGAACAGGGTAAAGACACAGTTTTCTACTCGTCTTCGTCACGTCAACTTCTATAGAAGTCATTGGAATAGGAATATTCATTCTCCTAGTATGGGCACCAATTAAATAGTGTCCTGTCAACACAGCTATCATGATCCGTTGCCGATCCCGTGAGAGCACTAGCTATGGTAGTCATATACAGCCTTCAATAACAATTATACTATCTGGTCTGAATAGATTCAAAAAAGTTCACGCTGTACAAGGAACTTACAACATGAAAGCGGATCCAATCAAATACTTGATCTAGTCATCTTGTAAACAAATGTTCCCCCATCACTGCCTCTTAATTTGTATTTGGAGTCATTTAAATAGAGAACAAAATTCCATTTCTGGCTCGACCAGTTTAATTGCTGTTTGACAAATTGTATACGAGCAGAAATAAGGACTTTTTTCGCGGGCTCTCTGTACGATAACTAATTTTCATGGGAGTAATTTCAGAATTTCTTAAACTTTCTTGCCATTAAATTGTGTTGTTTTGGAGAAGTTTTACGAGATCTTCCTCCAAAATGTTGAGTTTTTACGGACCTGTCTTACGTTTTTTTGATATATGTCATTTTGAAGGGTACATATCTGTCATTTATTCTCACTTAGT
Organism: Calliphora vicina; assembly: GCF_958450345.1. Classification (NCBI taxonomy): domain Eukaryota; kingdom Metazoa; phylum Arthropoda; class Insecta; order Diptera; family Calliphoridae; genus Calliphora; species Calliphora vicina. The sequence goes on from NC_088784.1 coordinate 77,328,088, forward strand.
TATTGAACATTATAGTGTCAACAACAAAGTTTTTTTTGCTTCGAAAATGTCGAATTTTGTAACAACAAAGCGTCATATGCGGGAAGTTTTGCTTTACTTCTTTAATTTAAACAAGTAAAAGAGGTATATTCCGCTGTGCCGAATCTTATATACCCTTCACCATATTATACTTCAAAATAAAAATTTTAAATATTTTTAGGTAAACAAAAATTTTTTTTTAATATTTAGCGAAAAAAAAGAATTCGGTTTAAACAAGATTGTTTCCGATTTTGACCCATTGTAGGTCCAACTTACTATGGTCTTAAATACGCCGTTGCAAAGGTTTTTGAAATATCTATCATTAGATATCCATATTGTCTATATTAATGACTTAGTAATCCAGATATTGGTTAAAAATAGGTCAAAATCGAGGTTGTCCTGGTTTTTTCTTTATATCTCCGCCATTTGTAGACCGATTTTCTCGATTTTAAATAGCAACCGAGCCGGAAGAATTCCGGAGATATTGATGTATGAATCATGTATGTAAGTTATTTGGGGGCTTCGGAAAGTTGATTTCAACAGACAGACGGACATGGCTTAATCGACTCCGCTATCTATAAGGATCCAGAATATATATACTTTATAAGGTCGGAAAATTATATTGTGGAAATTACAAACGGAATGGCTAACTTATACATATATACCCTTCTCATTACGTGCCGCTGAAGCACACCATAGCTTATAGTGAATGTGTTCCATCGGTTTCAACGTGAGAGAGGAGGTTTGTGCGGTTCAAGGGTGGTGATTTTGACACGGAAGACAAAGATCGCCTAGGTCATCCAAACAAGTTTGAAGACCAAGAATTCGAGGATTAGAGATTACTCCATGAAAATAGTTGTAAAACTCAACAAGATATTGCAACGTCATTAGGAGCTACTCAATTTCAAAATATTTGTAATTGTAATTTGTAATAATCCAAAAGAAGAGAAATTGGGTACCATACGAATTGAAGCTGAAAGACCTTGAAAGAATATAATTTTTGGACCGAATCGTTACTTGCGATGTAAAATAGATCCATTTCGATAATGCGAAGCGTAAGAGATCGTAAGTGAAGCCCGGCCAACCAGCCGAATCGACACCAAAGCCAAATTCCCATGGAGCTAAGGTAATGTTCTGTATTTGGTGGGAGCAAAAAGGATCCTATTTTTTATGAGCTGCTAATTGGATGCATTACTCCAAGAAGATTGTGGTAAAACTCAACAAGAACTTGCAAAATCATGGGGAGCTACTCAAGCAACAATTTCGAAACGTTTGCGAGCAGCAGGATTTATTCAAAAGCAGGGAAATTGGGTACCATACGAATTGAAGGCAAGATACCATGACAAACAATTTTGCATGTCCCAAAATTATGCTTAAACGCTATAAAAGAAAATCATTTTTGCACCGAATCATTACTTGCGATGAAAAATGGATCCATTACAATAACCCGAAGCGTAAAAGATCGTATGTGAAGTCTGGCCAACCAGCCGAATCGACATTAAAGCCAAATATCCATAGCGCTAAGGTAATATATTATGAGCTGCTGAAATCTGACCAAACAATCACAGGGAACCTGTAACGAATGCAACTGATTCGTTTGAAGCGAGCATTGGCCAGACATGAAAAAGTAATATTCCATCATGACAACGATCGACCACACGTAAATACCTGTTAAAAATAAAGTGTCTTAGAATAAAGTGGTTGGGAAGTTTTGCCTCATCCGCTTTATAGTCCAGACCGTTCCCCGTCCAACTACTATTTGTTTCGATCGATGCAGAATGCTCTCTCCAAAACTGTTTTGATTCGTTCTTGGCCTCAAAAGATGAGCAGTTATTTTGGCTCGGACTCCATATATATTGAATAAATTTATATTGTACAAATGTTTCAAAATAAAAGCTAAAAATTTTAAAAAAATCCGGCAGTTTTAAGTCATATACCCAATACTGTCACTCATTGTATGATATGTAAATGAAAAGTTCGTGACATATTTCCAAAATGTTCATTAAAATGTCTTAAAAATAAGGAAAAATATAATATAAATTTTGCCTTTTTATAGAATTTATATCCGCAAATAAAATTTATAGCTACATATGAATTTACTTACATATATCACAAAAATAAATAAAAAAATACCCATTCAATAAAATGTTTTTCTACTCATAATGATATTGGTTGGCCCAGACACGTATTCATACAAAATTCTGCAATACGTTTTTTTCAGTATAATTTAACGAGTACGATTGATAAATGGATTCTTAAATACGTATGTGTTTACTTCAAACAAGTAGTAGATAATGCAATAAATTTGTACAAAAACACCAACCAACAAGCGATTAATACAAATTGTTGGAAAAACACACACAGACGATAATAAAATTTCCAAAAAAAAAGCAGTAGCACCTAAATATGCACTATTTATGGTTCAGTAGCTTTCCAAGCCCCAATTGTCTTGACTTGACTTACGTAGACAATCATTTCAACGCATTTCGTATACTATAGAGTTGTTCTTTTTAAATATGCTAGAGCGTTAACGTTACTCCACCACCAAACACATCATGCCATTATACTCTAACATGACTTTCAATTCAAATTTGTATGCTGTACTGTACACTGGCAGCAGAGCGTGTTATTTGCGTAGATTGTGGCTTTGTACACCATTTCCAAAACGTTTGAGGGGGCGGATGAGTATTTTGCAATGTTGTAAACAAAAAACCATTTAAATCCCAAATAGTAAATGGTGTACAAGATTTCTATATCATCGGAGTCATCAAAATCCCCCCAAAAAAGTAAAAATATTGCACAAAAAGAATACAAACATAATAAAAAAACAAGTAAGAGACCTATATTCGGCTGTGCCGAATCTTATATACCCTTCACCAGATTACACTTTAAAATACAAATTTTAAATATTTTTAGATAAACAAACATTTTTTTTACAGTTTTTTTTTCAATTTTTGGAAAACAAATTTTCGAATTGTTATTTTAAATTAATTTTTTTTTTGTTTTTTAAAAATTTACAAATTTTTTTTTTGGTTTTTTAAATTTTTTTTTATGAAAACTAAAAAATTCGGGTTGAATTTTTTTTGCGATTGTATATCCAACTTTCTATGGTCTTATATACGTCGTTGCAAAGATCTTTGAAATATCTATCATTAGATATCCATATTGTCTATATTAATGACTTAGTAATCCAGATATAGGTCAAAAATCGAGGTGTCCTGGTTTTTTCCACATATCTCAGCCATTTGTGGACCGATTTCGCTGATTTTACATAGGAATCTTCTTCGGAAAATTATATTGTGGAAATTACAAACGGAATGACAAGCCGATTTTCTTGATTTTAAATAGCTTGGACTATTGAGGATATATTGACGTATGATTCATGTGTGTAAGTTATTTTGGGGGCTTCGGAAAGTTGATTTTAACAGACAGAATTTGACAGACAGACAAATATATATATACTTTAAGAGAAATGAAATATATAAAAATTACAAACGGAATAACAAACTTAGATATGTATTATCTTACAACTTATGGTGAAGGGTATTAAAATAGGTTTTTTTTGTCTTAAAAATATTAAAGAGTTTTGCAAAATACCAAAAAAAAAAAATAATGATGACACATTTCTTTAGCAGACGTAATTTTTTGAATGTTTTTATTTAGCGTCTTGTTTATTTTTTCGGGGTATTTTCTAAAAGCAAAAACACACATGAAGCTGGAATATTAAATTAGCTTATTTTGAAACTATGACGTTTATAACAACACAAAATTAACATAATTATACATAAACATTTATAACAAAATCTTAGATATGTATAAACAAAACAGTTTTGTTAATTTTTCATAATCACATGTTATTTAATCAAATGTCTAGAGATGGCTTCAAAATAAAAAAATCCATATAAAATTCTCAACTGTAAAACAGGTGATTAAATTAAATATTTAACAGCTATAATTAAAAGAAAAGTTTGGCGTAATATTTCCTCCATAAATGTTTTATATTATATGATAATTCCCCGGGAATATTGTCAGTTTTATAGCCACATCAAATTTATCTCATAAATTTTAACTTAATAACCTAATACGATAATATAAAATTATTTGCAATAATTTGAAATTCCCGCCATTAATTTAAAACAAAAACAAGCCATAAATATTAATTTACATTGTTTGAGAATGAATTAAGTTGTTTTTATTTTTAATTCAAACTTAAGTTGATAATGTTTTTCTCATGAAATTTAAATTATTTTAAAATGTAAAGTGTTTTACAACAAGTTAGAGAAAGTGATTTACAAAATAACACCCTTAATGTTTAATCCAATAATTGTTTAATAATTATTCCATGTCTAGCAAATGATTTGAAATATATTTTAATGCAATTATTTTCCCTTTTTCCATTTCAGATGTCTTATTTGTATTCCACATTTGCCCAATTAGTGAGTGTGCACTGTAAAGCTACCACAGCCACATCTAACATACCAGTTAATCAATGTAAACGTGATCTATTGAGTTATGGTTATGAAAAACTACAAACCTTTAACGATGCCCAATTGGATGCCTTTGATCCTTATCAAAGGGGCGCCAGTCAATTAAGTAAGTTAATATAAATTGTTGGCCAGCCTTGAAAATTAATTTTCGCAGAAACACTTTGTTCTTTCTTTCTACGAAGTCTTTATTTATTACAAATTTTATATATTTTTAAAAAGAAGACATAATTTCCTACATTTTAATATATAAAACATCTAACTTATAAGTTCCTCTAGCCAAATTAATGGATTCAAAATCATCCACATACAGGAAATCTGTTGAATCTTGTCGTTTTGTAAAATAATTTGGGTTACTGCATTACCGACTACGGCATTACCAAACATGCAAGAATAGTACAAGATGAAGCGATGTAGGTATTTTGATGCCATTAATGAGACAAGTGGAAATGATTTGATAAATCAAAAAATAAATGGAAGACTTTTTGATAAGACAAAAATGTTTTCAGTTGAAATGAAAATTTTGTACTATGCGATAAAATATTTATTTTTTTAAAGTTTTTAAATGAAATTTTGCAGTTATTTAGAAATTTTAGCTGAGAGTGATATACAGCAAAAATACTTACAAAAACTTATAAAAAATCCCAATTTTTTTTTTAATTTTATTTTGAAGCCTTTGTACAATATAAATTAATTCAAAGTATTGGCTATTGTTAGCTATGACCTTTTCCCATAGATATAGATTTCCAGAGAGAACGTTCAGCATCGATCGAAAAAATAAAGTAGTCGGACGGGGCAAGGTCTGGACTATAAGGCGTGTGAGGCAAAATTTCACAACCATTTCATTCTAAATAGTTTTTAACATGAATTGCAAAATGTGGTCAAGCGATGTCATGATGGAATATTACGGTTTCATGTCTTCAAACGAATCAGTTGCATTCGGTACAGGGAACCTGTACTGCACAGTGGGGGATCTGAAAAAAAAGTGGAAATAAATCTTTAACTTCTAAACGAATAGCCCGATTTTAATAAAATTTCCCATGGCTATAGAGGAGGTGTCGATAAGTTTAAGTTTTGAATTTGGGCTTAAACAACCAAGGGGGCCGAGTCACAATGCCCCAAATTGGGGCACCTCGGGTATATCAAAAATTAAAAATGATGCCAAATTTTTGTTTGCGATCCGATTTGAAAGATTTTTATATATATAGAATGTACTAGACGAGATCTACAAAAAACATTGCTTTAGCCATATATTATCTCTTATAGTTTACGAGTTATTCGCATTTGAAAAGTAAAATTTTATTTTTTTTGCCTACCTTGGTCTGCCATTTTGCTAATAACGGATCCAATTCTTTCCCGATTTTCTTGAAGTATCTTTTTTTGATACTTAAGAAAGAATTGTTAAAAAATATCTACTGAGTCAAAAGTTATGTGCATTCAAACTTAAAAAAAATAAAAAAGTCGTTTTTTCGCCATTTTTTTCGAAAAAAGTACCTACATTAATTTTAAATTATACAGAAAATGAGAAAAAAATAAATAATGTGTTTATATTTTTCTGAAAGATAACATTTCGGGAAATATTATAAAAGCAAAATAATATCAAAATTCGTATTATTGCGTGGTCCAGAGCCTTCCGAAGTAGACCTATTTTTTATGTAAATTTCAACTTTAGACAACATATTCTAAAATCGCATAGCTGCTTTCAAAAAATTAAGACCAGTTTTGTATGTCCTGTTCTTCAATATCATGCAAAGGGATTTCATAGCCCCGAGCTTGGTACCTTCAATAGATCCAAAAATCAAAAAAAATCCCAATTTTGGGATTTTTGGAAAGTTTTTTGGGAATTATAAATATCTTTTTCACTTTTGGATTTGCATCGAACGTTTCTATATAAGTGTAAAATTTCATTAAAAACGATTCATAAACAAAACTTTTATTGCATTTTAAAATTTAAAATTTTCCAAAAAAAATCAGCTATAATTTTTTATTCGCATATTTTTAAAAAAAGTCTTCAATAATTTTTTTAATTCTTAAAAATTTTGTACATTTTTGAAAAGAGGACATAATTTCCTACACGCTGATATATAATATGTATATCTTTTCTTTTCCGCTAGTCAAATTTATGAACCCTTTTGCTCCTAACATTACCTTAGCGCCATGGATATTTGGCTTTGGTGTCAATTCGGCTGGTTGACCGGACTTCACGTACGATCTCTTACGCTTCAGGTTATCGTAATCGATCCATTTTCAGCGCAAGTGATGTTTCGGTGCAAAAATTATTTTCTTTTATAACGTTCAAGCATCATTTCAAAATCGTCTTTCAAGGTCTCTCGGATTCAATTCGTATGGTACCCTATTTCCCAGCTTTTAAATAAATCCAGCTGCTCGCAAACATTTTGAAATTGCTGCTAGAGTAGCTTCCAATGATTTTGCAAGTTCTTGTTGAATTTGACAACAATCTTCATCGAGTAATGCCTTCAATTCTGGTCTTCCATGTCAAATTCACAACTTCTGAACCGAACAAACCGTAACTCGAACGTTGAAACCGATGGAACGCATTCACCTTAAGCTTTGGTGAGCAATCGTTAAGCTTCAGCGTCACTTTTCTTCAAATTAAAGAGGTAAAGCAAAACTTCCTGCATATGCATATGAATTGGCACAAAATTCAACACTTTCGATTTTGAAAATTTGATTCAGTATCGATTTATAAGCAATTATTTTTCTTTTTAACTTATGAATTTGTTGCTAGTATGTACTAAGGAGTTAAGACAACGAATTAATTCATTATTAATTCTTTAATGTAATGGTTAAGGGATACAATTTAATTTGATTTTGAAAATTTAATTAAGAATTGTTTCCAACTTTTGAATACAATTGGGGGATTCAAACGGTCTCCTTTTTTAGTTTAAACAAATTTTTGTTGGGTTTCAAACAAAAGAGTTATAAACTAATAAGACTTTTTGAACTATGTTTATTGGTTTGTCATAAAATAACCCTTTTTTTGTTTGCAGCACAACGAGAATTTGTTTAAACTAAAAAAAAATTTTACGACATTATGACAATACGACATAATAGCAGACCGTTTGAATCCCTCAAATGTATTTCAACTACTTTTATCCATCCATTTTTGACACATATTAGACACCAAAATGGCACTAAATTTAAAAAATTTTAAATCCCATCGTGTTCCTTTTCAATCCCATAGATTTGAAAAGGAAGCTAAAAAAAATACAAATTTCATAAGAATTTGTTATTATATTGGAAAAGATTCCATTCCTGGTCAATGTATATTAGAAATTTTGGACACATTTTTTTTTAACCAACTTTTCGATTGTTTTTCTAATTTTTAAATCTTTTCCATTTATTTTCCAGTTTGGACCTCCATTATGAGAGATCATCCCAGCTCGACTTTGGTAACAACACGTAAACCCTTGCCCACACCACCGGCAACCTCAATTGTCATCATGACCCACCAGCAGCAGCCTAGTGCCACAAAAACTAAATTTATCGATAGCACAACATCCTCCCATCAATATCCAAAAAATCCGATGTTTGACAGCAGTGAACATAAACATCATTATGCCATGGATATGGACATAGCATATGGACAACCCAGCATGGCCCACAATCCCCAGATTGATGTGTTTGATGTGAGTGCCCATAAAACATATTTGACTGGACCCTCGGTGGTGCGTGTTAAACCTGATGGTTCTCCCGTCGAAGAAGATCAACACAGGCCATTGGCTAAAGATGACGATTTGGAATCATATGGCTCAGTGACATTTGGCCGCAACGATGACATTAAAGTAAATACAAATGCAAATCAACAGAAACATCGCAAAATTGCCACCATTAATGCTTTGAAACAGCAATATCTGGCAAATTTGGCCAGACAACAGCAGGAGTTATTGCCACCTTACGAGGATGCCAGACGTCGACGTCGCCGTCATCAACCCATTGCCTACCACCATTACAGCAATATTCGTGTGTAATTAATTAACAAATGAATTGTCTGCTTTTTTGAAGAAGTGAAATATGTCTGAGAGATTTAACTAAATAATTAACCCCTGAAACTTAGTTAAATTATCAAATACATATGTATGTACATATGATTTGGATAAAATAATATGTTTTCTACTCTTTAGCTTTATTTGTAAATTATTGTAAGTTTTAGTTTTAAATTTATTTATATGTTTGGCTTAATTTGTATATTTTTACGAGTGCATGAGTTATTTTGTTTGGCTGTGTATTTGAATGTCTGTGAATGATTTGAATCTACTAGTAATTAATTTTAAAAACATTTTAATTTGTAATTTTCTTAGTTATAATTTAAACGTTTTATTTACATCATATTTTCTTTTTTTATTTTGCAAACTCATGGAATTATTTACATACATTTTTGTTTTAATTTTTTCTATTTAATTATTTTATTATATAAAAAAAAACATTTTTGCATATTATTGAAACAAAAAAAAAAACATTTAATTAACTTTTATTTATTGTGTGCTTTAATTTAAGATTTTATTATTGTATTTACCCCTAAATACGAGTATGTATAGTTAAGTTTGTAAAGAGTTTTTTACGAATGAAATAAATCACTTGAAAAATATATATTTTATAAGAGTTTGTATTTTCCCAGCAAAAATTTGGAGAATTTTTGTAATGACAACTAATTATTTCATGCATTCTTTTGTAAGGAGTGGTGGTTACCCAGCACATTATTTTATTTACTAGAATAAGTACTTATTTTTATACAGGCTGGTAATGAACTTTTGCATTTAGCACAGCTATCTAGTGTGTTTGACTGGAAAACGGGAGGTTAGTGGTTCGCCACCTGTCAAAGCCATTAATTTTTTTGTTCATATCATATTCATTTATATGTTGATGTTAAAACTATTGTTAACTTCCAATAAAATAACTCGTACATGGAGCAGTGAGTTAGCAGCTTGACTATCAAACACAAGCAAATAATGTGACTGTTCGATTCCCACACAAGGCAATATTTTTTGTGTTTTTTTTTTAAGCTACATATTCTTGTTGTGAATTTACTACTTATTTCTCAACTGATTGTAAGTACATTTGTAAGCTTGACCCCTGAATTTTTTAAAAATCTCGAACAACGGTAATTAGTGATTCAGTCAAATAATAAGTAGTTATCGCTTTGCTCCAATTATACTTGCTGGCTTACTAGGTAAGTAAAGTTTTTGCTGGGTTGTAGTTCTGTCTATAACTTTTCTATTTATATAGTATACTAGCTGACCCGGTTCTAGGTTCATTATTATAGAAAATTCAAAAAAGTACCATTAGAATAAAGAAAAAGTACCAAAATGCTTAATTTCATGTTTCTAAGTCCATTATTATAGAAAATTAAAAAAAGTATAAGTGTAAATGAAGTATCCGCTTTAATTTTCACTCACTTAGGACAATATACGCTTAATTTCATATTTCTAGGTCCATTACTATAGAAAATTCAAAAAGTACCATTAGAATATATAAAAAGTACCAAAAAAACCCACACTTGTGCATTCCCACTCACTCCGGTCCATATATGCTTTATTTCATGTTTCTAGATTCATTGGTGAAGAAATTACAAAAAGTACCATACGAATAAATAAAAAGTACCAAAAAGTCTCCCCCTAGAATTCTCACTCACTTAGGACCATATATGCTTAATTTCATGTTTCTAAGTCCATTGTTATAAAAAATTCAAAAAGTACCATTAGAAAATTAAAAAGTACCTATAGTTCAGTTCTCACATTTTGGTATCTAAATATAATCCTCTATTTCTATCAACTTCACTCAGATACATATCAGCTAACTTTAATGTCGATAAGTGAAATAATTTAAAATATTAAAAAAGTACAATTAGGAGAAAAGTACCAATTTCCCTTTTCCTCCTTGAACAGTTTGAAATTTAAAAATATTCCATTTTGCAAAAATTGTTTATGCTACAGACATGTATCAAATGATTAAAATCTGTGTTAATGTGCCCAAGAATAAATATGTTTTAAAAAAGTACCAAACTGTTTATCCGAATTTGGCCCAATATACACCTTGGCACTCGAGTTCCAAATAACAACCTGTTAGTTAATTTTTCTATGAATCCAGGAACCAATGTTAAAAAAAAAGTTATCAAAATTGACTTAATAATTGGCAATAAAATTGATTTTCCCGATTTTATCCCCTTTTTTGTATCTTTTTTATCCCCATTGCGGTGGTAAAATTTTATTCAAGTAAATTCCTATATGGTGGTGGGAGCTCTTAATAAAATATTCGTATGTCTATGTCAAATTATAGAAAAACATATTTTATGAAAAAGTACCAAAAATAAATACAATTTTTATCCCTTAAGGGTTCGAATTTCCAAAAAGTACCAAACTTATATTTTTTGTTTTTTGATAAGTAAAGAATACGATTTTGTTTCTATGTTTATTGGTTTAAAATATAATAGGCTGCCAAAAAAGTACCAAAATACAGTTTTTACCCGTTTTCTCCCCTAAAAGGTTCGAATTTCTAAAAAGTACGAAACACCTGTCAGCTTATTTGTTAAATGGAGTAACATGCACTTTTAAGTTTTTTTGTATCTTTATTAGTTTTGAAGATATAAGGTTACCGAATTTACCCTTTTTTACACCTTAAACGTTCAAATTTCCAAAAATCCCTTCTTAGTGGATCGTTGTGGGGAGGGAGGAACCCAAAGTTAAAATTTCATGATTCTAGCTTCAGTCGTTTGGGCTGTGCGATGATGAATCTGTCAGTCATTCAGTCAGTCAGTAACGTTACTCTTTTATATATATAGATTGGAATTCAAGATTTTTAACGTTTTTATACCCTCTACCACCAAAATTGATGAATTAGGCTTTCAACACATAGTATACTACAGCAAGCTACATTGCTACACAACTACAAAGGCCGTTGGCAGCAATCGTCGCTCTGTAGCTAACTTATTATAATGAAAGCGATAACAAAATCGTAACCAGCTGACATTGACGTTTGTCATTTCGATACATTTTGTTCATTGTCACCTACGAAAATAGAAATTAGCAAGAGACCAATACCATTCCCCATGCCAAAGTTCTGGGCAGTTGGGCGGATTTACCTTCCGTGGTACAAAATTGACATTATTGTTTCGATACTACTCATGTGTGGAAGCACTCTGTTCTGTTTTAAGAAAGGTGAAAGGGTCCTACATATACTGTTTAATCATTTTGGAAACAGTGTGACGAGGAATCTTCAGGTCTTTTGATATTTTTTTGAAAGTTCACATTGATTTTTTTTTTAAATTTTAAACGAAATCACAGTTGAAAATTACTCTTTATTTTTTTATATTGTTAATAACTTCGTAAATACTGGAAAATGATCTCAATCTGTGTTCACTCATATTTTATATCAAAAACCGATTTTTAGTATAAAACACTTAAATATCTTGTAGATAAATCCGGGTAAACAGTTTGGTACATTTTATACCCTTCACCTTCGTGAGAAGGGTTTATATAAGTTTGTCATTCCGTAATTTCTACATTTTCCATTTCCGACCCTATAAAGTATATATATTCTGGATCCTTATAGATAGCATAGTCGATTAAGCCATGTACGTTTGTCTGTCGGTCTGTCTGTTGAAATCAACTTTCCGAAGCCCCCAAATAACTTACATATACGATTCATACATCAATATCTCCGGAATTCTTCAGACTCAGTTGATATTTAAAATCGAGAAAATCGGTCCACAAATGGCTGAGAACCTGGACAACCTCGATTTTTGACCTATATCTGGATTACTAAGTCATTAATATAGACAATATGGATATGTAATGACAAATATTTCAAAGATATTGCAACGACGTATATAAGACCATAGTTGGGCCTACAATGGATAAAAATCTGAAAAAATAGCCCGATTTTTTTTTTCACCAACAAATTTTTTTCGCTAAATATTACAAAAAAAAACAAAAAAAAATTTTAAAATTTAAAAAATACAAAATTTTAAATTCAAAAAAAAAAAACTTTTAAAAAACAATTCAAAAAAAAAACGACTGGAAAAAAATTTATTTTGTTTACCTAAAAATATTTAAAATTTTTATTTTGAAGTATAATTTGGTGAAGGCTATATAAGATTCGGCACAGCCGAATATAGCACTCTTACTTGTTCGACATTATAAAAGTTTATAGATTATTTGTTATTGTTTGATCACTTGGCTGACTCCAATTTATATATTTTGGGTTATTTAACACGTCTGTGCCCTTTGTAGAGCAGTGAGAAGTCAATTGGTTACTTTATACATCCCAGGAATATAGCGTGAAGACAATTATCACTTAAATGTCTCTAAGTAATCTAAAGTATAGTTACTGTAAACGTTTATTTTGTACTGTACTTTAGGAAGCAGTTGATTTACCCAACAGAAGTAATCTATTGGAGAGTTGTCGGCTGAAGGTTTATTAATAAGGAATCGGTTGTTGGACTGTCTATAAGATGTCTCTTTAACTGACTAGTTGAGGTCAATTAGTACCCGTACATGTTAAAATAACTAATTATTTAGCTGATAAAGTAACCAGTTAGGTATCTAGTAAGGTAATTGACTCTACGTAACCGGAATGTGAATCCAATGCGTTGTCTACTTCGGTCTCATTGTAATCCATAAGGGTCAATTGACCCCCCACTTAGGACATGGACGTATTAAAATAACTAGTCACGTAACTAGTTGTCATCCTAAATGATGGGTAAAAATCACTAGTTCGGAACAGTCTCCTAGAACTGCAGAGTACATATTCAATAGTCATATGTACTCGTATATATACATGTATTATGCATCATCTTAACAACAATTATTTTTTTGTATATAAATTATACAATAATTATAAATTATACCAGCAAAAAAGGCCTGACATTATTTTTTTCTTATTGCTTTTTTTAAATAAATTACAATTTAGTACAGTCAGAAAATCGAATTTGAAATTGCGTTTGAAAATTTTAATTGAGCGTTAGGTTTTTTTTTTTTTTGCAATAATGAAATTGAATATTAATTATATACATAAGTGAAATGAAATATAATTAAATTATTTAATTGAACAAAAAATTAAATATTTTTGAAAATAATAAAGAAATATATGAAAATTTCATTAATACTTATTTAAATTAATTGTTAACGTTAATTGCATGACGTTATCGATAAAGTTTTTCGCAAGCTTAGTGTGCAAACAAGCTAAGTCCCTGAAATAAAGATAAATAATAACAGTTTAGATGAATTGGTGTGGCGTCTTGTAAGTCCTTACTTGGGACCTATGTCAATTAACTCTGTAAAATATGTCAGATATTATCTTCTCTAGATCATTAATTTTCAACTGTTATTTCGATTTGGCATCATGCCACTATGGAAAGGAGGCCCTTGAGGCAAATTATCCAATTATCCAGAACTTCGGCCTGCGGAAAAGTATTGGGCTCTTGTAAAAAATAATTAAAAAACACAGGACATGTCCGATTTTAAGCGTAAGTGGACCACCTCGTCCAAAAATGTAACGGAAGCAACTATAAAATATTTAATGGGAGAATTTCCGGAAAAACAACATAAATTTATAAATACTCTTTGAGACTTAGCTCGTTTGCATACCACAAAATGGACTTAGTACTTTTGTATACCACAGTAAACATCGAAATAAAACGAAATAACGTTTTTTTTCTTATCAAACAGTATAATCTAACTTATTCTAAAGTTATGTTTTATAATCCCAATATTCATAAAAACTGGACTTAGAACGTTTAAACCCTAAGCTAAAGTTTTGTTTATAAAAATATGTTTTTAAGGCAAATATCATGAGCGATTTTTGGAATTTTCGAGAGAATTTTAAAAATTGGTTTTTCGAATATCGTATAACTGGATTTTTGCTGTCAAAACTTGTACAAACATAAATTTGTTTATTTTCAAAAATATATGACCGAGTAAATAATCAGCTTAAAATGTTTAAATGTTGAATTTGAAAATAAATTGCCAAACGATAAAAAAACAAATCTCACTGTGTTAATTATTGAATATTTGCTTTTTTATATACATTTTAAATCTCTAAATTAATTAAGTAATTAATGGTATTTTTCGCAAACAAAAACTAAAACAAATTACAAATTTTATTCTGTAAGGCATCAAAAAGGACAAGGTCAGATTTTGTTCAACATCATCTTTTTAATTATATATGTATTTGGATATTTATAAAATGATTAGACTTGTTACCAAAATAATCCAAATTAGCGTTACCATTATTTGTAACCGTTTTTAATTGTAACACGTATTGGATTAAAGAGTTCGTCCGAACTATATAAATAGTTAAGGTAGAATTTTCCATTTGTATTTCAGAAACTTCTAATTGTATTTCAGAAATTTCTAATTGTATTTCTCACTAAGTTTTATCTGGAAATTCAAACTACACCATTTCCAATTGTATTTCAGAATTTTCCATTTATTTTCCAGAAATTTTTATTTGAATTCCAGATTTTTCTATTTGTATTTCAGAAAATTCCATTGGTATTCTGAAATTCAATTAGAAAATTAGGAAATATAATTGGAAATTTCTGAAATTCTGTTAGAATATTCGAATTTCTGAAATTAAATTGGACATTTCTGAAATACAACTGGAAATTATGTAGTTTGAATTTCCACATATAACTTAGTCGAAACACTTTAATCATTAAATAAATGGATAAACATTATTGAATTTTGACGGAATATTTGAAAAATTGTACTTAAATTTAGTTTTAAAAAATTTACCGGGAATTCTCGTTATTGAACAGACTTATTTAATATTTCCCTTGAATCGAACAAGGTAGGGAAATTAGGAACCCTAGTAATTTTTCAGCCCAAGGAAACTGGCTAAAATTGGTCCACTATTTCACCTATCCCCCATACAAATGTACTCCCGAAATTGGACTTTATCGGTCTATACATTTAAATTATATAGGTATCTACATTTATATTCGCTATAAATAAGTTTTATATATACGGAATTCATGTCACCAAATTTTATTATTATCGGTCCATAATTGGTCATAGCTCCCATATAAACCCATTTCCGAAAATCACCCACGAATATAAATTATTGAAATTTTAAAAGAAAAATGTTTTTGCTTATTTACTTAGTGTAGGGTATTATATGGTCGGGTTTGACCGACCATACTTTCTTACTTGTTTTAATTATTTTTTGTTAAATCTTATTACTTGATGTATAAATGATATTAGCTACACTACTGTTAACTATTTTCAATTATAGAAAAGCATCATCATATATTAAAGTTATTTGTTGCGAAAACAAATGATAAGAAATTGAGATAATGCAGTGTATTTTTGTTTTCATAATAACGGAACAGTTTTATTTTTGAAATTTCACTCTATGAGGTAATGCAGTAAATACAATAATGCAGTAAAGTGTGTTGGCATGCACACAGTGCTGCCACAACTCTGCAGTTGTCACATACCAATACAAATTAAAATTTAAAATTGTTTATTTAAATTAATAAAAATTAAGTTCTATATCATTTAAGGTATTTATAGACGGCAATACTGAGTATTAATATTTGTCAAAAACTCAAGTATCATAATACAATTTCATCGTCTAAACAAAATTTGTATTAGATTTTCAAAAAATACAAACGATTTTTTTGATTTACGGTCGGTATTCAAAATTTGTTTAAAACAATTCAAACAATTTTCATATGTATCGGGTATGTATTTATAAAAACAAATAAGGCAAATAAAAATGTCAAGAAAATATAAAATAAAAATAAAATTTTCAGAAAAATATCAATCAACAAAGAAATATTGTAATTGTAATACTATCGTGTAAACAATAAATGTTTTTTCGAAGCGATTTTTTGAAATACCGACTGATTTTAATAATACTTTAAATTTGAAAAGTGTTAATACTCAGTATTGCCGTCTATAAATACCTTTAGCAATTATGTACTATTAAAATTTTCTCAATACTTAAAATATTAAGAGGTATTTTGGGAACTTTCCCAATTTTCAGATTGGGAATTCAATCAGATAAATCATAAACTGAAAATGCACTAAAAAAGCAACATTGCAAATATTCTTTTGTTGTAGAAGGATTCTACGGATTTATTATTTATATAAAATTAACAGGTTATTTACAATTATTTGTAAATTGTGTTAATATATGAAAACAATTATGTATGTAGATATTTTATGTACAATTAGACTTGCCACCTTTTGAAATTTCCAAAACGGGACACCACTAAATGATCAGAGAACGATGGAAAAAAACATGGAAAATGACCTAGCGTGGGTTATAGGACTTGCTGAGTACACTACAAATTGTGTCAAAAAATTTCAGAAACACCTTCAAATTCAGAAGTTATTCTGAAAAAACCGTTTACAGTGATGTTTTTCAACTTATCGATCTGTAACTCAGTCAGTTTTTGTTCAATTTTTATTTTTTTTTAACGTGTTGGGAAAAAAATCATATTACGCTTCAAAATGACATGCATTTATTGATACATTTGTAAGTTATAAGTATTGTTTTTGTTACGAACTTTTTTGATTTGAGTCGCTTTTCATTGCTTATTTTGATATGAAAGCTTATAAAAATTTATATCAATGTATAAAGAAAAGTTCTTAATAAAACTCTAAAACTGGTCTGTCCCGTCGAAAACGGGACGGTTGGCAAGTCTATGTACAATACTTACATTTTGTGATATTTTATGCTGATTATAAAACTCCTGCAATTCAGCGCCATTATTTTGCCACAATACATTATTGAAATAGTTTAAAACATTTTTTGAACTTCACTTATACTTAAACATTGTTTAATTTTATTTATTGTTTAGTATTTATTATTTTAGGATGCACACTTTTGTAATTAAATTATATGAATGTTTATTTCTATTTGTAATAGATTAGCACAATATGTATTTTAAATAAAAAACAATCATTAGTCAGCTGTTCTTGTTTACTACCCATCAGAGATGGGATTTGTAGCACAATTGTGCAATTTTTGCCACTTCGCATTTGATGAAATTCAAACCCAAGGCGAATTCATGCAAGGTGGTGTCAGTTCTACAAAAACAACGATTGGTCTTAACAAATGTCCAAAAATCGAAAGGAAAAATATAACAAATAAGTATTTAAACTTAATATAGTGTACTTAATTGAATAGTGAGGGCTTTAATTATTTATGTAAACAATAAATATTTTGTTAATAAGCTTAGAATATGTAGATATTTAAATATAAAAACAAGCTTTGACAGTTATTAGAACCAAAAAGCGAAAAAATATCAACTGTTTGACTGTCTCCACCTTGTATAAATTCGCCTTGTTCAAATCATTACTCCACCTCAGAACACATTTAAAAAGGTGACTGCGATGAAACAGCTGATTATTTTTTTATTCAGTTTGAACTGTCAATTCACTTGTGGTTGTTGTCGCAAATAATACAACAAACCCAAAAGCAAAAACAACAACAGGCAACTTTGACAGTTCACTTACCTTTTAACAAAAACACAGTACCTGTTGTTTTTGTATTTGTTGTAGTGATGCAGTCACCTTTCTAAGTGACTCCACCTTATATGAATTCGCCTTTCTATCAAATTTGAAAGTTGGGGTCTAAACAGCTGATAATCAGCTAGGCTAACGAGTACACCAAGGTGCATTTAATAAGGTGCCATCGGCAGCACAGCTGATTATAGAAATAACTCGCACAAATGTCAAACTACATATATAAAAAATATTCGCCCGTACGTCCGTATGTCAAACTCTATATATAAAAAATAAGTGAATTCGCCTGTATTTATTTCAATTCGCCACTGCTGTCACCTTGTTAAATACGCCTTGGAGTACACCTTTTATAAATACCTTGAACAAAACAAACAAGGCGAATTCATATAAGGTGACCTCATCCCTACAACAAGTACAACAATACAAAAACAACATACATTTTGTTTTTGCTTTCTTGCCCAATCTGTCAAAAAAACAGCTGTGTATAAAGCAAGGCGAATTTAATAATAAACTGGAATTTAACAACAAACCAGTGAAAGATTTATATTTATTTTTATTTATTGTTTTATTTCTTGTGGAGAATGGTAATATTATAGATGAAGAGTTCAAACGCGTGGTGAACAAAAGAAATTTAATACTGGAAGCCAAAAAGTGTTTGTGGCGAGAGATTTACTCGGCAAATTTCACTCCACTTCTTCCGACTTAGTTCATCTTTAGGTACGCGGAACAAAGTTCCACTTCCCTTTGGATATTTAAATTTACAATAAGTTCACACACGCATATTTTAAAATTGATTTTATTATTATTAATATCACTTTTTAAACTTTATGCTTTTTCTCACTTTTTAAATTTTTTGGCGCGCACTAGAAAGTAAACAACAAGCCAACAATTTTGACAGTTTGGGCAAAACAGCTGATGATCAGCTGGGCTAATGAGGTCACCTTATATGAATTCGCCTTGAAAACAAACTTCATGTAAAAGACTACACTGTTGCCAGATTTGACGATTTTTCTAAATGGATTTTTAAGAAATTGTGGGATGAATGCCCAATGCTATGTAAATTTTAAATAAATTATCCATATTATATAAAAACAATTAAGTGTGCTATATTCAGCTGTACCGAATTTTAAATACCCTTCACTAAAGAAAAAACAAATTTGATGGAAAAAAATTGTGAAAAATGGAGGTATCGCTACTTTTTTGGTAAGAAAAATTTTGGCCGAAAAATAAAAATTTTGAAAAAAATTGTAATATAAATTTTTATAAAAAAAATTGAAATTATCTCAACTATATGTGGATTTTAGACAAACGGACATGGCTATATAGACTCTATAACGATCCAGAATATAGTGCACACATATTATTGTCAAGACAAATTTGCCTGAGCTGAAGCGTTAACAATTTTGTCATTACCAATTGTCTAAATATTTACCATGGCAATTAATAATACTAATAAATGGATACAAGACTTGATAATTTTGTATCTTGAAAACATATTTTGGATTTATTAATTGTTCAAAAATTGTGTTGATGATTTTGAAATTTTTTTTCTCAAAATTTTAATTTTGTTTATTGATTTCATATGGCATCACTGCACTACAGTGAAAAACACAACAGAAAAAGTTCAACAAAACAGTTGATAAAATCAATTCGCAGCGAACGGTTGTACAACAAATACAAAGTTAAAAAAAGCTTTAATAAAAAATCAAACGCAATAAATAGTTGTTATTTATTATTGAAACTGTCTAAACAAATTTGTGCTTAATAACAGAAAGATAAAAAAAGAAATTTTTTAGTAAATCTTAAATTGTTTTATGGAAAATAAGACTTAAAAGTGTGAGTAGACATTTAAAATCCACGAAGAACCAAGCAATACCTAATACATTTATTTTTTTGTGTATAAATAATATTTATAAAGAAAAAAGCCGGTTCGTACATATATACAATAAGAAATACATATTGTTTGTATATAAATATATATACAGTATATATTTATTATTTAAGTATATAGATATGTATTACATTCAATAAGAAAAAATTATATATGCACTTATTATACAGATATTTGTAAAGTGAAAAGCAAACAATTTGTTTGAAGATAAAACATTAAGTTGTTATAAATTAAAGCTTAATATGGACCTTATAATTGATTGTTACAACAACTATGCGTTAATTTATTATTTAAACTGAATATTTATTAAAAATATTCCATTCTCTGTTTGAGCGCCCTTTTATGGCCAGCCCTTTCATGAGAAAACCACGTGTTAATTTTTAATTTTCTAGAAATTTCATAAACATTTTTAAAACTACTAAAAAACTAACTACATATATGTATATTTTAATAGTTCTCCATGGTTTCATTATATTGTTATTGTAATGTTCGTTTTTGATATTTCTGGTTAGGCACGTATACCACCACGTTGTTTTTTTTCTTGGATTATTATTTATTTTTCTTTTCAATATTTCTCTACCTTCTCTTACGCACACACATAATCATCCGTACTCTCTGTCCCTTTCTCTATGTTTACACTTTTTCCCTATCAGCTGTTTGCCGGCTGGAGTAGATGCTCCCTCAATTGTATACAAAACCCAAAGAATAACAAATAACCCAAGAGTGTACGGTCGAATATAAGATAAAATAAAATATATTTTAAATTGTAGAACTGCGCAATTTTTTTTTTTAATTTAAAGTTGTAAATTCTCCCAAAAGTTGAGAAGTTTAAAAATAATTTATTGTACTACGTTGAAAATTATGATATAACAGATTCAAAATCGATGTTCAGTTTCCTGCCATAGGTACGTATAGTGGGCACAAAATGTGGAATAACATGTCTCATTTATCTGGTTTTAAATAAATACATAGTTATGTATATATTTCATATTTATGTACTTAAAAAAAAAGAAAATCTTTGTATACTATTTTCTTAAACCAGTCAAATATTGTTGACCATAAAGCGCTTTTTTAATATAATTTAGGCGGGCAAAATATTTAAAATTAACAAATATCGAATAAGTTCTTTTTGGCATCGAAATTAAAAAAAAAAATTGGGGTATTCAAACGGTCTGATAAATAAATAAAATTATTTGTTGTTGTTTTTTAAACAAGATTTAATGGAATATAAATATTGAGACAAAACGGCTGGCAGATGTAATTAAACACCGTTTGAAGTTAAAGGTTCGAAAGAATTCTTAATTGAATATTCAAAATCAAATATTTTCTCTTCAAGCATTCCCAAAGAATAACACTATTCCAGTAATGTATCTGCCGTGTGTGGCCAGCTTAAGTCTGTTGTCAAAAACCTAACTCTTGCAACAACAAAATACATGCTAGTCAATCTATTTCGTTGATGTATCAAACATATGATTTGTTGTATTTTTGTTTCACAAATCGGAGTGTCTCGTCTCTATGTATAATTTCTATGACAAAATAGCTTAATACAATTTATTGAATGATAAATACCATAGATTAATACACATAGATCGGAAACTCTACAAAAACCTAAGTGGTGAGAATGTATTAGTAAAAAATATGTGAATACAAAAACAACACTCGTACGTGTGATTATTTTGAGTAATTTTTTGTTTCAGTTTTTTTTCTTGTTTCCACTCTATGTTTCACAAAAAGAAGTCCGGAGCAGTCACATTAGGCGAACGTGGAGGCCAATCAACATCACCATTTCAAAATTTCACGTAACTTTCTCATCGTCACAGTAATCGATGATTGATTTTGATAAAATGTTTTAACGATTAAAACACGTTGGTTTATCGAATATTATTCCATTATAAATTTGCCACGTGTCTACTTCACGGCTACTAAAAACACCCTGTACTTCGGGCTCTTTCACTTCGGCCGTCATACAAATGTTCTGCCATCATTGCCACTTAAATTGTATTTGGATTCATCCGAAAATACAACACCATTACCTTTCAGTATCCACCAGTTTAAATGTTCTTTGCCACATTGTATAGTCGTAGGCTCACTGGGCGATAGCAACCAATACTAGATTTTTGATTATTTATAACATCCCGGGGAGTAATTTTGTGGAATTTATTAAGGTCTCTTGCTATTAAATTATCTTGTCTTACTCCCAAACGTTGAGTTTTTAAAAATTTGTTTATAATTTTTGAAAGTGCTGATCTAGTATCAAAAATGTGGCTTATATGAAGTACAACATTGTCTAAAATGAACAACATCCATCCAACGACACGACAATGTAAAATTTATTGGATTTTCACCAAAATTTTAACTATTTCAGGTTAGTTATTTGTGGGGTTTAATTCTTATAATTTTCCTTCACCTTCTCGAAGGTAAGACGAATATAGTCTGATATTTTCTGGGTGCTTAACAAATTTGAAGTACTGTTATCCATTTTATAATATGGGAGTGTATTAACAAACATATATCAACATTTTAGGGGCCCATAACTTTTTAAATTAAGGGAGAGTCTGCGAATATTTATTTAAAACCGCTTTATTTGTCAACACTTTATATAAAATCAATGTTGTTGGATTTTGCACCAACATACTACAGAAAAGAGTGTTTGTCATACTCCATCATCGCTGACAACTTGTTTTTCTGTTTGCTAGCTTTTTAATACCATCCAGCATAGCCTATTTGTGGCATGTAGCAAAACATGTACATATACAAGATACATACAGTTTGTAAGTAGATATTTTTATGCACATCCATCCATAATCTTTGCTCAAGTACCACAACGAGTCAAGCAACCAACCAACATGTTTCTTTAACTGCAAAATTTCTATGTGGAAACAAATAATAGTTTCCATCACATCGAAATGCATACTCAACATAAAAAGTTGGAAAAAATTTGTTGGTACGTTCGTCTGTATGAAAGCGTTTCTGTGTGTGTATGTGTGTAGGTGCCCCTGTTAATGTAGAAAATAGCAAATGCAGAAAAGTTTATTGACTTTTTGACCTCTAAAACCACTTTAAAGAATACAACAAAAAAAAATCATGCATACACTCGTTGTATAATGTAATGCTGTTGTTGTATGTTGCCTTGCGCTATTGCAATCAAGTTTTACAGTAAAATTTCATGAAAAACGAATCAAATAACGATTTAAGAAATTAAATATACATATACCTATGTTTTTAAACGATTTTTTTGTTTATTACATATTTAGAATATGTTAATTTATGTTTAACTACTTTAAAGATTTCCAGTTGTGTATATTTTTACTTGTTTTGCAATTGGCCAAAGATGTCAGCAGTTTGGCAAAATATCGAGAATTTTTATAACCACAATTTTAA
This sequence comes from Calliphora vicina, assembly GCF_958450345.1. Taxonomy (NCBI): domain Eukaryota; kingdom Metazoa; phylum Arthropoda; class Insecta; order Diptera; family Calliphoridae; genus Calliphora; species Calliphora vicina. The sequence continues at coordinate 77,351,358 of NC_088784.1, forward strand.
TGCCAATTGAGGATTAATAATATAAAAGTCCAAACATAAATTGTAATGAATCTGTTTGTAGGACTCTCTTATAATAGCAGACAATCGAAATGTGGAGCATTTTTTAATAACCAAATTTTTAGTGAAATATACATAAGGCGGAAACTCTCATGTCAAAGACCTAACTCAGTTGTCAAAAACCTAAGTGGTGAGAATGTATTAGTAAAAAAAAAAACAATGTATAAACAAAAACAACAGTCGTATGTGTAACATTTTTAATTTTTTTTTAATTTTTTGTTTGAGTTTTTTTTCTAGTTTTCCCTCTATGTATATTTTCTCTATGGACCTAACTCAGTTGTCAAAAACATATATTTTGTTAATTTATTAGTAAAAAAAACTATGTGAAAACAAAAACAACACTCGTATGTGTGATTAATTTTAGTAATTTTTTTGTTTGAGTATTTTCTAGTTTCAAAAAAGCTATTTTATCACATTTTTGTACGTATCTTCTCATATCTAATCTGCATTTCATAGAGAGCTTAACATTAATTAATTAAATTTAAGCCTAATTCACTAAAATCTTAATTCAGAATTAAAAAATATTAAGAATTCATTGCCTAAAACCATTTACAAATGACTAAAACTCACAAAGCAACTTTAGTTCGGTTGCCATCCATAATCGACCCATAATTATTTGGATTCATTAAGAGGATTTTATTCGAATAGAATTCATTCATTGTTAAATTAGTTCATAATGGAATTAAGTCCTAATAAAATTCATTAATGTGCTGTTTTTCTATAGCCAACGAGCGCTTTGAGTGGAAGTTTTACATGTATTTTGTTTTTGTTACAATAAGAAAACACATGTTAAATTTCCACTCAAAATACTCGTTCGCTATAGAAAAACAGCACATAAATTTTCGAACGATTAAATTGTTAATTTAAATCAAATCAAAATTAAAATATTTTTTCTTCATTCAATTTTGTTTTCCTTTTAATCATTTACAAAATGAATTGAAAACTAGTAATAGAGCTATGTATATTCGACTGTTCCAAATCTTATATATGTACCCTTCTCAAAAGTATACTTTAATTTGAATATTGAAAACAATTTCTTGGTGAAACAAAATTTTTATTAAAAAATAGTTGGTAAAATTTTTTTTTTTTTTAATTTTGAATATTGAATACAATTTTTGGGTGAAACAAAATTTTTATTAAAAAAATAGTTGGTAAAATTTTTTTTTGGTGAATCGAATTTTAGGCGAAAAATTTAAAAAAAATTTATTTTCTTGAAAAAAATATTTGTTCCTATTTTGGTCCGAATTCATTAAACTGATTGTCAAACTTTTTTATATGCAGCTCAACCATTTGGTAGAAAATACATATATACAATTTGTCTTCATTCTATTTGTAATGGATTTGAATTTTAGACAAATTTAATCAATACATTTTTTTAATGGATTTGAATTAAAGAAAAATTTTAAGATTCAGTAAGAAATTAATTCTTTAATGAATGAATTCTCAAAGGATTGAATTCAATTCGTTTGAAGAACTATGGAATTAAGACAACAAATTAATTCATGCTGAATGCATTAATGGAGTGGTAAAGAGCTAAAATTTAATTTGATTCTGAAAATTTAATTAAGAATTAATTCTTTCGAATTTTTGATATGAGCTCTTCTTGAAATTATTTTCCAAAATTTGTTATTCTTATTATTTTCAAATCTATTGTTTTCGATAAGGTTTTTTAAATTGCTAATAATAACTTCAAAACTCTTCCAATTCCATGCATGCACTTTAGTATTTATATTTTATGTACTTGTGTTGTTATTAAACAAATTCAAATTATTTGTCCTTTAATGGAATTTTTCCGTTGATATAATTGTTTTAATATTTTATCGATAAAATAATTGGTCATGTGTTTAATATAAAATATTTTCATTATACAATGTGTATCTATGTTTGTGTATATGAATAAAGTATATAACAAACACCTGTAATAGATAAGATTTAAAAGAAATAAAAAAAAAAAAAAAAAAAAAACAACCTCTACCCTAAATGTACTAATAATAAAATGTAAACCCTAGAGCTTTTTTTCTTACCTCCCTCCCCCTTTTGTTTTGTTTTAAATTTATCTTAGTTACTCCCAGTAGAATTTTTTTTAGTACATTTTATCGACTAAATTGTTTATAGCGACTACTATATAGTACATTTGTATAAGTGGATGGATGTAATTTGTAATAATACCCCTACTTTTGTAATCGTCCTACACACTCGTTGATAATAATACCCAACTAATCAGTTTGTTTGTTATTTTTTATATTTACATTTTTTATGTATGTATGTTATTTATTTTTTATTATTAATATTTTATAGTTTTTTATATATTTTTACTCTTATGTACTCTCATTTATGTATACCATTAATTTACAGCAATAATTTTACTCTCATCTAAATTTATATGAATACAGTTTAGTGAATATTTCTAGCATGATTGAATATATTGTTATAGGGATGACCTTTGGTTAGTTTTCAAACACTTGATCTCTAAAAATTAGAGGACGACAGCAGAAGTTCGAAAAAATGTTTAATTCAATTTTCAAAATCAAATTAATTTTTTTTCTCTTAAGCATTCAATTAAATAATTCTTTATTTATATTGTTATATTTTTACATTTTAATAAAAAGGGTGGTTTATTTCCTTTAAATAAACCCTATACTTTCGATTGCAAATAAAAGCAGTTTAGTAGTTTAAAAAATGTAACAACTATTTATTTATTCAAATTAACACAACAATTTGTGCTCGACTGCAACCGCTGCCACTATTTATACACATCTTCCTTCCAGTAGCTTCATGTAAGTTTTATTTACATAATGATCAACTCAAAGCATTTATTCAATGTTGTATGTTCCACAGCTATGTTAATAATGTCCACAGTTATGTTAACTGCTGGCCGGTAAACAACATTGTCCACAATTAGAAGTGTCCAGAAATAGAAATGTTGAGCAACATGATGTAACTGAAATATTTTTAAGAATCATACGGGAAATATTTTGTTCAAAAATGATTGAAATTTTTTTATGATTTGCAGCTACAAAATGAGAAAATATGCGCGAAATTTACTGCATTTTTTTAAGAGAATTACACATCTGCTCAAAATAATAGATACACCAAAATTTATTTTTTAAAAACGAAAAAAAATAATGGTATATTGTAAAATTATAAAAAAAATTCAGTCGATTTTTATTTATAGTTAAAAGGAGAGTAAAAAACAAAAACAAAATATTTCATAATTAATAATAAATATTATAAAGTAAATTAAATTTCTTAAATTTCGAAAAATTTGGTGCTCATAATAATAGATATATTTTTAAAAATTCTTATTAAACAAAAGCTAATAAATTTTATCTTAAAAAAATTAGTTTATTATTAAGTTAAGCTAGTATCCAGTATATCCACCTTTGTTTTGTAAAACTTTCTCCACTCTTCTGGGCATACTGGATATCAAGTTCTGACACTTCTCCAATGGAATCTCGTACCATATTTTTTGCGTTTTCTCCCATAAATCGTCTTTATTTTTGAAAACTTCCTTCGAAAGCCTTATCTTTAATTCACTCTACAAGTTTTCTATTGGGTTTTAATCAGGGGATTGGCTGGGCCAGCTTAAAACAGGTACGTTATTCTCCAAGAACCAGTTTTTAACTAATCTTGAACTATGTTTTGGGTCGTTGTCCTGCTGGAATGTCCATATTAATGGCATATTTTCCGATGCATATGGAAGCATTACGTTTTCCAATATGTCTCTATACCCACTAGCATTCATGGTATCTTCTATTCGGAATATCGGACCAACACCATTCCATGAAAAGCAACCCCAAACCATTATGTTTCCCCCGCCATGTTTTACCGTCTTTTTTGTAAATTTAACGTGGAATTCTTTTCCTTTTGGTCGGCGTACATTTCTTTGGCAGTCGTTTCCAAACAAATTTATTTTTGTTTCGTCGCTCCATAAAATATTTCTCCATTTTTGTTCGCCTTCACACCCGGACCATTGTAAGTGCTCTTCAGCAAATTCTAATCTTGTCTTGATATTTTTTTGGCGCATTAGTGGCACTTTTCTGGCAATTCTTCCCGGCAATTTAGCTTGTAAAAGACGACGACGAACTGTTTGTGGACTGATTTCGTTACATAGCTCCGCAGAAATAGCTTTCGATGATATGAAAGGGTCTTTTTTAACCATAAGGACGATCAGCCTATCTGTTTCTGGACTGGTTTTCTTTGGTCTACCGCGAGTTTCTCTTTTTTGTTTTTTAGATAAAGCATTTTGGACAAAATGTAAAGATCTTCCTATGCTCTTTGCTATTTCCCGTAATGATTTTCCTTGATTTCTCATCGTTTGAACAATTTTTTTCTCATCTTCGGTACAATGATGATTTCGTCCCATTTTCTTCAAAAGAGTCCTATTTTTTATAAAATTGTTTCCTGTTTCACGTAAATAGGAACAAAAAATTGCACAAAAAAAAATTGTATATAAACAAATTACAAATTACTGATGTGTATCTATTTTTATGAGCAAATAATTTTTTGTAATTCAAATAAATTCGTTTTTAAAAATCAACATGAAAGCAAATAGTTGCCAGATTTTTGACTGACATGACATTGCCAGATAGAAATTTTAATAATATGATGTATTCTTAACGCTTGCGAGGAAATTTTCAATGTTACCGCCATTTAAATTTTTTCCAATTAGGTGTATCTATTATTTTGAGCAGATGTGTATATGCTTTTATGTTAATGGATGTTTAATGATATTTTTTACGTTTCAGATTTTGTTAATTCATCTTGAAAGATTTGATTATACAAACTAGTGAATGGTACGAAAAGCTAATAATCGATTTTCGACTTTTCGATCAACCATTTGCATTACGATTTTTACAGTCGATTAATCGAACCCAATAATCGATTTTTTAATAATCGACCTGCATTTTTGGAAACTATAGCAAATGACTCATATACGCTATAACTACGGATTAAAATCATATTTTGGAAGAGTATTATAACTCATTTATGTTGAGGTGCTCATTTTATAAACTGTAACGGCAAACATTTGACAACAATTTTATGGAAAAAATTTCGTAGCACTTTTTATAAAAATTTCTTAAGGTTGAAAAAATTTCCCATTAAAAAATGAGGTCCTCCGTGAATATTTTCCGATGTCAGCTGAAGATTAATATATTGCAAATTTTAATGTCAATTCTAAAAATTCTATTTCGATTAATCGTTATCAAAAATCGATTTCAGCATAAAAATCGGAGTATATAATCGATCACGAAATAAACGTTTTTAGACCCTGAAAATCGACCATAATCGTAATCGATTTACCATTCACTAATACAAACATTTTTGAACTAAATCAGTCGGTAATTCAACTATTAAAAGTTTGGGAAAAAAGCCATGTTCGATTAATAATAGTTATTAAAAAATTCATTCCAATTATGAATTTCTATTTTTTGTGTATTCAAGCGTGTAGAATTAATTTTTTTGAAAATCAATTCTTTATAGAATTAATTCCTTATTGAATCATTCAAGTTTTCTTTAACTGAAATCCATTACAAAATAGCTTAATACAATTTAATGATTAATTAAATTTTTTCCATTCAAACTTATTACAATAAAGCTTAAGACAACCCTTCAAATGTTGAATGAATTTTATTATGAATTAATTCAACAATGATTGGATTCTATTGAAGTAAAATCCTTTGAATGATGAATTTCTTATATTGGGAGTGGTTAAATGGAATTAATAGCTGAATTAAGATTTTAGTGAGTTAAGCTTAAATTGAATTAATAAATTCGAAGCTCTGGTCGAAAAATATTGGGCTGTGCCGAATCTTATATACCCTTCACAAAAGTAGAATTTATGATAATGACGAAAAACTATTTTTTGGTGAAAAGAATTGTTTTGTAAAAAAATTTCGATTAAAAAAAATTCAGGTTAAATTATAATTTTTCCGATTATGACCCATTGTCGGTCCGAATTTCTATGGATTATATACGTTGTTGAAAAAGTATTTGAAAAATCTACCATTATATATTTTTCCGAATTTAAATAGGAATCGAACCGGGACTAGAGCATTTATATTGATGTTTCAATTTATGTAAGTTATTTGAGGATTTCGGAAAGTTAATTTCAACAGACAGACATAAAAGAAAACAAAAAGTTGGCCAGTTGGAATTCCTTATTAGTTTAGATTATAAAAAAAATCAGTTTTTAGCGCTGCTACAAATTTCAACCGCTGTGTGTAGGGGCAAGGAGGGCGGTAAAACGACTACCACAGTATATGAATATAAAAGTCAAAACAAAATGAGGACAAATGTTGATGATTCTCTCTCTATTAAGTATTGTTGTGTTTTTTTTTTTTGTTTGTTATTTTCTTTTTTTTTATTATTATTATTGTTTTGTTTTGCTTCGTAATACTTTCTTAATTTGTACTCGGTTCTATTGCTGCTATGTAAAACTTGTCGTTTGCCGTTCATTTTGTGGTCTGTGGCGGATTCTTGCCGGTAAATTTGTGCTGAGATCTAAATATTCAAAACGTATTCATTATAGATACATTGGTCAAACAATAAACAACAAAACTAGAGTAAAAAACAACTAAAACTAAACTAAAAAAAAAACTTTGAAAACAACGTGTATTTTCATAAAAAATTGCGTAAGTTGTTTTTTTTTATATTTGTTATAAAGAATGCCATAAAATTTAAATATTTTTTAGTTTTGTATGTATGTATAAATTATTACGCATTTAAACAATAAACAAATAGTTATTAAAAATACATGAATTTTAAATATCAGCTACATAAATAATTGAGAATTTGAAATATTACCTTAAAATCATGTGTTATTTATTTCGTTTACGTACCTACATACATATTTAATTAAACGCAAATAAATAAATAAATTTGCCTTTCAATTGCGTTTTTAGAATAGAAAATTTGTTGATAACAAAATAATAAAAAATAAAAAAATGTAGCATCAAATGGTCTACATAAGTGTGTGTACCAAATACCAAATGTTTATAAAATATGTAGGTTTAGAAAATTAGAAAATTGTTCTACTTAAGTTACGATTTCTTTAAAATTTTAATAACATGTAACTTTAGCTTGAAATTATTAAAATCAATTCAATATTATTTGCTATTACATATTAATTTCATTAGTTTTTAATACGCTGTTTTTTTTGTAGTAACAATTAGCAGGTAAACTAAATTTTATTAAAACTTTTTTTTAAGCCAAAAACATTTGCTGAAAATTTGTAAAAATAATTAGCACTCGTACTCGTGTGAATTAATGTACTCAAATTTTGTATTTGTTTCGATTAGAAAAATCAGTTTATTATTACCCAATTTTGTTTACTTTTTTTGTTTTGGTTTCTTATCAATACTTATTATTTCAATGACATATAAGCCGCCGGCTATTTGATAAGAAATTAGTGGAACCCCTTGTGCAGAGTATATTGAAAAAGACAAGAGTAATGAAGTGCCATTAAAAACATGTTTTATTTTTCTAATCTACAGTATAATAGAATATTGTACCGTATTCGCTTAATACGAACTTTATTAACACTACCATAGATTACAAATAACTTCTCCACATATTCAAATTATCCAAAGTACCACTTGCAGTGAGTGACAATAAATAAATCAAACATCATAAAAGATACTCAGCCCTATCGGCAATAACATGTGAAATTTTGTTCCCATGAAATATCCATTTCCCTCGAAGGGAAAATTGCTATCGGGAATATCACTATTGACTTTACATTCACAATAGTTGATTTTGTTCGTAGCAGCTGTTTATTGTTTACAAAATTCCATCTAAAAATTTCACAACAAGGGGAATTTTTTCACGTGAACAAAGTTGATGAACGAAAAAAGGAAAAGGGAAAATATTTCATGTGAAATATTGATTCGCGATAGGGGTGACTATGAATATATTCGAATCCGATCCATTTTAAACGATGTTATGCCCTTAGTTTGAAGATTAGCACGACAATTTGCTTGCAACTCAATAAGATCTCAATCTCATAAGAAACGGTGGTAAAAGAAAAAACTAGTTGAGATATAGGTTTTCAGGACACATTATGAATTACGTTATGTTTTGTCATAATACTTTAAAAAACTATTTGGAAAATCTGGCCTTTAGTTATTTCAATATCTTAACAAAAGAAAAGTACTAATATTTGTATATTTATTTTTTTGATCATTTTTCTATTTGCATCGGTAACAATTTGTTATATTTTACCTCAGGTGGAAATGAAAGGATGAGAAGTGGATTTTTTTTGAAGGAAATAAATCCATTATCTATAAGATAATAGATAAAATCCGGTCTGTTTCGCTACCAGTATCGTAATGAAATAAAAAGTTTACAGTAAAAAAAAAAATATATGTAAAATGAGAGAGCTATTCGAACAAAGTATGAAATAACTGTTTACTTTGTATGGGAGGTGACTCAACCCCTGTACCGATCCGTCTCACTTTTGGTTAAACTTCATGCACTGATAAGAAATTGATTTGTATTAAGTTTGAAGACTGTCACATTTATAGTTCTGCAGGTATTCGAAAATAACCAAAATGTATGGTGCCACGCCCATTTTTCCAATTCCGCCCATTTTCAGCCAAAAAGCGGACAATGGTACCGAAGTAAATTTGTTTTGCGGCTTTCACAATAATAGATCACCAGATATTCCATAATTAATATTTAATTTTTATGGGAAGAGCCACGCCCACTTTAAAAATAAAAAGTATCCTATTGTTCCAGATATGAAGGAATATACGGTACAAATTTCAAGCGGATCGGAATATAGACGAGAGTTTGTAGATTATTTTAAAATAATAACTAATAGGTAATTGCGTAATTCGATTGCATTCGCCAGTGCCGAATCTTATATACCCTTCACCAAATTATACTTCAAAATACAAATTTTAAATATTTTTAGGTAAACAAAATTTAAAAAAAAAAATTTTTCAAAATTGTTTTTGAAAATTTAAAAAAAAAATCCAAATTTTTTTAAAAAAAAAAAAAATAAAAATCCAAAATAGTTTTTTTTTAATTTTTCAAAAAAAAAAATTTGTAAAACTTATTAGTGAAAAAAAATTATGACAAAAAATTTAGTTTGGTAAAAAAAATTCCGGTTAAAAAATATTTTTCCCGATTTTGACCCATTGTAGGTCCAAATTACTATAGCCTTATATACATTTTTGCAATGGACTTTGAAATATCTATCATTAGATATCCATATTGCCTATATTAATGACTTAGTAATCCAGATATACAGATCCAGATATACATATGTATATAAAAAAAATAGGCAAAAAATCGAAAATCGATTTTAAATAGCAACAGAACCGGAAGATTCCCGATATATTGATGTATCAATCATGTTTGTCGACATGGCTATATCGACTTCGCTATCTATAACGATCCAGAATTTATATACTTTATGGGGTCGCAAATGAAAAATGTAGAAATTACAAACGGAATGACAAACTTATAGATACCCTTGCCACTCATGGTGAAGGGTATAAAATTTGCGAACATCGGTATATTAAATCACATTTTTGCCACATACGTTAAATGGGCCAGAAAGTTTGTGTACAAATTAAACCTAAATTTCCATAGTAAATAATTGATAATTACTGTTGAAAAATGATTTTTGTTGATAAGGTTCGGTATGACCTTCAATAGTTTTTGTTATATTTGAATGCTTAACAGTAAGAAAAAATGGAGGGAAGTCCAAAGTGATTGAAATATTGTTACCGTTAAAATAACTTTACTTTTTAACTGTTTCAAATAAGTCTTCTTTAAAAGTAACAACAAATTGTAATAAAACAGCTGCGTAATAAAATACGATTAGTATTAAAATTTTTCTTAATTTTTCCATTTCATCTTTCTTAAAAAGTGTGTGCCAAAGATCTTTGAAATACAAACATTCTATTTCATCATTTAATTTATTAATATTTCACCCAAAGAATAACATTTCACCAAACAATGACGTAGAAATTTACTATTGGTTAATTTTTTTTTTTTTTTGTTTAAATGTTTATTTTCATTATCAAAAACACTTCAATGACAAATTAGCCGGCTAATCACAATAATACGTACATACATAATTATGTAGAACAATATGATAAGCGAGCAGGTGGAATACCTTTTTAAATAGTTTAAGATAAAATAACAAACACAAATATTTGTTTAAATTTAATTAATTTAAGCAAAAAAATGTAAACGGAAGATTATTAATCATATTTACATATTTTTTTTTTTAAATTTTTACAGATAACAATAGTTGAACTAATTGAGCAATTAAAACAAGACATTATCTAAAATTGTGTGGCGTGCCTGTAGAAATTTCAAATTCTATTTGACAAAACATTTTTCCATAAAAATCAAAAACTACAAACACAACTATCCTGTCAGGACTATTGTGGATAATTGAAGACAGCGCAATTTTAAAATAAAAACATTTATCATCATTTGTTTAAAACAATTATCAAACTGCATACGCAAATTGCGTCATGTCCGCAACTTCGACTAGTACTACACCACATCATCATACCGCAAATCCTAAACTACAACAACAGAGACAATCAGCATCATCCTACAATCAGCAGCAACAGCAACAACATCCCGACATAACAAAAGAAGAATTCGAACGGATATCGGAGGCTCTTAAAAAGGAAGAATTTCGTAAATTATTCCTTGATTATATAGAAGAGATCCAAGATCCGGAGAATCGTAAACGCTATGAAGAGGAAATCAAACAAATTGAAGCTGAACGTGGTGTTGATGTAGTTTTCATACATCCACAACCGGGTTTCGTCATTAAAACATCTCAGGATGGCAACCAGAAATGTTTCATCAACTGTGCCAAGAGTGAACATGTAGCAAAGCCTACAAATGAAATATGTTCGGATCCTAAGACGGGCTCACGTGGCCTGAGTTGGTCCATACCAATGGCTCAGGCACCGCCGCGTGATGATCTGGATAATAATAAGAAACGTTGTCGGGTATACGATGTTGTCTTCCATCCGGATGCCTTGTATTTGGCCGAACGTAATACATCATTTCATAAGTGCCTTGTAGATACAGCGCTGGATGCTGTTGAGAGAGAATATAAGGTGGGTAAAAATATTCTATATTGTTCTTAAAATTAATCAGACATCAATAATTTATTTGTAGGACTTTAATAATGTTTTAATATATTCAAATTTCTAAAATTACATTTCTTAATTGTCCACCCTTTATAGGTCAACTTAGATCGCGTTAACATCAAATTTCCCAAACTAGAATTCAAGGGTATTGCTCGACCAACTGTGATACGTAAATTGGCTAAAGATCCACCAGCCGAATGCGAAGAACCGCATCCCCTTGAAAATATTTATCCAGCTAAACCGTCGGACAATGCTGGCATACCCAAAGTGCTGCCGATGAAAACGATCGACTGTAGTACATCAACAAATAAATCATCTGATTATAGCACCCCAAAGTACACATTAAAACATCGCCATGATGTTGATCTCACTGAATACACACATGAATTAGATGCTAAATTACATGTCTCCACACCGCGTGAACTTGTTGTAGACATTGAATTGCCCCTATTAAATTCAAGCAACGAATGCCAATTGGATGTTACTGAGAAGGCAGTGTTCTTGTTAAGTGAACGTGCCGGCGCTAAATATCGCTTGAATATAGATTTACCGTTTAAGGTGAACGATAAGGAGGGTTCGGCTAAATTTGATGTAGACACGAGACGTTTGGTTATAACGCTGCCCGTGATACGAGCGAGTGTAGAAAAGCAAAGGCAAATGCATGAGAGCCTGCTACACTTGAGTCGTGAAGATAGTGGTGTCGAGAGTGATATGCGCGATGAATTGTTATCGAGTAATAGTGAATCGCCCGTAGAGGAAATCAGTTCAACAAATATGGAACATACATTGAACAAGGCTAGTGAAGAAATTTCCCTGAAACAAGAAGAAGAGGGTAAGTGTTAAAATATTCCATTGTAAAATTAAATCTTTAGGCAATGTCTAACTAGAATATTTTCATTTGAAATAATTTAGCAGCGGCAGAACAACATTTTCTACAATCAAATATTGATTACCAATTACCTGCCAAATTCGATTGTAATGTTTTGGACAATACCATGTCCTGGGTATTGCATGTACGCAACGTGCAGGAGGATTCACTGCAAATAAAACGTAGTGATAATATGCTACATTTGAAATTCATATCCCTCGGCAGTGGTTATTATCCCACACATTATTCATTTTATATACAGCTGTCCCCCGAGGATAAAGAGGCTAAAATCTTAGATGCCGATGCGGAAGCATGGGAAAATAATGTCGTTTTAAATCTACACTTGAATACAAATGTCGAGCGTTTGTCTAGCTATCTAGCTGGTTTAGATAGTGATCAATTACAGGAGTATGTAATACAGGAAAAGTTTAAGGTGGCTCATAAGTCCAGACAAAGGCAAAAGGAACAGTCTTTGGACATTTCAATAGAACGTTCGGAATGTGAAAAAACCGTGGAAATTGAAATAAAATCACGACCTGTCGAAATGTCTACTTGTAATGCCAATACTACAGAGGATGAAGAGGAATGTAATGTTGTGGGCCAGGGTGGTGAAGCTTCCTCAAATCAGCAGAATCAAAAGAAAGTTAATAAAAAACAAAAACGTAAAAATAAAAAACGTCGTTCCCTGTCCGAGTCCGCTTGTGACGATATAAAAGCATATCAACAGCAGCAACAACAACAACAGCAACAACAGCTGCAACAAAATTTAATAACCACTCCAGTGTCCGAAGCTAACGAAACCGAACACGATGAAAATGCTGATGATGCCGATGACGATGAAGAGGATTCTTCACCCGAACGCACCGAGAAATCTAACAAATCTCTACATGCCACTTCACTGTCTATGAATGTACCCTTAGCTAATAGCTGTAATAATAATAATTCCAACAACTCGATTATTGCTCAGCAACGCAAACAGCGAAGCTTCTCGGAATCTCGTGACAGCGCTATAAGCTTTAGCGCCGGTAGTTCATCGTACAAAGGTATTCTCAAGCATTACAGTCGTTACGAGCCGAGACCTTCAATATCTGATTCCTGCGATTCCATTGATGAATACTCATCATCAGCCTACTCGACTTCAGTCGATGGCATGACCAGTGCTTTCAATTCATTGCGTTTTTCACAATCGTTTAGTGATATACCGGAGGAGAATGTCGTTGGTCTGTCAGAAAGTTGCAAGAAGACGGTACGTTTCAGTGAGGTCATCAAGAAGCAGGTGTTTAGGTAAGTGATTGTAGATTTTTACTATAACAAAATGTTTTTATTGCAAAACAAACAAAAAAATTATTTTTTCATAAAAAAATTTAGCTGGAAAATGTTTTTTGTGTGAAGAATTTTTTGGGTGAAAAAAGTACATACTTTAGTGACATTTTTGTTATAACCTTCACCATATCCTTCTGTCTGTTGAAATCAAAAAGTCCCACAATGACTTACAAACATGATTGATACATCAATATGTCGGGTATTGACCTGTTTCGGTTGCTATTAAAAATCTAGAAAATGGCACAAAAAAATAGAACCATTTTTTTAAAAGTAAAATTTTTAATAAAGTACATTTTATAAGAAACAACCAATTTGAAGAATGTACAATTTTTAAAAATATATCATTTTAAGAAAGTACTATTTTAGAAAAAGTATCTTTTTGAAAAAAGTACCAATTTCAGAAAAGTACCATTTTAAAAAGTATAAGACGAAACCAATTTGTTGAAAGTAAAATTTTTAAGAAATTATGTACCATTTTTAAGAAAGTATCATTTCAAGAAAGTACAATTCCGTTTTTAATTTTTAGAAATTTACTTTAAAAAATACTCAAAATTGTATGTGTTTTTGGCATATTTAAAATTAATTTTTTGATTTGTTTTAAAATAAATCACTTAATTTTAAATTGATTTAAACAACGAACAAATTATGTTTAAATCTTTACAGATTAGACTCCAGCATCTTGGGACAACGTAAAAAGAATCAAAAACGTCGTGATCGCAAACAACGAGCTCTGCAGCGACGTCTCAGCGAAGGAGATTCGGCTGATTATGAAGACAATAAGGTAAATTGCCATTTTAATATGTATAATAAATTGTTATTTGAATAAATTAAAGGCCAGCTGAAAGAAAAATTTAATTTAAAATGTGTTAAACAGAAATTTGACTTATGTTCATTTGTTTTCATCTAAATTAACCAGTTGTTTTAAATTACCAAGAAAATTGTAAATGTATCGTACAATTGTATGAAAATAATGGGATCCATCACTAACGATACACAAACTTACGTAGTGACGCAGTATCAAATGACAGATTTAACTTTTTTTTTGCGTAAATTTTTTTTATTGCTACTTTTTGTTATTGTTTATGATTGAAAATTGTGTATGTTTATTTATTTTTTTCTTAAACAAAAATATGCAAATAAACAAAACAAGGAAATTATGGCACTATGCCAACATACTATGCTCTGCTAAACTAAACAGCCGGCCAGCTTAACAACCAACTGCCAATGGCAATTGAGGATGGTATTATTATTTTTTATTTTGTAATTATAATATACATATTGGCTTTGTTTTCAAATGTACTCTACATAGTATCTTTTTTTGTTTATTATTTATATTTCTTTTTGGTTAATTTGTTTGTTATTCATGATATATTTTTTTTGTTATTTTCATTCGTTATTATTTAATCGATTACAGCATTTAATTGCTGTAGGTTAGGTACACGATTATTTTATGTAAATGCTATAAATAGTTCTTGCTGTATTCTTTTTTGAATTCGAACACAATTTTATAGCTAAGAAAGGTGGTTTTAAATAATATGTATGTAACAGAAATAATCAACTAAGTCTAAAAGAAAGCAATGTACTCAGTACAACCCAGAAACTATAAGGAACAAATATATATACAGGCCTGTCACAGAATTCCATTCCGATCGAAAGTGGAATTAATTCCGTTGTTTGCTTCTTCAGAAATACTAAAACGAAAATTTCTTTCGGAAAGAAACCACTTTCAAGTTTCAAAGTGGAATTGATATTTCTTTGTAATTATTTGTTTTTCTAAAATTTTTAATCAGTTTCTGTAGCAAAAACTTCACTTTTGCTTTAATATAAAAAACACTGTTAAAAATAAAATCAGAAATACAGAATTAATTATTATTTTTGGAATTAATAAATTGTACGGAATCTGAAGAACATAAAACGAAATCAATCGGAATTGTAACTACGGAATTAAAACCATTCCGAACAAAATATGTGACAGGCCTGATAGTTACTGATTGTCTATTAATTTGGAATTCTGGATTTCAATTTGTTTTTTCTCACTTTCAATTAGAAAAGTAGTAGTGAGCTACTAGTTCTCTTCAAAAATATTATTCTTCTAATGAACAGCTTCTAATTAATTAATTCAATTTTAGCTTAATTCACTAAATTTTTAAATCTATATTTTTAATGCTATTCCGAAAATCGAATTTTTCAGCTTCATTCAAAGGCTTTTACTTAAATAGAATTCATTCATCGCTAAATTAATTGATAATAGAATTAATAAATAACATAAAGTGTTTGTTAATTCAAATCTAATACAAATTGTATTAAAATAATTTTTCTTCGTTCAATTTGTTTCTGGAAATAAATTGGAAAAAATTGGTTTAAAAGATTGAATTCTTAAATGAATGGATTCAATACATTTGGAGAGTTAAGTAATTAAGACAACGAATTATTTCAAGCTGAATGTTTTAATGGAATGGTTAAGAGAATATATTAAATTTGATTTTGAAAATTGAATTAAGAATTAATTCCTTCGTACTTTTAATCTGAAGTACTTTTATTCATAGAGATTTCTGAGAACTAGTTAGTAAAAACTTCTTGGAACCTGTTTTTTCATAAAGTGTAATTTTATAATAAAGTACAATTTTTAATTCGTACCATATTCAATAAAGTATTATTTTGATAAGGTTCAAATATTAAAGTCCCAGTTTTAAAAAAGTACTATTTTTATACCCTTCACCTTTGTGAGAAGTGATATATAAGTTTGTCATTCCGTTTGTAATTTCCACAATATAATTTTCCGACCCTATAAAGTCTATATATGTCCGTCTGTCTGTTGAAATTCACTTTCCGAAGCCCCAAACTAACGTACATACACGATTCATACATCAATATCTCCGGAATTCTTCCGGCTTGGTTGCTATTTAAAATCGGTCTACAAATGGCTCAGATATAAGGAAAAACCCAGGACAACCTCGATTTTTGACCTACATATATCTGGATTACTAAGAGCTAGTTTCTTACTTGTCAGTTAAACTCAGCTTAACACGCTGTTATATTAATCCTGAAACATATTTTGCCGGAATTTAACCAATGATTGTGTTTCTCACTAGTGGATTAATTTTGTTAGCATTGCCATACTTTTCAGTCAAATCACATGTTTATTCTTCAAATTTTTTCATATAAATATGGCAATACTATACATTTTATAAGAAAAAGCAACCGCGTTACATAACTTTTTTTGTAAATTTTAACTTTCTAAAAGAAAAAGCGACATAAAAGTATATAAAATGTATATTAAAAATTATATTGATGTTAATAAAGCAAATAAAAACAAAGAGCTGCTGTGCTGAATTGTTTATTTTATTTATTATTATTTTATACTCACCAATTATGATCAGTTAAACCTAGATTATATAGCATATAAACAATAAGTGAGAAACACAATTTTTAGTTTAATTTAGGTTTAAGCGAAGAATGTAGATTATCTCTATCCCAGAAACTAGCTCTAAGTCATTAATATAGACAATATGGATATCTAATGATAGATATTTCAAAGACCTTTGCAACAACGTATATAAAACCATAGTAAGTTGGACCTACAATGAGTCAAAATCGGAAAAAATATTTTTTAATCCGAATTATTTTTTCACCAAAAGTTTTTTTTTCGCTAAATATTAAGGCCCTAATTTTGTAAATCACGTCACAAAGTGATATTTATATGGAAAGCAAAAACAAAATTTAAAAAATTTGAAAAATTGGTTTTTGTTTTATATACAAATTCATAACAGAACAAACGCACCAAAATTCAAGCGTTGGTTTGCATTTCATAATTTGAAAAATTTGTATATAAAACAAAAACAAATTTTTTAAATTTTGTTTGTGCTTTCCATATAAATATCACTTTGGTGGCGTGATTTTACAAAATTTAAAAACAAAAAAAAATTTTAAATTTAAAAGAAATTTTTTTATTAAAATTAAAAAAAAAACAATTCGAAAAACTTTTTTTACAAAAAATTATAAAAAAAAATTTTGTTTACCTAAAAATATTTAAAATTTTTATTTTGAAGTATAATTTGGTGAAGGGTATATAAGATTCGGCACAGTCGACTATAGCTCTCTTACTTGTTTAATATAGTACAGTTTTTAATAAAGTACCATTTTTTAAAATGTACCAGTTTTATTTTTAAAAAGTACCATTTTTGATAAAATTACCATTTTCAATTTTTAAAAAAGTACAATTTTTTAAAAAAGTACAGTTTTTAATAAAGTACCATTTTTATCTTCACCATGACTGGCAAAAAACAATTTTTATAAATTTAAAAAAAAAGAAAAACACAATTTTGAAAAAAAATTAAATTTTGTTTATCTAAAAATATTTAAAATTTTTATTTTAAAGTATAATTTGGTGCATATTATATAAGATAGCTAGCTCTCTTACTTGTTTAAAATAGTACCATTATATAAAATAAGTACAATTTTTGATTAACTAACATTTTTAATAAAGTACTATTTTTATAAATTTTCATTTTTAAAAAGTACAATTTTTGAAAATACCATTTTTAATAAAGTATCAATTTTAATAAAATTTTTCCAAAGGTATATTTTTTTTCAAGATTTTCCCTTTATTTTTTAAAATCCTAACATTTCAAAGTTTATAAAACGTCTATTTTCTTTTATTCTTTTTAGCCCATGGCACCACTACCAACCACTTCACCAAGTGCTCAATATCTCAAATCGAAAAATAACCAACAAAATGTGGCCAACAATTGCAAAAATGTCAACTCCAATAAACATAAAACAACTGATAAAAAATCGAATAAATTACGTGCCAGATTGGAATCAGAATCTTCATCAGATGTGGATAATCATAAAAATTCAATGATGTTTGAAATGGACATGTAACCACCACAACAACTACAACATTCTCATATAAATATAATAATAAAAGAAACAAAAATTAAATGAAATCAAAACAGATTTAAAAATCTTCAATCATACATACCCACCACACCATTAAAATCATCACAACAATTACCACAAACAAACAAAAAACGCATATTTTTTCATAAACCATATAGAAACATAATAAACAACATTTAATTGTTTTAGATGATAAAATATGTATTAATTAAATGTAATTTTTAATTGTTATAGTAGTAGGGTAATATGTAGTTTTCTAGTAACATTCGAAATTTCGAATAATTAAATATTGCCTTAAAAAAACATACATACATTTTAAAACTCATGAAAATGAATATTATAAATTCAATACAAGCATGCTTATTATTATTATTATCATCATCATTATTATATTATTATTACTATCCATATAAATTGGCCTTAAGTTGAACAAATTTTATAAAGATTTTTTTAACCCAAAATTATATTATAATATTATTAATTTCTCGTTATGAAATACATATTTGTGAATTTACAATAAATTCTAAAAATTAAAATACACAAAAAGACTTATATATTTTAAATTGTTATGTTACTGCTTTGGAAAAATTATAAATTTAAATTTTGTTAACTTTTTATTTCTTTTGTTTTAATTATAAATATTTTTATTTTAAATTGTATGTAAAAAAAAACACTTTGTATTGCATTAATAATTGAAGAATTTGAAATCAATCTTGCATGCTGTGTAATATTAAGTTACTGCCTCTCCTTTTATAATTATATATATAAAAATATGTTTATGTAATATGTATTTAGAATTTAGTTTGCCACCACAAATATATGTATTTGGCTTTACATTGAGCTAAACATTTATATTATAAAACTATTTTCATTCATTTATTATTTACTATATTTCCTTATGTTTTATTTTTATATAACACATTCATGTCATAAAAAATTAACACATTTTGGAATTATTTCCTTATATAATTGTGCATGTTATTATACAGCAAGAGAACTTTTTTTTCTTATTAATAAGTTACTACACATACATTGTATATGATTTTCTTTTATTATTGTCAAATAAATACAAAAAAAAATTATAAAAAAATTAAAGATATGTATTTGTTTTGCATTATGCACTTTGTCCAATGTTTTTTATCCCTTCCAAAAAATAAGATTTGTCGAGTTCATCAAAATAGGTATTTTTTTGTGAGATGATTTCATCTTTGGAGTCAAATCTCTTTCCACCCAAACAATTCTTCACGATTGGAAACAAGAAATAGTCACTCGGCGCTAAATCCGGAGAATAGAGCGGAAGAGGGAGCATTTTGTAGCCTAATTTATGAATTTTTGCCATGAAACTGCGCATGTGTGTATCCGAAGTTATCATTCAAAATTGAAACCACTGAGCCATGTGAGATGCCTATGGCTTCCACAATCTCTCGCACTTTCAATCTCCGATTGGCCAACATCATATCTTTTTTTCAATTGTTTCGGGTGTAGAGACCTCGACTGGGCGTCTAGATTGTTCGACATCTTCCGTGCTTTTACGGACACAACGAAATTCAGTAAACCACTTTTTATACCATTCACCTTCGTGAGAAGGGTATATATAAGTTTGACATTCCGTTTGTAATTTCCACAATACTATTTTCCGACCCTATAAATATGTATATATTCTGGATCCTTATAGATAGCGGAGTCGATTAAGCCATGCCCATCTGTCTGTTGAAATCTGATGAAACTTTCCGAAGTCCCTAAATTACTTACATACACGATTCATACATCATATCTCCGGAATTCTTCCGGCTCGGTTGCTATTTAAAATCGAGAAAACCAGGACAAACTCGATTTTTTATCAAAAAGGGAAAATGATTTTTTAACCCGATTTTTTTTTCACCAAAAGTTTTTTTTCGCTAAATATGAAAAAACAAAAAAATTTTTTCAAAATTTAAAAAAAAAATTTAAAAATTAAAAAAAAAATTAAATTTAAAAAAACAGTTTGAAAATTTTTTTTTCCAAAAAATTAAAAAAAAACTGGAAAAAAAAATAATTTTGTTTACCTAAACATATTTAAAATTTTTATTTTGAAGTATAATTTGGTGAAGGGTATATAATGGGTCGATTATGGATGGCAACCGAACTTCAGTTGCGTTGTCAGTTGCCTAAATGGTATTACATATGGCATCTGGCAGCATTGTTTTTTGTTGTTAAATTGGTGATTGCCCTCTGGCAACGCAATTGAAGTTCGGTTGCCATCCATAATCGACACATAAGATTCGGCATAGCCGAATATAGCTCCCTTACTTGTTTACCATTGAAATTGATGGTGCCGTGGGAACTCTATCAAGCTTAACCTTTATTTAAGTGATGGATTTTTTGCCGCAAAAAATAATGCATAATGAGCATACGAAATTGACTTTTTTTCCAATTTCCATCATGTCACGAGGTAGTCTGTTTTCAATGGCTGTCAAACACAAAAGCAGCTTGTTCAAATTTTGACAGGAGTTCATAAAGTCGAGAACTTTTTGACCCACCCTTTTATAAGGAGTTAAATACTTCGAGATTTAAATTTTTGTACATTATTTTAATTGATTCGAGACGAATGGAGTGATGGGTAGATTTTTAATAGTGGCCGAGAGCTTAAACTGACAAAGATTGATGGTTAATAACAGACAGAAAACGTCTCTGGAGACATCCTTTTAGTAGTAACTTATTGGGTACGTTAGAATTTAAGATGCACAAAGCTTTAATAACTAAAAAAAATAATTGTTGGTTTTGAGTCAGAATGATCCAAATTTTAAGTTAGCGAACAACATCTCGCAATTAAAGAGTGAAAGGAATATGTATTTTTTTGTGTCTCTCTGGATGCTCTGATAAAAAGATCACGTACATTAACTTATCTCAGTTTCAAGCACATTATTAGGAGATTGAAAGATTACTGACGCAGCAGTTTGTATATAATATAGTACATATTCGATGAAATCATTAGGTCGATTTAGTGTAGTGGTATAGAAATTGACCACAAAAATTTTATTGAAATTAATCGTGTAATATATTGAATGCATACATTGTTATCTACTTAATTTTTTAACTACATTTTATGTAATATCTAATACTTATTATTTAATTTGTACATTATCATTACTGCAATACTTTTCAATAACAAATTCTTTAATTCATGCACTAATTTTTAAAAATATACACCATATTTTATATTACTAAACATAAATTGAATTAAAATCTTGCCTCCACTAAATTCCTAAAATGCATAATCTGCTGCAAATCCCGACGTTTAACTTCCAATACATACAATACGGGACAATCCAGAGAACCACATTTTAGATCTCCCACCCGACCACAGCAGGCCTGACATATGTGTTGTGTGGAAAGATAAGAACGTTCAATTTTAGAAATTTTCGATTGTAATACAATCATGGAACGCGTTGAATTCTGACTACATTCCATACAAATACCCTGTTTCGTTTGGCGGCCGCAATCAACAATACAATTTGTGGTGGAGAAAAATTGGGAAATGGTACTTTTCTTAGATTTGGAATTGGGACAGGAAATAATCTCATTGGCAGTGGAGAGAGCAGGTGTTAGCAGAATTTTACGCGGTAAATTGGCAAACCTTAAAGAAAAGAAAATACAATTTAAAATTATACTAAAACATTAAAGGGCATGCAAATGAAAACTTACCACTCATTGACATCAGCTCCAATTAGCAAAAGACAACGATTTAAAGGCGGTATTATGGCTTTCGTTATATAATAAACGGCATTGATTTTTAGGCCCTCATCGGCCAATACATCATGTGGATGACGCACCATACGTATTAAAGGCACACCCGGTGGTCCATTTGTTATAATAAATGGCACTCGTTCACCGCGGCGAGGTATGCGGCGTGGATCAGTTTGTATCCATTTTCTAAAAAAATTTCAAATAATTTATTGTTGTTGATTTTGAGGGAGAGAAACTTTTTTCTTACCTAGTTAACTCTAAGGCGGGTACACACGCCGTTGGTCGATAACCATTGATACCTCTAAACTCCTTAGCAAATATTAAATCTTGTAGATTTGCCCGACCAGATAATAGTTTGGTAAATTGTCTACAAACATAATGTTTCACTTGACTGACATCGGCAGTTTCGAAAAGAATACGCAATACTTTTTCTAACATCTAAAAAATAGAAATAGATTATGGTAAAGTTATGTATTCATCAAAGTAAAATTTGAATAAAATATCATGTAGAAGTAGGAGTGATAACTGGTCAATTGGAGCCTTCATTGGTAAATGGGAAATTTTAATCTTTGTTGTCAAATCTCTTTCCCCCGTGGCACTTCTTCAGGTTTGGTAACAAGAAATAGTCACTCGGGGTTAAATCCGGAGAATAGGGAGGAAGAGGGAGTATTTTGTAGCCTAATTCATGGATTTTTGCCATGGAAACTGCACATTTGTGTACCCTCACCGGAAAACCCGGCAGCCATCTTACGGAAAGCTTTCTTATACCTAAGCCTATGGCTTCCACAATCTCTCGCACTTTCAATCTCCGTTCGGCCAACACCATTGTGATATTTTTGAATTGCTTCGGTTGTAGAGATAGGGCATCCAGAACGTTCGTTCCGTGCTTGTAATTTTTAATCATTGAAATTGATGGTACAGAGTTCCCGTGCTTGTAATTTTTAATCATTGAAATTGATGGTACAGAGTTCCCGTAGTAATTATCAAGCTTAGCCTTTATTTGAGTATGCAGACGAAACTCACCTTTTTCCAATTTCTCCTCAATTCACGAGGTATAATGCTATCAATGGCTGTTAAACTCAAACTACATGACGCAGCTTGTTCAAATTTTGACAAGAGTCAACTGACAGATGCCTGAATTTAACACTCTTCTACCCACCGGATCAAAGTTGGCATAATTCGAAATATTGGAGCTTAAGAGCAATGCAATTTATTGTTGGGGGATTTTGAACTATGAATTCTATTATGCGAAACAGGAATTCCAAATTATTTGCATCATTCCCTACTTTTTATAGTAAGGAGTTTAATAAGTGATAACCTAATTTCATATTATAGTAGATTAATGTTGAGATGCCATGGAAGTTTGCGGGGTCAAAATAAAAGAAATTGTTTTTGAATGGATCTCTTTATATGGATTTTGTATTGTGGATAACAGGCAACAGAAGCATATTCTGAATTTTATCTCACAAGTGACGTGAATAATCATTAAATTCTTTTCCCATCGCTTGATGAAACCTAATACTCCTATGGCGTTATAAATAGTCTGCGAAATGCTTTATTAAAATATTTAAGAATTCCGACCAATAAATGTCGAATGCTTCGTAGCTTACTAGTAAAAAGCCACATTCGAATAAGCACTCACTCGTTTACAAATGCGAGAATTAGTCTTCTGGAAAACATGAGTAATTTATTTCGGTGATAAATTTGACAAATTTTTCTTTTTTAATTTCCGGGAAAGTTTTTCCGGTATGAACTTCAACCTAATAACCTCCTAAAAAATAATAACTTTCTAAGCAGTCTGCCCTTAAATTATGAATAATGTGCCAAATAAACTAATTCAAAACTATAAACATACCTTAGCTACAACAGGACAGCCATCTCTTCTAACAGTTTCAATACCCTTGGCTTCATAAACGGGTTCCTTCTGATCTGCAGTCTCATACATATAACCAACATAACGTTTTTTGGTCTATAAAACAATAAAAATATTCCATCATCAGCATTGTACGCAGTAAAATTGTTGCTAAAATATGTATACCTGTAATATGCAAGGCTGATAGACTTTCTCTAGTTTCAATTTAACCGGATGAGGATTTTGTTTTGTTACAGCCTCAGCAATTTCCTCGCCAATACGAAATGCTTCGTCACGATTGCGTCCTGGAACTAAAACAAACATTGAATCCGTATCACCATAGACCACTTTAACATTCCACTTGTCATTGGTTTCCACCATTTTAATGGCACGCTCTAGAGTCTCACGACCCTTGGAAACTACAGTATCACCCACTTCAACAGCCGGCATACGACCACTAAAGTTGGCCGCCGTATAACCATATGTAACATTGGCCATAAGTTTTAAGCCCAGCTGGCGAGAATGCAAGATTCGCTGTAAGGCTGAATTAGATTTGTGCAGTTTCATGGATTGTTTAACCATTTGGCGGGTATCCAGAATTTCCGTTAGCATACGTGGTAAAATACCCTCACGTACCGAAGATTTGACAAAGACCACGCCACAGGGTGATATGGTAATGAGATCACGATCAACCAATTTACGTAGCATAGCAGGAGAGACGCGTAGTTGAGAGGCACCAAACTCAAATGGTATTGATCTAGTATTTAAACAATATAATAATACATTTTGCTTTACATTTTATAAATACTTACTGTCCCAAATGTTCTACTCTTCCCAGACAGGTTGAGAAACAATAGTTGTATGCTATTATCATACTCGGATATAAACTTTGAAAATCCAATACTATCAAAGGATCAGCATAAAAACGTGACTGAGGTTCCATAATTAGGGCCAAATATTCGGGCGCCCTCATATGTGCTCTCTGCTGGACGCTGGGCGATAAAGGTACTAAATTTTTAGGTTTAGCAATTCTGAATAATATATGGTTTAATTAATATATAACTTTCAATTGTTTCGTGAACATTTCCATTACCTTAACATCATACTTTCCACCCGAAATTGCGATCCTCGGGAGAGAACTTCATAAAATTGTATACCTATTAATTTTGCCATTTCACTTGTTCTTCCTATTAAATCTAACTGATCTAATAGTGCTAATGTGCCCCGTACTCTCTCCAAATAATACTCAATAACAATCCAGCGAGAACAGGGAGATGAGAACCATTCAGTTAAGGTTCGATAATTATGCCACGGGCAACGTTTGTGCATAATGTGATACATGACATTTTCAAAAGTGTAGGAGGTCAAGGCAATTTCAGAACGTAACAAACGCCAGACATCTAGTAATATACGTCCACAAAGTTTCATCTAGTTTGTAGTGGGAAATATTAATTAAATACTTGATTTTCTTAGGAAAATGTGTTTTAGAATTTTAAACTAAGCATTTGGGAATTGTGTGTCGATTTTTCAGAAATTACAGTTTTTTATTTGTGTGAAATTTTGAGTTAACACGTGATCAGTCTCTTTTTGGTCACAGAGTCGGTTGTCGAAATGAAGAAAACATACGCAATAATTGAGAATAACAATTTGAATAAAACTACATTCTAATTTTATTCACTTACCTCCACATCCAAGTCCGTAAATGACTCACGATCTTCGTCAACAAATTCTCTCATTTTCTGCGTTGGAACTCTAGACAACAGCGGTGCTATATTCAAACACAAATACTTGGCACGCTCGATAACAAAACCCCACGAAGACATTTCTATTTCATAGCCCGCATAAATATCAGGATCCCAACGTGAGCACAAACCCAATAGAGCCTCTAAAGCCTCAACTTCTGTTTGGACTACGGTAACCTCAATGTCTTTATCAATGCCATGAATGCGACCCTCCTTGGCCACAATGTCACGAGAATCGTGTACCATTATATAGCCACAAGCTTTGCGGGGTAGTTTTTTCTCAATATCCATATGATCGTTGGGTATACTATTTTCTATGGCGTAGAATAAGCAACGAATCTCGTCTAGTTCTGGATTGGGAAATAAATCATCTCGTGTGGCCACAAATACTTCCAAAGTGACAATCGTAAGATAGTTGAACTTGAAGTTAAGAGGAAATTAAATGTTAATTCTAAAGAAGAAAACAAAGAGTAAGTTCGTAAATGCAGTAACAGAACATCACTGCCACAGTGATATACAAATAAGATGCATTTACGAATGTTTGTAAAATATACCTCTACATCTGCCTTGGCCTGTTGTAAATTCTCTAAAGCCACTTTAAAACCGAAAGAATTGTTTATGGTAGAATTCTCTGATAAACCACTAATAGTTACATCAGTTTCCTTTAAGTGACGCATGAAAGATGAACGCTCCAACTCAGCTAAGGCAGTTTGACTGGTCACACTTGTTTCACTACCCTGAGTATTAGGCACAATACTCTCTTGACTGTCTTTACTCTCTTTAACATTAGCTAGCTCTTGTGAGCTTTCTTTGGAAGCAGATTGAGTTTCCTTTTCAAAAGCTTCTTTAAGTTGTTTATTCAGTGAAACACGTCTCAAAACTCTACAATTGTTACGTTTTCTTAAGGAAATATCACGTTTTAAGGGGATTTTTTCTAAATGTCTGCTTACAGGAGTAAAACTTTGTTTAAGCTCTTCCTTCATGTTCCGCTCATATGCCACAGGTGTTCCTGGTGTTAGAGGCGTTAGCGTAAGGCTTCTTGAAGAACAATCTAAACTATTATCAGCATCCTCACTGTCAGCATCTCCATCACCAGCATTCAACATCATAGTTACTTTTTGTCGACGAATCTTAATTGGACTGTCTTCTTCAGGGTTTTTCGTTTTTAATTCCTCCAGTTCGTCTTCTTTATTTTTTAACAACTCTCTAGCCTTTAACCATAACTTAACTTCTTGCCTAGTGGGAGCTTGCATTTTGGGTGTAATGGTTACGGATTTCTGATTGGCAAAATATTCTCGTATCCGCTGTGAGTTACGATATTTATTCAACATTTCTATGCCACCGAGTTTCATCAGTTTTTCACGTCTCCAAGCCGTTAAACCCTTAGCATCTGAACCCAAAATACTTTGAAATTCTTCTACATCATTCAGTTTATTACCAGGTATCTGAAGTATAGTAAAACCCAGCTCCTTATGTTTGGTTATATCATCCGGATTACTGTAGAAAGGCCGTTGAAATTCATATTCTGGTAATTGAAATTTACGGCAACCTTTTATGACTTCTTCCCGGCTGGGAGGCAAATCTAGCGGGGTTAAAATTAGTTTTGATTCTGCTGTTTTGGGCGAATGGTTACTCGAAGAAGATAGTGCAATAATGCTCTCAGATTGCAAAGAATTTGACCTAGAGGGAGTTTTTGATTTATGTAATTCAGCATTGGTTAAGAATATAGGACTGGAATTCTGGGAAAATAATACTGGACTTTGTAAACATATTGATTTACCAGAGAACCGTTTAAATGTTTGGTGTTTATCATTTTGTAATGGCGGCGTTTCTGTAATTTCTTCATCAGAACTTTCTTTGGTTTGAGAGTTAGAAAAAATATCGAATGATGGAGTTTTTGTTATATTTTCAGTGGTCAGTTCATTGCTGGTGGAGTTCTGTTCAAATTGTAAATGTAGTTTTAATGCATTTTGTAAATTTTCCAAATTTTGTGAAATTGGTGGAATATTATTTGTTGGATTTTTTTGAAATTCTATTTTGTTTTGAGAAATTTCATTATTTTCTTCAATTGGGGAAGCTTCAAATGAAGTTGCCCTTGCTAAACTTTCATTGGCTGTTATATGATTTGTAGCAGACACAGCTTTTGCAGTTTCTGTTTGGAATTCTAACTTTAAAGTACATTTAGAATTATCTACTTTGCTTGAAACTGTATCATTTGTTTCTGTTTCTGTTTCCATTTTATCTTTTGATTTATCCTGAGGATTTAGAATCTGTATGCAGTTTTCTTCTAATTGCAAATTAATTTTTAGGTCATCTTTTAATGTTTCTAATTTTTCGATATTTTTTTCTTTATTCGAATTTTCGAAATTGTTTCCTCCACTTTTAATTTCATTTTGTCTCTTTTTGTATCCTTCCGTTTGTGGTAGTTTTCTTAATTTCACTTTACATTTTTTCAATTTTAAATGATTTGTAACTTCTTTAGAGTTCGATGTAGTTACTTCAGTATTTTCTATAACATTATCAAATTTGGATGAATTAACCGTTGATGTAGTATTGGAGCTTGAATTAGTTTTAGTTATCTTTCTACGTTTTGCCGAACTAGAGACTATAAAACTACGCCTTAGTCTTTTTAAATTTGGTGTTTTTCGTAAATTATTCATGGGCAATTCAGCTTCATTATCAGAATCTATAATTTCTTCTTCGGATGTAATTTCTTCCAAGTTTTCGGAGTTGTTTACAGAAGTTTCAATAATTGTACTTGCAGTTTCTTTTGAATTTTCTTGTAATACCACTTTCAAGTCCGGCTTTTCAATGGTTTTAGAATTTTGTATTTCTTTTCTAGACGTTTTCAAATGTCTTTCATTATATGTTGTTAGCTTTTTAACTTGTAAATTATTTGGTAGTTCAACATCATTGTTTTCAATTCCAGCAGTTTGAACATTTATTTCTTTTCTCCTAGACGGTTTTAGCTTTTTTAAATTTTCTTGTTTTTTATTACTACTTATTGTTGCAGCTTCAACCATTTCCTTTTTCTTTTGTGCTTCATTTGAATCTTCATCGAGTTCATTTATTTCGTTATCTTTATTATCAAAACTGTATACTTTAAGCAATTTTTCATTTGTTCTGCGTGGTGTTAAGGCACATGTGACATGGGTTTTATCTAAATTAACCAATCTTTTTGAACGTCTTCGGCTGGAGCTGCAAAATAGTTTGAGAAGTTTAGAATAGAAGATTAGACACATCAAAATATTTGTCGTAGACCCACATTAGTATACATATATATTCTGGGTCCTCATAAGATTCTAAGACGAACTAGCAATGTCCGTCCGCCTGTCTCTTTAAAACACGATAGGACCCAAACGAAAAATTTAAGCCAACTAAATTTTTGACAAATACTCTTTGTTGATAAGGTATTAAAAATGGACAATAGGTTCATGATTTCACCTAGCCCCCACACAAATGTTTCCCGGAATACTGGGTTTTGAATTAGCCCCTTGATATTCTATTTATTTATTGTATGTATCTTCAATTTCTTAAAAAACTAACAATAAGTATTTTATATCTTAAATATAATAAATATTATTTAAGTCCAGTCTGTACCAGGAAAAAACAGCTTGGGTACAATCCGAAGAGAACAATTTTTCGGCTCTCATCGGTGTACGAAGACTTATTGGCTAACACTAGCTAAATAATACAATCCGAAGAGATAAATCATTCAGCTCTAGGTCGGCTAACGACTAATTATGAGAAAATAACAGCTATGGGTTTAATGGTTTAATGCGGCTAATGCTCGCTTCAAACGAGCTTTCAAACGAGCTTTAGCCGCTTTAAACCATTAAACCCATAGCTGTTATTTTCTCATAATTAGTCGTTAGTCTGGCCAGATTTCAGCAGCACATAATAGATAGTACCCTTTTGGTCCCACCAAATACAGAACATTACATTAGCGCCATTGATATTTGGCTTACGTCGATTCGATTGGTTGGACGGGCTTTCCATACGATCCGTTACGGTTCAGGTTATCGTAATGGATCCATTTTCCATCGTAAGTAATGATTCGGTGTAAAAATGATTTGCTTTTATAGCACTCTTACTAGTTCAGTTTTATTATATTATTTATAAGTTTGTAATTCCGTTTTTAATTTCCATAATATAATTTTCCGACCCTATAAAGTATATATATTCTGGATCCTTATAGATAGCGTAGTCGATTAATTCATGTCCGTCTGTCTGTCTGTTGAAATCAACTTTCCGAAGCCCCCAAATAACTTACATACACGATACATTAATATCTCCGGAATTCTTTCGGCTCGTTTGCTATTTAAAATCGAGAAAACCAGGACAACATCGATTTTTGACCTATATCTGGATTACTATGTCATTAATATAGACTATATGGATATCTAGTAAGTTGGACCTGCAATTGGTCAAAAACGGAAAAAATATTTTTTAACCCGATTTTTTTTCACCAAAAGTTTTTTTTCGCAGTTTAAAAAAAAAAAGAAAATCGGTTCACAAATGTCTAAGATATAAGGAATAAACCAGGACAACCTCGATTTTTGACATATATCTGGATTACTAAGTCATTAATACAGACAATATGGATATCTAATGATAGATATTTCAAAGACCTTTGCAACGACGTATATAAGACCAATAAGTTGGACCTACAATGGGTCAAAATCGATTTTTTTTCACCAAAAGTTTTTTTTCGCAGTTTAAAAAAAAAAGAAAATCGGTTCACAAATGTCTAAGATATAAGGAATAAACCAGGACAACCTCGATTTTTGACATATATCTGGATTACTAAGTCATTAATACAGACAATATGGATATCTAATGATAGATATTTCAAAGACCTTTGCAACGACGTATATAAGACCAATAAGTTGGACCTACAATGGGTCAAAATCGGAAAAAATATTTTTTAACCCGAATTTTTTTTTCTCCAAAAGTTTTTTTTTTCGCTAAATATTAAAAAAAAAATTGAAAAATAAAAGTTTTAAATTTAAAAAAAAAATAATTTTTTAAAATTTAAAAATTTAAATTTTAAAAAATCCATTCGAAATTTTTTTTTTACATAAAATTAAAAAAAACAAATTTGAAAAAAAATGTTGTTAACCTAAAAATATTTTAATTTTTATTTTGAAGTATAATTTGGTGAAGGGTATATAAGATTCGGCACAGCCGAATATAGCTCTTTTATTTGTTTTTGTTTTGCTTTTAAACTAATTATAACAAAAATTGTTTTAAGCATAGATTTGAATTGAAGAAAACTTGAATCATTAAATAAATTTTATTAAGCTAATTTGTAATGGATTTGAATTAAGGAATATTTAAATGATTAATTTAAACAAATATATCCAAAAACTTTACCTGGTACTTGCAGTCACCGGAATAACATGATCTTCTACATCAGTATCAACCGATATACTTTTACGACGTATATCGGATAAAGCCAGTTTTTTACGTAAAGAGAATATTGGTCTGCAAAAAATAAAAAATAGACAAATAAACTATGTATTCTTCAAAATAATTGAAAAAACATACAAACTGTTTCGATCCCCTGTAGAATGTTTCAGTGGAGTAGTGTCATCTGAATTGTTAACTGATGAGGCTGTAAAAAAAATTTAAATATGAAAGCTTTGTATATTCTTAACAATCATATGTACCCACTTTTACCCGTTGAACGATTAATAGAAACTAGAGGCAAAGAAGCATATTTATGACCAGTTTTAGGCGTTCGGGGAGAACGACAGGGAGAACCCATTGTTAAACGTCTATTTTTGGGAGTAGTGGGCGTGCTTGGCGAAGTTTTTGCTACCACAGTTTTTGCAGCTTTTGTGGGAGTTCTTAACAGATCATCGGCTCCATCTACTTGAGGTACATCTTCTAGATGTGATTTATGATTTGGCGAAGGAGGTTCTCTTTGTGACTGTGTTAGTTTTAGTATCAAATCATCTAAGTTTTCTAAAGCTATAGAAAAGTCATGTATATTATCATCATTTTCTTGATCTTCTTCAGAATCTGTATCTGCGGGGGGTTTATGCATAGCAGCGGCAGTGGTTTCTTTATCCAATTCTTGGGGTGATATAGCAACTTGTAAAAAAATATATTATTGATGTTTTATTTAATGTATGTCTAATGAAACTATTTTTCTAACTTACAATTTTTGTGAGTTTGTGACAAAGGTGCTAAACTGCTATCCAAATCAATTTTATCTTCGTTGCTTTCCTCCAATTGTTGCAAAATATCTAATAATTCCATGTCCTCTTCGCGCACTTTATACATGATTTTGAAATTAATATATTTATATCAAACATATTTTTAATAATTAATCATTTTTCTTTTACTTACATGTTACATTCATGGGCACATGTTGCGGCTCCGCTTGTTGATTTTGTCCTTGTGTTAAACTCAATACTAATTCTTCATCTACTATAGTATCTTCAAGAAAAACACTCTCATCTTCCGGCACGGTTTGCGTTTCTGGCTCTTTTGTCTCATTTGAGTTTATCATGAGACTTTGTTCAAAGATACTAGTATTGCTTAAATGATTGGGTACAACGGAGGCATTAATTAAATTATCATTTTGTGTACATTCTTCTGGATATACGGAATTTTGTAAAATTTTCGTTAAATTAAATGTACGTTTCTGCTGTTTGTTTAAACTTATATTGCTGGGATTGAGTGTAATATTTGAAATATTGCTTGAATTAAGAGTTTGATTAGATATTTGTGTTGACTCCAGCATTGTGGTTTCCATTGCTAATAGTTTACTTAATAAGGCAGTACGGTAGAATATTTCACTTTCCGTGGGCTGTACATCGGGTCGTTCTTGGGTAGATGGTATTTCAAGTGGGGGTATCTGTAAAATATTTGGTATAATAATAAATTAGCTTTCATTTGTTATAATATAACGTTACTGACTGATTTAATATCGCACAACCCAAAAGCGATGATTTGATATTTATTTGTTTTTAAATACATGGTTGCGAATGAGTAATACTAATTTGTTATAACAAGTATACTCACAAAGGTTGGTTACCGATTTGAATCGGTTAAAATGTTTAAGTTAGTTCGGACTAGAATGACTGATTATTTACAAATAATATCAAAAAATCTTGAAAATATAATTGAATTTTTTGTTTTTTAAATAATCATAACTATAAGAAAACGAAATGATTATTTTTAATTTAAAATGATTTATAAAATAACGGTAATGGTTTGTTTTTAGAGGTAACCGTAGTTCTGATCATATCGGCGTACGCATTTCAACGCTAACGGTAATAGTATCGGTATTTTAGAGGTAACGGTAGTCGATCTGAAATATTATTTTAGGAATAACTACAGCTTCAGACGTTAATTCTTTATTTGCCCCAAAAAAAAACGTCTGTACCAATTTTGGTATGAATATTCACGATACTAACACAAGTATAAATAATTCATATCATCCAGAGGATTAAATAATTTTGTACATCTTTTACACTATTTTTCTTTATTTTCTTCTCCAAAAACACTTACCGCATTTAACTTCTCTTCATCGTCTTCCATTGTTTTAGCTAGTTTTTGCCTCCTCAAACGTTCATCATTCCAAATCGATTCAATGCCGGGATTTGTATGTGTTGTATTCGTTTTAGCAATTAGTTGAAAACGATTTAGAATAAAATTTGAACCAATATCAACTTCTAGCGAGCTGCAGGATAATTTCTTAACTACGTTAAAATCCAAAATTTGTGATTCCTGGAGATTTTTGAAAGGAATCTCTTCGGCGGCGCTACAACGACGAAATTTTACAATTTCCAAGGGAACGTGTAAAAAACTCATGCCATACAAATTAAAATCAATCATGAATTGTAAAATATAGGGCACATGTGCTTCATGAGGATGAAAGTTTTTATTTAAAATCGCACCGTTTTGTAAAAGATTTGCGGCTCGTCGCACAAATCGTGGATTAAACATGTAGATTTTAAGGAATTGATGTTCAGAGCGATGGTATCCATAAAATGGTCTGCAATAATGTAAGATTAGGAAATACAAGTTATTAAATACCAACAATTAAATTCAATAATACTTACATTCCTTTAACCAATTGTACTTTAAAAACATGCTGAGACGAAGAACTTCCTTGGCTAAGAGAAATATTGATGGCCTTATCTAAATTAATTGCAATTTGATAAATGGCCTTATTTAAGGATTCAAAATCCTTTTGATCGTATGGTATATAAAAGTAAGGAAATACACCATGAACATGCATGCAGGTTTTTTGGCCCTGAGCATTGGAACCAAATATGCGTATAACTGGTACCTTTTAATAAATGAAACATTTAAAAATATTTAACAGGCTTGCAGCTTTAGTTATATTAGTCCAGACTTACCCTTTTAATTTCTTTGCCTCGAAATTCTGAATAACATGCATCTAATCCTGGCACCGGCTTTTCCATATAAAAATCTGCTATAACTACACGCAAGGAAAATATTCCTTCTGCACTAGACATTTTATTGCTTTCGATTTCGTTCAAATTATTACATGGTATTAAAAAAAACTAACACAATAAACGCTTATTGTGAAATAAATATAATTATCTAAATGTTGTAAATGACATTGCGCCATAAAACAAAAATAACAAAAAAAACATTGAACATATCAGCTGTTGAATGTAAACAAAACAACACATTAGAGATGAGAAATTTTCGATAACATTGAAATGATAAATAAACGAGGGTTGTTACAATTTCTTATGAGCAAAACAATGTAAACATAGCTTTTTTAATACATTTCATACATTCATAAGTTATTTTAGCTGTTTTGGGAAAAAAATGTATTGTTACGTTTTTACCTTTTAAAAACGGTTGTTTAATTCCCTTAAAATTTTGTAACAACTCTTTGTTTATTTAAATTTACACAACATTTTAAATAGTCACTCTCTTTTAATACACAGACTTATGTTACGCACTTTAAAAACACACTGGTAATGTAGAAGAATACAATGGTAATACAGTTAATGTTTATTCTAACCACAGATTATGAAATTCAACTAAACTGACTGCAACCTGCTACCACTATTTATATACACAGTACCATCTTCAAGCTGTTTCATGAATTATCTTAACGGACAAAACAAGAATATTCTATTTCTAGAGTTTCAATGTTTCACACTCTACCTCTTCAACCCCTCGCCGTCAAACTTCTTATGTCTATCTTTCAATTTCTACATTGTAAAAGGGGACTTAATGTTGCAAAAAAGGTAACAAATCAAGATCCCGGTCGCAGGGTCTTCAAAATCAGGGGTGTATCGAACAAAAACATGGAGAAAAAAGGCACCATGATGTCTTATGAAGACATATACTTCCTATCCGGTATTCCGTTATTAGTAGCTTTAACTATGATCTGTGTGAACTCACTTGTATGATTACCAGAATGATATGTCATCGACTAAACCGAGGGTGGACAACATATCTCCCTGTAAATTGCAAATTTAGCCCTATAATGACTTCTGTAGAAGCTGTGAGAATGGAGAGGAGGATGAGACCATTATTCATAATCTTTGTCTCTGCCCGGCATTAGGAGATCTACGCATTAGGTTTGCATCAACGCCTTTATAAGGAATAGCAATTGGCTACTCACGCCAAACACGGTAATCTCCTTGGGGTGCCTAGCATTCATCAAATGACTGGAGTCTACTAATATGCATCATACTCCTCGTCTGACCACTTCTTCTATATTTCTTCAACATCTTTACTCTATCTGACTTTACTCTTCTCTTCTCACCCCTATCTGGCCTTCTCTATTGCTCCATTTTCAGGTAACACAAAGAGACTTACTGTATGGACCCAAGTGAGCTGTTCTTTCCTGCCCCGATTAGACAGACGGCTGCCTGATAACATAACCTAACTTAACAAAAACACTTTTTCTGTATATCAAAATTTTCATAATTTTCATAAGTCAATAAACTGTACTATATTATATATCATATGAAAGGTATTTTGAAGCACTATTTAATAATAACCAGAGAATTTATTAAATATAGGAGAAATTTAGTATTATAAATAATTACCTTAAAATCCCATAACTCATAAACTAAGAGAATAGGAAAAAATTTCACATTTTATGATTATAATTAAAAGATTTATCAACACACCAACAAAATATTATAATGCATGCTGTTGTCATGATCTTGCTTTATGTCGAACATTTTCTCTCAAATAATTTTAAAATATACAGGCCTGTCACAGAATTACATTCCGATCGAAAGTGGAGTTAATTCTGTATTTTGCTTCTTCAGAAGAAGTATAACGAAAATTTCTTTCGGAATGAAACCACTTTCAGTTTCAAAGTGAAATTTATATTTTTTGTTTTTATATTAATTCTGTTTAATAAAAAATATTTTTAATTAATTAAATTTTACTTAAAAAAATAATCTACTTACCTCTTTAACACTTTTGCAATAATCACACAGATACAAAATATTGTTAGGATTTATTTTTTATATTTTTTTTATTGATTTTCTTTCATTTTTCTTAACATTTCAATAGATTTCAAATGTTTTATGAATTTGTAATTTGAATAATTTGTTAATTTGAAATTCATATTAAAATGCTTAATTATATTTAATTTGTTTTTTTTTGTTATTATTATAAACTTTAGGAAAGTAAAAAATTATTTTGTTTTTAAGAGTTATTAATGAAATAAAGAATGTGAAAAAAAATGTTAAAGAAGATGATATTAAATTAATTAAAATGATTAACATATACATAAATAGATTATTTAAGTCAAGTTTTGTTTGGAAAATATTGTTAGAGTATTATTTTATTATAGCTTAAACACTTATTAAACAGGTTTTGAATAAAATTCGCGAATTTTATTTGATCTCTTGTAAGTTTTACAGTGTTTAAGTATGCAGTAGTTTGTTTGAAAATAAGTTTTTATTTAATTATTAGTTTTGTTTCGAATTTTTAATTTATAATGCTTTAATTTTTTGGGTTTTAAGTAGTGCTTAATTAATTTTTTTTATATTCTTTCTCTTGCTTAGAAAATTTGTAAGAATTACATACTATCAATTTAAATTATTAATAAATTTTACAAAGTGCACATTTTTTTTTGGTTTGTTTATTTGTTAATATATGTTTTTTTTATTATGTTAAATCTGGTGTGAAATTTATTGTTGTTTTTTTCATAATAAAAATTATTAATGATTTTCTTATTTGGATTGTTATGCCTTTATTCATAATTGAAAATAAACTCCGAACAACCAGTGTCTTTTTGCACACTTGTTCAGAATTTATTTATTTTGTTATCAATATGGCTGTTAATTTATTAGGCGTCTTAATAGAGTTATGTTCTGATAGAATCTGAAATTTATTTGATGTATGTGGTTTTAAGATGATTTGTTTTTAATCATAATGGGCTTTTTATTAAAAAAGGAGTGAGTTCTCTTTCTCATGGTCATACTGATAACATTATATATCGATCTTGATTCCATTTGAATAACCTGATCATTGATTATTACTGTTCAGACAACTGCTATTAAAATTATACTGAACGGGTACTACAAATTCCAGTTTTTTAGCTTATCTCGTTTTTTTATCGATTTTAAATAGCAATATAAGTAGGAATATTGCAGATATATTGCTGTATCAATCATGAATGTAAGATATTTGAGGTCTTCGACTCTCTTATCTATAACGAACTTATGTTGAAGGGTATAAAAAAGTTTAAAGACGTCTGAGTGTTTTAAAAGATTTCCCTTTGTTTTCTAAATCAGCTAATGTAAATATACATCCTGAACGTGTATCTAGTATTCTACACTGAAAAGATCTCAAATCTTTAAACATGGATAATTCGATGAAAATATACTAAAATATATTCAAATATTTAGAAAGTTGCCGCGCTATTATTTCATATAATTTCTAGTTTCAATACATTTGTTAATGCCTAAAACATCACTCCAGTTTTCAAGTTATTATTTTATTTAGGTTGTCTTGTAAAATATTGTTCATAAATATTAAAATAAATATAAAAATTAGTAATTTCTTTTATAAAATTCATCCACTGTTTCTGTAACACGGCGGTCTAAGATGTGCAACTTAATTGCAAACTTAAACATATATGTTACAGAAAGCTGTACTAAATCTGATTTTGTGGTTTCTTTATTAATATTAAATTGTTTCCTTTTGGTTTTTTTTTAAATATAAATTATGTATTTTGTTTTAAAAATAGTTATGTAGAAGTCACTTTATAACACATTCATATAATGAGAAATATTTTGTTGTTAACTAAATGTTATAGTAAAAAGAAAATATTTTTACTAAATATTAAATTTTTTTTGTAAGAAAACGAATATCTTTTATTAAAAGGTCTAAGTCAAAGTAAAAAAATTATATGCTTTTTTATATTAAATGTTACAATTACTTTGAGTTTCAAAAGAGTAAAATGTTAATTTGTTTTTAATTATTATTAATTAAATCTGTGAGAAAATTTAATAATGCTAATTTGTATGTCTTGTCGTTCACTTACCATTTTTCATGTTTTTTAAGTTATTTCATTAGGAGGAAAAATAGTACGTAAACGAACAGACCAAATTGCTTGTAATAATCTTATTTTCAAAACTTTTCACCAATACTAAAGATATTTAAATTGCACTACAGCGTCAATATAATATTGCTGAATATTTATCGTACTGATCTTGATAAACTCAATAGACTTACTTTGATGCATCTGACCACAATGAGTTTTATATCATGTTCGATGACTTAGAAAAAGTGAGCTAATTTTTGTAATGCTTTGAAAATTTAAATCTTTTTGAATTTGTATAAATTTGAAGCTGATACGAAATATCATTGAATAGTTTTCAGTGAAATCTCAGTCATTTCTTAAAAGATGCCAAAAAGTAAAAATATCAGATTGAGCAACATGCCATGTATTTTCATCGAAAACATAGACTACATAGCTTAAAATGTGCCAAGAGCTACGACTTATTTAATTTTAGCTTAATTCCATTAAATCTTAATTCAGAATTAAAAAATATCAGCAATTAAAAAATAACAGCCCAATAAAACATATTCATTAGTTTTATTCAAGTTTTCATTTAAATTGAATTCATTCATTGCTGTATTAATTCATAATAAATATCATTCATCCTTTGAAAATATACTCAGCCTGTCTATACTGATCCTACATCCCCCCAAATGTAATGTGATATTATAGATAGGTATATAAGGATTATAGACCTATAAGCCTTGCCTCCTTCCTACTTAAGACTTTGATCGCTTTTATCCTCTTCTCAACAAGCCTATACGAAGGGTGAATCTGTTTAGACGGCTTCACTTGTATTGAATTTTGGAAATACAAAATGTGGCTTTCCTTGACATTGAGGTCAAGCTTTGGTGGAACTCGGTTTGGACCGACCGACTGTTGGTTTTATAAAGAGTTTGCTATTGAATTGTGGAACTTGGTTATAAATAGCCTGCTAACGAAAATGGACTCATAATGCTTCTCATAATGCTTCTTAGAACGACACGTATCTAGACATCATATCTCAGAGAATGGATTCCGCATTGAGAACTGTCCTGGAAAAACGGAACCGGTATTGTTCTCAAATACATGATTTAAAAATTTCTTATTCCACTCCTAAATGGATAAGAGATTATTCTGTCATGACGGTACTATAAGTTTATATCAATAGGTATAAGATGGGGTATTAGTTCTGGTAACGTTAATTGTCTATTTGTGGCGGTTGTTAAACCTATAGCTATGTACGGGGTCATTGTCTGGTGGCATCCACTGGATAGGGTCATAAATCGCCCAACCCTTCATATGAAGGGAACTATGGGGACAACACCTACCAAGGCGTTCTTTAACATGCTGGGTTGGTTGCCAGTTGCTCTTCTGGCCAAGCAACTTGCAACATGTAGAAATTTGGAATCAACATAGGATGTTAGAAATCCTTCCTATCTCCGCTAATAATATCGATTACTGTATACTTAATCTCGATTTCGAAAGGAAATATGGTTCTTTCATATCTGACTGTCTGTACTCTCTTCCTAGGTGGGACCAGTTTGAGTATCTTCACTAACGATCCCAAAAGGGGAACATCTTAATTGAGGTGTTCGGAATCATGATTCTTCAGAGAGTATCAGCTATCAAAAGGGCTGTAAATTTATACCGACAGACTGGCTGCTATTAAATTAAATAAAACGAATACGTACTGTAGGAGGTCCGTTTTTTTCAGGATATGACCTGTGAACAGCTTCTTCTTCATATCTCCCTCCTCCAACTCGCTCGTATTTGGCCTTTAATAAATTTCGTTAATTCCACTGCTTTTCGTTTTACAGAATATGTTCTACATAATTAAATATGCCAGCATTAGCGAGTACAATTAGTCGCATTTTTCGAAAAGTTTTGTAAATAAGATCGTACATGTGTTTTTTTATTCTTCTTTTTTTCTCCTTTTGTTTTTGTCTCTTTATGAACTATAATTATTATTATTATTTTTTATTAGGCAAATATTGGAGTTATTTATTTATTTAGTTTTATTTAATTAATTTATCATTTGTTTCATTTCATTATTTTCTTTCTAATGTATGTATATGTAATTCTGTAAAATGTTATAATGCATTAGTTCGTTTATTGCTGATAGTTTTTGTTTTATAACGTATTAGAATTATATTTCTTTATGGATTTTTTTCTTTATTTTAAAGTAAATTACTGCAATGTTTTTGTTTGTATTAAGCTTTTTTTATTTTTGTTTTTATTTAATAAACATTTGTTTTGTATATTTTCTTTTAGGAAATTATTACAAAGACTTTAACAAACTTAATAATATATAAAAAATGAAAAAAATTAAATTAAAAAAAATATGGATTAAACAAAATAAATATGTATAGGTTTTTTATAAAAACACAATCAAATAAAAATTGAAGAAACGTAAATTCCAGTTAAAAAATATGTATGTATGTAAGTGTGAGTTTGTATAATAAAAATTAAATTAAAAAGTTTAAGAGAAACCGAAATTTAAATATGCAGTAGTTTATTAGTTAATAAATTAAAGAGTTATTTTCTGTGTTTTTTTGTTTTTAATTAACGAGGATGGAGATTTGTAAAATTCTTGTATTTGTTTCGTTTTTTTGTTTTGTTTTTGTATTTAACTTTAAATATTCTTTAAATATAAATTTTTTTAAGATTTTCTTTCTTGTTTTTTCCCTTAGCAAAAAATTTACAATTAAAAATATATAAATATTAGTTAAGTATATTAATTAAAGGGAAAAAAGGATAGAGACTGATGGAAAGAGGGTTTATTGAAAGGCAGAGCTGGAGTTGTTGTTTAGGGGAAAAGGAGTGGTGGTGGTGTGACGTGAAGTGAATTATTTAACGTTGTGATTTAGGTTTCATTCAAGTGAACAGGGAGGGATGAGGGATTATATGAAGGGAGACACAAATGTACGTTTTTAGACGTCAACAACCATTTTTTTGTGAATATCTGTGTTACCGACCACCGAACAAAATTCATCGAATGAAATTTTACCATCTTCATCTTTGTCGGCAAAACAAATTGTTTTATCTACGATTTGTTGTAATTGTGTATCTTTAAGATTATTGCCTACCATCATTTTTAACACCTAAAAAGAAAAAAAGTAATGAAACATAAAATAAATTATTTAAAATATTTGTAGAAATTTGTAATCAATTCATTAAGATATAAAACAAGTTCTCTCAGCCTCAATTCCATTCAGCCTCAAATGGTACAAAATTTCCCTGCTTTTGGATGAATTCTGCTGCTTGCAAACGTTTTGAAATTGCTGATTGAGTAGCTCCCAATGATTTTGAAAGCTCTTGTTGAGTTTTAAAACAATCTTCATGGAGTAATGCCCCCAATTTTTGATTTTCAAACTTTTTTTGGCTGCGCTGGGCGATCTTTGCGAGACTATCTATATATATAAAAATTAAATGGTCCATGTATGTAATGTCATCACGTGAGAACGGCTGGAGCGATTTGGCTGATTTTTTTTTTATTCGATTCGAAATTTTGAGGAGATGGTTTGTAAACTGTAATAAAAAAGCTCCCTAAAGTATGCAGTACAAATTTACATATTTTATTTGCAAATAAATAAGAACAGGCTGGTGTGCGTGGGTTGGAGAAACTTGAAGAACTAACATTAGTAAATGCTACCGGGCGAAGCCGGGGCGATCAACTAGTAGTGGATATATTTATGGAAACGGGGGTAGTATTTTCATTAACTAAAAAATAAAATTGTCGACCCTTTTAGTGACTCAGTAATTTTTGGATATAATGCATCACAGCGATTATGTTTTGAACTAATTAAAGAGACAACATGTCTAAGATTAACGTGGGTACATCCCTTGACGGATTAACCTCAC
Organism: Calliphora vicina; assembly: GCF_958450345.1. NCBI lineage: Eukaryota > Metazoa > Arthropoda > Insecta > Diptera > Calliphoridae > Calliphora > Calliphora vicina. The sequence goes on from NC_088784.1 coordinate 77,393,338, forward strand.
GGTGGTCCTAGTACTGTATAGAATCAATGCGTCTATCACCGCCATTTAGTGATTTGCAAGCAACACACAATTGACTACACAGATAAATGTACAAACTCCTTGCTCGAGAGCTCGGACTATCTAATCCCTGCCATCATAGCTAGTTATCAACCAGCTCACTTGGGTCCATTAAATTGGTACCTTTGTGTTACCCTAAGGATCATGCTCAGGGCCTCAAGAGGTCCTTCACATGTCAGAACTGGGTTCAATGCCGAACCAACCTGACCCATTAGAGGGTTAAGAATGGCCAAACACATATGAAAATGGCCAGCTTAAAGAAAATTTAATTTAGTATGAAATCTTCCAACAATTCAAAAATCTATCTTCCCCTATTATGAACGATCCTATTAACGTCTGTTATCTCCGTCAAAAGTATATAAGTGTTTCCTGTAAGTATATGCGATAGAATTGAATAAATCATTGCCCTCTAAATATTCTAATAAATTTGTAATATTCGGCTTAAGTCTACTATTGCGTTGTCTGGTTTGTGCATTTGCATATAAATACGTTCTAATTTGACAAATATGTCGTACGTTTTTACGTTCATATGACGCAATTATGTTCCTACAGCAAGCCTAATTAATTATTTCTGAAAATAAAACCTTTTGACGAACATTGAGATGTAGTACAATAAAAACTTACTTGGAATAGTTCACCATTTGATATGTAGCCATCATTATCCATATCATAAATACGAAATGCAAAACGTAGTTTTGATAGTTTATCACCTTTAACACTAAATTGTGATACACCTTGTATGAATTCCTTAAAGTCTACTTCGCCATTACCATCCGCATCGAAAATATCAATGACACGCTGCACTAGAGGATTCTGTTGCAATTCTGGCAATGACATAAACTCATCAACACTCAAGGCACCAGAATTATCTAAATCGAGTTTACGAAAACGTTTACCCAATCGACGTATCTCATCGGCATCGACTAGAAACAAGAAAAAACAATTTATTTAAATTTAATATTTTGTGATTTTTGTCCAACTTTATGATTTTAACATATAAAATTAATTTATTTAAATAATATAATAAACAAAGATAAATTGAATACAAAAACAAATTTTGTTGGCCAATAATTAAAAATATTATTCATCTTATACATATTTGTTATCTTAAGCAAATGTAGCATTAATGAAAACAATTGTCAAAACTCTTTGACAACTTGCAAAATAAAAAAAAATCTAAATTTGTTGAACTGAGTAATCTTTGAACAACAATCACTGAATGTGCTAGACAAAATATACAATATAGTAGACAAAATAGCTTAGGGTATATATATGTGGGATAGACAATATGATATTTTTCAAATTACTTATACACTGCATATCTATTGAATAGGGACATATTAAAAAAAAATTTCAATTTTTTAACATTTTTAAAAGATTTTGAATTTGCTCACACTTGTTTCAGATAAATACTTTCGGTAACATTTATCTACATTAACATCATTTGTCGTAGGTCTAAATTTCAGACTGTTTCTACATATCAAGTTGGAAATTGAGCTCAAATTTATATAATTCAATCCTTATTCGATATGGCTCAAAATTAGTGTCTGCAGTAATAATAATAATAGAAATAAAACAATAATAAAAAATGATTTTACAGAAAGGCCAGAAACAGTTGCATTTCAGAAAAGACTTGTTAACAGCATAAAATATGTTACATAAATTTGGTATTTGGCTTGGCTTTCTGCTTATTGTAGGGTGGAATAATTCGTACATTAACTTTATTTAACTGAAAAATCACAAATAATATTAGATAAAATCCTTTATGAAATGTTTGTTTGTTGTATGAATTCCTCTTCATATCATGAATATAGAATGTTACTGAATCTTTCTATTTCAAATACCAAACAAATACTATACTTAATTAGTAGACAATTTTTTTGCCTAAATATATTCATATAAAAACAAATAATACAAGAATAAAGAAAAATATCATAAAGAGACAATAAATAATATTTCTACAGTAAAAGAAAATCAAAACCAATGCCAAGGTACAATATACTTAAGCATATCTAATACATTTACATACAGTGGTTAACAATACAATAGGACAAAATCAAAAAAAAAAATTTACGAAATTTTAATTTTTTTTATTTTATTAATATACACATTTATTTTACTTATATTATCAAAAATATTATGAGATGAAAATTGAAACTAATTTTTGTAAAAAAAATTTTTTTGGTGAAAAACATAAATTGGATATAATAATTGGGTAAAATAAATTTTTTGTGAAAATAAATTCGGGTTAAAAAATATTTTTCACAATTTTGACCCTTGTCAGTCTGAATTACTAAAACTGTTTGATTTTTAGTATACAAATTTATACTCGTTTTTATATTGATACGAAGGTGTGTCAATAAGTTCGCGATTTTTTTAATTTCCCGGCTCTTAACTGACAGGGTAACACTGCTCCTGTCAACAGGCATCTGTCAGTTGACTCCTGTCAACTTAGTTTGTGTATGACAGACATTGTTATGAGACTACCTTCGTCTGATCACTTAGCATTATTTTTTGCGGAAGAAACTCAAATAAATGCAAAGCTTGATAAATACTATGGTAACTCTGCACCATCAATTTCAATGGTAAACAAGTAAGAGAGCTATATTCGGCTGTGCCGAATCGTATATACCCTTCACCAAATTATACTTCAAAATAAAAATTTTAAATATTTTTAGGTAAACAAAATTAATTTTTTGGAAAAAAAATTTTCGAATTGTTTTTTTTAATATTTAGCGAAAAAAAACTTTTGGTGAAAAAAAATTCCGGTTAAAAAATATTTTTTTCGAGTTTGACCCATTGTAGACTCAACTTACTATGGTCTTATATACGTCGTTGCAAAGGTCTTTGAAATATCTATCATTAGATATACATATTGTCTATATTAATGAATTAGTAATCCAATCGAGGTTGTCCGAGGTATACCCTTCTCACAATAGTGAAAGGTATAAAAAGTGGTTTACTGAATTTCGTTGAGGCCGTACAAGCACAGAAGATGGATACCCAGTTGAAGTCTCTAAGCCCGCAACAATTGAAAAAATCACGATATGAAATTTTTTAGAGCAAAAAAATACTTTTTTCCCAAAAAATTAACAAAACCATTATTTTTAAACAACTCTATTTTTATTTGACACATTCATTTGTTTTTAGTCCCACAAAGGAAAAATGGAGAAAATCATAAAGTATTTGGACTTGCTGTTATCAAAAAACTGGAGAAGAGGGTGGGTAAAAATTTTGAAAATTTAATTTTTAAATGCAAATATCTCCTAAGCTATAAGAGACACATACGACGAGGTTTTTTGAACCACAAACGAAGATATAGCATCGTTTTAAAAATTTAACATACAGGTGTCCTACTTTGGGAAATCCTGTCCTCTGGTGGGCCCATTAGGTCCAAATTCAAAACTTAAACTCGACAGCACTTCCTCTTTGCGCATTAAGTTTATAAGTTAAATTTATTTATTTCCCTTTTTTGCTATACCACTGCGCAATGTTATTAACATTGTTTATAAGTATGACAACATTAACTGTTAAAGCTGCTAACATTAACATTGAAGCTGTTAAAAACTCTAGAAATATAAATAAAATATTCTAGTTTTGTCCGTTAAGATAATTCACGAAACTACTAGAACATGGCCGTCAGTCAATTTATCATATTGTATTCTTGAATATTTTAAAGTGTGTATTAAAAGAGAGTGACCATTTAAATGTGTTGTGTAAATTTAAATAAATAAAGATTTGTTATTTGCAATTAAAACAATACGGTTTACTTAAAGTAAATAGACCACAGTATTTAAAATATAAAAACGTAACAATATATGTATATTTGAGAATAGGTCATCTTTTTGAAAACTGAAATTGCGAAATATAGTTTTCAATTAAAGTTTCCATTATATTGTCACTCACTGTATGTATATTTTTTTTTATACACTATACATGATCTTACTACATACATACTCACTTAAACTATTTATTCTACAAACTAAAGAACATAGGCATATAATTTAAAATATTTTAAATATTTCAATGGTTCGCTGTTTACAAATAAATGCACAAATGTCAAAAACTTGTTACAAGAAAGAGCAAACATATGAAATAAGAATTTACAAACGTTTAAAAATGACGGCGACTTTATGTTATAAAATGTATAGCGCCACTTTTACGTCTATTTGAAATATATTAATGTTAAATACATTTGAATATCTTCTTTATATATATAATTCTTCTGTACGTGTGTTAGTAACTGAACTCCTCCTTAACGGCTGGGCCGATTTCGATGAAATTTGTTGTGTGTGTTTGAGTGGGTTCCTGGATGGTTTAGATTCACAATTGACCTATATAGGAACAATGGGCATGGCACATCCCATACAAAGTAAAAATTTATTATTGTATATCTGGAGTACTATTATAGTGGGGGTCTTCATACTTTGTGTGGCAGAACAACGTTTGCCGGGACAGCTAGTTACATATAAATATATGAATATGTAAAAAGAAAGGCAATGAAATAATATGGTTTTATTATTAACACGTTTGTGATTTATTTTGAAATTGTCATAAGACCAAATTATAATAACAAGAGTGTTATTTTCGGCTCCGCCAAATCTTTTATACATTTTGTATAACAACATGTATCTAGTTATATTACTAAAAAATATCAGAGGTAAATTTCCTTTACTATCTAATTCATGCACTGACTACGACATAAGTTTGATCCAAAACTTATGTCGTAGTCAGTGTTGCCAAAACTAAATTAGGATAAAGTGCTAGATTTTTTTGGGAAAAAAGTGCTAGAAATAATAAAAAAGGGCTAAAGAAATTTAATATTTTTTAATTTTTCCCAAAAATAAATTTTTTGAACTAATATTCAAAAATTCATTCTTAAAACTTCTGAAACCACGAATTATGAATATTTATTAGTTCCACAACTAATTCTATAAGGCATTCTTATAGTCAGTACTTGTTCTAGGTTGGCTTTGACTTTCTTAGAAATCATTCGAGAATTAGTTCGCATAGTGTATTCTAACTTATTTAAAGCAAATAAATAAATTGTTTTAACTTTGACCGACTTGGATGTACAAAAAAAAATTTATAAGTAAAGAGTGTCTCAGTAAGAATGCACTTTTGCTATTTAAAATCGAGAAAATCGGCCCACAAATGAAAAAAACAAAAAAAAAAATTCAAATTTAAAAAAAAAATCAAATTTAAAAAAAATTTAAATTAAAATAAAAATTATATTATATTTTCGTTCTTTTTTTAAATTTAATAATCTGAAAAATATGCAAGAATTTTTATTTTCTTTGCATACTTGTTTATAATTGTAAATTTATTTAAGCATAAAAAATTATATTAAAATACTTACAGTTGGAGCACATCTCCATTGGCAGAGAGGTTTCATTTCCCTGTAAATAAAAAAAATAGAATATATTTAAAAAATTGTTCAACCTATATTTTAATACATTATCTTAATTAATTAATTTTGATTAATATTATAAAGACTTAAATACTATAGTATAACTATAACTGTAACAAGAAAGAGCGACATATCCTTATAATATACTCTTCATCTTAGTTACTTTAACAGAAACGTTTTTTGGTGAAATTCGCATTGCTTGAAAAAAATTTGGTGAAACTTTGTTAAAAAATAAATTTCATTTTTAACAAATATTTTTATTTCATAAAAAGGAAATCGAGTTTAAGGTCTTTGAAATACATTTAATTTGAATGCCCTTCATTATGAGTGGTGAGGGTATATAGTATATTCTCTCTTTGCGGTCACCTCTGTAAAGCGGACACGTCAAATAAATAATCCTGATTTTTTCAGTCCCAAAAAAGTCGGGATTATTTACTATTCCCATAAGCGGATAAATTTGTCAATCCCTTAGGTGTCCGCTTATGAGAGAGTGCACTGTATATAAGTTTGTCATTTCGATTGTAATTTCATTTCATTTTGTATTTGCGACCCCATAAAGACTATTTAGCCATGACCGCCTGTATGTTGAAATCAACTTTCCGAATCCACCAAATAATTTACATACATGATTGAGATACATCAATATATCCGCTATAGTCTCGGTTAGGTTGCTATTTGAATTCGAATCTTATTACCTGACTTTTTGACTTATTTTTATACTCTTCACCACGAGTGGTAAGGATTATTATTTAAAATCAAGAAAATAGTCCCACAAATGGCTGAGGTATAATAAAAAAATCCGAAAATACTTTGATTTTTTTTTACAAATTTTCACACAAATTTGTTTCCCCCAAAATTTAATTTACCACAAATTGTTTTTAATATTTTTCTTAAAGTATACTTTGGAGAAGGGTATATAAGATTCAGCACAACCAAATCCTGCACTCTTGTTGTATTTATACCTGAATTACAATATACAGTCGCGAACAAGATAATAGCAGTACCACGAAATTTTGAAATATTTTTTTACTTTTTTCACAGTGTACTGTATTTGACATACAAAAGATAGTGGACGTCGAATATATTAACTACAGCCTGAACTTCCAAATAAAACCGTTTAGACCCGCCAGTTCACAAAATATTGCGATATTTGCTTGTAAACCAGTCGGCATTCAGCGTATTCCAAACAAGTACCACTATGTATTTTTGTTAATAGTGGCTTTTTCCTTGGACTTCTTTCTGTGAAGTTTGCATTTAGAAATCATCTCCTTACTGTCATATTAATAACTTCTAAATTTCATTTGGTTTTTATTAGCTTGACAGATTAAATGGATTGCATTTGATGATTCTGACGATATTTCGATCGTCCTGAGGTGCAGTTTTCCGTTTGCAGTTCCTATTTTCTATTTTTTTCTTTCTATTCAATAGCGTTTGATATAAAGTTGAATATATGGAAAAGATTTTCCTTATTTTTTTAACTTTAAAATTAATTTTCGCTAAGCAATGGTGCTATGTATTGCGCAACCCACTAAAACAGGAATTATATAAAAAAGAACTTTATTTAACATTAAAAATACAATAAATTCAGCATATTTAACCAAATTTTACTTTAATCTTAAAAAATATTTGACTTCTTTAAAGAAAAAAAAAAAAGAAAAAAATGAATTCAATAATCCGGCACTGCTATTTCAATGTTAATAAAAATTGTCATATATAACAGCCTTTATTTCCGAAATTATCATTATTTTTACAAAAAGAATATCTCACAAAAAATGTACAGGCTTGACCGATTATGGGTATAAACTAAATTTTAAGTTTAAAATTTTTAAAGACGTTGTACGCCGTTTCAAAAAAAATTCTTAGTGGTACTGCTATTTTCTTGTTCATAACTGTAGATATCAAACCATAGACTTTTCAAAGACCTTTCTTGAAATTCGGATCGACAATGGGTGAAAATCGGAAAAAATATATTTTTAACCGTATTTTTTCACCAATTAAGATTCGGCGCAGCCAAATATAGAACTCTTACTTGTTTTAAAATATTTCTTATTTGAATAAATTCTAATAAGAATGAAAATAAGTTATCAAGAATTAAACACTTCAACTATACCATTTTAAATTGTATTTCAAAGTTTGCAACTATATCAGAAATTTCCAGTGTAGGAAGACAAACGGAGCTACTAAGCATAATGAAAATATTTGAGCAACTAACTAGGTATTTATTCAATAAGGGAAAGTTAACAGATCGCTTTAATTTTCTTAAATACAAAGATAAATTTAACCATCTGAATTTGAATGGTTCAGCCATAATTACGAATTTTATTTGCTTTTACATATTCCCATAATCAAGAATGTTTCGATGATAATAAGATTTTTGTCTTCGGTAGAATGTATGCCCCATACAGCAAAATATTTTCAACTCAACAGTTATCGATTGTTTCTCTAGAGAAAAAAATTGGAATAACAAAATATTTAAGATTTTGTTAAATTCTATTTTATCTTAGATTAGCTAAAATAAGTTATTGAAAGGCTGTATTTGTTAAATATGTACACATAGAGGTATTTTATGTTTCAGAACTTTTAAAACGTTATCATAAAACATTTCAGCTGTTAAAACAATATTTATCACAAATGTTTATGAACAAAATAATACTCCCTTAAAAAACAAGTGAAAAAAAGGGAATATTAAAAAACAAGCATGACCAAACATACTAACTAGTACTTGTATAGCATCATTCATAGCAAAAAAGAAAATTCATTCATTCATTCAATAAAACATTTGGGTAGTTTTACAGTGAATATAAAATTAAAAGAAACGACCTCCTTCGCTTGTTCTATACGTACATAGTACATACTTGTATACTCATATGTATGTCTGTACATATATTTATGTACGTACATATATGTATGTATAAGTATGCTAATAAATGTTGATATTGTTATTATTGAAGTGGGAGGGCGGCGCAGGCAGAGTTGAATAAAAGAAAGAGTATAAACAAATAAGTTTATCTAGTATATTTATTTTAGCTGCTGCAGCAACACACTTTGATGATATTACAAGAATACAAAATTTTGTGATTATGAAGAAAAATACTCTAACAAGAAAATAAATTTTAATTCGTATATTTTAATGAAAATTAGACATCACATAGTTTAGTGGTCTCCAAGGTAAAAATAAAAGCGAATTAAAATGTCAGTCACAGCCGTTTATGTTATACCCTATAGGTAATTTTTTACTTAAAAGCTTCGAAAAAAGAAGATTTATCCCAGATATGCCGAAGGCTTGAGCTTGATCATTTTAAAAGTTCTTTTATATTATTTTGGAAGCAAATGAGAAATAAAAAACAGTGCAATTATTGTTTTTTAAAAATTTATTGAAAAAAGTGTTTTTTTAAGTCGTCCTATATATAGGGCATTGGAGTCACAACAAAAAAAAAATCAATAATGAAACATTCATGCATATAACAATCAAGCTACTCTTCATAAATATAAATTCCAAAAAAATATAGTATTTATTCACTTGTAAATGTACAAAATGTTACTTTCCGTACAAACGAGATATGTCCATAATGACTGAATATGGGCATTATGAAAATATCACAAATTAAAAATTCAATAACTCAAAAATAGTAGCAAAAAATAATGCGATCACACAATCTCCCATGAGGTATTGGTGAGTACTAAGTATGTGAACAAAAAAAAACAAGTAAACAAGAACTTCATGTAGTACAGTCGGCATATCTGGGTTAATAAATTTATCTTAAAAAAATTTTTTGAAAAAAATGTTGGTGACAAATTTTATTTTGGTGGAAAAAAAAATGTGGATGAAACAAATTTATTGGTGAAACGAATTAGGGTTTCCCGATTTTGACTTATTATCGGTGCTAATTTCGTTATATACAACGTTGGAAAGATCTTTTAAATTTCTATCATTTGATATCCACATTGTCAATGTAACTTAGTAAAGTCGTGGTTTTTGGTTTATATCTCAGCAATTTATGGACTGATTTCCTTAAAGTCGCAATTTAACGGGGATTAAAGCGGATAAATTAATGTATCAATCATGTATGTACGTTGTTTCGAAAGTTGATAGCAACATGAAAACGGACAGACGGGCATGGCTTATCGACTCCGCTATCTATAACGATCCAGACTAGATATAGTCATTTTCACACAAAGGTCCAGAGTGACCAAAAATAAAAATGTTCATAAAAAAATTTATATTTTTAAAATTTTTATTAAAAAAATATTAATTTTGGTTTAAAAAATTTTTTAAATCAAAATTTAGTGGATTTAACTAAAAAAAAGTAGTGCATAGTGCATCAACCTAAAAAATTTTATTTTCAAAGTGTGTCATGTTCGGGATAGTAAGTGTTTCTGGCTTAAAACCAAAACCAAGATAAACATTTCAATGGGAGAACTCTCAATTGATAGCTACATTATTCCATTTAAATTTTAAACAAATTCTTTAATAAATAATGTTCCAATTTAATAATTATTTAATTTTCCTTGAGGTAGTCGATAACGAGTTCTATTGTTGTCACGTTCGGGATACCTAATTTATTGATAATATATTGGAAACAACTAATAGACAAAACCAATCTTTGCACAATAAACATATATTTTTTCACTTGGCACGTTGGGACATATACTTTTTGCGGTATCAAATGAAAAATTACAAACTTTATACTATAAGGGAATAAAAAGTTCTGAACAGGAATGAAACAAACAACATTGTAAAATTCTTTGCAAGTAATTGCATATTACTGGACATCAAAATAAATAACTTATAACTTTTATTATTGGTTACATATTTTTTACATATTTTCGAAAAATAGTTTGTTTTAAAAACACTTATCTTTAAAGTAACAAATTTTATTATATCCATGAATATTTAATTTAAATATAAGGAAAATAAACCTTATCAGATGAGCGAAAGAGTTTAAAAGTGTACATTAATCATATGCATAACTAAAGTTATTTTGTAAGGACAGGTCTAATGTCATACATACATACAGAAAAAAGTCATGGACATGAAATGAATGGAAAAAAATGTGTTCCAATTTAAAGGATTTTAACAAAATATCATGGTTTCTAAACTTGTTTTGTTAGTAGCTATTTTAAACTAAAATAATTCAATGCCTCTAGGTAGGGTACAAAGACAAAAAAATATGTAGTCATAAACACATAAAATATGCTAATTCAAAAATAGGCCATAAAAAGGTTAAGACATAAGATGGCTCAGCTAATTGCTATTTGGGTAGGCTATAAGACAGGCTAAAAGGCCAAGAATGTCTAGCTCAATTTGGCTGATAAAACTCAATTCGTTTGGGGATATGAAAAAATAATGCAAAAATAGTCGTCATCGTCGCATATACTGTGGCAATATAGAGTTTTATTCTTTTTTTGGTTCATGCGTAGGGGGAGGAAAAAAAGAAGACTGAAATTGTTGGCAGCACCATTATACAGGTGGCAATAGTGGTTGTATTTTTTAATTTATATTATTTTTCGTGGCCCAAATTTTTTGTAGCCAACAAATTCCTATACGTAACGAATCATATGGGAACAAATTACCAATAACAATATAAATTAACACAATCTAAAAAAAAATGAAATTTTCACAAAAATTATTTACCATTTTGTTTTGTTTTTAAGTACTGTTGCGTTTATAAAGAAATTTGTAGAAAAAAAAAATAACCAGATATATTTTTGGCTTTTTTCTCTTTTTTAAATTATTTTCACAAAATATACGCAAAAATCTGCGCTAAATTTCAACACCACTGAAAGAGAACACTTTTTTTACTTTTGCTTTACTTCTTAATTTTCTATATTTCACTTTTTTTACACTTTAATTATAGCTATTTAATATAAAAAATATATATTATTTAAATGAATATAGCAACTGCAAAAGTTGCCCGTTATTAAGGAATTGAATTTTGTATTTATATAGAATTTATATTCGAATTGGATTTTTTCTTTTTTGGTAATGCACAAAATTTCCTTCTTTTTGGTATGTCTTTTTTTATTCCGTTGTTCGATATACACAAAAATGGCGATAAGAATTCAGAGTCGCTAATAAATACAACGGCGTCACTTTTATTGGCATATTTTTCATTGACACAATGTCACTTGCATTCACAATACTCATTTAGCTTATTGTGATTGAAATATTCTGCAGAATTTATTGCCAACACACATCAGTGATGATAGCTAAATTTATTGATACTAGGGTTCGGGAAAAATTTCCCAGGAACATTTATTTAGAAATCATCGGGGAATTTCTTTATAAGTTTCCTTTTTAAACTCCCAGTATTATTTCCTCACAGATAAAATACATTCGTTGTGGTATGTTGCCAATCGAAGGAAGAATTCATATTTTCTGTAAAAATATAGAAGTACACTTCCACTCGGAGACCCATAGGATTCATTGTGATACCCTTTAAAAATATAACCCGGTGTGAACTTGATGTGAAGAAAAGAAACGATAATGATAAAATGATAAACATAAAGATAAATAAAGTTAAAACTAGGATTCACGGAGTCCAGTTACCTAAAAATAGCCAGCCTCTTCCCCTGATGAAGATAATATCAGCAATATCCCCCAATTCATCAAGGAATCTTTCCCTAGCCATTTTTGTCTGAGACCCTGTAGTCTAGGACAATTACACAGAATATGTTCCATTGTTTCTAGTTCCTCAATATCCTCTCACAACTTACTACAGAAGTCCTGTGTGACCATATCCCATTTACCAATGAAGGCTCCAATTGAGAAGTGCCTGGTTATCACTCCTATTAAATATCTGAGACTTTTACTATCCAACTTAATTAGTATTCTGGTTGCCTTTGCTTCCAACTCCTACTACACCAGGATTGGTTCTTAAAGTCCCGGAATTTTTAGAAGAACCTATCTATATTTGTTTTATAAATCTTTAGTAAATTTAAAAACAGATTATGAATAAGGTCTGTAGACTTAAAAGTCCAAGAACTCCAAAAAATATATTAAAATACAAACTGTTGTCACGATCTTGAATTATACTACCTCTCATGTGTAAATGCAGAATTAATTTAGAGTTTTCAAAACAATTTTTTAAGCGGATTGGAAATTATTGTTGTTACTGACCCAAAGGAGTGACAAAAAATTTTATTGTCTAAGTATGTCGATAGACAAAAATATATAAAATTTAAAATAAATAATTTTATTATACACCCTATTTTAGTAGAGAAAAAATTATTTTAAAAATCAATAAATTTCAAAAGAAACTCGCAGAATTGGCATCACATGTTAACATTTCTTTGTGGATTTTTTGCAAATAAAGAAGAAGCATTTGACTGATTATTCGTAAAGAATTTTTTGTTAAACAACAACGATTTTTTGCACTAAATTTAAGCATAAAAAAACTCAACTATAGACTTCATTTTTAATTAATATTAATAACAAGTGATAAAGACAATAATTTTGCTAATCAATTAATAATTTAAGAACAAAGCAAATGGCTTCACCAAGTTCCCAAATGACCGACAATGGCAATACAACACAAACACCTACGCAGACAAACAACACCTTGATGAGCTATGGCGGTGTCACCAGTTCTTCGACCACAATATTTACCACCACTATGCCAGAAATTGATATGCAAGAGGAAGTAAAACCTTTAAAAAAGACTTTTAATTTGGAGGAAATTGAAAAATTGCCCTATGAGATTCATCGATATTCTTCATTTTCAACTAATTATGTGCCAGAGTAAGTGCATCAAAAGCTGCTTAAAAATCGGTGCTAAAAAAACATGAAAAAAAGGAATTTTTTTTGTGTAATTTGCATAACTTTAGCGTTTTTTTTTCTCTTTTGTAGAATAAATTTTGTGCAGCCTTGATTTACAGCTATTCTGTAAGCAAGGTTGCCAATATAGCCATTTTCCGGCTAGATCTTGCGATTTTATTTTCATTTAGCCATAAAAAAATGGCTAGATTTAATCTAGCCGGAAGATTTAGCCATTTTATTTTGTCCTATCCTTTTTTATTTTAAACTTTTCTTGGTATAAATCAAGATCAGCGAAACAGCTTGCATTTTTATAATTTCTTTGGTGTTGATAGCTCTCATAATTAGAAGCACAAAAACGTTAATATTTTTGCCTGCTCTCTCTTAGTTTAAGAGTTATATTAATTTAAAGTCAATACATATAATAGTACATTTCTCATATATTTGGAAAACAAACTGATCGTTATGGGTATCATTGAATAGTGCTTCACAATACCTTTAATATGATATATAATATGGTACAGTTTATTAATATTGTGAACCAAAAATTCCTTTTTGATGACAGTACTTCAGAAAATTTTGATATACAGAAAAAGTGATTTTAGCGAAGCCGGTGTTCGATACGCCCCAGAGTTAAAAGTCCCTTCACCCGGCCGAAGGCCCGCAATACAGTAAATGTGAATATTAACAGAAAAAAAATTATGATAATATAAACTGTTACGGGGATCTTGATTTGTTCCCCTTTCTTGAAATTTTTTAAAAAATATATCAATATTTTTAATCAAATGACAAAGAAATAGTCTTTTTTAAAAAATTCTTACGTAGTGGATTTGATGAGAACAGACTGCGTAATTGTACCAAAGCAAACACAGCAGTCATATTCAAAAATCAATTTTGCATTTATTTAATGGATCCGATTTTGTTTATAAGTGCCCAGAAATTTGTTTAATTTATCAATTTATATTGATATTACAATTTTTTAATCTGCTAAGAAATGTAATATTTTATATACATACTAGTGAAGTCGATCTCACTAAATAAAAAGACAATATTTATGAATTTGTATTCAGTCATTTTGGGTTTTAGCCATTTCTAGCCATTTTTAATTCTAAATCCAGCCATTTTCTGAGCTGAAGAGTTGGCAACCTTGTCTGTATGTCTGTCTGTCTGCTGCTGCTTCTGTTTGATTTCTTGTCTTGTATTTAAAAAAAAAACAAGTATGCAAAGTATTTAATAAAATATAACAAACATATAAGCAAAAAAGAGAGAAGCAAAGCAAAAAGTTATAAAAATAAACAACAACGACAGAACTTAGTACACAATTATTGTTTTTTATTATTATTTTTTTTATTGTTTATGTTTATCATAGATTAATGAAAAGGGGGTTTCACTTAATAATTATTTTGTTAACACCCATTCGTATGAAAATATTAATATTCGAAATTATTGTCTATAATTTGTTGTATATTTAAATTCAGGAATTACTTTTTTGGTAATTTGTTGTAAAATTAATAACGTTCGTCTGTACGATTGAAAATCAAGATCTAAATCAGGGACAGAAAATAAAGATTATTCTTTAAATTTCAAAAAAAAGAATAAAATAAAATAAAAATTCAACCACTAGAACTTGGAATTTGACTGTAATGCAATTAGACAAAACGGGAAAAGTAGTCCTAATTATTTTTATATTTATGTATATATATTTTTCTCTATAGAAATATACTAGTAGACTGTCCTACTGATCAGTCATCTCGCTGGTCAGCATTTAATAATAATCCACCTCAATACTTAACATTGAAACTACGAAGACCTGCCATTGTTCGTAAAATAAAATTTGGTAAATTTGAGAAATCGCATGTTTGCAATATTAAGAAGTTTCGCATCTATGGCGGTTTGGATGAAGAGCGTGTGGTTTTATTACTAGAAGGGTAAGCATCAATTAAGTAATATAATTCAAATGATTTTCTTTTAATTATTTTCTTTACTGCTATAGGGGTTTACGTAACGATCATATACCAGAAACATTTAGTTTGCGTAGTGATATTACTAACAATTTACCCATAATGTATTTGAAAATTGTTCCACTATTATCTTGGGGTCCCACATTTAACTATAGCATTTGGTACATTGAACTATTGGGACAAGATGATCCCATGTACACTAGTGTTTGTTTAAGGGATTATAATAAGGTATAAAAGTTTTGTAATTATTTACATTATGTGTTGTTTTTTAATAATGTATATTTGACAGTTGCGAGAAGTTGAAATTATACGTTTATGTTTAAAACATTTTCGTCAGCAAGGTTATGAAACAGCTTTCAAAGCTTTACAAGAACAAACCAATGTGCGACTAGAACATCCACTGATTACAGAGCTGCACGAATGCTTGGTAATTAATGGAGATTTTGATAAGGCTGAACAATTTATCACTGATTGCGTTGATGAGGGTTTAATGGATGATTATTTAAATCGTCAGGATTATAAACATGCTTGGCGTTTACAGCATGCCCAAGGAAATAGTCAGCCAGGTAATTGTAAACACTTTTCTGTTTGTACAATATTTACCCCTATATTCATAAAAAAAATTAAAATTTAAACGTTTTAAAGCAAAATTTCCATACAAAATTTGATATTAAAATATATGTTTTTAATTTATATGTATGTAATTTTAGGAAATCGAGGTGGCCATCAATTGGTTATGGATTCCCAAAAACGTCTTATTTACTTGTATGGCGGTTGGAATGGCTTCCAAGATCTAAGTGATTTATGGGTTTTCGATATACGCAACAACTGTTGGTCTCAGCTCTTCGAAAATACTGAACAATATAACGGACCCACACCAAGATCTTGCCATAAAATGGTTTTCGATCCTGTCAGCAAAAATATTTTCATGCTGGGTCGTTATCTGGACAATTCCATACGTACAACCGAATACATCAAAAGTGATTTCTTTTTGTACGATACAAGAGCCCGCACTTGGTTGCAAATTTGTGATGACACTAGCCAAGTGGGTGGACCGCAACTGATGTACGACCATCAAATGTGTATTGATGTCGATAAGCGTACAATTTATGTGTTTGGTGGTAAAATATTAACGCCACGCAGTGTTAGCGCTTCAACATCAAGTGAACCGGAGTATTCGGGGCTATTTTCTTATCATATTGCTACCAATACTTGGAGTCAGATTTTAGTTGATTGTCATCATCCAACTGCATCACAGCCTGAAGTCTTGTCCATAAAATCGCGCATCACTCATTGTATGGTATTTCATAATGTAAGTAAAATAAGTAAAGTTTTACAGGAAAAAAACAAATTATCCTAAAAATTAAAATAAACTGCCAACATTTTTTTTACCTAAATTAATACTAACAGTTTTCATACAAAAATTATTTAAACAGACATTATTACTTTCGGTTAACAAATAACCAGACTTTTACAATTCTTTTTATTAATTTATTTTTCTTTTTAGAGCAAATTTAAATTCGAATTTTCGAACATCATAAAAAGCTTATTCTGAAACTACTTTGATAATATGTACTTTAAAATACATAAACATTTTGTTTTTTTTTTAATTTTAAAACTAAAATATTTTTTTAAGAACTCTCATGATTATAGATTATTTTAACAACTTTAAAAAATGTTCGAACATAAGTTCGAATTTGATTCGGAATTTCGAACATAAAAATTAATTTTCACCAGGTGTCCGCATTAATGTCAAATATCCGTTTAAAATCTTTTTTAAATTACCATAAAATACTTTTACATTAATAAATTACTTCACCTCACTCCATACAATTTTTTGAAAAACAAAAACAATTTATTCGAAAAGTGTCTCAAAAAGTGATGAAGTCATTTACAAAATAACTACTTTATTTGTATGTGTGTATTTTTTTCAATAAAATTCTTTTATTTATAGAAAAAACGTAAGCTTTACATTTATGGTGGCCAACGTGGCAAGGAAGACATACACGATTTCATTACCTACGATGTGGATAATCAGACATTGGAATTTTTAAATAGAAATCCTAATGGTGGTCAAACTGCGGGAACTGTTACTACTACATCAGTGGGTGGTTCCAATGGAAACCTCACAGCAAATACAGATAGAAAACATGAACCATCACCAGTAGCTCTAAGGGCCACAATTGATTGTGAACGTAATGAAATCTATATATTTTCAGTAAGTTTATTCTTCTTACTTGTCCAATCGTTTTCCATAATGAAAAATAATTAATAAATTCGTTACACGGCAGTAAATTTCTTTATTAGCACTATTACTTATTTTCATTTATTTATTTTAGAGTTTAAGCAAAATAAAAGACCGCAGAGATGTTCCCAATACACCAGATGCCTCAAATTCATTTTGGGTTTATTCATTGGATTCTCATAGCTGGTCTCGAATTTATTCGTGCCGTTACAATTATACCAACTCGACGGCAACTGATGATGAAAACAATAAAGACAATATGTTAGAGCCTTGTCCCCGCTATGCCCATCAATTGGTTTATGATGATATTGCTAAGCTTCACTATCTATTTGGGGGTAATCCGGGTAGATCAACAACGCCACAATTACGTTTGGATGATTTTTGGATTTTAGAATTGGAAAAGTAAGAATCAAATACAAATTGCTATAAATATGTATTAATAATGTTTGTAATTTATTATTAATTTATTATTAATACAGACCTAAACGTGATGAAATTTTAAGACATTGTCGTTTTTTGTTGCGTAAATTACACTATGAGGAAATGGCCAAATCGGATCCCTATAAAGCCATGCAATATTTACGTCAGCACATAGCCGAGGTCATTGATCATAACAATAAAGAACAATTACAAAATGTTAGTAATATAAACTATATTTTATTTTAAACAAAGTAATTTTAAAATGTTTGTTTAATAGTTTCATAGATTAGCATCGCTGCTGTTTAAAATTGATGATGATGTGGAAATTGAACAGGCTGCTATGGAAAGAATACCTATAGGTGCTGGGAAAACTTTAGCCGAATCTAGTTCTGATATTACTTCATCTTCGGCCAATGAAGAAGGTATGATTTAATTATCTTTCATAATATTAATTTATTACATCATTGTAAAATGTTTAGATGTTTATAAAAAATGTGCAGATGCTGGCAGTGATCACACTCAACCGATTGAAGATTTGTCTTTGGAATCCTGTGAAAGTTGCACAACATCTTCGGGAGTTTCCGAAGCTGACTCTTCCTATACAGCTTATCGCAAATCGGGTGGCAAACGTTCACGTAATGATTATATTTATGATTTACGTTCACGTCGCTCTTTTCTATTTAATAAACTTGTTCAATTGATGCCTACGAATATGGTACAACCGGAACGTAATCTTAGTGATTTTGCTACAATGTAAATTCATAATTTTATTATCTTTTTAACAGCTAGCTAGCTGCTTTATCCTCTTTATAATACTTGAAAAGACTTTAATATGTAATTTTTAAATACTGATAATTGTGTACACCTTATTTTTGTTTGTGTTGGCGGCATTGTTTAGACATTTTCATATATAAATTTTTTTATTTCCTATATTAAGGCCCCATTTTTACGATGTCTGGCTATATGTAAACTTGAAGTTATACTGTCTGTTAAATTTATTTGTATTATGAAAATTGTCAGTTTAACTTTCGGTTAACAAATAATTAGACATTGTGAAAATGGGGGTAAAAGTTATTAGTCATGATTTTTTAATTCATAATTTTTACAGCTTTTTATTTTTCAGTTTTACTTTATTAAATAAAAAAAATGTATTTTAAGTTTTAGTATCAGTATGAATTTGTGTGATATTTAACGAAATGGAAATGAAATTGGCAAACATCATTTGTATCATTGTTATGACTTTGTCTATTTCTATGTTTACTTTTTTTGTATTTGAAAATTAGTTAAAATTTAATTAAAAATTCAAAAATGTCCAACATTGTTAATTAACTTTAAGTAGAATATTTATGTAATAAAAAAACATGTTTTTCATATTTTAGTATAAATTTGTTGTCATTTATTTGTGCTGCAAACTACTCTCAGATCAAGGGGTATTCAAAAAGGTGGTATGTATCTGGATTATTGTTACAAATATACAGAAAATATATTTCGAAATAAATAATCACTTTGTTGTCACTTTATTGAATTCCCCTTGACTCAGAAAGGATCCGCACCTGCTGCCACCTTGTTAAAATCATGGTTTTGTAGTTGATTTGTCTGTCTGTTGAAATCAACTTCATCAATACATATGTCGGATATAGTCCGACATTTCACCAACATTTTTTTAAACAAATTTTTTTCACCAACATTTTTTTTACCAAATATTGCTTTCAATATTTATCTAAAAGTATACTTTCATGAAGGGTATATACAAGATTCGGAATAGTCGAATATAGTCGCCTTTTTTATTTTCATTGTTATTACTTGAAAATTTGTTTAACATTTTTTTTTGCTAAAAAATGTTATTAGTGACAAAAAATGTATTAGAAAATAATTTTATGGTCAAAAAATCGTTTTAAAAATATTTTTACTGATTTTGACCCATTGTAGGTCCGAGTTACTATTGTGTTATATACACATCTGCTTAAAATAATAGATACACCTAATTGGAAAAAATTTAAATGGCGGTAACATTGAAAATTTCCTCGCAAGCGTTAAGAATACATCATATTATTAAAATTTCTATCTGGCAATGTCACGTCAGTCAAAAATCTGGCAACTATTTGCTTTCATGTTGATTTTTAAAAACGAATTTATTTGAATTACAAAAAATTATTTGCTCATAAAAATAGATACACATCAGTAATTTGTAATTTGTTTATATACAATTTTTTTTTTGTGCAATTTTTTGTTCCTATTTACGTGAAACAGTAAGTATAATTTAAATTTTAGCAACAATTTTATAAAAAATAGGACTCTTTTGAAGAAAATGGGACGAAATCATCATTGTACCGAAGATGAGAAAAAAATTGTTCAAACGATGAGAAATCAAGGAAAATCATTACGGGAAATAGCAAAGAGCATAGGAAGATCTTTACATTTTGTCCAAAATGCTTTATCTAAAAAACAAAAAAGAGAAACTCGCGGTAGACCAAAGAAAACCAGTCCAGAAACAGATAGGCGGATCGTCCTTATGGTTAAAAAAGACCCTTTCATATCATCGAAAGCTATTTCTGCGGAGCTATGTAACGAAATCAGTCCACAAACAGTTCGTCGTCGTCTTTTACAAGCTAAATTGCCGGGAAGAATTGCCAGAAAAGTGCCACTAATGCGCCAAAAAAATATCAAGACAAGATTAGAATTTGCTAAAGAGCACTTACAATGGTCCGGGTGTGAAGGCGAAAAAAAATGGAGAAATATTTTATGGAGCGACGAAACAAAAATAAATTTGTTTGGAAACGACTGCCAAAGAAATGTACGCCGACCAAAAGGAAAAGAATTCCACGTTAAATTTACAAAAAAGACGGTAAAACATGGCGGGGGAAACATAATGGTTTGGGGTTGCTTTTCATGGAATGGTGTTGGTCCGATATTCCGAATAGAAGATACCATGAATGCTAGTGGGTATAGAGACATATTGGAAAACGTAATGCTTCCATATGCATCGGAAAATATGCCATTAATATGGACATTCCAGCAGGACAACGACCCAAAACATAGTTCAAGATTAGTTAAAAACTGGTTCTTGGAGAATAACGTACCTGTTTTAAGCTGGCCCAGCCAATCCCATGGTTTAAACCCAATAGAAAACTTGTGGAGTGAATTAAAGATAAGGCTTTCGAAGGAAGTTTTCAAAAATAAAGACGATTTATGGGAGAAAACGCAAAAAATATGGTACGAGATTCCATTGGAGAAGTGTCAGAACTTGATATCCAGTATGCCCAGAAGAGTGGAGAAAGTTTTACAAAACAAAGGTGGATATACTGGATACTAGCTTTACTTTAATAATAAACTATTTTTTTTAAGATAAAATTTATTAGCTTTTGTTTAATAAGAATTTTTAAAAATGTATCTATTATTATGAGCACCAAATTTTTCGAAATTTAAGAAATTTAATTTACTTTATAATATTTATTATTAATTATGAAATATTTTGTTTTTGTTTTTTACTCTCCTTTTAACTATAAATAAAAATCGACTGAATTTTTTTTATAATTTTACAATATACCATTATTTTTTTTCGTTTTTAAAAAATAAATTTTGGTGTATCTATTATTTTGAGCAGATGTGTACGTCGGTGGAAAGGTCTTTGAAATTTCTATAGTGTATATATTATTG
Organism: Calliphora vicina; assembly: GCF_958450345.1. NCBI lineage: Eukaryota > Metazoa > Arthropoda > Insecta > Diptera > Calliphoridae > Calliphora > Calliphora vicina. The sequence goes on from NC_088784.1 coordinate 77,414,844, forward strand.
ACTTAGTAATCCAGATATATGTAGATCAAAAATAGGAGAATATCAACTCCCCTATCTATAACGATCAAGAATATATATCCTTTATGGCGTGGCAAATGAAAAATGGAGAAATTACAAACGGAATCCCTTACTTATTTATATACCATTGCCACCCATTGTGTCGTTTTCCGTGCCCTGACATTTTGCAAGTAATCATGTTATCATTTCTGCATGAATGAAATCTTGTCAGACGAAGAAGAAGAATATATAAACGGGAGTGCATTTCTCTCAAAAAAATCATAATTTTATGATAATTGTGTTAAAAAAGTAATTATTTAATAATAAAACAATAATAAAGTGCACACCCAGCGATAATTACATAAAGTTTTAGCATAATAAAGCTATTTAAATTTCGATAAAGCCAGTTATAAGATCACTAAAAAAATCCAGACGAAAACATTAGTATTCCCAATTACATTTATTGTAACTACTACTCCCTCGCAATTGTATACCCAGTTCATATACATAAAATGATTGTGGGTGTTTTCTGTAAATGTAATTAAAAAAAAGAAAACGGAAACAGCAAGTGTTGCAACATAGTTAGTTGTAGTGAAGAATTTTATGGTTTTAATAGTTTTGTGTAAAAGGGCATGAATGTGTTTCGCCAGCAGTGTTGTTGAAGCGCATAAAAAGCTATTTATAGCAAACGCGGGTGGTGGCAATATCAACAGTGGCAGCGGTAGCAGTGCAGCAGCCAATGAGAAGCGGGACTCCTTGAGTGGCATTAAAGGTATACGCAACGATAAGCGTGGAAGTTTAAGTGGCAGTGGTGGCAGCAATAGTAATAGTCTGAAAAATTCTAAAATGTCTCGTAGCAAAACACGTATACAAACGGAAGTCTGCGGAGATTGTGGAGCTACAGGTAATTATTATAAGCAAACACCTATTTCATTAATAAATATGTATGTACACATTTTTACACAGATCCCTCGTGGGCCTCTATAAATCGCGGCATTTTATTATGCTCCGACTGTTGCTCAGTACATCGCAGCTTGGGTAGACACATATCCATAGTGAAATCTTTACGTCAGGGTACATGGGAACCTTCTGTATTGAATTTTGTCAATTCTTTAAATGCTCACGGTGCCAACAGTGTATGGGAACATCATTTACTAGATGGAACTACTTCATCGGGTCCTAAGGGCATACCGCGTATACGCAAACCCTCCCCAAAAGACCCTTTACATCCCAACAAATCAGACTTCATCAATGCCAAACATGTACAATTGGCTTTTGTCTTAAAGCCTAATTTCCAAGATACTGACGATGACATCACTGGTGCTAATTTAGAACATGAATTAAGCAAACAACTACATGCCAGTGTACGTACCAGTAACTTAGAGACATCTTTACGTCTGTTGGTGCAAGGTGCTGATCCAAATTTCTTCCATGAGGAGAAACGTTCGACACCTTTACATGTGGCTGCTAAATTTGGACAGGCTTCACAAATTGAACTGTTAATTGTTTATGGAGCCGATATAAATGCCATTGATGGCAATGGCTTAACACCGCTTGAGGTTGCCAAAGCCAATAATCATACGTTAATTGCTGAACGTTTATTAGATGGCATGTATGAGGTCAGCGATCGTATTATAATGTTTTTGGGTGGCAAGAAACCAGACCATACGGTAAGTTAATTAACTACTATACTCTAACAATGAGTCATGTGTATGTATTTTACATTTTAAAATAATTGCAAATCAAATATGCCTAATCACTGAGTGTAAAGATTGGCGTAAATATTTTTTTGGAATTAATAGTGTTTTGTTGCTGTTATTGCAAATTCTTTTAAAATGTATAAACCTTTAGAATAAATTACGCCAATAGTTATGATAACAATTTCATTTTTAAGTAAATAAATTAAAGAGAACAAGTTCTTTCAAAATCAATATAATATTTAAATAGTCGTTAGTAGCAAATTGGTCTAAAATTCAAATAAAATTGGTACTAAATTGCACCAAATTGGTCAATATTTTCGATTACATTTCAATTGAATTTTATTTTTAATTTAATAAATAAACATTTAAATTGAAAATCATAATATTTAAATAGACTGGCCGCCATCTAATTATACCCGACTCAAATACCGCTGAAATAAGTGAACAATTGAAAATAGCTCGAGGGCGTTTACAATTAGTGCCCAATAAAATGTTCGAAGAGCTTGTAATGGATCTATACGATGAAGTTGATCGTAGAGAAAATGAGGCCAGTAAGTAGAAATCACTACTAAAGAATTAAGAAAAATATAACAAATAACACTAAATATTTCAATAACTTTCAGTATGGGCTACATCCACCATGAATGGTGAAAATGTTGCAGTGCCATTTTTACCAGCAAATCCATTTTTAAGTGCCACACGTAATCAGGTATGGAAAACAATCACTATTTTTCTTTGTAAATAAAAAAATGCAATTGCAAGCAAATTAATTTAATTTTCATGCACAATTGCTGTGAAATTTTCAAATACAAATTGATTCATTTAATTTAGGGTCGTCAAAAGCTGGCACGTTTTACTCGTGCTGAATTTAATGGCTTGCTAACGGATGTTTTAATTGATGCACGTCGACGTCAAAATATGGCGAACTTACGTCCTCTAGATGGCCCGCACACATCGTCGTCATCATCTGCCATGGCTAATAATAACAATAACGCTTCTGGTTTTTATAATATTAATAATTTAACAACATCTGGTATGGCTGGCAACAGTGATTATCATGATCCAAATCTATCGGATGATGAACCAATTTATGATCCAGTAGCTGATGATGATTATGAACCAATGCCGCCTATAGCACAGCAGGTAAATTTAATGCGTCAAAAGATCTTAAAACTCAATAACAGTTTTGGTTAATAACAACACATTGTAGTAAATTTATAATCAATCGTAACTATTATACTCTTTCAACTGCTAACTGCAATTCATACATATGTATGTCTAATTATGGTATAAACTATAATATTTTATATTTAAAGCTCAACAATTTTTAACATTTTAATGAATCTAGTAATTTATAGTTTAAGAATGTTTTTTTTTTGAAAAAAAATCTGAGCTGTGTGCTTTGTTTTTTGCTTTTAATGTTATATGAAACATTTTTATAGTTTTAGTTCATTTTTAGATAAAACCTTTACATACTTTCAATTGGATTTAGTAAAACAAAACAAAAAAAATGATAGCAATTTAAAAATATATTTATTATAATCATAATCACAACACATGCATATTTACACACCCACAAGAGTGCAATGTTACAACTGACTTTGTGTGCACAGACTTGAACATGAATTAATAGTGATTTAGTGACACTGAACGCGGCATTCCGTAATGGTCGAATCGTCTAAAAGAATTTGCTTAGCGGTCAATAAAAAATCTTCAGTATGGCGTTGTTATTTAAAAATTGTTTATGCAATTTGTCGCTATAAAAAAGATCTCAAACTCACCAGAGATTAATTTAAGTTTTACTTGTTTTTTTTTTTTTTACGGACTCTATAATAATGATTAATTTATGTGTGTGTGAATTGAAAAAAACCCCTCATCACAATCGATTGGTTCTCAAATGGGTAGTGGATGATAGACGTATAAAGGTTCGTTGGAAATTCAGGTTTTAACTAAAGAATTACTATAATTTTTAGATGGATATGAATGGAAATCATTGAATAATATTACCTTTTGCAATTAAAAATTGTGTAATATTGTACTTTCATAATAAATTAAATTGTTCAAAATTCACAACAAATTACAAACGGAATGACAAACTTATATATATCCTAACCACTCATGGTGAAATTTTTTAAGCTAAACAAGTTTTTATCATACAAATTTATTGGTGAACAATGTTTTGTATAAAAAATATTTTTTTCGTTGAAAATATTTAATCGCCTTGGAAAGGTCTTTGAAATACCACTCATTTGATATTGTTTATTCACCGTTTTTTATTGGGTGTATGGCGTATCTTTTGAACGCGGTTTTTGTTTTGTTACGTCATTTTAAAGGGTACATATCTGCCATTTATTTACACTTAGTTATTCAACATTATAGTGTAAACAACAATTTTTTTTTGTTCGAATATGTATTTCGAATTTTCCTATGCGGGAAGTTTTGCTTTACTTCTGTAATTTGAAAAAAAGTGTCGCTGAAGAACTCGGATTGCTCACCAAAGCTTATAGTGAATGTCTTCCATTGTTTTCAACGTGCGACAGATGGTTTGTTCGATTCAGAAGTGGTGATTTTGACACGGAAGACAAAGATCGTCCAGGCCAGCCTAAATAGTATGAAGAATAATAACACTGTCCAACAAATTGAGAATTTTTGATTGGAACAGAATAGCGATTCTATAATTCTGAAATTTGGTCTGAATTTTTTTTTACAGTGGGACAAAGTTTTAATTTTTTGATACTATCTGAAAAATTTTTGTAAGTTAATGTCTGAAAGAATTCTTATTGTCAGAGTTATATTGTGGAATTTTATCGGGATCATTTTTGTGGAAGATCTTAACCCTCTAGCTCCTCTCTTTAGCGGTCAATTTGTCCATTTTTTCGAGAAAATTAAAAAAAGGTCCTTTCAAAAAGGACATTTAAGGATCAAAATATTCTACGAAAATTTTTGCCGGAAAATTTCAGTGGGGGTCACTAAAGATACAAATAAAGCTCTTTACGCTTTGTCTCACATTTTTTAAAAAAAAAATATCCAAAAATTTAAGTAGATCCGAATGATCTGAAATTTAAAATATAAATAGTCCTTACGAAGATATACAAAAAACATGCATACATATGTAAGTTATCTCTTTTAATTCAAGAGATATTTAGGTTTTTTTTAATTCTGTTCGATCATTTTTTGATTTTTTAGATATGAAGAGTCGAATTTTTTTTTAAATATCAGCTATTCGATCAAAAATTAAAACTTTTTTTAAAAAAAATGTAAAAAATTCAGACCAGCTGGACAATAAGTTTATTCTACAAAAAATGATCTACTCAACATGCCATTTCAGAATTATAGGGTCGCTATTCTGTTCCAAAAATGCTGTTGGACTGTGTAATTAGTGAAGATTGCTGTTAAACTCAACAATAATTTGCAAAATCATTGTTATATACTCAAGCAACAATTACTAAACGTTTTCGAGCAGCACGATTCATCCAAAAACTGGAAAATTGAAGCCGAGAGACCTTGAAAGGTAATGCCCAGAATATGCGGCCAGATATGAAACCGTAATATTCCAGTTATTGGGAAATTATTCCTCACTCGCTTTATAGTTCAGATCGTGCCCGTCAGACTACTATTTGTTTCGATCTAAGCAGAACGCTCTCTCTCTGGGATACTCTTCATTTTGGAACAGAGTATCCGATATTGGCTTGATTCGTTCATGGTCTCATAAGATGGACAGTTCTTATGGCTCGGAAACCATATACATATTGCTAGAATAAATTTATGTGGTACAACTGTTTTAAAATAAAAGCTAAAAATTGTAAAAAAATCCCACAATAATAAATTGCTGATTTATTAATTGGTAATTTATCACAGATAGCTTTTCGCTTCAATTTAATATTACTTTTTAATAGAAATCCTAGTAAATTAGAAGTTATCAGGTCATGTTTTTGAAAACTGAAATTACGGAATATAGTTTTCAAAAAAGTTTCCATTGTATTATCACTAGTGGTCGGATTTATATGCAAATGTATGTTTTTTCTCGAACGTCCAAATACAATGTAGACTAACTATCTATCCGAATTGCACATTTTGCTGCAAAATGGCATCGATTTGTTAGTGCATATTTTGTTATATTTTACTTCAAAATGCATATTATGCAAATTTTTAATAAAAATATAATTTTTTGTTGTTAATTTTGTTGAAAAATGTTTCAACTAAATTTTTTTTGTCGAATTTGTTATAGAAATAGCTGTAAATTTTATCGACTAACTTCTTTCGACATCCAGAAACTGGCATTAATTTCTTCATTTCTCTATCAGTAATTGAAAATTATCATTTCAAAACATTTTTCTTCAAAAAAGTTTAGTTTTTTTAAGTATCAAAAATTCATTAAATGTGTCGAAAACATTCATATTTGTTTTCATTGCAAATTCGATTTATAAGAAATTTCGTTATCGAAAGATTTAGTAACTTCACCTACACAGTAACTGCTCCTGACAGTCATTTCCAAGCTGTTCTACTAGACTGTCGTAAACTAGTGATTTTGGATAACTTAGAGACAAATGCACTACACAATTAAAGTTTAAAGTCCCTACACTATAGATTACATAGATACACTTAAGTGACAATTGTCTTTATGCTAGATTACATGGGATGTATAAAGTAACCAATTGACTTCTCTCTGCATTACAAATAGCACATCAAATGACCCAAAATATATGAATTGGAGTCAGCCAAGTGATGAGACATTATTAACAATTTCCGTCTGCAAGGGATACATTTACTAATTGCTTAATTGCTGGGTTATTACGAGATAAAAATTAAGGTTGGGTGCTACTTTACAGCATGATCAAAATATTGATGATTTTAAAAGGAAAGTCACAATATAAAAGCTCTATGGCTTTAAACAAGTATTCATACCAAGATATTACATCTAATATAGATATTTATTTTTTTTCAGAAGAAAAGTTATTTTAAAAATAGTTTTAGAACTTTAATTGTTTAATTCCTGGTATAATTTAAAGAGTTCTAACTGCTGGCAACAGTGTTGTGTATTTTTTGGACATTTCGAATTCCATACTTAATTATTTTATGTTTCTGCACAAAAATATAAGTGCATATTTTTTAAATTTTTAGGTCATATTTTGATTTTTTTGAAGCATATTTTAGGCGCATATTTTCCAATAATATAAATTCATAATTATCACCAAATTATCACCAAATGCCTGATGCTAGAGGCATATAATTTGGACTCAAGGTTACCCTCTTTCCATATAGAAACAATAAGAATGGACTTTTGGAAATTTTATATCTTTTAAATTAATATACATAGATACAAAAAAAAAAATAATTTTTGTATTCATCCATTTAACAAAGAGCAGAGACTGGTGCGTGGTACGTTTTTATACCCTTCACCTTCGTGAGAAGGGTATATATAAGTTTGTCATTCCGTTTGTAATTTCTACATTTTTCATTTCCGACCCTATAAAGTATATACATATATTCTGGATCCTTATAGATAGCGGAGTCGATTAAGCCATGTCCGTCTGTCTGTCCGTCTGTCTGTCTGTTGAAATCAATTTTCTGAAGACCCCAGATATCTTCGGGATCCAAATCTTCAATAATTCTGTCAGACATGCTTTCGAGAAGTTTGCTATTTAAAATCAGCAAAATCGGTCCATAAATAACGGAGATATGAGCAAAAAACCGGGACAACCTCGATTTTTGACCTATTTTTGATCTATATCTGGATTACTAAGTCATTAATATAGACAATATGGATATCTAATGATAGATATTTCAAAGTCCATTGCAACGATGTAGATAAGGCTATAGTAAGTTGGACCTACAATGGGTCAAAATCAAAATTTTAAAAAAAATTTTTTTTAAAAAATTTGGAAAAAAAATTTTAAAAAAAAATTAAAAAAAAAAAAATTTGAAAAACAATTAAAAAAAATAAAATGTTGTTTACCTAAAAATATTTAAACAAATTTATTTTAAAGTATAATTTGGTGAAGGGTATATAAGATTCGGCACAGCCGAATATAGCTCTCTTACTTGTTAAAACTCGAGTTTATCTAGTAGTTAAACGTTTTGCGCTTTAAACAAGTCAAGAGTGTGTGAAAATGTTGAAATATCACAGTCATTTGTAACGTTGTAATCTGTTATAACTATTTCTAGAATTTATAATTGAAATCATACAATACATTAATATAATTATAACTAGAGATGTGTAGTGAAACATTTTTTTATAAAAATAAAATTAAAACTTTTCTATTTCTTAATATGATATGTATTTTAACTGAAATTCTTTTTGATAATGTAATAAATATAGAATAGTAGTTGTAAGTCAATTAACAATAAAAAGCTTTTACACCTACAGAAAGAATAAAAAAAAACACAAATTTATTTAAATAGTAATTACCACTTTTAGTTAAACTAGTATTATATATTTTTATTTATTTTTTTATTTTTATAATTTTTTTTATTATTATTATTTTTGTTTCTATTTGTTGTTTTATTTTAAGGCTATTGTACATCAATCAGCCAAACCACACGATGAAATGACAAATTATGAAATGCAGACTTTACGTAAACAAATCAATGATTACGTTACCGAAATCAATCAATTAAAGAATGTTGTACAAAAGTTATCCAGTGAAAATACCGAATTGAAATCAAAATTTTCCACCGCTCAACAGCCATCGAAATCAGCATCAAATAACAGTGTTTATGATGAACCATTGTGAGGAATTTTATTATTTGTTTTCTTTGTTTGCATTTAATTTATATTTTGTTTTATTTTTTTCATTTTTATTTTTATTTTGCAATATTGTCAATTTTAACTTAAGGCGTATTGAAAACACTGAAAATGATCATGAACCCCATTCTTTGCCTGAAGGCTTAAACACAAGTTTAGGTACGAACAACAGCAATACAGGTCAAACTCAGGGGACGGGGGCAGCATCAGCATCGTCCTCTTCATCGGCTACGAACTCACAACAATCGACCATTAAACGACCAGCCAGTATGTATGAACGACGTCTTCAGCCCAGTCTAACGAAAACAAATGCAGACACACGTAATACCACCTCTATGTATCAAATGGCCGCGGACAAATCATTTACCGAGGAAGTTAATCAAAAGACAGACATTGTAACGCATCGCCTTAAGGAGTTGATACATTCAATGCAGGATCCCAACAATCGCGAAACCTTAGTACCCTGTGCTGAACGCATACGAGCCGCTGTCTTGGAATTAATCAATGTTTTTACTACACCGGTTAGTGCAGCAGATACACTTTTATTACTTTAACATTTTCATATATTTTTACTAATTAATTTCTTACTACTTTCAGAATAACTGCAATGAAACTATACGGGAAACGTTAATGCAATTAACGCGTAATAACATTTTAATACAACATAGTTGTGAAAATTTACGCAATTCATTCGATACGAATGATAAAGCCGCCATTGAGAAATATACAAAAGATGTACGTGAATGTGCGTATTATATTGCCAGTGCCACAAAAACTTTAGTTTTACAATTGGAATGAGTTGTATGTATGTAATATATAGTATAGTATAACACTAGTACATACTATAGCTATTTACAACAAATTTCTTAACAACAATCCCATTATAATTTTTTTTAGCATTTAATAATACATAAATTTTAACATTTATTTTAAAATTGATTACGTTTTTCGTCAATCTGTATTAATAATCAGTTTTTTTAAATGTTTTAAAGAATATCGAAATATAAAAATCGAAAAGTAAAAAAAGAAACCGAAAAAAGCATTAACATGTTCTTCCAACAATAACAATTTTAATATGCCTTAAATAAATGAAATAATTTATATAAAATTATAAAAAAGGAAGTTTGTTTAATATTAAAAAAGAAGGCATGTATTTAATTGGAGTTCTACAGGAACTAAACAATTTTTTAGAATTTTCATGGACCTCAACATTGCCATTTGAACACGAATTTTGTTTTTTATAATTTATCAGGCCTGTCACACATTTTATTCAGAATGGTTTAATTCCGTAGTTTTTATACCGATCGATTTCGTTTTAGGTTCTTCATATTCCGTGTAACATATTAATTAAAAAAATATTTAACAGTTCTGTTTCTGATTATAATTCTACGTTTTTAATATTAAAACAAAAGTGAAGTTTTTGGTACAGAAATTGATTAACATTTTTAGAAAAACAAATAAATACAAAGAAATATTAATTCCACTTTGGAAGTGGTTTCATTCCGAAAGAAGCAAAATGCGGAATTAATTCCATTTTCGATCCGAATGGAATTTTGTAACAGACCTGTATATGTCATTTTCAAGGGCACATATTTATCATTTATTCTCACTTAGTTATTGAACATTATAGTTTAAACAAAGAAGTTTTTTTGCTTCGAAAATGTCGAATTTGTGCCAACGAATCATCATATGCGGGAAGTTTTGCTTTACTTCTTTAATTTGAAAAAAGTGCCGCTGAAGCACAGCGATTGCTCACCAAAGCTTATGTTGAATGTGTTCCATCAGTTTCAACGTTCGAGAGGTGGTTTGTGCCTTTCAGGAGTGGTGATTTTGACACGGAAGAAAAAGATCGCCCAGGTCAGCCAAAAAAGTTTGAAGAACAAGAATTGGAGACATTCACCCTTATCGTGGTTGGCGTAAACGTCTTACGCCAACGACTGTTTCGTATTAGATTAAAGATAAAATGCAAACTGTGTCTTTAATCTAGTACGAAACTGTCGTAGGGGTATGACGTTTACGCCAACCACGATAAGGGTGATTACTGCATGAAGATTGTTGTAAAACTCAAAAAGATTGGGAGCTACTCAAGCAGCAATTTCAAAACGTTAGCGAGCAGCAGATTTCATCCAAAAGCAGAATAATTGGGTACCTTGCGAATTGAAGCCGAGAGACCTTGAAAGACTATTGTTATGCATGTTTTAAATGATGCTTGAACGCTAAAAAAAATAATTTTTGCACTGAATCATTATTTGCGATGAAAAATGGATTCATTACAATAACCAAGAATGTAAGAGATGGTATGTGAAGCCAACCAGCCAAATCCACGCCAAAGCCAAATAACCATGGAGCTAAGGTAATTGTGGAAGCAAAAGGGTCCTGTCTATTTTGAGCTGCTGAAAGCTGAATATGCGTCCAGACATGAAACCGTAATATTCCACCATGACAACGCTCGGCCACATGTTGCAATACCTGTTAAAAAGTATTTAAAATGAAGTGGTTGGGAAGTTTTGTCTCACCCGTTTTATAGTCCAGACCATGCCCCGTCCGCGTACTATTTGTTTTGATCGATCGAGAGCGTTCTGCTCTCTGGGATACGCTTCACTTTGGAACAGAGTATCTGCAATTGGCTTGATTCGTTCTTGGCCTTAATAGATAACAATGGCCAATTCAAAATAAATGCTAAAAATTTAAAAAAATCCCTCATTTTTAAGTCAAACACCCAATACATTACAAATAAATTCAAACTCAAGAAAATTTTTAATTTCGAAATTGGATTGAATTGAAATTGAATTTAATTTCGAATTTTCGAACATAGGATGTGTGAGAATGTCGAGGAGATTGAAACTACTGACCATTTCCTTGCCGAAGTCTACAACGACAGGAATAAATGAGGGATATATAAGCAAAGTCAGCAAACTCCTTTTTTCGTGAATTTATCTAATGCAATCTATGAAATTAGTCAATTGAACAGTTACCTTTGCTCTCATTATTGTCATTTTCCAAAATGGCATTACAGATGGCAACTGGAAGCTATAATTTTCTGATGCCAAATTGGTAACCAGAAATTTGTGTTTGCCTTCTGACAACTCAACTGAAGTTCGATTGCCATCTATAAGTTTTGAAAAACGTTTTGTTTTTAATTTCAAAAAGGCTGAATTAATGCAAAGTGAAATATTTTTAACTACCTATTTGATTGTATATATGTCGATCGGAAACTCTACAGTCAATGACCTAACTCAGTTGTCAAAAGTGGTGAGGTGAGAATTATAAAAAATTCCCGGGAGTTTTTTCCCTTTTCTTTTTTTTAACGTAGAATTTGAAAAGGAAAAAATGAGAAAAGGGATTTTTTTTCATAATTGGGCTGTTAGTAAAAAACTATCAGTCCAATAATGAATCCCTTCTCCCATTTTCAACATTGAATTTGAATAAGAATAATGGGAAAAGGGAAAGAAAAAAATCGATGTCATTGTACAGCAAAATGTGTAATTCCGATATTTATAATCACCCTTATCGTGGTTGGCTGACGTCTTACGCCTACGACAGTTTAGTACTAGATTAAAGTTTGCATTTTATCTTTAATCTAGTACGAAACTGTCGTAGGCGTAGTGAATATTTGGACCTTCGAAAATAAAACAAGAATTTACATATAAATCCGCCTCCTACCTATTAAAAAACTCCTAGCGATTTTTTTTTATAATTGAGCTTTTAGGAAAAAAGCTATCAGTCCATTTATGAATCCCTTCTCCCATTTTCAACATTGAATTTGAATAGGAATAATTAGAATAGGGAAACAAAGCAAATCGATGTCATCGTACAGCAAAATGTGTAATTCGGATAGATAATTAGCCTTTATGCTATTTGGATATTCGAGAAGAAACATGCATTTGTACATAAATCCGCCTCCTACCTATTATCAATTAATTAAATGAAACACCATAGATTTTAACTAAAAATATCTGTTAGCAGATATAGGATTTTATTTTTATTTATTCGAATATTTGTTCTTTAGTTTTTTTTTAAATTTATTAAAGAACTATTTATTTATGTTGTTTATTAGCTTGTCTTTAATATCGTCTTAAACATTGTATCTGTTATTATATATTGTATGTATACGAGGGTTACAGTTATATACTAAATTTTAATACGATTGAGTATATTATATATATGTATTTATGTTATGTTATTTATGTATGTATATAAGTGAAATTTCTCTAATAATAAATCAAAAAAAAAATTAAAAAAAATATTTAATAATTCAGTGCTAAAAATTCTTTTCAAAATGTGCATTGCAAATATTTAAAATAATTTTTTTTTTCTTTATAACAATCATTGTTGTTACATCATTCTTCATCATTCATTCCTACAGTTGATGTTTTAATATTTTGTATAAATAATTTTGTTGTATTTAAAGCTTTTCTTTTAAAACTAAGATGTATTTTTTTTGTTAGGTTTTTAGTTTTTAATATCATTTTAATTAGCAAATAGTTTGCATGGAATTAGCAGTATTATTTGAAAAGTATGTTTGCATTTACATAATCGCAAATAGTCTTGAGGAAATTAGGAACTTTTTTCTATAGTTGACTTTGGAAAATTAGTCCAAATTTAACCTTATAATATATAAATGTTAAATTAATGGTTAAAAAAACAATTGTGCCCAGAACGTTCATATAAAGGGCCTCATCGCTGAATATGATTTTCTGAAGAAAATTAGGGTAAGTTTCCAACTGCTTAATAGCCCATTCAGCGGACTGACGTAGTTGTATATGGTCATGCGTGGTGATTTGACAGATTAGCTTCAACAATATGATTGCTATCAAGTGACAAAGTTCGGAAGTCCTTATTGGAAGACCCTTTAATATGTATTTAAAGGAAAAATGATTAAACAATTTTCAGATTTTAAATAAAATTTAAATTAAAATTTTTAAATTCCATTTTGTAAATTTAAAATACAAAAATACTAAAAATGTATGCTGAAATTCTATGCAAAACTATAGCTTTTAGTTTAGTTTATAAATTTATAATTTCTCTAAATTATATTAGTGTTAGTATTTATAATAAAAAAGGCATAGTTATTTTTTTTTTTCAAGTTATAAATAAATTCTGGTTTTCTATAACAATAATTATAAATTAAAACAAATAAAAAACAACAAAAGAAAGTACATTAACAACCACAGTGACAGACATTTATATATGTATATTCGAAATAAAATTATTAAAGAAATGCTATTTTAAAATTTAAATTCATTCAATTTGCGCGTTTTTTTTTTGGTTTGTTAATTTTGAGTTTATAAATTCTATATTTTCATTTGTCATATTTTTTGTTTTATGTTCATTTTAGTTTATACGAGGAGTAGTAGTATCGGTTAATTAAGTGTTAATGGAATTAAATTTTATTTTACACATTTATTCGAATTAAATCTATTCATCATCAGCTTCGGTGATAGTGGAGTTTTTAATCGAAGTCTCCTTTTTCATGAGTAGTTGGTTATAATGCTGGAAATAAATATAAATATATAATAGTTAAATTTTGGTTTTAAACAAATATGCTGTAAAATTGATTGAATGTAAAATATCGAATCATAGAGGACGAAATAGGCTTTAAGAAATATAAGGTGTCAAAGTCGACTAGCTCTGGTTAGGAATAATTTGAATTTTAATGCTCTATTCATGGACATTTGAAAATGTTTTCTTTCAAATCGAATTACACAATAACCCCTCCTGATTTCAATGAAAAAAAACTTTGTTATAAAACAAATGGAAAGGTAAAGAATTCCAAGTATCAGTTTAAATTCTGAAACTTTAGTTTTTTGCCTTGACTTTATTTTGTTTTTCGTAAATATCTTTGATAATTGTTTTCGCCAGCAATTCCTAGTTTTCCTCAATATATATTAATGCAGTATACCATGTGTTGCAGTATACTTCCACTTGTCATTAAGTTCTAAATTAAACATAAAGAGTCGTAAATACTTCTTTTCGGCTAGATATCCATCTATCTTTCAAGTGTGTACTTCGCTATCCTACATCTTTCTACTTGGTAAGAATCCACCCTTCAAGCACTCTGCTCAGAGTGTTTAAACATCTCTTCCAATTTATTCTGCGTTTAGCTTTCAGCTAAACAATAATGGTTTTCCAAATATTTTTCTAAAAACACCCTCTTAAAAAAGAGATAAAAGTTGTTGCGTATGCAGACGATGTGGTGATACTTGTATCAGGATTGTTTCCGTATGTGATGATAGTATGTCCATGATTTTAGGGTTTCTCAACAATTTGGGCACGGAAAGTGGTCTTGTGGCAAATCCAAGCAAAATAGATCAAAGACAAAAACCAGGGGATTACTGCGTAACTCAATCCGAAAACGAAAGTGTTAGAAAATGTGTGCAAAATACATTGTAATTCGAAAAGATTTCCTTTCGAATCGAATTAGGGAGTAACCCCCCAGGATTCCGGGCTTCAGACTTCCGCGGTGGAAATCTGCGAAATCCCCCTTTCAAATAATGCGAAATATCTAGGTATTATCCGGGACTCTAAACTATCATGGAAACTGAATATTCAACACAGGGTTAAGAGGGCAACGTCGGCCTTACACCTGTCGTAAGATGTTTGGTAAAAAATGGGGACTTAGTCCCACCATAGTTAAATGGATGTATACGGATATAGTACGTCCAATTCTTACTAGAAAAAACTATGTCGGGGACCAACTCTATAGAGTCCAGAGATCAGCTTGCATTGGCAAACTAAGAAGGATATTGTTACGAAGTTGCATTAACGATTTGAATTTAACTGTCTGTAACGGCTGCTTGCAACATTCAGCATGTTTATAAACATTTCCATCAGTAAAAACTTCCACTTATGAACATTAACATTAGCTGTTAAAAGCTCTAGATAAAGGTAAAAATGTAACAATATATACAGACGGTTCTGAAATGAGCTTTGGTGTTGCTTCTGGTTCTGATGTTTTCTGTGACGAACTTGGGATAGCGAGACAGACGAATTAGCGAATAAAATTGATCATAATTTTCTTATTTGAGATTATGGCATTCGATATCGAGCAAGAAATTTTGTACATTTTATCATAATTTCGATATCGAAATTATTTTTCGATACGATAGCTCATTCGATCACGAATGCGATAATTTGGCGCCTGCTTTGGATATCTCCAATGCTCAACTTAGATACATGTAGGGTGGCCAAGTTAATGAGGTTCTCTTTAACGAAAAACGAACTATGGAACTGATAATTCGTAATAGAAGGGATATATCAAGGTTGCTGAAAGTATTAAAGAGGTATTTGATGATAAGCAAGCATGAAACTGCCCCTTAACGACCATTGTCGTAGCTGTAAGGATAGTGTAAAGGAGGAAACGAAGGTGAAAAACTTCTCTGCGAATGCCCAGCCTTGAGTGTTAAAAGGCACAGTTTTCTGGACAGCTATATATTAACCAATATTGGTGAGATGTCTGGGATTATTTTAAGCTTACCTCGGGATTTTGTATGCGTATTATTCTATGCTGTATTTTGGGAGCCAATTGACAACTGGCCTGTTCTAAATCATCTAAGGAAGCACGACGTAACATCTAAATAAAAAAAAAACAAATATTTGTAAATATTGCAAAAATAAATGAAATGTCCTCTTACTTTTGAGCAATTCGTGTTGGATAGATCTATTGATTTGGCTTGATGGCCGGCCGATAATTTGCGTATGGGCGAGGGGCCATCCAATTCTAAATTATCTAACATTTGGACCATACTGTGACGGCGGGACAGTGTGACCAAGGACTGTCGATGCTTAGTGTGATGGCCACCTTTGCCGGTACGTAGATTGATTGCTTTAAAATGATTTTGTACTGTTAAACCAAGTTCAGGGCAGGAGTCATCATCCATCTAAGAATAATAAACAAATAATTACATCATATTTACTAACAATTGCATTTCAAAACCTACCAATACTTTAGCATCCTTAAACATAGTGAAGCCATCACAGCCATTATAAATATAACTTTTAATACAGATTTTATATGTCTGTTGCATATTTAAATACTCATCGCCCACTTGCACCAATTGAGAATCGATTCTTTGACCGGGCGGTTTAGTGGGATCAAAGGCAAATATAACGCCAGATACCTAATATTAAAGTTAACAATTATATATGTAAATATTTTTCTATTAGCAAATAAAATCTTACCTGAGGAAATCTTCCTTCAAGTTTTGGATAACTCGATACCGAATTCTCTAAAGCTTCATACAAGCATTTGCCCGTTACTTCTATTAGTATTAATGGATCTCTCATCGGTATTATATTCACCAAATCTTTCATGGTAAATGGACCCGGTGGATGTATTTGATCTGATCTAAATGTACCCGAATTAATTATAACAACATCGGCACCCGTAGCAGCCAGCACTACATCACACACCCAATCACCCAGATTCGTTTCTTGTGTACGAATGGCCGAAAAACGACCATCCAGTTCTACACCAAAGTTTCCCAAAACCTCAGTCATTTTAGCCTCTATTACCTCGGAATATTTAGCCAATTCAGTTTTCAGTTCAACATCTTCCTCATATTTCGCTGTAACATCTACGGCTTGGACATCAATTTTAATACGACCATTCTCATCTCGATCCTTGCCGATAACGATTTTCGAAAATTGTCGAAAATCTGTACCCGATTTTATGATATTTATACCATTCACCACTTTAATTTCGTAAACATGATCGTGACCACCCAAAATGAGATCAATGCCGGGACAATTTTCCGCTAAATTTACATCGTTCGGCGTACGCATGTGAGTGAGAGCGATAATTAATTCACAGCCTTCGTTTCTTAATTCAGTGGATAATTTGTTGCCTGCTTCTACATAATCTATGTATGTGACTTCTTTAGGATCTATGGTTGGTAAGGTTTCAAGCCATTCACGTTCCACTAGACCGATGAGACCAATTGAGATTTGATTATGAAATATAAAATGTGAGATCTTGCCACCACCGAGTGGTCGACCCGTTTCATTGTCCACGACATTCGACATGAGCCACGGGAAGGGGGTCTTTTTTATTAGCTCCACTAATACGTCGAGACCATGATCTGGAAAAGAGGAATAAAATTCATTTATTTTTATTTAATTAAATTTGTTAAAAGTGCCCTTATTATAGGGAAATGTTGATGTAGATGTTTTGAAAATAGTTAAGAGCAAATGGCTGAAAAATAATGGTTAATAAATATAGAATTTCTTAAGTTCTGGTCACACATTTACATTTACACAAATTTAAAAACAGCTGATCTTTATGAAACTTTGTAAAAGGTTTTTAGATTAATTATTTAAGATCTCATTGCTCTTTGAAGGAAATGAAGGGGCTCACTATTATATTTACGTAACAAAAGATGTGCTGATGTAGCTAGATGCCTATATGACGAGACGTGGAAAATTATTAATGAAAGGAAGAAACTTAAACCAGCACAAAAGGAAGAAACTTAAACCAGCACAAAGGCAACACCTTTGAGGAGGGGCTAATCGTGTAGTAAAGTGCAAACCGCATAACGTGTGCAGAACTTATTTGTCATATAATAAAATACATCTGGATGTCAGAGAGCAGCCCTGACGAGCTTAAAGAACACATTCGATTGTAGTTCCGATAGAACAGTAAAACGCAGCTCACATTGCGTCGGTATCCAGTTGGATACCCTACTGTCACCAATAATCAATTTCGCCCTCTCCTGTACGCGGTCGAGAAGCTCCAAAATCGACTTTGAAAACATGGGAGTTGTATTCCATTTTCGGTTCGTAATCCGAGACACTTGAATGCTTCTTTCGACACTTGAAAAATGTATTAAGACCAACGGACATCACATTGTATTTTCAAGACCAAAACATCAAGAACGTCCGATTTCACAATATTTACACCATCCATAAATACAGATGAAGCAACATAGTCTGTCGTTCATTTTTGTGTCAACATTAGGGTTTTTAATTTCCCGACGTTTTTTGATTCCCGGGAATCGGGAAATTTTTTTCTACATTCCCGGGTACCCGGCTATTCCCGAAATATATAATGATACTGTAATTTAGGAATATTATAGCCAAATTTCATATAAAAACTTAGTGTTATAATTATTAAATATCAGAGCTTCGAATTAATAAAATTTGAGCTTTATTCACTAAAATCTTAATCCGTAATTAAAATATGTCAGCATTTTCATTACATAAATCCATTCCTAATATTTAATTTTTTAAATTCATTCCAAAGCCTTTGTTTAAACTGAATTAATTTTAAAGTTAATTAATAACAGAATATATTCAAACTTTGAATGATTAAATTTTTGTTAAATCAAATCATTTACAAAATTAATTGAAAAAATTGACTTAAACCTTTTTTTACTAGATTTTAATTGAAGAACAATTTAATCATTTAATAAATTCTTGAAGCTATTTTGTTATGGATTTGAAGAAGAAATTTAAATAAATTAGAATGATTCAATAAGAAATAAATTCTATAAATAACGAATTCTCATTTTAAATGTTCATACGAAAAACCCCAAATAAATAATAATAATAAGCGGTCTATTATTGCCAAGATATATGCAAAAAACTGTAAAAAAAACTTTTCACTGTTTTTTGGTGAAAAAAACAGAGTTCAATCTTGTTTTCTATGTAATTCCGTTAGTTTTTAATTCCCGGGATTCCCGACTAAAAATACCGGGAATCGGGTATTGAAAAATTGGCAAAATTCCGGGGAAATTTGTACCGGGAATTCCCGGGATAAAAACCCTAGTCAACATACAACACTGAGTCTTGCGAGCGTTGAAATCGACCCTATTCGCATTACCCCATTCAGAGATTGTCACAAGGTCCGGATTAAGGGAATCATTCATGTTTTGCCTCATTGCTTGGTTTATAACTGAATAAATATGAATGGCAAATGTTGCTGTCATCTGCAAAAGAAATTTGACGTAGAAGGTCCTTTATAAAAACAAGTAAGAGAGCTATATTCGGCTGTGCCGAATCTTATATACCCTTCACCAAATTATACTTCAAAATACAAATTTTAAATATTTTTAGGTAAACAAAATTTTTTTTTTCCAGTTGTTTTTTTAATTTTTTGGAAAATTTTTTTTTTCGAATTGTTTTTTTTAATTTTTATTTTTTCAATATAAAAATATTTATCGAAAAAAAACTTGGTGAATAAAAATTCGGGTTTAAAAATATTTTTTTCGATTTTGACCCATTTTAGGTCCAACATATCTTATACGTTGTTGCAAAGGTCTTTTAAATATCTGTCATTATATATCCTTATTGTCCATATTAATGACTTAGTCAAAAATCGAGGTTGTCTTGGTTTTTTCCTTATATCTCAGCCATTTGTGGACCGATTTTCTCCATTTTAAATAGAACCGAGCCGGAAGAATTCCGGAGATATTGATGCATGAATCGTGTATGTAAGTTATTTGGGGGCTTCGGATATATGATTTCAACGCCGCTATCTATAAGGATCCAGAATATACTTTATAGGTTCGGAAAATTATATTGTAGAAATTACAAACGGAATGACAAACTTATATATGTATACCCTTCTCTCGAAGGTGAAGGGTATAATAAGAAATATATATATTTTATAGGGTCGAAAAATTATATTGTGGAAATTACAAACGGAATGACAAACTAATATATACCCTTCTAAAGAAAGTGAACTTTATAAATATATCGATGGACAGATTAGAATGGAGGAAGTTTGTTGAGTACCTAGCTTCTTATAGGAACGAAGGTAATATATATGTATATTTAAGATTTCTATAGCTTGGAGCAGTTGGTCCCTAAATAAAAATTTAATATTTCATATGTAATTTTATTTAACTCACCAAAATCATGATTACCAAAAACCGCACAATGTGTACCAACCGCATTCAGTACCGGCACCATTTGTTCACCCTGGGTAAAAGTACTTACTGCCAATAAACGAAAAATCACATTTAAAATTTGTATTTCCAACTCTTTTAGTCTAAATTAAAAATGAAATTGTACTTACACATGCTGGGCGAAAAGATATCACCACTAAACAGTACCAAAGGATCCTCATCTTGAAATGTTTTAATGGCTGTACAAAATCGAGCCGCACCACCAATGGGTTCCACTTCTGTGGTCACATCTACATTATACACATCGTTGTAATGTAAAATACACAAGGGTTTATCATTCTTATCCGACATTTTCAAAAGTATTTTCGATTTTTCCAATTGCGTTATAACCGAAGTGGAACGATGATAGCCGGCAGTAAAATTATCTTTACGACCACGAGCCCGAGGACTTTGGGGCTGGCTGAGAGAGTGGCGTGTATGCGGTATAAGATCCTGATTTGATAACGATTTTGTATCGTAGGCGGATTCTTGTTTACGGTAAGATGCGTGTGCGATGTAATACGTTTCTTCCAAATCAAAACTGGGGGTAAAATTTGGATTTGTGTTATGTATTTGTGAGACAGCTCGTTTGCCAGCTTCGCGCACTTCAATGGAGGCCTATGAAATAGAAGAGAGGGTTTATTAAATATTTATGTACTATGTATTACAATGTTCATTTTGATCTTTATGCGATTTACTAAGCTTTTTACAACATCGACAACATTGACATCGATCTAGTCTAGAACAAAAATTATAATAAAAATAAGGAACAAGCTAAAGAAATGTTGGCAAATTTTCAATTAAATAAAATATGTAATTAAAAATTTTGAAAAACATACTAATTTTAAGGAATTTATTTTCGAGAAATAAAAAAAAATAATTCAAGTGAGTCAAAAAATCCAATTTCAACTACAAGTACATATAAAGAAAATGTGATTGTGATTTTTATTTATTGAAAAATTACAGTAATTTTTAAAAGTGCAACTCTTGAATACACATCTAACATAAACATAGAATGACAATTAATTAGATGCGAAACTTTTTTTTAACAAAATTTTCAAACACATCTAATTCAAAGTGAACTTTTCTATTTCTTTGTACTCAAAGGTTCGGAAGAATTAATTCTGAATTTAATTTTTAATATCAAATTAAATGTATTCTTTTAATCATTCCATTAAAGCATTCACCAGGAATTAATTCTTTGTCTTAAATCCTGAATACTTCAAAAGTATTGAATTCATTCCTTTGAGAATTAATTCTCTATAGAATAACCTTCTTAATGAATCATTAAATTTTCTGTAATTCAAAGTAATTTTTTTCAATTAATTTTGTAATTGTTTAAAAACAAAACCAAAACATATTGAATTGAGAAACAATATTTTAATTAAATTTGGATTAGATTTGAATCGAAGATTCGAGAGATTAAATTCTTAATTCCATTTTCGAAATAAAAATAATTTTGATCTCTTAACCATTTCGTTAATGAATTCATTATGAATTAATTCAAAGGCTAAATTCCGTTGTATTTCAAATTTATTGAATTTATTCCTTTGAGAATTTATTCTCTATTAGAATTACTTCCTTATTGAATCATTTAAGTTTTCTGTAATTCAAAGCCATTAAAAATGTATTGAATGATTGAATTTTTCAATTCAAATCTATTACAAAAGGGCTTAATTGGTTTATTCAAATAATTTTGTAAATGATTAAAAACAAAACGAAAACAAATTGAATTAAGAAACAATATTTAAATTTAATTTGATTTGATTAATTCTTAATTTCATTTTCGAAATCATAATAAATATTATCTCTTAACCATTTTGTTTATGAATTCATTATGAATTAATTCATTGACTTAATTCCTTTGTACTTCTTTGAATTCATTCCTTATAAAAATAATTCTTCATTTTAATTCTTCAAATTTTCTTGAATTCAAATCCATTACTAAATAACTTTACAAGATTTGAATTAACAAAAACTGAATCATTCTAAGTTTCAGTTATGAATGAATTCTATTTAAATAAAAGCCTTTGAATAGAGCTAAAGAATAAGATGTTGGGAATGGATTGAATTACGATTTTAGTGCAATAATTAACAACATTTTAATCATTCAAACGTTGAATGAATTCCGTTACAAATTAATTCCATTATGAATTGATGAATGAATTCTTTTCAAATAAAACCATGTTAAAAATTCTGAAATTTTTTATTTCTGAATTAAGATATTAGTGAATTAAGCTCAAATTGATTAAAATAATTCGAAGCTCTGGAATTAAAAATAGATGAGGAATTTCAAATTTAAAAAAAGTATAAAAATTAGAATAGTGACCTTTCGAATACAGATAATTATACAAATATTTAAGTGGTTTTGATATTTAAACAAAACTTTAACAAAATAAATATTCAAATTGTTTAACATTAAAGGTTCTGTATTTAAATTTTACACGTTTTTTAACCATTTGCTGGAAGCTTAACTCTTAATAACCCCCTGTCTATACCTAATAAATTTTTATCATGATAAACGTCAAAATGGTTGTCAAAATAAAATATTATCTGGTATAGTCTCCATTTATTAGTATTATTGCTTCGTTATGACAAAATTGTTAGTGCTTTTGCTTAGACAACTTTGTCTTGACAACAAACTTCATTAATTGTTATGATACATATTTGTCAAGTATAGACAGGGAGTAATATGTTATTGCAAAATTGGTACTGAATGAAACAGTTGTTAAAAGGTTTTGAATTTTAAATAAATATTTCTAAATATAATTCAAAATGTTGCTTTGAAATTATTACAGTATTATCCATATTTACAATTTTAGTTAAAACTGAGATAAAAACAATAAATTAAATTGGAATTTTGAATTTTGAATTCGAAAATGATTTTTTCACATATAAAATTCAATTTGGATTAACAGATCATAAACCTAACCCAATTTTCTAGCAAACATTCTGAAATATTTTGTTACATTAAACAAATTAAACACAAAACATGTATTCTACGATCACTTTACTAAGTACACACAAATAATAAATACAAATCAAAATTAAAACCAATTTTTAAATAATTACAACATTTAGATTGAATTTTTTGAATACTTAATTAACAATAAACAACAATCACAGAACAGAAAACAATAAAAACAAAAATTAAAAGAAAAATTAATTTAGTTTTTGAACCTGTTTTAACCATCCAACCACATTACGTAGTCCTTTTGTGACTTCTGTTGCTTCATTTAGAGCCGTCGAACTGTGTTCAACGATATCACCCAATTTTGTTCTCAATTGTCCCGATTGTGATGAAATATCGGCCATGATTAAACTGCTATATATGAATTTGGTCAATGGAAAATTTGTTTTGTTGATATACATATTATGTATTTATATTTTTTGTTTTGTAATTGAAAGAAAATTAATAAATTATAGAAAATTTTGTTAAATGGAAACTGAATACAAAAGGCAACATAAATTAAAATTTAACTGGTTAGATGCAAAATAATATAATAAACCAAAGGATTTGCTATTGAACTAAAATGGTAACTTTAAATTTAAAATTATAATTTGGGGATATTAGATCAGTAGTAATGGGTAGGTAGTAAGATTGAAATTTATTTTAAAATAAAAAAAAATAAGGAACATTTTTACCAAGTTTAAGAGTTTGATTCAGAACCACAATTTCAACATTATTGTACAAAAAACCACTCAAAAATAAATTGTTTTTTGGTGTTTTTCTGAATTAGGCTATAAGTAGTTTAAATAATTTATTTTGCATTTTTCCTTTGAATTGGATGAATTAAATTAGGCATCGATTTATATAATTAAGTACAATTAACAGGCATTGTTTTGGTGTTATTTTTCTTATTCCTACGTTTAATCAAAGCTATCAAAAACTCAAATTGCTGAAATAGAATTATTCAGTGTGAAGTGTGATAAAAATAAAAATTGCTGTAAGAAAAACATGATAATTTGAATTGGTACTTAAAAATCAAGTTGAATTTCCTATATATTTGCATTATCATTAGTTAGACATTTAATTTATTCTGGAAAATCATCGAAAATATCATGATATAAATGTATATCTTTCACCAATGAAAAAAACGTTGACAAATCAATAAACATTCATTGGTTCTAGGGTTGTTAATTGGGAAATTCTCGGGAAATTTCTGGAATTTCTTTATATGTTTTCTTTACAGATAAAACAGATTCTTTGTGAATTGTTGCCAATCGAATGATTCGATTATATCTATAGATTTGTTGGATACTAGCAACAGAAAATCATTTGCTATAGAATAACTACGATTTAAATAACCGAATTTTTGTTAGCCCAACTAAATTTTTCCAGTCAAAACTAATGAAAAATTTGGTCATTTGACTGGATCATTTGATTAGCAAAAAAATCGTTTATCACAATCAAAACTATTTTCTTTAAGTGACAAAAACAGATATTTTTTATTTAAACCAGAAGTTCGACTTGATACAAATAGAAACTTAAATTCTTAAAGAAATTTTTAAGATGCTTAACGTTATATATAGAGAAAATAATAACAATAATAGTCATAGAGAAAATATACATAGAGCGGAAACTAGAAAAATACTCAAGCAAAAAAATTACTTAAACAATTTGCTCTACAAGTGTTGTTTTTCACATAGTTTCTTTTTACTTATACATTCTCACCACTTAGGTTTTTGATAACTGAGTTAGGTCTTTGACAGAAGAGTTTCCGATCTATGTGTATTAATCTATGAATAAAGTTTTAAATTTGTTTATATACATTCTGAATTGAAAAAAACAAAAATAATAACGTATTTTTTTAGATTTAATTTAGTCAGAACTCTTAAATCTTTCAAAAAAACGTTTGGCTTAATTTAGTTTAGTTTGGAAATTGTGTATACAATGTGCACTTCCACTCGGAGACCTTGGGGTTCATTGTGATTCCTTTCAATAGATATACACAGTGAGGAGAAATTATGAATAAAAGAATAGTCCAAAACTGCCTGGTAAAAAGAAAAAGAAAGAAAGATTTCGTTACGGATTTGGAATCGCTGTAGACGTCCATTAAATTGCCACTACTACTGTATCTACATCCCCACACACTCTACAGAAATCCTGTGTGCCATTATCCCATTCACCCTTGAAGGCTCCAATTGAGCAATGACCGGTTATCACTCCTACTAGAATCCTGAGATTATACCTATTAAACTCTATCAGTGTTCTGGTTGCGTTGGCATTCAGTTTTGACAACAATGCCCTGGACACTTTGCAATTCGTCCTACTGCTCCAGAATTGATTTGTATAGTCATGGTTCCATAGTATCATGATCTAGATCAGAACCATGTCTAGCCAGTTCATCTGCTACCTCATGTCCCTGTATGTTGCAGTGCCCTGGTACCCAACACAATCTTACTGAGTAGTGTACCAATAACTCCTCGAGAGCTCTCCTACAGTCCTCCACTAGTCTGGAGTGAATTACATGACATTCCAGAGCCTTTAGTGCCGCTTTCCAGAACGCGAAGATCTCTGCCTGGAAGACGCTGCGCTCGTTAGAGAGTCTATATGAGCGCTTGATATTATTGTCGACCAAATAAACTCCGGCCCCTGTACCAGAGTACATCTTGGTACATTCTCTCTCTTCATTCCCGTTAATTTTGAAATTTTCGAATTTTTTTTTATACAAAATTATTTTATTTTTCAACATAGTTTCCTTTGAACTACGTTTTTTTATCCCTTCAAAAAATTAGATTTCTCGAGGGCATCATAATATGTATGTATTTTTTTGTGATTCAAGAATTTTTATTATGGAAACTGCATATGTGTATAACCCTTGTGCACCCGATTGTTAGCAAAACGCAAGTTTTCTCATATCCAAGTTATCATTCAAAATTTAAACCAATCTGAGATGCCCCAATCTCTCGCACTTTCAATCTTCGATCGTCCAACACCATATCGTTATTTTTTCAATTGTTTCGGGTATAGAGACAGACCGATCGGCTACTTCCGTGCTTGCACGGCCACAACGAAATTCAGTAAACCACATTTTTACCCTTGAAATTGATGGTGCAGAGTTCCCATAGTATTTATTAAGCTAAGCCTTTATTTGAGTGATGGTATTTTTCCGCAAAAAAAAAAGTTTAATGAGCAGACGAAATTCACTTTTTTCCTATTTCTCCTCAAGTCACGAGGTAGTTTGCTATCAATGGCTGTCAAACACAAACTAAATAACGTAGCTTGTACAAATTTTGAAAGGAGTCAACTGACAGATGCCTGTTGACTGGAACAGTGTTGTTCCAAAAGTTGCGGACTTATTGACCCACCTTCGTACTTTTATTAAAACGTTCTGCCTAATTAAATTTGGAAAAATGCGAAATTTTGATTTTAAGAATTATCTAATTCTCGGGAATGAACAGATTTTTACATACATGATTAATACATCAATATCTCCTTAATTCTTCCGGCTATGTTGCTATTTAAAAATCGAGAAAATCGGTCCACAAATGTCTGAGATATAAGGAAAAATACAGGACAACTTCGATTTTTGGCCTATATCTGGATTGGTAAGTCATTAATATAGACAATATGGATATCTAATGATAAATATTTCAAAGATCTTTGCAACGGCGTATATAAAACCATAGTAAGTTGGACCAACAATGGGTCAAAATCGGAAAAAATATTTTTTAAACCGAATTGAAAAACAATTTCCAGAAAATGAAAAAAAAACAACTTTGGAAAACAAAATAATTTTTGTTTACCTAAAAGCATTTAAAATTTTTATTTTGAAGTATAATTTGGTGAAGGGTATATAAGATTCGGCACAGAAGAATATAGCTCTCTTACTTGTTGATAACTATGATTATTGATTGTAACAATTCAAAGACTCCTGAAGATGAAAGTGATTACAGAGTTTAAAAAATTAACGTTATGCATTACGATTTAACTACGAATGGATCTAACCAGTTATATTTTAATTTACAGCAAACTTATCACTATTTAAATAAATAGTTTCTCAAATCATATTTGTTTTACGGTAATTAATAAGATAAATGTAAATAAAAATGTATTGTAGCTGACAATTAACAACTTAAATTAATAAATGTGCTATATTCGTTTTAGATAATGATGAAACTTAGGATCATCTTCTAATTTTGTTAATCGGAAAGACAAATACTCGGAATTTGAATTGAATAAAAAACTGGAATTACACAAAATGAATGCTTTTCAGTTTGTTTCTATTTTCAGAATTTATTATGTTCTTAAATGTTTGTTAAAATTACTTACAATTTTTTTTCGATTCTGAACTATTAATTGAATATTTGGAAAAGTTTCCATTGTGTTATCAACCAATGTATATGAATCAATATAACTGAATATAGCACATATTTGGAAAATCAATACTTAGTATTAGAAGCAAATTTTTTTATGATTTGAGAGATTATATTAGTTCAACAGACTTACATCAACAAGTTTCTCATTTTTAAATTATGTATTATAAAATATTAAATTTTAAAATAGTTTAGCAACAATATTTAAAAATATATCATATTTTTTTATAATTAAAAACACAAGAAACACTTTCTTTAAAGGTTTTCTTTTTCTAAAAATAAAAATAGTAATGTAAATATATTTTTAAAAATATAGGATTTAAAATAAAAAATTACACACAAAAAACCTTGACATTGGTTAAATATGTAGTCTACACACTGACATTGAATTTTGATTGTTTTTGTTCATTGATAGAGTGAATTTTTCTTTAAAAGAAAATCGCACCCGCATTTCAGTGTATTTTAAAAGATTATTTTTCAAATTCATTGTAAAACATTGAAAAGAGCAAAAACCTTTAACAAATTGTTACAATAATATACGAATGTATTAAGTAATTTATTAACGCCAGCCAATAACAATAAATTAACGATAACAAATGTTTATTTTTAAATAAAAATACGCGTATTTTTTTCCTTTAAACAATTATAACCGATAACCCCTTATATGTAGGTTTTTATTTTGTATTTTGTGTAATAATAACAATAATACGAGAATTAAAGAATTGTAATTTTTAAACGCAATCGATGAATTTCAACGATTTGCTGAATGTTTGTGGCTTAATATTGATATTTTTTTTCGTTTTATCTGATAAGTATTTCACATTAATAATGATCAACCACACTCGACCGAATTTAAATAAAAATGTTTTTAGATTATTTCTAACATTTTATATGAATTCACTTTGTGTATTCACTTCGTCAAAAAAATCAAAACAATAACAACGAAATGTCTGAAACATTATTTATGTAAATGAGAATTTTGTCATTGTACAAAACAACAGCAACAACAACAACAACACATTTTTGGCATCAACAAATTAAATGCTAAAATGCAATAAAATTTGTTTATAAAGGGTGTTTTTTTTAAGCCCGTTAGATTTTACGAAAGGGTTAACTGTCAAACAAACTGTTATATTGCGCTCACTTTTTGACATTTATGATATACTCTGGCAAATCATTGCCTTGGTCTCCACATAACAATTTTTATTGCTAAGCTCAAGCAAAAACAGCACAGCGATTGCCTATTGCTTTAGGTGGAGAAAACGGTTGTCACAAATACAAAATTTTCAACCCGAGAAGTTGTATGAAAAACTTTGTGTTTTTACTTTTGGTATTTAAATAATTTAAATGTGTATGCATTAGAGTGCTCCAAAAAAATAAAATTGCGAATTTTGACCGTCCCCCCCTCTAGAATTGTTCTATGTATTGTAGAAACACATTGTGTAAAATATTAGGATGATAGGATAACGTTAACTGGTGGCGCAACGACGCTGAAGTTTTGAGGTGCATTTACAAGGGGAAAATATGCAATTTTTTCAGTTTTTGTAAAAATTTTGCCATTAAGTAATGACTTTTACAATTTAATTTAAAAGAATCAAAATGTACACGTAATTGTCGTTATAATAAGATATAAAAGACAAAAATTGGTGAAAAAATGTTAAAGTTATTAAAAAATCGCCAGGCCATTAACGTGTCTCAGGCCACTAGAACAAGAAATTTATGAACAAAATTAACATATTTTGAGAAATATTAAAATAAAAGCTTATTTTTACTTAAAATATATCCATATTTACTTGTATATGAGTTTTTGTCCTCGTAGGATACCGTTAACCTATTCGCAGGTATGACCAAAAAAATTAAATTTTTTTAACGGCAGTTTCAAAACTCTAATTTCAAATTTTTAAAAATTTTGTTAAACAAATTTCAGAATTTTTTGATCATCACATGGGGATTTATTGACAACATAATAGGGAATAAAAATGTGAAAAAAGTATGTCTATACCTCCTATAGTTTTTCCGTACCTGCGATATAAATTTTGCGATTTTCGAGAAAAACTAATTTTTTGGCCATATTTTGGGGAATGACCAGAATTTCCTTACTGTAATGATTTTTAAGTAAAAGCTATTCAGAATAATATAGTCCAGGTAATTTTAAATATAGTCTGAAAGTTTTACTAAAATCGGAAAACTTTAACCCTTAAATCGTGAATGTCAAAGGTCAATTTTTTCAATATTTGGAATTTCTCATGGAAAGATAGCGAAATATTATATATTTTTGGGCCGATTTTGATGAAACTTACGAAAAATATAAAATGAAGTCTAGTATTCACAATAACAGTACAAAAATGGAAATTAACCCTTAATAGCACTTGGGGTCCAAATGACCCTCAACTTTTAAAATCACGAAAAACACATTCATTTTGACCCCAAGTACTCTTAAGGGTTAATTTCCATTTTTGTACTGTTATTGTGAATACTAGACTTCATTTTATATTTTTCTTAAGTTTCATCAAAATCGGCCCAAAAATATATAATATTTCGCTATCTTTCCATGAGAAATTCCAAATATTGAAAAAATTGACCTTTGACCTTCACGATTTAAGGGTTAAAGTTTTCCGATTTTAGTAAAACTTTCAGACTATATTTAAAATTACCTGGACTATATTATTCTGAATAGCTTTTACATAAAAATCGTTGCAGTAAGGAAATTCTGGTCATTCCCCAAAATATGGCCAAAAAATTAGTTTTTCTCGAAAATCGCAAAATTTATATCGCAGGTACGGAAAAACTATAGGAGGTATAGACATACTTTTTTCACATTTTTATTCCCTATTATGTTGTCAATAAATCCCCATGTGATGATCAAAAAATTCTGAAATTTGTTTAACAAAATTTTTAAAAATTTGAAATTAGAGTTTTGAAACTGCCGTTAAAAAAATTTAATTTTTTTGGTCATACCTGCGAATAGGTTAACGGTATCCTACGAGGACAAAAACTCATATACAAGTAAATATGGATATATTTTAAGTAAAAATAAGCTTTTATTTTAATATTTCTCAAAATATGTTAATTTTGTTCATAAATTTCTTGTTCTAGTGGCCTGAGACACGTTAATGGCCTGGCGATTTTTTAATAACTTTAACATTTTTTCACCAATTTTTGTCTTTTATATCTTATTAGAACGACAATTATATGTACATTTCAATTATTTTAAATTAAATTGTAAAAGTCATTATTTAATGGCAAAATTTTTACAAAAACTGAAAAAATTGCATATTTTCCCCTTGTAAATGCACCTCAAAACTTCAGCGTCGTTGCGCCACCAGTTAACGTTATCCTATCATCCTAATATTTTACACAACGTGTTTCTACAATACATAGAACAATTCTAGAGGGGGGGACGGCCTGTACCTAGAAAGTTTTTTTCGTCCATACAATCTTGGAGCACTCTAGTATGCATTAATCACACCGAATCATATAATGAAGACATTTTGCATTAATGACAGCTTAATGCTTAGCAGTAATTGCCTAACCCGACAATGGTGACCTATATGTGCCGATTTACACCATGATTTGTACGACGTCGTTTTTTCTTAATTCTCGTTTGAAGTTGCTTTTACTCCACCTCTCTTATCAACAAACTCAAAAAATCAAGAGAATTAAGAAAAAAAAACGTCGTAAAAATCCGGGGGTCGATTCTGATTCTGTGAAACGGTGAAATGAAAAGTTTTTCATAGAGTCTCTGATTCTCGTTTAGTGAAAAAATTATAAATAAATTCAAATGTTTTCATATGAAAAGAACAAGTTGAACAAAAACAAGTAAGAGAGCTATCTTACATAAACTTCACCAAATTATACTTCAAAATAAAAATTTTAAATTTATTTTTTTTTGGAATTTTTTAAATTTAAATTTTATTTTTTTTTAATATTTAGAGAAAAAAAATTTTGGTGAAAAAAAAAAAAATTCGGGTTAAAATTTTTTACGATTTTGACCCATTGTAGGTCCAACTTACTATGGTGTTATATACGTCGTTGCAAAGGTCTTTGAAATATCTATCATTAGATATCCATATTGTCTATTAGTAATCCAAAAATCAGCCATTTGTGGACCGATTTTCTCGATTTTAAATAGCAACTGAGCCGGAGGATATTCCGGAGATATTGATGTATGAATCGTGTATGTAAGTTTTTTGGGGGCTTCGGAAAGTTGATTTCAACAGACAGACGGACAGACATACAGGCGGACATGGCTTAATCGACTCGGCTATCTATAAGGAACCAGAATATATAGATATACTTTATAGGGTCGGAAAATTATATTGTGGAAATTACGGATTGACAAACTTATATATACCCCTCTCACGAAGGTGAAGTGTATAAAAATTTAAAGACCGGGAATTGCAATTTGTGTAATTGTGAAATGATAATATGAAAGTTCTTATGAAAACGAAAAGTTTTTTTTTTCATTTCACCGTTTCACAGAACCAGAATCGATCAAATTTATTCTCCGTTATTGCTTTTAAAAAATTTCATGAATTTTAAAATTGATGCATTAAACACATTCAAGACAACAGGCTACACGACTACACGAACACAAATTCTGCTGGTTACAGTTGTAGTCGTGTGGCAGCTACTGAATTATTTTAAAGACGACAGCTACAAAGTAAACAGCTGATTAATAATTCAGTGGTGCCACTTTAATAAAAAATAACCGTACAAAATTCCAAAGTAATTAAGACTGAAACAATTATTTTGAGTAAAAATATATATATGGTTATAATTA
The DNA here is from genome assembly GCF_958450345.1 of Calliphora vicina. Lineage (NCBI taxonomy): Eukaryota > Metazoa > Arthropoda > Insecta > Diptera > Calliphoridae > Calliphora > Calliphora vicina. The sequence continues at coordinate 77,447,274 of NC_088784.1, forward strand.
ATTATGTACCTGTTATTAATTTATTTCAATATGGTTATCAGAAACTTCTCTTAATTAAGTAAAAAAATATATTTTTTTAAGCACTAATTTGATTTACATTTGTTTATTATATTAGCAACACTATTTCTGTTTTGTAGCTGACAAAAATAGAAATTAGCCTAATTCGGCTACATCGGCATGAGTAGTCGTGTGGCCGTGTAGCTGTGCTGTCGTTAAAATAATCGTCTCCATATAAACGTGTGCATTTTATTTTTGACAGATTGAAGTTGGTAGCCTGCTGTCTTGAATGTGTTTAATGCATGAAGGAAAATATCTTAAATTGATTAATAATCTTTGTTTTATTGTCAAAAAAATTAAATTTAAAAAAAAGTTAACTATTTGTGCATTAGACCGGGGTCACCATTTATGAATGTAAAATTTGGTCTACACATCGCAATTGCGGTCTACACATCGCAAATTTTATGGAAGCAAATCCAAATTGAAAATTGCGGCTATAAATATTGCTATGTGGAGATCTAGGATTATGAATAGATTAAGACTTGAACAACATTACCAAATTATTAAAATTTACTTTGAAAATCAGTTGTCCAGATGTGGTTTCAACTGGATGTGCCACACGTTGACCTTATCATTGATTTATTGCAATTAAAATTTGGCGAAAACTTAATTTCGAGAAATGGGCCTCCAAGGTCATGTAATTTGACACCTCTCGATTATTCCCTGTGGAGCCACGTGAAGTCACGATATATTAAGCTGATAAACATTATTCGTGTTATTCGAGACATTCGGCCAGCAATGCTCGAAAAAGTGGCCCAAAAGCACTTCGTCAAAAACAGATTTTAGTTACTATTTGAAAATGCCCGAAATCATTTTCAAATAGTAACCCCCTGTCTATACTTGACAAATAATTATCATAACAATTAATGACATTTGTTGTCAAGACAAAATTGTCTTAGCAAAAGCACTAACAATTTTGTCATAACGAAGCAATAATACTAATAAATGGAGACTATACCTGATAATTTTTTATCTTGACAACCATTTTGATGTTTATCATGACTTTGATTAAAATTAACATTTTTATGTTATTTTTTACAATTTCAAGTTCTATCGGGCTAAGAAATACACCCTTTTTTTAAATGAAGAAAATAAAATATACGACTATATTAGATGAGAGCAATAGATTATGTACTTAAACAAATTTAAATTTTATAATAGAAATATTGTTTTTACTCATACAACAATAAAATAAACATTATTGTTATTGTATTATTCAACAAATGCTAATAAAAAATATACCTATTAAAGCAATAATTGTCTGGTGTTAAAAGTAGCACCAAATAATTAGTTCGAGTTTTTGTTATGCTAACACTGTGCTGCTAAATAAAGAGAGTAGGAAAAGCAGAGGTTCAAAATTCGAAACTAGTTGATCGACCCACTGTTGTCAAGTTAATACATGTTAAAAAATTTAATTTGAAATTTTCGATGTTTTTATGTAGATATAAACTTAATATATTTTCTCGAGTGTATTTTCATTTAACCTAATTTTCTAACAAATAATTAACAATATTCTCTCATTTTACATGAATATGAGAAATAAATAAAATATCAATCTCATCTGTATATAGATTGTACAGATGTACATACATATATACAATATATTTATGTATACAGTGTGATAAGTTATACTGAATACTGAAATACATCAAGTATAGAGTTAATAATTTCCCAGAATTTTTCAATTCCCCGGGAAATATTTAAAAAATCTGTCCAATCTCTGCATTTATACCCTTTCGTTTTTAATTTCTACATTAATATTCATAAAGTATTTAAATGTCAATCTGTCTGTTGAAATAAATTTTCCGAAGTCGCCAAATAACTTTTATACATGACTGATACATCAATATATCCGCTAAAGTCCAACTTAGGTTGCTAACTAATATCGTGAAAGTGTGCCCACATATGGCTGAGCAAACAGATATAGACATAGCTATAGGGGAGAAGATATAACCATGTCTGTCTGTCCGTCTGTATGTTGATACATGATTCATACATCAATATATCCGCTATAGGCCCGGTTCGGTTGCTATTTAAAATCGGCCCATAAATGGATTAGATATAAGAAAAAAACCTCGATAACATGGATTTTTTACCTATTTTTGATGTATATCTGGATTACTAAGTCTATGGTTATCCAATGATAGATATTTCAAAGATCTTTGCAACGACTTATGTATATAACGCCATAGACGTCGGACCTACAATGGGTCAAATTTAATAAAAATATTTTTTCACCAAAAAAAAATTTTTGTTTTCATTCCATTTTTTTTCTAATAAATTTAAAAAAAATTTTGAAATTTTTTTTTTTTTTTTAAAAAAATTTGTAATGAATATTAAAGAAAAAAAATATTTTTTACCTAAAAATATTTAAAATATAATTTCTAAGTATGTATATAATATAGCTCAACAAACATTTTATTCATCAAAATTTCCGCCGAATGTCCAAAATCTAGTGACTGAAACTATTACCACAAATTTCAAATTAATAAAAAAACAATTAAGAGTGCTATATTCGATTGTGCCGAATCTTATATACCCTTCACCAAATTATACTTCAAAATAAAAATTTTAAATATTTTTAGGTAAACAAAATTTATATTTTTTTCAAAGTTGTTTTTTTCATTTTTCAGAAAAAATTTTTTTTTTGTTTTTTTTTTAAATTTTTTTTGGTTTTTTTAAATTTTTGTTTTTAATATTTAGCGAAAAAAAACTTTTGGTGAAAAAAATTCAGGTTAAAAAAATATTTTTTCCGATTTTGACCCATTGTAGGTCCAACTTACTATGGTCTTATATACGTCGTTGCAAAGGTCTTTGAAATATCTATTATTAGATATCCATATTGTTTATATTAATAACTTAATAATCCAGATATATGTATGTCAAAAATAGATAAAAAATCGAGGTAGTCCTGGTTTTTTTCCTTATATCACAGCCATTTGTGACCGATTTTCTCGATTTTAAATAGCAAATGAGCCGGAAGAATTCTGGAGATATTGATGTATGAATCGTGTATGTAAGTTATTTTGGGGCTTCGGAATGTTGATTTCAACAGACAGACAGACGGACATGGCTTAATCGACTCCGCTATCTATAAGAATCCTGAATATATTACTTTATATTGTGGAAATTACAAACATTTATATAAAGCAAAAATTTATTGCATCTGTATAAATAATTACACAGTTAATTTAATATATTAAATTTACAAAACGATGGTCACATGTTTACAATGCGGAACTAAAAAATGTTTGAGATAATAATGCCAAACGATTCCTCTATCACAAATATGTTGTTAGGCATCATTATCTTATCTTGGAAAAAACAATTGTTAGTTACGAGGCTTCAATGTATAATCATCAATATGTAATAAGTAGTATTTATTAAAACATAGAAGATTTTATGAATAAAATACCATATAATCTTATTATTATGTTATTTTAGCTTGCTGAAGAAATTAAATGTAATTAATTCTATCAATAGAAGAGGATTTAAACTATTAGAATATTGTTTGTACTTCATCACATCGGGTGCAGACAATCGAAAATAAAAATTAATATTAAACTTTGGATTAGATTCAATGCCAGTCAAAGAGTATCTAAATGGTATGAATTTCCAGCCATCTAGGTCAACAGCTAATAAGAACCCTGAAGAACCAGTTACATAACTGGCTCTCTTTCCCATGGGTATATTTTATTTTAGTCACACTGTTTGTAAAATAATTTTCAAAAATAATAAATATGTACATTTTAAAAAATGTTTAACATTGAGCCGATGATCATGACTAAAATTCACACACTATGGTCAAGGTTGTTTATTATTTGGCTTAAAATTTGGGAAATGTTGAAAAATTGTAATATTTAAGTTACAACATGTGAGAAAGGACAGTAAGGGCATATGTTATAATTAGGGTTCCTAATCGATAAAAATTACACCGGATTTTATTATAAGCATTCTTCTTAAAATCACAGTATTATTTTTGCACAGATAAAACAGATTCGTTGTGATTTGTTAACAATCGAATGATACGATTATATCCATAGATTTTGTCGATATTAGCAACCTCAACTAAAGTCGAACGGTGCACGGTTTGGACTACAAAGCGGGTGAGTTAAAACTACCCAACCACTGCATTCTAAATAGTTTTTAACAGGTATTGCAACATGCGTTGTCATGATGGAATACTACGGTCGTCTCAAAAGATCAGCAGTTCTTTTGGCTCGGAATCTATATATTGCCAGAAAGATAAAAGGTCATAGCTTACAATGACCAATACTTTGAATAAATTTATATTGTGAAAATATTTCAAATTAAAAGCTAACAAGTAAAAGAGCTATATTAGGCTGTACTGAATCTTATATACACTTCACCAAATTATACTTCAAAATAAAAATTGTAATTATTTTTAGGTAAACTAAATTTTTTCTCCAGTTTTTTTAATATTTTTTTAAAATTTTTTTTTCTAATATTTAGCGAAAAAAAAAATTCGGGTTAAAATTTTCTGTTTTTTCAATTTTTTTTTAATATTTCGGGTTAAAAAAAATTTTGACCCATTGTAGGTCCAACTTATTATCGTCTTATATACGTCGTTGCAAAGGTCTTTGAAATATCTATCACTAGATATCCATATTGTCTATATTAATGACTTAGTAATCCAGATATAGGTCAAAAATCGAGGTTGTTCTGGTTTTTTCCATATATCTCAGCCAATTGTGAACCGATTTTCTCGATTTTAAAGAGCAACCGAGCCGGAAGAATTCCGGAGATATTGCTGTATGCATCATGTAAGTTATTTGGGGGCTTCGGAAAGAGACAGACGAACATGGCTTAATCGACTCCGCTATCTATAAGGATCCAGAATATATATACTTTATAGAGTCGGAAAATTATATTGTGGAAATTACAAACTTATATATACCCTTCTCACGAAGGTGAAGGGTATAAAAATAGTGCCGCTGATGCATACCGATTGCTATCCGAAGCTTATGGCTAATGTGTTTCATCGGTTTCAACGTGCGTTTCAGATGTAATTTTGACACGGAAGACAAAGATCGCCCAGGCCAGTCAAAAAGGTTTGAAGACCTAGAAGATTGCTGTCAAATTCAACAAGAGCTTGCAAAATCATTGGGAGCTATGAGTAAATTTGATAAAGAAGGGCTATATATTATATGAGCAAAATACTCGAAAATCAAATTTTAAGAGATGTTATTTTTTAAATTGCAATGTGAAGCATTGGAGGCAACTACAACTAAAAAATTGAACCACAAAATAACACAAAAAACAACAATTTCGAGCAAAGGTATTCTCAACAGAAAATAGTTATTGCAACTATTGTAAAGTAAACCACAAAATGGATAAGAGGTGCTTCCAAAAAACAAAATGCCAACAATGCGGCAAAATGCGTAACAAACTTTTACATATCAATGTTTTAAAATTAACAGGAACAGCAGCCAATAATACTGTTAATTCCATGAGTACACATTCAACAGCGAATGTGTTACCTTCTACGAATATGGCGAATATGTAGTTCTAAGAGCTTTAATAGACCATTGTTCTCAGGTAACAGTTGTTTTTTTAATTTTATGGAAAAAAATTGTTTTGTTTTTTTTTAAATTTAAATTTTTGTTTTTAATTTTAAAAATTTGTTGGTTTTTCGTTTTTTTTAAAAATATTCAGCGAAAAAAAAATCGGGTTAAAATTTTTTTCCGATTTTGACACATTGTAGGTCCAATTTATATACGTCGTTGCAAAGGTCTTTGAAATATCTATCATTAGATATCCATATTGTCTATATAAATGATTTAGTAATTCAGATATAGTTCAAAAATCGAGGTTTTCCTGGTTTTTTCTTATATCTCAGCTATTTGTGGACCGATTTTAAATAGCAACCGAGCCGTAAGAATTCCGGAGATATTGATGTATGAATCGTGTATGTAAGTTATTTGGGGGCTTCGGAAAGTTGACCTTAATCGACTCCGCTATCTATAAGGATCCAGAATATATATACTTTATAGGATCAGACAATTATATTGTGGAAATTACAAACGGAATGACAAACTTATATATACCCTTCTTACGAAGGTGAAGGGTATAAAAATTTAAAAAAATCCCGCATTTTCCAGTCATACACCCAATATTTCCCGGAAATGGAAAAAGTCCGGGAAATTAAGAACCCTATTCACAATGCAGTGCAATAATTCATGTGAACATGAGGAATAATAATATAAATAATAGAAGGAAAATACATTATGTTAGAATGTATTTATTTGCTACACTAATTAACACTGTGCTACAAGTATAAACATTTAATTTAATACTAGTAACTAAGAGTAGTTTGCACAGTTTCTTTATTTATTGCATACAATGTATTACAATTTTCAATTACATATACGTATAAGAGTGTTCATCATCGATTTCAATTAAATTGTAGTAATAATAAAAGACTTATTTATAATAAAATCTAATCAATAGTTCAAATGAGGTTTTATTTATAAACAAACCAATACATACCACTTATATAGACAATTAGTATGTGTGTGTACACAAGTATGGCTACTAGTTGCTAGTTAATTACACCGTTGCCCTTGCAAATTAACCAAATCTGCAACACCTACACGATCCTGTTTCCATGAGTACAATAATTAACTTATTCATATATAGCAAAGATTTAAATACGAGAAGAAAACCTAAATTTATAAATACGCCACAAAATTTCACATGATATTGTATATTTTCACTAAAACTTCAGGACACTAATAAAATAAATTTAAAAGATGATAATACGTTTCATCTTGTGATAAACTACTAAGAATTTGCTGACTTATTAAATTGATTATAGCTTAAATTAACTTAATAAAATCTACAATGAATATGTATGCTCAAATTTCAATGTCTACTTAATTTAATTTTCGAAATTTCAATTGAAAATGGTGTTTAGTGCGAAAAGTGGTCGGTAGCCTTTGATTGTGTGTAGTTATTTTTTTTTATTATTATTAGTTTATTCACTTTATTCACTCTCCATTCAGTTAGTTCTTCATTCATTCATTTATAAAACTCATTTTAAATAATATTGTATGCAAGCAATGTGAATTGCCAAGTAAACAATAAATAAACAAAATAACTAAATAAATAATAATAGTATTACGAGTATTAAGAAAGGAATAAATGAATGACAATGCAATGGACACTAAATGAATTTATACATTAGGGTCAATCATATTTATGTATACTATACATATATGGGAAATTATTTAAGTGCAAAGAAATTATTCAATAAAGTGTTATTTAAATAAGTTTTTATTTGTGTACTCAATATGCTGCACAAGTAAAAATTTTGAAGGGTACATATCTGTCATTATACCCTTCACCTTAGTGAGAAGGGTATATATAAGTTTGTTATTCCGTTTGTAATTTCCACAATATAATTTTCCGACCCTATAAAGTATATATATTCTGAATCCTTATAGATAGCGGAGTCGATTAAGCCATGTCCGTCTGTCTGTCTGTTGAAATCAATTTTCTGAAGACCCCAGATATCTTCGAGATCCAAATCTTCAATAATTCTGTCAGACATGTTTTCGCGAAGTTTCCTATTTAAAACAAGTAAGAAAGTATGGTCGGTCAAGCCCGACCATATAATACCCTACACTAATTAAAAGAGCAAAAACATTTTTCTTTTAAAATTTCAATAATTTATATATTTGAGTGATTTTCGGAAGTGGGCCTTATATGGGGGCTATGACCAATTATGGACCGATCACCATGAAATTAGGTCGTGTGATTTGTGTCTATATGAAAGTTTACTATGTTGAATTTTGTGAGTATACCAACATTTTTAAGCGATTTATGCACGTTAAAGTGATTTTCGGAAGCGGGTCTATATGGGAGCTATGACTAATTATGGGACCGATCATAACATAATTTGGTGACATGAATTTTGTATATATAAAACTTATTTGGAGCGCAATTTGTGGAGATACATATATAAATTAAACATTTATGACCGATAAAGTCCAATTTCGGAAGGACATTTGTATGGGGGCTAGGTGAAATAATGGACCGATTTCAGCCAGTTTCAATAGGCTTGGTCCTTGGGCCGAAAAAATAATGTGTACCAAATTTTATCGAAATATCTTCAAAATTGCGACCTGTACTCTGCGCACAAAGTTTACATGGACAGCCAGCCAGCCGACCAGACGGACGGACGGACGGACGGACTCAGAAAGTGATTCTTAAGGTGGGTGTTAGACTAATATTTTTGGGTGTTACAAACATCTGCACAAACGCATAATATCCTCCCCACTATGGTGGTGTAGGGTATAATTAGCAATGAGATATGAAGAAAAAACCAGGACAACCTCGATTTTTTACCTATTTTTGACCTATATCTGGATTACTAAGTCATTATACCCTACACCACCATAGTGGGGAGAGTATTATGCGTTTGTGCAGATGTTTGTAACGCCCAAAAATATTAATCTAACACCCACCTTAAAGTATACCGATCGTCTTAGAATCACTTTCTGGGTCGATTAAGCGATGTCCGTCCGTCCGTCTGGTTGGCTGGCTGGCTGGCTGTCCATGTAAACCTTGTGCGCAGAGTACAGGTCGCAATTTTGAAGATATTTCGATCAAATTTGGTACATATTATTTTTTCGGCTCAAGGACCAAGCCTATTGAAACCGGCTGAAATCGGTCCACTATTTCACCTAGCCCCCATACGAATGTCCTCCCGAAATTGGACTTTATCGGTCATAAATGTTTAATTTATATATGTATGTATCTCCACAAATTCCGCTCCAAATAACTTTTATATAAACAAAATTCATGTCACCAAATTTTGTTACGATCTGTCCATAATTAGTCATAGCTCCCATATAGACCCGCTTCCGAAAATCACTTTAAGTGCATAAATCGCTTAAAAATGTTGGTAAACACACAAAATTCAACATAGTTAACTTTAATATAGACATAAATCACACGACTTAATTTCATGGTGATCGGTCCATAATTGGTCATAGCCCCCATATAAGGCCCACTTCCGAAAATCACTCAAAAATATAAATTATTGAAATTTTAAAAGAAAATTTTTTTTGCTCTATTACTTAGTGTAGGGTATTATATGGTCGGGCTTGACCGACCATACTTCCTTACTTGTTAACATAGATGGATATCTAATGATAAATATATAAGACCATAGTAAGTTGGGCCTATAATGAGTCAAAATCGGAAAAAATATTTTTTAAACTAATTTTTTTTCTTTAAAAAAAAATTTTAAAAACAAATTTTTTTTTTAAATTTAAAAAAAAAAAATTAAATTTAATAAAAAAAAAATTTTAAATTTAAAAAATAACAATTCGAAATTTTTTTTTACAAAAAATGAAAAAAACAACTGGAAAAAAAAATAAATTTTGTTTACCTAAAAATATTTAAAATTTTTATTTTGAAGTATAATTTGGTGAAGGGTATATAAGGTTCAAAGAATGGTGCAAAGACGGGAAATTTTTGCATTAGGTAAAGGAATAATCAAGGAACTTATTTTGAAAATATGGCAAATATAGAAATTTATAGTTTTTTTATTTTCCATCAAAGTTGAGAAATATTGAAAAAATGGATAGTTGGTAAATATCGATTTACCTGGACAAATACAAAGCAAACAGTACACTTTTATTTTATTCTTTTCTTTATAAATAGATCTATCAACATAATCAAAAAGAACGAATGAAAATCGGTCAACTTTGAAAGGCCATATCTTCTGAACCAAATCGTTGGACAGTTTCCTGGAAAATAGGTTTATTAAATATTTTTAGGGTCACATGAAATTGAATAGCAACCGAACCAGGACTATACGCATATATTGATGTAACAATCATGTATTTAAGTTAAATGGGGGCTTCGGAGAGTTGATTTCAACAGACAGACGGACATGGCTATAACGATCAAGAAAATATACATTTTCTTACGTGTTTTAAACTGCAACTGATCAACAAATACCTATCTATATATTTCCAAATATTACAAACAAAAGCATTAAAAAACTAAACTTGTGTAAATAATATCATCATCATCATCACGTGCAAGCGAGGCAAGGGAAACCAATATAAAGTATCAGTTTAACAGAAACTTGTTCGAAAGCAATTTAATAAAATTAAATTAAATCTAATTGCTTTAAATAAAATGTTTGTATGTACGTAATAATTACAATATCATCACGTTTTTAATTAATTCAGTTAGAAACACATTTTTACTTATGTCATTTGCACATATTGATGCACATACATATTGACATTTGATGAAACAGGAACGAGTTAGTTATTTATTAAACAATATTTTAATTCAATTTGTTAATAAATAAACGTGTAATTGTATTAAAAATGTTTTGACATGTCATGTGTGGACGTTGTTAAATAGACATAGAGCGGAAACTGGCCTGTCAAAAACGTAAGTAGTGAGAATGTTTTAGTGAAAAAATAAAATTATAAACAGAAAAAACATATTCGCATGTGTGATTTGTTTATAATTTGTTTGTTTGTTTTAGATTTTTTTTTAAGTTTCCGCTTTATGTTTTTCAATGGTTAGTATCATAATTAAGTTAATTAAATGTGATTCAGATACATACATAATAATTATATCCCAGCAGTACTGGGTCCGAACTAGTGTTATAACCTATCATTTAAGGTCACATGTTAGTGTCTTAGGCAAAAATCCAAAACAAAACAAGTAAGAAAGTATGGTCGGTCAAGCCCGACCATATAATACCCTACACTAAGTAAAAGAGCAAAAAAAAATTTTCTTTTAAATTTTCAATAATTTATATTTTTGAGTGATTTTCGTAAGTGGGGTTATATGGGGGCTATGACCAATTATGGACCGATCACCATGAAATTTATGTCTATATTAAAGTTAACTATGTTGAATTTTGTGTGTTTACCAACATTTTTAAGCGATTTATGCACGTTAAAGTGATTTTCGGAAGAGGGTCTATATGGGAGCTATGACTAATTATGGACCGATCGTAACAAAATTTGGTGACATGAATTTTGTGTATATAAAACTTATTTGGAGCGGAATTTGTGGAGATACATATATAAATTAAACATTTATGACCGATAAAGTCCAATTTCGGGAGGACATTTGTATGGGGGCTAGGTGAAATAGTGGACCGATTTCAGCCAGTTTCAATAGGCTTGGTCCTTGGTCCGACTCAGAAAGTGATTCTAAGTCGATCGGTATACTTTAAGGTGGGTGTTAGACTAATATTTTTGGGCGTTACAAACATCTGCACAAACGCATAATACCCTCCCCACTATGGTGGTGTAGGGTATAAAAAGATTAAATTCCGAATTACAAAAGGACACTTAATGATAATAGACTCTTCAATAGATTACTTCTGGTTTATAAAGAGCCGTATAAAAAGATATTGAAAGTGACTACACTTTAGATTAATTAGAGACACTAAAGTGACAATTGATTTCACGTTAGATTATCTAAGATATATTGGGTACTATAAAAATACATATATGGATTTCAAGCCAAAAGAACTGCTCATCTTTTGTGGCCAAGAACGAATCAAACCAATATTGGATACTTTTTTCAAAGTGAAGCGTATCCCAGAGAGAGCGTTCTGTATTGATCGAAACAAATAGTAGTCGGATGGTGCACGTATATTCTGGATTCTTATAGATAGCGGACAACCTCGATTTTTGACCAATATCTGGATTCCTAAGTCATTAATATAGACAATATGGATATCTAATGATAAATATTTCAAAGACCTTTGCAACAAAGTATATAAGTTGGACCAACAATGGGTCAAAATCAGAAACAAAAATTTTAAATTTAAAAAAATTAAAAAAAAAAAATTTTAAATTTAAAAAAAAAAATTTTAAGAAAACAAAACTTTTTTTCTAAAAAATGAAAAAAAAAACAATTTTGGAAAAAAAATTGTTTCCCTAAAAAAATTTAAAATTTTATTTTGAAGAATAATTTGGTGAAGGGTATATAAGATTCGACACAGCCGAATGTAGCTCTCTTACTTGTTATATATAAGTTTATCATTCCGTTTGTAATTTCCACAATATAATTTTCCGACCCTACAAAGTATATATATTCTGGATCCTTATAGATAGCGGAGTCGATTAAGCTGTCAGACATGCTTTCGAGAAGTTTCCTATTTAAAATCATCAAAATCGGTCCACAAATGGCTGAGATATGAGGAAAAAACCAGGACAACCTCGATTTTTGACCTATATCTGGATTACGAAGTCATTAATATAGACCATATGGATATATAATGATAGATATTTGAAAGACCTTTGAAACGACGTATATAACACCATAGTAAGTTTGACCTACAATAGGTCTAAATCCGAAAAAATATTTTTTAACCCGAATTCACCAAAAAAAAAAAATTAAAAAACCAAATTTTTGTTTTAAAAATTTAAAAAAAAAATTTAAAATTTAAAAAAATAAACAATTTTAAAATTTAAAATAATTCGAAAAAAATTTTTTTACAAAAAATGAAAAAAAAAAATTTGGAAAAAAAAGAAATTTTGTTTACTTAAAAATATTTAAAATTTTTATTTTGAAGTATAATAAGGGTGAGGGGAATATAGCTCTCTTACTTGTTTATTTTTTAAATTAAAGGAATAAATCAAAACTTCCCGTATATAACGATTCGTTGGTATAAAACTAATTGAGAATAAATGACGGATATGTCATTTTGTGTCTGTAAAATTTTAGTTGGGGTAACAAAAATTCGGTTAATTAAATCGTAAGTCTTCTGTGTCAACTGAGAAACAATTTTGTACGGTTGATTGATTAGCTAGCTGACTTTCTTGTATGATTTATCTTAAAAAATTGTAAATATTAAATTTCTCGTTTCCCTAAATAAATTGTGCTCAATTTGTTTGTTCAAAATTTTATTTCCGTTTAATTTGTGAGCAAATAAACAAAATAGACCCCACACCAGCCCACAATGATACAAAAATAACATTGTTAATGTTTATTGTGTGTATTGTTAAATATTTATAGAAACTAAAAGAAATAAATTGTTAAATCAAAGTTGTAAACATTGGCAAATATTTATTTATAAAGAGGAGGGACTGGTACCATAATTTAACTGTCACGTTGAAACACAGATAAACAAACATTCATTCACTCATTTATTCAGATACAAATGTTTTAAGGACATTATTTAAGTGACTGTATTGTAGGTTGGTTGGTGGAGTGGTGCTAGTGCATTTTATACGATGACATGGATGATGGCCAAGAGTACTTATGTACTCAGATACTACACCCTTAAGTTTTGATGTTTAAGGTTGGTTAAACAATAAAACCTTGACGTCATGTAATAAACTAAATAATTTATGGCATTTTTTACGAAATAATGATAGATGTGTTGTGAATTTATGTATGTATTTTTATTTAGTCTTATTTCGTTAAACAAATTAGTCTTTTGTCGTAAAATTATAGACGACAAGATATGAGAATGAAGAACTTGTGTAGACATTAGGGTTTCTAATTTGCAAACATTTTATTTCGGGAAATTTTCTGGAATTTCTTTATACGATTTCTTTTTAATGTTTTAGTCTTATTTCTTAACAGATAATACAGTTTCGTTGTGATTTATTGCCAATCGAATGATTCGATTATATTCATAGATTTTTTTCAATACTGAGTATCTTACGAATGTCCAACAAAGATACAAAGGGACATAGAATTTGAAAGAAGGTAATTTTGTACTAATTAAAGATGAAAATACTCATCCAGCTAGTTGGCCGCTGGCGAGAGTTGCAGAAAAGTATCCATTAGTATGTACAGATACGAATGATGAGAATTCGTCACCGGTAAAAAGCCACTATACGAAGATGAAGGAGTCAGAGAAGAAGAATTCATATTAGTTACAAATGATGCCGATGGTATTGATGTTAATGAAACCAGTTAAGACGCTATCAATTAACAAAACCAATCTATTGGCAAACACGGCGCTTTATCTCGACAAGGTTGGACAACTAAACACTATAAATTCGAAGTGGAATATTGTAGTATACTACGACTTATCCCTGCATTACCAAGAGCTTGAAAGGATGGGCAAACTGATGGTGAAAATAAGAGAAGAGTGTCAAAAATTAAGTTTATTTAAGGATTCCTGTAAAATGGTGATGACAGTGATGGAGAGGATATATAAACGTTAGCAAACCCCGGATGAAAAGAGCACCATTTGAGTTTGTGGGTTCTATTTACAATGTCCTTTTTGGAATGATAGACGCAGACGATCGAGAGCAGATGGAGGAAAATATGAAAAATATTTTCAGTAATCAAGAAGGTTTGAATAAATTAATGTCCTACAAACATTCAATAAGACAACATAGGTAGAATTGGTAGAATCCATAAGGAAATCCATTATGGATGAAATAAGGGAAGAAATGGGTTTGATGATGCAGAATTTCCTGCATCAATTAAAACTAATTCATTGGGAAAGTGCTCCAAGAGAGTCATCAAGTGCTCCAAGAGAGCCATCAAGTGCTCCAAGAGAGCGGGAAAGTGCTCCAAGAGAGCAGAAGGAAATATATTATGAAGAAGCCGGCATAACGAAGAAGTTGACGGCGAGAATAGAATTGTAGTTAATCTACCTATTAAAAAGGGTTAAAAAATTAAATCGGAGACTCCAGAAAACAGGCTCTAGCAAGAATTCTTTCACTGGAAAGGAAACTAGGAGCAAATCCAAAGTTGAAGAAAGAAAGAGAAGGTAAATATTATTTACCGCACCAAGCAGTTCTTAGAGAAGATGTTGAGAAAATGTTACAAGTTAAAGTTGACCAAAACAGCAACATATTTTATGGAGAGAAAGCAAGAATGAGATAATTAAAGAATATAAATTAACCACGGTAACATATGGAACTGCCTCTGCATCGTCCTCGGCTATATTTTCATAAAATATGTTGATATTTCTCGATACATTTAACTACAATTCTATTGTAGCCGTCTACTTCGGTGGTTTCAATGGAGAGGTCTAAACTTAGTTTAGAGATCGTAACTGCTACTAAAACTTTTCTAGGATTCTCCTTTTTATGTATGACACCAGATAAAATCCATCCAAAGATTGTGAGCCAAAATACCATCTTTTTTATATATGCCATCTTCAGTTATGTTGGTTATGATATCCATTACAATCACGATATCAATTCGATCTGATTTATTTAATGATGGATCTGCTAATCCATTCGTTAATATGGAATTTAAACGAATGGTCATGTTGTGCTCCAGTCAGTTGTGGTAATATCAGCGCATCTGTTTCGCTTAAAAATCGAGGTTTCATTGTTAATCTGGTTACTGTAACCAGTTACAAGATTTTTAACAATATTATAGTCACAGTAACTATTTACATGATTGTGGTAACCATAATATGGTTAATTTATGATTCACATGATTGTATCAACCATATATATGGTTACAGTAAACAAATATATGTGTGTGGCAACCATATTTATGATGAATAATTTTATCATAATATGTTGTTCTCAGATGATGATAAGCCTTAAGCCGAAAGCAACATAATATAATAAGTCCTTCATCATATGAATGGTTGTCACAAACATATATTTGTTTATTGTAACCATATATATGGTTGATATAATCATGTGAATCGTAAACTAACCATATTATGGTTAACACAATCATGTAAATGGTTACTGTGACTATAATATTGTTAAAAAACTTGTAATAATATTGAAATGGTTACAGTAACCATGTCCAACTATATTTTTTCTCTGCGTGTAGTATTTCGGTACTGCACTTAATTCCCGGAAGCGCCAATGCTTCCTCTTACACTGTTGTTACCTGGGAACAATGGTCTATTAAAGCTCTTAGAACTACATATTCGCCATGCAAAGACTGCACTTTCACTTGGGCCGTAGAAAGTAACACATTCGCTGTTGAATGTGTACTCATGGAATTAAATGGAATTAACAGTATTATTGGCTGCTGTTCCTGTTAATTTTAAAACTTGATATGTAAAAGTTTGTTATACATTTTGACGCATTGTTGGCATTTCGTTTTGTGGAAGCATCTCTCTTATCCATCTTGTGGTTTAGGCAGATGTTAAACATTTTTCCTCCACGCACCCAGGAATTCCGATTATGCCATGAATTTTGTACATTCTAGGATTTTATGGCCGCTTACTTTACAATAGTTGCAATAACTATTTTCTGTTGAGAATACCTTTGCTCGAAATTGTTGTTTTTTGTGGTTATTTTGTGCTTGAATTTTTTAGTTATGCAATTTAATAAATTGCATAACGTCTCTTAAAATTTGAATTTCTTTTGATTTTCGAGTATTTTGCTAGTATAATATGAGCCCTTCTTTATCAAGTTTTCTTATAATTATTCTTGCGAGTATTGGGTCATCATTCTGCTTTTGGATGAATCCTGCTGCTCAAAAACATTTTGAAATTGCTGACTGAGTAGCTCCCAATGATTTTGCAAGCTCTTGAATTTAACAACAATCTTCTTGGGGTAATGTCCCGATTCTTGGTCTTCCAACCTTTTTGACTGGTCTGGGCGATCTTTGTCTTCAGTGTCAAAATTACATCTGAAACTCTCGCATGTTGAAACCGATGAAACACGTTAACCATAAGCTTCGGTGAGCAATCGGTATGCTTCAGCGGCCCTATTTTTCAAATTAAAGATGTAAAGCAAAACTTCCCACATATGACGCTTTATTGGCACGAAAGTTTCGTCCCCTTAATAAAACAATAGTGTATAATTTGTCTGTCATTTCGAAATAATTGAGTTTAAAATTTTTGTGTTAGTAGACATCTAGAACAAAAGTAATATTTCAATCGATCTTTTGACCCACTTTGTGGAAGTAGAATTTCACCAATTCTACTAGTTTCGAAGCAGAAAAGAAAATTTGTTGTTTAAAGTATAAAGTTCAGTAACTAAGTCAGAATAAATGACTGATACGTACCCTTCAAAATGACATATAAGTTATTAGTAACAAAAACCACGTTCAAATCATACATAAATCCCTAATTTTCAGGGACTTATGGAAAAAGTCAGCGAATTTAGAAACCCTTGTCTAGTATGTCTACTACATGTGCATTAGGGAGATTACACCTAAAAGGATTTCTAAGTACTCACTTAATAAATCGATGAACTTTTGATAAAAGAGCTTTCCCTGAGATTTAAGTTTTTTCTTCATCGTTTATTTATTTGCACTGCTGCTTCTAAGAAGCGCCAGCAACATTATCTTTTATAATATTGTCTTCTCTAAAGGTCTTTGGGTGGATTTTATGACAAAGTCTCTTAAGTTGTTTTCTGTTAACTTCTTTTGACAACAGGTTGAGTGACAAACTCTTATATTGTTGCGATTCAATCCGGTATCGATCGTCCATCAAAAACTTTGGCAACTGGGGTTTTTATAACCAAAAGTTTGTGTAAATTTTTTTAAGAATTTAAATATTTTAATATTTGTTTAATATAAATTAAACTAGACAAAAATTTCATATTTGCAAAAATTGTAAATAGTTGTAGCCCTACTACCCATGTTTTATGCATGAGTTTGAATAATAATTTAAAATTTTCATTTTCTAAGAATAGCATGAATAGAAACTTATTTTACACACATACTATACACAATATTAGCAATTTGCAATGAAAAGAAATTATTCAAAATTAAAGGATACATTGTGAATTGTAATGTTAACAAAAAATGTAAAGTCAGTAAATCCTTTTCTAACCCCCTTATTGACTTGCAAACATGCATAAATTTAAGGACATTTGGTTGTGAATAAATAAATAAATAATATTTATAAAAGAGAATTTATTTATGTAATAATATCATGTTATATATGGATATTTTCAATGTTATAATAAATATATTGAATAATTAACAATATTTAATTTTTATATAAAAAGTAAATTCATATTAGGCTTGCAAGATCAAGTTTTGTTGGTTAAACTTGGCTTAATATACTGTTAAGATATATTTAATGAGTTGACAGTTCTAAGATTGTTGGAACAACCAAGTAAGTGTCTTAAATACATTTATCTATGTAAATACTAGGGTATTCGAATTATTAGATTTTTCTCTTGTTCGAATAAAACGAATAAGAGATTTTAACTTGTTCGAATAATTCGATCACACGTTTAAAATTAATCGAATTATTCGAATAATTTAATTTTTTTAAAAAAAAGTAAAGTATGAAGTTTTACTGTTAAAGAAAAACAAAAAATAACGTTAAAGTTAACAATTCAAGTATTGATTATGTTAAAAAACATTCGAAAACAAAGGCCATCATTAAATTTTCAACAGAAATATTCTGATCAGATTAACTCCCGAACAATCTACAAAATAATTTACTAGCAAACTCTGTAGTTTATATTTTACAGCTATGCTTTAAAAAATTTGAGCTAGTTGGACATGATCCTGAATTCAAATACAATATAAACGTATTAAGAACTTTTTTATATCGTTCATTATTTCGGGTTTTAAATTGAGTAACTAATTCTTTAGTAAATTAATTATTCACTATTTCTAAATTATTTATAAAAAATTGTATTATACATCAAGCACTATCAACGTTGCCGAATCTTTGCTTAACAAAGTGGTCTGGGGAATTACATAATAAAGGGAATCTGTCCAAAGTTTGATATCATTGTCAGTGAACGTGGTTAATTTGAAGTCAGGAAGTGCATGATTGACGCATTTACAAATACGCAAAAAGTTTATTACCATGTTAGACAAAGATGTTCAACGATGTTCAAAATCATGTATAAGACGAACTCCAATATTTGTGTTTATCATTCGATTTATTAAATATTTTGCAACACTTACGTTTCATCTATTTCAATGTAATCATTATAAATGTCATCCTCAATATCACTTTCGACGACCGTTTCAAAATCACATTCTCCATCACATTCAACTCCACTTTAATCTAAGTTAATATTTTGATTATTAATTGCGATTCTTCTAATATTTCGCCAGCTAAATAACCAATATTTTATTCCGTACCTTTTATTTTCATTGGTTCAAGTTCAAAGTTAAAAGTTTTGAAATATTTGTATTTAGAATTGTAACCTCTTGCAGTAATATTTATATATTTATAGAAGTAGCTATCGGAACACTCATCTACAGTGATCGCAAGTCCCTTTGTCGTTATTCGAAAATGGCCATTCTTAAATTGATCGAATAATTATTCGTTAGAAATTATTCGATTAATCGAACGATCATTAGTCGAATGAATACCCTAGTAAATACTCCAGCTATATTAGCTTTAATGTGTTAATATACAGAAATACAAAAACACTTTTAGCTCTCCTGTAATAACTCTCACTTTTATAACATTTATTCCTGCGAACATTTTTACTTTCATTTCAGACAATTGCAGTGATGTCAAATTATAACACTGGTATGAATTTATTCAATTATTTAAAGTTCATTTAAGAGAAATTTATCATTAACATAACCGCTATTTTTAACACAAATTTAGTTGAGTTTGTTTACTCTTAGAAATATTATGTAAAAATACGATAAAGGACCCTTTAGGGGTTTCTATGTCAATAAATATAGAAAATTCATAAAGTACCATTAGAGGAATGAACAAGTACCATTTGTTGTCTCTTTATGCTACCTTAAACATATTAGCTAACTTTTAGCTTTTATTTTGAAACATTTGTACAATATAAATTCATTCAAAGTATTGGTCACTGTTAGCTATGACCTTTTCCCATCTTTCTGGCAACATAAGGATTCCGAGACAAAAGAACTGCTCATCTCTTGAGGCCATGAACAAATCAAGTCAATATCGGATACTTTGTTCCAAAGTGAAACGTATCCCAGAGATAGCGTTCTGTATCTATCGAAACAATTAGTAGTCGGCTTTTGTGAAACACTTCATTTTAAATACTTTTTAACAGGTATTGCTAGATGTGACCGATAGTTGTCACAGTGGAATATTACGGTTTCATGTCTGGCCGCATAGTCTGGTTAGATTTCATCAGCTCATAATAGATAGGACCCTTTCGGTCCTACCAAATACAGAGCATTACCTTAGCGCCATGGATATTTGGCTTTGGTGTTGATTCGGCTGGTTGGCCGAGCTTCACATACGATCTCTTACGCTTCGGATATCTTTATGGATCAATTTTTCATCACAAGTGATTCGGTGCGAAAATTATTTTCTTTTATAGCATTGAAGCATAATTTCGGAAATGCAATATCGTCTTTCAAGGTCTCTCGGCTTCAATTCGTATGGTACCCAATTTCCTTGCTGTTGGATGAATCCTGCTGTTCGTAAACGTTTTGAAATTGCTGCTTGATGAGCTCGCAATAATTTTGTAAGCTCTTGTTGAGTTTGACAATAACCTTCATGTAGTAATGCCTCCAATTCTTGGTCTTCAAACCTTTTTGGCTGGCCTGAACCGAACAAACCATCTCTCGCACAATTCACCATAAGCTTCGGTGAGCAATCGGTTATGCTTCAGCGGCACTCGTTTTCATATTAAAGAAGTAAAGCAAAACTTCCCGCAAATGACGCTATATTGGTACAAAATTCGACATTTTCGAAGCAAAAAAAAACTAAGTCTGCTTTTACACAGGGCAAGTTTTCTTGCGCAAGTCTAGAGTTTATAGGAGAGAGAGGCAAGAAGAAGAAGCAAGTGCACCCCTCACACTTGCTTGTAAGTTTCTTCAATTCTCTTTTGTTTTCTCATTTTCACTATGGCGTCTATTAGGTTTTGACATATAAAATTGAACACAGACTTGCTGTGTGTAAACAGACGAGCAAGTTTAAAAGGGAATCGAAGAGAGAATTTAAGTAAGAATAAATGATGCAATCTATTGCAAATTCCGTATTTTTAAGTATACGCTCATTAAAAATGTACCATAGGAGAAAAAGTATTAATGGTACTTCTCTTTTGAAGGCTCGTCAAAGTTTGAAATATCAAAATCTCCCTTTTGACGAATTTTTTGTATCTCAAAGGTTTCAAGTCTGTATTTATTTTCTCATTAAAAACATATGTTTAAAAAAAGTACCAAACTCTTTACCCCGATATGGCCCAATCTGACTTTTCATACTCGAAACAACAAACTGTTAGTTAATTTTTGTATGTCTGGAGGAACCAATGTTTAAAATTATATCAAAATTGGATTTATAATTTCGAATAAAATGTATTTTCTTGTTATTTTCCCTTCTTGGTACTTTTTTCTTTACAAATTTTATTCAAATAAATTTTAATATCACATTTATATGTCAATTTATAGAAAAACATTTTTTATGCAAAAAGTACCAAAAAGTTTAAGGTTTGAATTTCCAAAAAGTACCAAATTTACATATGTAAATAAAAAATACAATATAAAATTTATTAATATTTTTATTGGTTTATAAAATGTACCAAAACCTAGTTTTTACCCGTTTTCTCCCCTAAAGTGTTCAAATTTAAAAAAAAGTACCAAACCGTCTAATAATATTTTAAATATTTTTGGTATCTTTATTAGTTTAGAAGATATAAGGTTTTTGTTTGAAAAATATTAAATTTTTCAAATATTTTTCAAGTTTAAAACATAATTACATTTGCATTCAAGTCAAATGTTCATGTGCTTGAATTTTTGGGGCTTTGGTGCCCTGAAGGAAACCTGGGGACAAGTGTCTCCAAGTCACCAGTTTTGTCGACTATTTTGGTGACTTTTTAGCGACATTGTCAACGAAGACAACTCTTCCATCTGTTATGAATTCATACCATTTCGTTTTTTAATTTGTTTAATACAACGTCAAATGTTAACAAAATATGCAGTTTCATTATTTACATCTACTTCAGAAAAGTACCAAAAGTGTAGATTAGAATTACTAAAATGTACTAGTGAATAAGTACCTAGTCAATAGTAATATCGTCAGTAGTAGACTTCCAATGACACGCACATGTTAAATGTCTATAGTAAATAGCATTGTCTGGGGTAAAATAAGTCACTAGTACTGGTGACTGTGTCAATAGTAAGTCAGTATAGTTTCACTATTGACACTTCCTGCAGGGTGCTTATTGGGTACATTTATTTTCAAATACACATATAGTTTAAGATTAATAAAAATCTCAGTATTACTCGTAGTATTTCCTTAGTTAACTTTATCTCCACTTTCTGAGAATTTAAATTTTCCAAAAATTAGAAATTCAAAACTTCTTATCCTCCAAAAAAAATAACAATGTTAATTTCATTTCAATTCATTGAAAAACAACCCGACCTAATGTGTGGTCTAGTTAACAGGAAAAATAATCAGCAGGTAAATTGTTGGTGCCGCACGTTTGACAAATCAGCCGTAAATAATTAATAACCTAACAGAAAATAAGGACACAACTTTATCTTATATTCCTTAACACATACACAACTTGCATTAAGTGAAAATATTCATTCCCACCTTCAGGATACATTCAATTTATAGCTGAACGTTGTCGCATAACAACATTTAACTCAATCGAGTCCGCACTAAATCCACCAACAAGTTATGTACAATATAGAAGAGAAATAACAGCAAGGAATAAGCAAAAAAATAAAGTAAAAAAAGAAGGATTACAAAAGGACAAAATGGGAATTCTAAATAATAAACGGCTTTAATAACAGGAAAATACTCGTACTACTTATTACTTTCTACTCCTCTATAAGTGTGCAAGTGTCTATTGAAGGGGTGAAAAATAAAAATTACAAATTATTTCAAATGAAAATAAAACAAGTAAGAGACCTATATTCGGCTGTGACGAATCTTATATACATACCTTTCACCAAATTATACTTCTTAAAACTAATTTTAAATATTTTTAGGTAAACAAAATTTTTTTTTTAAAATTTAAAATTTTTTTTTTGTTTTTTCTATTAATTTTTTTTTTTAATATTTAGCAAAAAAAACTTTGGTGAAAAAAAAATTCGGGTTAATAAATATTTTTTCCGATTTTGACCCATTGTAGGTCCAACTTACTATGTGGTCTTATATACATCATTGCAAAGGTCTTTGAAATATCTATCATTAGATATCCATTTTGTCTATATTAATGACTTAGTAATTAAGATATAGGTAAAAAAACAGGTCAAAACTCGAGGTTGTCCTGGTTTTTTCCTTATATCTGAGCCATTTGTGGACCGATTTTCTCGATTTTAAATAGCAACCGAGCCTGAAGAATTCCGGAGATATTGATGTATGAAATGTATGTAAGTTATTTGGGGGCTTCGGAAAGTTGATTTCAACAGACAGACGGACATGGCTTAATCGACTCTACTATCTATAAGGATCCAGAATATATATACTTTATAGGGTCGGAAAATTATATTGTGGAAATTACAAACGGAATGACCAAATTATATATAACCTTCTCACGACGGTGAAGGATATAAAAATGTACATTGTGGGTCATAAATGTACCATAATTTTGTTTAGTATTTATTTTAGACCAAGATTTCATTCATGGAATTGACCGGATGCACCATTTCCCAAAACCTTTCGTCGGTTAATAATTCGATATATTGTGAATGATTGGAGATATCTTAACGAAATTTTACGTAGTACGAGCTGAATTGTTTCTGTTGTCGACTTGTATTTACATGTCCTTTTATTGGGTGTATGACTTAAAAGTGCGGGATTTACATAGATTGCGTATATTTTTAATAACTTATATGTCATTTTGAATGGCACATGTCCGTCATTTATTCTCACTTAGTTCTTCAACATTATAGTGTAAACAACAAAGTATTTTTATGCTTCGAAAATATCAAATTTTGAACCAACAAAGCGTCATATGCAAGAAATTTTACTTTACTTATTTAATTTGTGCCGCTGAAGCACAACGATTGCTCACCAAAGCTTATGGTGAATGTGATCCAAAGACAAAGATCGCCCAGGCCAGCCAAAAACGTTTGAAGACCTCCATAAAGATTGTTGTCAAGCTCACAAGAACTTGCAGAATTATTGGGACGTTTGCAAGCAGCAGGATTCATCCAAAAGCAGGGAAATTGGGTACCATACGAATTGAAAATGATTGACCTTGAAAGACGATTTTATATCTCTGAAATGCTGCTTGAACACTATAAAAGAAAATCATTACTTGGAATGAAAAATGTATCCATTACGACAACCCGAAGCGCAAGAGATCGTATATGAAGCCCGGCCAACCAGCCGAATCTAAACAGTAAAACTAAATATCCATGACGCTAAGGTAATGATCTGTATTTGGTGGGAGCAAAAGGGTCCTATCTATTATAAGCTGCTGAAATCTGGGCAGACCACAACAGGGAACATGTACCGAATGCAACTGATTCGTTTGAAACGAGCATTGGCCGAAAAAGCCCAGAATATGAAGCCAGACATGAAACCGCAATACTCTATCATGACAACACTCGATCACATGTTGCAATACCTGGGCGGTTACTGCAGTACTGAAAATGTTCGAAAATGTGTGCTAAATACATTGTAATTCTAAAAGATTTCCTTTCGAATCGTAGTAGGGAGTAACTCCCCTGTTAAAAAGTAGATAGAATGAAGTGGTTTGAAAGTTTTGCCTCATCAGCTTTATAGTCAAGACCGTGTACCGTCCGTCTACGATTTGTTTCGATCGATGCAGAACGATCTCTCTGGGATACGCTTCACCTTAGAACAGAGTATCCGAAATTGGCTTGATTCGTTCTTCGTCTCAAAAGCTGAGCAGTTTTTTTGGCTCGGAATCCATTTTTGTCAGAAAGATGGGAAAAGGTAATAGCTAACAATGGCCAATACTTTGAATAAATCTATATTGTACAAATGTTTCAAAATAAAATCTAAAAATATTGTAAAAGTTCCGCATAAATCATACATCCAATAGTTTCCAAAAAAATATCCCTTGTATTGACACTAAATATATTTCTCTTCCCATAAGATACAATAGTTGCATCAAAATGTACTATATAAGTAGATCATAGTGATCTGGTGCATAGAGAAACATAGAGCGGAAACTAGAAAAAAAACTCAAATTATTCAAAATAATTTTTTTGTTTTCACATAGTTTTTTCTACTAAGGAGTGAGATCGAAAAATTCTTAACATACATATATGTTTATAAAAAAGAAACCACTAAACTTACAGCTTTAATTTTTTTTTTATTTGATTGAAATTATTATTACAATTTACAAAAAAAATTATTTTTATAGTTTTAATCACTAGTGATGAAATTTTGAACCTTTTTCGGAAACCCTTCCATTAACGTTTTTATAGTGCTTTCTGTCACTTTGCTCGAACATGTAGTCCATCTCCGTTTAAAATCTACCACACTTTTGGACACCTTTTTTGTACTCTTCAATTCTCTTTTAACAAGAGCCCAATATCTCTCCACTGGCCTTAGCTCCGGGCAGTTTGGAGGATTTGCCTCTCTTGGTACAAATACCACATTATTGTTCTTGTACCACTCAAGGGCTTGTTTGCCATAGTGACAGGATGCCAAGTCAGGCCAAAAATAAGTGGACACATTATGAAGTCTTATGAATGGAAGCAGCCTTTTTTGTAAACATTCCTTGATGTAAATTTCGGTATTTATAGAGCCCGTTGTAACAAATGAGTGGCTTCTTTTGCCGCAACTGCATATTGCTTGCCATACCAAGAACTTTCTGGGAAATTTTGTCTGCTTTTGGGTCCTAAACTTTTCTTCAACATTCCCTCGAGCATCAGCAACATAAAATTTTTGACCTGGAAGTTGCGAAAAATCTGCCAGAACATACGTTTCGTCATCCATTATGCAGCAAGAATATTTTTTTATAAAACTTGACTTCAATTTCCGTGCTCTGTTTTTGGCCTCTAAATTTTTAGTAGCGTTCCTGTCAGGAACTTTTTGAGCCTTGTATGTTTTTAAACCTGCATTAGCTTTAACTTTTCGTACCAAATAGTCCGAGCACTGAGCTAACCGGGCTGCTTTCCTACCGGATGTGTTGGGAGCTCTTTTGAAAATGCGTTCTATTTTTTTGGCTTTAGAAACATCATGTGGACCATTCCTTCTACCTGAACCAGGTTTTCTATCAACTGACAAGTTCTCCCGGTACTGTTTAATAACATTGGAAACAGTTTGACGGCAGACCTTTGTATGCTTGGCCAACTTTTTGTAAGACCAAGTTGGGTTTTGTTGAAAATATTTAATAATTTCAGTACGCACTTTTTTCTGGTCACTCATTTTAATCAGATTAACAAAAAAATTAATATAATTGACATTACACATAATAACTGACATGTTTTTCAAAGGTAACTTGATCAAAAAAAAATTCAAATAATACTTGGGTTAAAAAATGTAATGAAAAACGTGTGTTAAGAATTTTTCGATCTCACTCCTTAATACATTCTCACCACTTAGGTTTCAGACAACTGAGTTAGGTCTTTGACAGGAGAGTTTCTGCTCTATGTCTATTCTCTATGATCTGGTGCTCCACAAAACATTAGAAATTTACAAACTACGATATTTTAGTACCTTCGACTATTTTCAACAGGTATTTACTTATTTATATAAACATTTTTTGGAATATTTTTATTTAAAACACTAAACCATAGAGAAACATAGAGCGGAAACTAGAAAAAAACTCAAACAAAAAAAAAAAATTACTCAAAATAATCACACATACGAGTGTTGTTTTTGTATTCACATAGTTTTTTCTACTAATACATTCTCACCACTTAGGTTTCTGACAAATGAGTTAGGTCTTTGACAGCAGAGTTTCCGCTCTATGTCTATTCTCTATTCACTAAACTTTGAACTAAAAAAAGTTTAAACGATTATCCTTGATTTACCAAATAAGTCTATTTCAATGACAAAGTACTTGACATGTTTGAATTGTACCAAAAAAATAAGAAAGTACCAATTAAAGTAACAATTTGCTCATGCCCAGCCATCTAGAGTGGAGTATAGGCAGCAATGTCCTTGAAAATATAAGCAGTAGGTTAAATGCAAACCATTACTGCTGCTACACTCTCTTATTTGTTGCTGTTGTTGGTGTTGTTTCTGCTGTCAAAAGAAGATGATGATAAGACAACAGGACAAGTGCGAATTCGTGTAAAAAAATGTTGAACTCAAAATGGAAATTATCAATTACAGTTTGTTGTTGGGTAGTGAGGAGGGGGGGTGGGGGT
The DNA here is from genome assembly GCF_958450345.1 of Calliphora vicina. Taxonomy (NCBI): domain Eukaryota; kingdom Metazoa; phylum Arthropoda; class Insecta; order Diptera; family Calliphoridae; genus Calliphora; species Calliphora vicina. The sequence goes on from NC_088784.1 coordinate 77,474,454, forward strand.
TTATAAAAAGGGAAAACTTCAAATGAAAAAATAACATAAAATATTCTTATAAAAAGTAAAGAAATATAGAAAAGAACATAAAACGGAATTTAATTTTATTACAAAACAATCAAGCATGTACTTACCTCCACTTAAACGCAACAATGTTGTTGGGGACAATTTGGAAATATTTAATTGTATTTGAATTGTGAAAACAGGATATTTATGATTTTCTATGAATAAAAGGAAAATCAATCAATTAAATAAATGGATAACACAAAAACTGCATATATTAAAGGATTTTAAAAAAGGTTATACACACAAATATATAATTTAATTAACAATAATTAATATATTTCAGAAACACACTTCTTTTGCTCACATAATCTATATATTATTTATATTATTATCCTTTAGTTATTACAAAAGGATGTTTTACATATACATATATTTATTTTTCTTCTTTTCCTTTTTTTTTTGTTAAATACATATAAAGTATACCAACAAATTCATATATAGTGAATGCCAAACAGAAAAATATATCCAACAAATTCGCATAAACTCAAGCCAAATAAACCTGGCTGGCTGGCTGACTTTACAAAATTTTCACCGCATACCCTCTCAAATTAGCACCTTATTTCTGTGTCTTTCTTTCTTTGGGTTTTCTATTCTAGAATATAAAAGTGCGTTTGTGTCTCTAACCGTGTTTAAGTGTAAGAGATATTCGTACCGCAAGGTTTTTAAGGAATATTTTTAGCCGCTTTTAAATTCCCCAGAACATCTAAACGGTTTGAATGTTAAAACAGAACTAAATAAATATTTTCTGTAAAATTGAGTTGTTACGACGAGTTGTTGTTTGTAGTCAGGGATGAAATGAAAATGAGATTTTTTTTAGTGTTTGGGGTACTAAAAGCAAAGGGTACTTTGCTGGTGGTACTAAAGATGCTGGTGCAGTACTTTTAAGTACTGATAAGAACTTTCTGCTAGTAAAACTAAAATTGTTTACTTCTGGTAGAATTTTTAAAGGAAGTCGTACTCAAATCTTTTATTAAGTTTAAAAAATTTATATATTTTAAGCCAGAAATTAATAAAGTTAAGAAACAAACAAGTAAGAGTATAATATAATACGAATGGGCAAATGACTTAAAAATGCCATTTATTCTCACTTAATTACACTGCCCAACAGCATTTTTGGAACAGACTAGCGACCCTATAATTCTGAAAGGGCATGTTGAGTATATCATTTTTGTAGAATCAACTAATAGTCCTGGTTGGTCTGAATATTTTTTTACAGTGGGTCAAAGTTTTAATTTTTTGATCGAAGGTAGCATTATACTAACTGAAAAAAAAAGTTGTAAGTTAATATCTGAGAGAATTCTTATTGTCAGAGTTATATTGTGGAATTTTATGGGGATCATTTTTGTGGAAGATCTCCTCTCTTTAGGGGTCAATTTGACTCCTTTTTCGAGAAAACCGAAAAAGTCCTTTCAAAAAGGACATTTAAGGATTAAAATATTCTACGAAATTTTTTACATAAGTTGTAAATAAAGCCATTTACGCTTAATTAGCAAAATTACACGCCATATCGGGTCCAATCCAAATATGATCCGAATGAGTTGAAATTAAAAATATAAATAGTCTTTAAGGAGATCTACAAAAAATATGCATACATATGTAAGTTATCTCTTTTAGTTCAAGAGATATTTAGATTTATTTATTTAGTTTTTTTAATTCTGCTCCATCTTTTTTTGGTTTTTTAGATATGGCGGGCCTACGGAGGTTCGATTTTTTTTTTTAAAATATCATCTATATTTGCAATAAAATTTCGAATACAATAAAAGTAACATGCTGACAGTTATCTCATCCTTATAAAAAGTTACACGCATCTAAAGTTGGAACATGAAAAAATGGCAGGAATTTGAAAACATATGCAGAAGCTTATGGTGAATTTGAACTATCGGTTTCAAAGTCCGAGAGATGGTTTGTGCGGTTCAGAAGTGGAGATTTTGACACGGAAGACAAAGATCGCCCATACCAGCGAAATATGTTTAAGAAAACATCTTAACATTTGTGGAACTCTGTCGAAAATTTTTGGTTCTAGAATGAGAAACTAAGATCGCCCAGGCCGGCCAAGAATTGGAGGCATTACTCCAATTCACAGGGAACCTGTACCGAACACAACAGATTCGTTTGAAGCGAGCTTTGAACGAAAAAAGCCTAGAATATGCGACCAGACATGAAACCGTAATATTCCACTATGACAACGATCGGCCACATCTAGCAATACCTTTTAAAACTGTGTTTAGAATGAAGTGGTTGGGGAAAACTCCATTAAGATTATAGTCTAACTCAACCAGAACTAGCATTGAGAGATACTCAAGCAGCAATTTCAAAATGTTTTCCAGCAGCAGGATTCATCCAAAAGCATAGAAATTGGGTGCCATACGAATTGAAGATGAGAGACCTTGAAAAACGAATTTTCATGTCCGAACGGTATAAAAGAAAATCATTTGAGCACCGTATCATCATAACCCGAAGCGTAAGAGATTGTCAGTCCAATTATGAATAAAAATTCCCCGGGAATTTTTTGAATTGATCGAAATCTGTGCCAGAACATCACAGGGTACCTGTACCGAACACAACTCATTCGTTTGCGGAACTGTTATACTCCATCATGACAACACTCGGCAACATGTTGCAATACCTGTTAAAAACTATTTAAAATGAGGTTGTTGGGGAGTTTTTGGGGGTTCCATCGGTTTCAACGTGTGATAGTGTTTTTTTCGGTTCAGAAGTGGAGATTTTGACACGGAAGACAAAATCGCCCAGGTCAGCCTAAAAAGTTTGAAGATCAAGAATTGTAGGCATTATTATATGAAAATTGTTGTCTTGCAAAATTATTGGGAGCTACTCAAGCAGAAATTTCAAAATTTTTTCGAGCAGTAGGGACATTGGGTACCATAAGAATTGAAGCCGAGAGACTTTTAAAAGCGATTTTGCATGTCCAAAATAATGCTTGAACGATATAAAAGAAAATCATTTTTGCACCGAATCATTACTTGTGAAATGGATCCATTACGATAACCCGAAGTTTAAGAGATCGTATGTGAAGATCGGCTAACTGGCCGAATCGACAACAAAGCCAAATATCCATGGTAATTCTCAAAAAGGTGTTTCTATTATAAACAGCTGAAATCTAACCAGACCATCACAGGAACCTGTACCGAACACAACTTATCCGTCTGAAGTGATCATTGGCCGAAAAACGACCAGATTATCCGGCCAGACATGAAACTGTAATATTCCATCATGACAACGCTCGGCCACATGTTGCAATATCTGTTAAAAAGTATTTTGAATGAAATGGATGGGAAGTTTTACCTCACCCGCTTTATAGTCCAGAACTTGCACCGTCCGAATACTATTTATTGCGATCGATGCAGAACACTCTCTCTGTGATACTTTTCACTTTGAAACAGAGCATCCGATATTGGCTTGATTCGTTGATGCAGTTATATTGGCTCGGAATCCATATGTTGCCAGAAAGATGAAAACAATTATATTTTCATCTTTCTGACAACATATGGATTCCGAGCCAATGGCCAATACTTTGAATTTGAAAATTATATTGTACAAATGATTCAAAATAAAATCTAACAATTTAAAAAAACCCTTAAAAAACCTTCGTGAGAAGGGTATATATAAGTTTGTCATTCCGTTTGTAATTTCCACAATATCATTTTCGACCCTATAAAGTATATATATTCTGGAACCTTATAGATAGCGGAGTCGATTAAGCCATGTCCATCTGTCTGTCTGTTGAAATCAATTTTCTGAAGAACCCAGATATCTTCGGGATCCAAATCTTTAATAATTCTGTCAGACATGCTTTCGAGAAGTTTCCTATTTAAAATCAGCAAAATCGGTCCACAAATGTGAAAAAACCAGGACAACCTCGATTTTTGACCTACATATATCTGGATTACTAAGTCATTAATAAAGACAATATGGATATCTAATGATACACATTTCAGAGACCTTTGCAACGACGTATATAAGGCCATAGTAAGTTGGACCTACAAAGGGTCAAAAAAATAAATTTTGTTTACCTAAAAATATTTAAAATTTGTATTTTGAAGTACAATTTGGTGAAGTGTATATAATATTCGGCACAGCCGAATATAGCTCTCTTACTTGTTAATCCTAAATTAATAAATTGATATAAACGTGCACCCTAATTCAAGCAATTGTAGAAAATAGTGATTTTTTAAAAAAAATTATCTTTAAATAACAAAAATTTCGCAATTTCAAAATAATTGTTTTTATTATTCATTAAAAACAGAACAAATCTGTTTAATTTCAAAAATTATTACGATTCCTTAAACGGACATTTATTTATGAGCTTACAAATCCAACAAAATACTTATGTCCGTAATTTCAACAAATAGATATCTATCAGTGCTTAGTTTATGGAGTAAATATGTATATTTGGTAATTTTAACCCATAGGATATTGATTTGAAATTTATGTGACTTACCTTTTTAGTGTATTTTGTACCGTAGATATCTATTTGTTGAAATTACGGTCATTAATTCAACTACCGTACCTAGCCTTTCTCTATGTTTCATTCAATAAACAAACTTGTGTTATCTAGAATTAATATTTTTGTTTGCCGTGCCTGCACTTTTTATATGGAAACTCATAATGGGTGTGGATGGAAATCGTAACAGAAGTCACTAAAAATATTTATAGATGACCAAGTTCAGTTTGCATATTTTGTAGCAAAATATTCCAAAAAATTCGAAAATGAAGATTTTGTGATTTTTCTGAACATTTTTGACTTTGAGAATTATGAAACGTGTCAGCAATTTTATTGAGTAAGATGTAAAAATATTATGAGCACCCCTAGATAACTTAACGCTTACAACAATGTCCAGCCCAGTTATGAATTAAAATACTCGCGGATGTTACTATTGAAGAGATTCGAGCCGAAACAATCGAAAATGTTCTGAAAATTGGGTTGATGGGATGATGTACTGCAGAGCCAGTCTGGTAGTCATATTATTGATATTGTGTTCCATTCTTAAGGTCTTCCAGAAAATGTTTAAAAGTGATTTTCAAAATGCGGGATTTTTTAAATGTTTTAGCCATAGAGAATAGACATAGAGCGGAAACTCTCCTGTCAAAGACCTAACTCAGTTGTCAGAAACCTAAGTGGTGAGAATGTATTAGTAGAAAAAACTATGTGGAAACATAAACAACACTCGTATGTGTGATTATTTTGAGTAAATTTTTTGTTTGAGTTTTTTTCTAGTTTCCGCTCTATGTTCTCTATGGTTTTATCTTTTATTTTGAAACATTTGTACAATATAAATTTATTCAAAGTATTGGCCATTGTTAGCTATGACCTTTTCCCATCTTTCTGACAACATATGGATTTCGAGGCAAAAGAACTGCTCATCCTTTGAGGCCAAGAACGAATCTACCCCATATCGAATACTCTGTTTGAATTGCAGCGTATCCCAGAGTGAGCGGTCTGCATCGACTATAAGGCGGGTGAGGCAAAACTTCCCAGCCACTTCTTTCTAAATAGTTTTTAACAGGTATTGCAACATGTGACCGAGCGTTGTCATGATTTAATATTACGGTTTCATATCTGGCTGTTTTTCGGCAAATTCTCACTTCAAACGAATCTATTACTTTCGGTACAGGTTCCCTGTGAGGCTCTGGCTAGATTTCGGTAGCTCATAATAGATAGGACCCTTTTGCCAACCACCAAATACAGAGCATTACCTTAGCGCCATGGATATTTGGTTTTGGTATCGATTCGGCTGGTTGGCCGGGCTTCACGTACGATCTTTTACGCTTCGGGTTATCGTAATGCATCCATTTTTCATCGCCAGTAATCATTCGGTGAAAAATTATTTTCTTTTAGTGTTCAAGCATCATTTCTTCCAAATTCTCTCGGCTTCAATTCGTATGGTACCCAATTTCCCAGCTTTGGATGAATCCTGCTGCTCGCAAACGTTTTGAAATTGCTGCTTGAGTAGCTCCCAATGATTTTGCAAGCTCTTGTTGAGTTTTACAACAATCTTCATGGAGTAATGCCTCCAATTCTTGCCGTTCAAACTTTTTTGGCCGGCCTGGGCGATCTTATTTTCTCATTCTAGAACCAGAAAGTTTAGACAGAGTTCCACAAATGTTCAGATGCTTTCTTAGTTTTGCATCTGAACATTTGTAAATTTTTAGGAAAATAAAATCTAATAAGAATAAAAGTACCTTTGTCCTATTTAAAGTACCAAATATGTAACACTTCCATGACATTTACTGCTGTCAGTCTGAAAGAGTATGTGCGTGCCATCACCAACTAGTGAGGTAGGTATCAATATCGTACCAGTCATATCATACTAAAGTCTACTACATGCGCACTATAACCCCCATCATAAAATCATGACCATTTTTTTTTTCGTTTCGTTTTTTAATTCACAGTGTGGTTTTTGCGTGCAAAATGAAAATGCTATTTTGACAGTAAATTGAAATAGTAGCAGAAAAGAGAATATAAATAAAAGAACTTAAATTCACACATTATGTATGATAATTTACCCCAGTTTGTTGGTCACAGTCAAGTGTAGCCAAACAATGAGTGTTTCTACTTTAACAATATCTAAATAAAACTTAATGATTTTAAAATTTTGGTTTAAAAAAAAATCCCCAAAAAAAAAAGTCGTGTCTCTTAAATAAAAGATGATTTCATCATACCATTTATTATAATATGAAGGTACTTTAGTTGTTTAATGCATTCATATTAATTTATTATAATCCTTTTATTAAATGAATTTAACAAAAAAGAATTAAATTAAATCATACTTAGGGGAGTATTTAACAGCAGACATTTTTGTGGAGATTCGAAAAAAGAAAAAAATACCTCCTTTAGTTCATTCGTTCTTTTAGGTCCTTTGCTTATTAGGAATCGACAGCATCATTTTTAATCAACCCATTTTTCTTACTCACTGTACTAACTTTTAAAAATAACACAAATTAATTGAATAAAGTTTTGTTTGAAGTTGTGTCCACATGACCTAGTTTTATTAGAAAAAACTCACCGGAAACTCCTCAAGCTCTGAAATATTGTACAAATAACTTTGATGATCTTAAAAGACTTCAAAATAAAATTAGAAGCTAATTATCAATTAAATACCACGCCCAATTTAATGAGGTTCAAAATGCTAAATTCATCTCTACATTTTATAAATTACCGGTACTACCAAACACTTATTGTTAATGTTATGTTAATATCCACTGTTACGCCCACTTTCAGGTGAATAGGTAATACTTAGTAGTAGCCCTCTTGCTACCACTTTCGTTTAATGCGTAATATGTTAAATGTCAAAGGTTACAGTTTGAGATTACACAGAAAAAAACACAATCTAAATTTAAGGTTATTATTTTGCCGAAATCATACTTAAACAAGTAAGAAAGTATGGTCGGTCAAGCCCGACCATATAATACCCTACACCAAGTAAATGAGCAAAAAAATTTTTCTTTTAAAATTTCAATCTATATACATGTACCGAATGAACTCAAAAACGGCTGGACCGATTTTAATGAAATTTTTAGCGGATCTTCAGAATAGCCTGGCGGGTAACACTGTATTGAATTTGATCCCGCTTCCCAAGTACGAAGTTCCTTCAAATTTATTTCACAGGAAATTAAGCTACAGAAGCCGAACGCTATCAACGAACATGCGTGTGCATTTGCTGCAATATCCTTCTGCCGAAACTTTCTCAAAGCAATTGTCGGACATCGGAAATGGTAAATTTCCAATTGATCCCTCCACAAATGAGATTTCATTCCCGGACTTCTGCCAAATGGAAATGAATATTCAAGAAGTTGTCGACAAAGTATTCCCAAGTCTTACAACCAACAACAACAATTCGGATTGGCTGTTGGAACATGCAATTTTGGCACCAACAAATTATGATGTTAACAAGCTCAATAAGCAAATACAATTGAAACTGCCTGGTGAAACAATAAAATACAAATAGATTGACACAGTAATGAACGAAGAACAAGCCGTCGATTATCCTACTGAATTTTTGAATTCATTGGAACCAGCCGGAATGCCACCATATGTATTAACACTTTGTCCGACACTGTATATTAAAATCGAGATGCACTATAAAACAGATGTTTTCTAAGGGCCAGCAACGCGGACCGGACCGGGTTCAGCTAGTAATTTATATTTTTGAGTGATTTTCCGAAGTGGGCCTTATATGGGGTCTATGACCAATTATGGACCGATCACCATGAAATTAGGTCGTGTGATTTATGTCTATATGAAAGTTTACTATGTTGAATTTTGTGAGTATACCAACATTTTTAAGCGATTTATGCACGTTAAAGTGATTTTCGGAAACGGGTCTATATGGGAGCTATGACTAATTATGGACCGATCGTAACAAAATTTGGTCACATGAATTTTGTATATATAAAACTTATTTGGAGCGCAATTTGTGGAGATACATTTATAAATTAATCATTTATGACCGATAAAGTCCAATTTCGGAAGGACGTTTGTATGGGGGCTAGGAGAAATAATGGACCGATTTCAGCCATTTTCAATAGGCTTGGTCCTTGGGCCGAAAAAATAATATGTACCAAATTTGATCGAAATATCTTCAAAATTGCGACATGTACTCTGCGCACAAAGTTTACATGAATCAGACCAACGGACGGACATCGTTTAATCGACTCAGAAAGTGATTCTAATTCGATCGGTATACCTTAAGGTGGATGTTAGACTAATATTTTTGGGCGTTACAAACATCTGCACAAACGCATTATACCCTCCCCACTATGGTGGTGTAGGGTATAAAAATTACTTAAAATAATTATGCATATGATGATTTTGTTTTCTCATATTTTTATACCCTTCGCCCTCTTCTGCTCTTCAATTCTATTTTAACAAGATCCCAATATCTCTCCATATTGTTTGCCATGTCAAGAACTTTTTGGGAAAATTTTCTGCTTTTGGGTCCTAAACTTTTATACAACAAGCATCAGAAACATAAAAATATTGACCCGGAAGCTGTGAAAAATTTTCCAGCATATACGTTTCGTCATCCATTATATTTTTTTGTATAAAATTTGATTTCAATTTCCGTGCTCTGTCTTTGGCCTCTAAATTTTTAGCAGAGATTTTTGTCAGGAACTTTTTGAACCTTGCATGCTTTTAAACCTTCATTGGATTTTACTTTTCGTACCAAATAGTCCAAATACTGAGCTAACGGGACTGTTTTCCTAATGGATGTGTTGGGAGCTCTTTTGAAAATGTGGACTATTCCTTCTACCTGAACCAGGTTTTCTATTAACGGACAAGTTCTCCCGATACTGTTTAATACGATTGGAATCAGTTTGACGTTTGACCTTTGATTGTATGGCAAACTTTTTGTAGGACCAAGTTGGGTTTTGTTGAAAATATTTAATAATTTTAGTACACACTATTTTCTGGTCACTCATTTTAATCAGATTAACAACAAATAAACGTAATTGATATTATACATAATAACTGACACGATTTACAAAGGTAACTTGATCAAAAAAAAAAGTCAAGTAATACTTGGGTTAAAAGTTTTAATGAAAAACGTGTGTTAAGGTTTTTTCGATATCAGTCCTTAGTCTGCTTTAAACTCTATGCAATTGGTTCAACGTTTCTCCAATTTGTTTATCCTTTCCAAAAAAAAAATAAGATTTGTTAAGGTCATCCAAATTGGTATGTTTTTTGAGATGATTTCATCGTTGGAGTCAAATTTCTTTCCGCTTAGACATTTCCGAGGAATAGAACGGAAGAGAGAACATTTCGTAGCCTAATTCATGGATATTTGCCAAGGAATCTGCACATGTGTGTACCCTTTTGTGCACCCGATTGTGAGCAAACGCGACAGACATCTTGTGGAAAGCTTTCTCATACCCAAGAGATCATTCTAAATTGAAACCACTGAGACATGTGAGATGCCTTTGACTTCCACAGTCTCTAGCACTTTCAATCGGTCAACACCATATCGTGATTTTTTTTCAATTGTTTCGGTTGTAGAAACCTCAACTGGGCATCCACAACATTCGGCAACAACGAAATTCAGTAAATTACTTTTTTACCATTGAAATTGATGGTGCAGAGTTCTCATAGTATTAATCAAACTTAGCATTTATTGGAGTGATGATTTTTTTCCGCAAAAAAACTAATGCTTAATGAGCACACGAAATTTGTCAAACTTTATACTAAAATAACATGGCTTAAGATTGAGCATGCATAAAATTAAAATTCACTTTTTTTCCAATTTCTCCTCAAGTGACGAGATAGTCTGTTATCAATGGATGTCAAACACAAACCAAATGACGCAGTCTGTTCAAATGTTGACAGCAGTAAACTGACAGATGCCTGTTGACAGGAGCAGTTTTGGACTTTCAGTTAAGATACGGGAAATTCAAAAAGTCGCAGACGTATTGACCCTTGCATATTAATTATTAGAGAATAAAGCAGTTTTATTTTTTAGCTCGAGAGGCAATAACAACATTTTCAAACCATTATGAAATATTAGGACATTATGACATGATATGAGACCTTGTAATTTGACCATATATAGTATCACCAGGGCAACCAAAAATATGCAATATAGAGTTAGTTATTTATCCGTTTCAGAAAATTTTAATTTTGGTATCGATTTGTTAGTGCATATGCATTTTTGCATATTTAGCTTTTTATAGCATATTTTACTAATAACGGGATATTTTGGTTGCATTGCAATTTTTATACCCTTCACCTTCGTGAGAAGTTTGTCATTCCATTTGTAATTTCCACAATATAATTTTCCGACCCTATAAAGTATATATATTCTGGATCCTTATAGATAGCGGAGTCGATTAAGCCATGCCCGTCTGTCTGTCCGTCTGTTGAAATCAATTTTCTGAAGACCCCAGATATCTTCGGGATCCAAATCTTAAATAATTCTATCAGACATGCTTTCGAGAAATTTCCTATTTAAAATCAACATAATCGGTCCACAAATGGCAGAGATATGAGGAGAAAACCAGGACAGCCTCGATTTTTGACCTATATCTGGATTACTAAGTCATTAATATAGACAATATGGATATCTAATGATAGATATATCAAAGACCTTTGCAGCGACGTATATAAGACCATAGTAAGTTGGACCTACAATGGGTCAAAATAAAAAAAATATTTTTTAACTCGAATTTTTTTTCACTCAAAAAAAAATTTTAAAAACAAAAATTTTTTTTAAAATTTAAAACAAAAAGTTTCAAAATAACAATTGGGAAAATTTTTTTCCAAAAAATTAAAAAAAAAAATTTTGGAAGAAAAAAATAAATTTTGTTTATAATTTGGTGAAGGGTATATAAGATTCGACACAGCCGAATATAGCTCTCTTACTTGATTTTTCTATAAATGAGGGATGTTTTAAAATTTTTAGCTTTTATTTTGAAACATTTGTACAATATATTATCGCACAACCAGTTCAAAAGTGACACAACTCAAAACTAAAATTTTTCAGAAAAATATACAGATACCAATTGAAACATAATGAAAGGCATAATTGTTAACAACAGTTATAAACCCGAAAAATTAATTTTAAGTTGAGTAAAGTGACCTTTCCCATCATTCTGGCAACATATGGATTACGAACCAGATTTTCAGTATCTCATAATAGATAGAACACTTTTTTTTGGTCCCACCAAATAGAGATTTCTCATAAATGTCTGAGAAATAATCAAAAGACCATGACTACCTCAATTTTTTTGGAAATATTTATGATTTTTATCTCGAATAAAAAAAACTATAAAAATATGAAACTTTTAAAAACTTTCAGAACTTTGAACTTTAAAAAATAATAGAACATTGTTAAGGTCAATTTGGTGGGCTTTTATCATACATATGTATGAATTTAGAATAAACTTCATACATATAGTATTATTATGTGTATCATTTCAAAATCGTTCATACTTAATAAAAACACACACTTATTTCTATTTATGTTGTTTAATGATTTCTAAAACTTGCGAAAAAATGTCTATATTTTTATGAAAATATTTTCGTTCATCGTAGCGTAGGCGGCATAATTAGATACAACATCATATATATGTATTTGTTATTTTATATACATAGTACATTTATGTATATGTAGATACATATTTTATAAATTTTTTGATAGAAAAACATTCGACAAGTGCGCCATTTAAAACTTGTCACACTTTAATAATAATAAAGTAAAAACTTATACTCTGTCACAAAAATGAAACAAACCATATACGTTTTTGTCTGGTTATTCGATTATATTTCAATATGTACTATTAAGGACTGAGATCGAAAAAACCTTAACACAAGTTTTTCATTAAAACTTTTAACCCAAGTATTATTTGATTTTTTTTTTTATCAAGTTAGCTTTGTAAAGCATGTCAGTTATTATGTTTAATGTCAATTATGTTCATTTGTTGCTAATCTGATTAAAATGAGAGACGAGAAAAAAAATGCGTACTAAAATTATTAAATATTTTCAACAAAACCCAACTTGATCCTACAAAAAGTTGGCCAAACAATCAAAGGTCTGCCGTTAAACTGTTTCCAATGTTATTAAACAGTATCGGGAGAACTTGTCCGTTGATAGAAAACCTGGTTCAGGTAGAAGGAATGGTCCACATGATGTTTCTAAAGCCAATAAATAGAAAGCATTTTCACAAGAGCTCCCAATACATCCGGTAGGAAAGCAGTCCGGTTAGCTCAGTACTTTGACTATTTGGTACAAAAATTTAAAGTCAATGCAGGTTTAAAAACATACAAGGCTCAAAAAGTTTCTGACTGGAATTCTGCTTAAAATTTAGAGGCTAAAGACAGAACACGGAGACTGAAGTCAAATTTTATACAAACAAGTAAGAGAGCTATATTCGGCTGTGCCGAATCTTATATACCCTTCACCAAATTATAAATTTTTTTTAAAATTTTCGAATTGTTTTTTTATTTTTTAATTTTTTTTTTTTTAAATTTTAATATTTTTTTTAAATTAAAAAAAAATTTTTGTTTTTTAAATTTTGTTTTGGTGAAAAAAAATACGGGTTAAAAAATATTTTTTCCGATTTTGAACCATTGTAGGTCCAACTTATATACGTCGTTGCAAAGGTCTTTGAAATATCTATCATTAGATATCCATATTGTCTATATTAATGACTTAGTAATCCAGATATAGGTCAAAAATCGTGGTTGTCCTGGTGTTTTCCTCATATCTCCGCCATTTGTGGACCGATTTTGCTGATTTTAAATAAGAAACTTCTCGAAAGCATGTCTGACAGAATTATTGAAGATTTGGATCCCGAAGATATCTGGGGTCTTCAGAAAATTGATTTCAACAGACAGACAGACGGACATGGCTTAATCGACTCCGCTATCAATAATCATCCATAATATATATACTTTATAGGGTCGGAAAATTGCTTTTCAGAAGTTTCCTATTTAAAATCATCATCGGTCAATCGGTCCACAAATGGCTGAGATATGAGGAAAAAACCAGGACAATCTCGATTTTTGACCTACAGTGGTTGACAAAACAATAAAAACTTTTCCAAATATTTCATTAGTGGCCTAAAATCTGAAATAATTTTTTAAAAAATTTTAACATTTTTGTAGTATTTTATTTGAATACTTTTATTAACTTAATTTAACAAAAAACAAAGGACATAATTAATTAATTAAATTCTAATAATGAGAAAACAAAATTAAAAGATTTCTTTATTACGGCTTTGGCAAAACAATGGAAACTTAGGTATTATTTTAACAAATATGGTCTAAACTTTGCAAATACTCAATATTTTGTTGGGTATCCCTTATTTTTTATAACTGCTACACATCGACGATGCATTAAACCAATTATAGAGTCAATGGTCTCCTTTGAAATATTTTGCCATTCCCTTATAACCGCCTCCGATAAATCTTCCTTCCTGGTGTAGTTTTGGGTCCTTATTTTACGTTGGATTGTAACCACTCGGTTACAGCCCTAGAGGTGTGTTTCGGGTCGTTGTCGTGTTGGAATCTCCAAACTAGGAGCATATTTTCCTCAGTGTATGGATACATAACATCGTTTAATATGGTTCTGTATCCTATACCTGTCATGGTCTCTTTTATAATATGAATTGGGCCCATACCTTGCCCTGAAAAACATCCCCATACCATAATATTGCAACCGCCAAACTTTACAGTCTTATTTGTGTACTTTGGATCTAATCTTTTTCCCTTTGGTCGTCTTACAAATGTTCTCCCATCACTGCCTCTTAAATAGTATTTGGATTCGTCGGAAAAGAGGACAGTATTACATTTCTGTATCGACCAGTTTAAATGATCCCTGGCAAATTGTAGACGAGCAGAACGGTTCTTTTTAGAAATGAGTGGGTTTTTCACAGGATGATAGCAACCAAGACCAGCCTCATTTGCCCTGCGACTAACTGTTCTGGTAATTATTTCTAATTTTAGGCTATTAACAACCTCTCGAGGAGTTATTTTTGGGAATTTCTTCAACTCTCTCGCTATTAAATTATCTTGTCTAGGAGTAGTCTTACGAGGTCTTCCACCTAAATGTTGAGTTTTTACAGAACCGGTCTCACGAAATTTCCTTATAATTTTTGAAACTGCTGATTTATTTATTGAATATTTGTCACAGATACTTTTTTGTTTTAAACCAAGTCTTCACAAATCTTAACTTTAGCCAGTTTCGTTAACTTTGAAAAAAAGCAATTATGCGAAAATTGTGAAAAATTATTTTCGTTTTACACTTCTTTCTTGCAGACGTTTAAAAGTTTCCATTGTTTTGTCAATAGCGAAATAGTGAATATTTTTAATTTTGCTTCCTTTTTTCAGAATATAATTAATTATGTTGTTTGTTTTTCGGTTAATTTATATAAATAAAACTATACAAGTAAAATAATAAAAAAAACATTTTTATTTAAAAAAATATTTTAATTTTGGGCTACATATGGAATATTTGGAAAAGTTTCCATTGTTTTGTCAACCACTGTATGTATGTTAAGATTTGTTCGATCTCAGTCCTTAAGTGGATTCGAGATCGTAAGTGAAGCCTAGCCAACCAGCCGAATCGACACCAAGGCCAAATATCCATAGAGCTATGTATATCTGTCTGTAAGATCATTACATGAAATTCTCGTGTGCTCTCCTGAAAAGTTGTTAAAAACACATAATCATTTTTGTAGGCGCAGCGACGGTATAGTGAAGATTGAAGGGTATGATGAAGGGTATAAAAGCGAAGTCAATTTGAATTAGATGAAAGTTTAAGCCACCTTTTAAACATGTATCTCTGAACATGTGTTAAACCAAAAAATGTCAAGTCATGCTATGTTTTCAAACATTAAATTGAAATAAGCGCTTTCCCCGGTATGTCAGGACTTTGATATCGGTGAAAGAACTTAATAAGACCAGAGCAGGCATATGAGCACATATCTGCAATTTATTCAATTCGACGATCTGCGACATTTAGAGTAATATGTGGTAAAGGAAACCATCAAGAACATATCTTAATCTTTCAAATAAAACCAACTTAGATTTGCCAACCCTTTACCCTATACATACTTACAGCTTAGTACCAATTGAAATTCCCAACTAGAGGTAATACAAAATTTTGTGCTACAAATTACTTTTTGCTTTATTCTTTAACACTATTCTTTCAGCAGAACAACGAACTAAAAAACAAAAACGAATAACTGATAATCGCTTAACAAGTAAGTGATTAGTAGGGCAACCATTCCACCAATGTACCTGTATATAGTTACTTTCTCGGATTACAAAGAATTTAAAAACACATACAATAGTATGTGTTTTGAGCAAGAAGATTTACGTGGTTAAGTGAGAATACCTCTTAATTTTGTTTAACACAGTGGGACAGAAGATAAGTTGATACAATAGCAGTGTGTACTTTTTACACCATTAAAAGTATCAGGTTTTTTATTTCTCACTCACCAATTGGAATTAAAAACGATTTAGAAGAATCAACAAGTTTTTTTTTTTGTTTTGTAAGTATTTCTAACTTTTTAATCATAATATTTTTAACACTTTGTTTTAACAGTTTTAATTTACTAATTTGAAATTGACTCATACCATTTTGGTAATAACGACTTTAGAAATTCTATGTTCTCATAAAATACATATTTAGTTGGGTGACATTGAAAAAATAGTAACAAATAGTTTTGCTTTGTAGTGTTTCCGCATAAACATCCATTCAAACAAACATAAATCCATAAAATATTTGAACAAAAGCACTTTTTATACCCTTCACCTTCGTGAGAAGGGTATTTAAGATTATCATTCCGTTTGTAATTTCCACAATATAATTTTTCGACCCTATAAAGTATATATATTCTGGATCCTTATAGATAGCGGTGTCGATTAAGCCATGTCCGTCTGTCTGTCTGTCCGTCTGTCACTCTGTTGAAATCAATTTTCTGAAGACCCCAGATATCTTCGGGATCCAAATCTTCAATAATTCTGTCATACATGCTTTCGAGAAGTTTGCTATTTAAAATCAGCAAAATCGGTCCATAAATAACGGAGCAAATATGAGCAAAAAACCGGGACAACCTCGATTTTTGTCCTATTTTTGATCTATATCTGGATTACTAAGTCATTAATATAGACAATATGGATATCTAATGATAGATATTTCAAAGTCCATTGCAACGATGTAGATAAGGCTATATATAGTAAGTTGGACCTACAATGGGTCAAAATCGGGAAAAATATTTTTTAACCCGAATTTTTTTTTCATCAAAAAATTTTTTTGTCATACATTTCTTTTTCCAAAAAAAAAAATTTTTAAAAAATTTGTCAAAAAAAACTTTTTTTAAAAAAATTAAAAAACAATTTCAAAAAAAAAAAAATTTGAAAAACAATTAAAAAAAAATAAATTTTGTTTACCTAAAAATATTAAAAATTTGTATTTTGAAGTATAATTTCGTGAAGGGTATATAAGATTCGGCACAGACGAATATAGTTCTCTTACTTGTTTTTTCTATAGTTGACATAATATGCTGTCTGCCAAAGTGGGTGCTGTCAATCATAAAGATTTTAAATTTGCATAATTTTAAGCAAAACTGATTATAGGTATGTATTATTAGTATTAGGTATTATTCAGATTTTTGCAAATGACCTTCGCTTTTAGACAATATTCTGTAGTTATAATATTGAAGTAAAAAAATCTCTTAATTTAAGACAATATTCCGAGTAGGTCATGAACTGAGCAAAAAGATGTCCTTGAGACAAACTCATTTTATGGTATCTATATTTAGCATACCCTCTTTCTTCCGTTTAGTGTACTGCCTCGTAAAACTATTCCAAGACAAGATAATTAAATAGCAAAAGAGTTTAATAAATTCACAAAAATTAGGTTATCAGGTTTGGCGATGGAAATATTATGTTGCGTGCAAGATATGGGTCCAGTTCATATCATAAAATATGCTATGAATGGAATCGGATACACATCCATTTTAAAAAAATTGTAAATATCCAAACTCTGATCGAAATATGCCTCTAGTTTGGAGATTCCAGCACGACAATAATACCAAACACTCTTTTTGGGTTGTAACCGATGAGCTACATGTTTTGAATTGGCCTGATCAATCGCTAGATCTCAATCTAGAAAACCCATGGGAAATTGTAGATCGCAAATACGGGGAAGGAAGCATTAACAGATGCGGTTATAAGGGAATGGCAAAATATTTCAAACGAGATGATTGAATCTTTAATTAATACACCGTAGCTCCAACAAAGATCCAACAAAATACTGAGTCACTAAAAGGGTCAAATTGGTTTTAATTTTTTGATTTCAGATATGTGATTTGTGAAAATTTGGCTTAAATTTTTAATTTACATCAAAAATAGGTTTAATTTCTCTGGCTCAGTGAAATGCGCATAGGAACTAGCTTATCCCCCAACAATAAATTTCAGTGAATTTATCAAATTAAAAAATTGGGAATTTAGCATAAAACAATTTTACTAAACAACAATTTTTAAATTTTTTACCATTTCAAATATTCCATATAAAGAGTGAGCCTGAAAAAACTTATACACACTATTCCAGCCACAACTTATACTTCATCCAACAAATTATTATTTGTTTAATAACGTTAGCTTTTAAAAATATGTCAGATATTCAGCCCCCATATTTTATTCATGATTGGACTGAATATCTTTTCTAAATCATTAATCATTAAACTGTTATTTCGGTCAAAATGGGCAAAGAAAAAAAGAACGTGAAAAAATAGTTGAAACTTTTCAAAAAAAGTAAATATGGACTTTCAAAAAATAACAAAAGGTCAGAAGGTTCATTGTCACACTGTTTCAAAGTCCTTTAAACAGTATAAGGAAGACTTGAACATTGAAGGAAAACCTGAATCAGGAAGAAAAAAAGGTCTAACAGATATTGGTAAGGCAAAATAATTTGAACGACTCTTTCGAAGAGCACCAACACTTCTATCAGAAAAGCAGCTCGTAAAGTTAAATGCACTGATTTTTTTTGTGCGCAGAGCCAAAACCAATGCCATGGAAAAAAGGTCCTTGAGTAGTATTCAAACAATAATGTCAATTTTGTACCACGGAAGGCAAATTTACTGTGGAAAGGTATTCGGCTCTTGTAAAAAAAGAATTAACAGGACACAGGAAAGGTATCCGATTTAAGTCATAGTATATTTTATGATATGAATGAATGAATTGGACCAATAACTTGCACTGAAAAAGAGCCCCACACCATAATATTGTCACAGCCAAACTTTAAAGGTACGAAATCCAAGAAAAGTACCTTATTAAGCAAAAAATAAAAAAGACGGTTATTATTCGCCAATCAACACCTCCGTCGGGAAAATTGGAAAAATGTACTGTGGTCGCATGAAACCAAAATTAATCTATTTGGGTCTGATAGTGTGGAGGTTCCATACTGATTTTGGGTTGTTTCTCGTCATCTCGTACCATTTGCCGTAGATGAAATGCCTCTTGTCTGGGAGTTTATACATATGGTTTCAAGAGAACAACTTGTCCTAAATTGGCACTCCCAGTCTCCAGACTGAAACCCCATTAGGTATTTGTGAGGGATTCTTAAAAAATAGGCAATATAAGAGTAAAAACAAAGACGATATGTGACAAAAAGTCTAGGAAGTGTGGTATTCTATACCCACGGAAATCTGGATCCTTATAGATTGAGCCATGTCCGTCTGTATGCCTGTATGTCTGTCCGTCTGTCTGAAATCAACTTTCCGAAGCCCCCATATAACTTATATACACGATTCATACATCAATATCTCCGGAATTCCTCCGGCTCGGTTGCTATTTAAAATCGATCCACAAATGGCTGAGATATAAGGAAAAAACCAGGACAACCTCGATTACTAAGTCATTAATATAGACAATATGGATATCTAATGATAGATATTTCAAAGACCTTTGCAACGATGTATATAAGACCATACATAGTAAGTTGGATCTACAATGGGTCAAAATCGGAAAAAATATTTTTTAACCCGAATTTTTTTTCGCTATATATTAAAAAAAACAAAATTAAATAAAAAAAACAAAAAAAAAATTTAAATTTAAAAAACAAAATTTTTAAAATTAAAAAAAAACAATTCGAAAATTTTTTTCCAAAAAATGAAAAAACCAACTTTGGAAACAAAAATTAAATATTTAAAATTTTTAATTTGAAGTATAATTTGATGAAGCGTATATAAGACTCGGCACAGCCGAATATAGCTCTCTTACTTGTTTAGAATTTAAATATTTTGTTGTAAATTCATATATAAGTATATATATTGAAATAAATTTGAACAGATTTTTCCCTCATTCAGCATTTCAATACATACGTTTGAGTGGTATTCCTCCAAAATTTTGTCCTATGGGACGCTCTAATGTTTTATATCTAGGTATGTAGACTTTGGTTTTTAAAGAATTCCATTCATATTCATTTAACTAATAAGTTTAATTTAATTAATTTTAATAATTAAAAATTTTACTTATTTGTGCTTTAATTGCTACAATACCGGCACATTTTTCAATTAATCCCAACTACCGGAAAATAAAAAAGCTGGCAAAATTATGAGAATGGGGAAAATTTTGTCCAAAAATACTGATGCAAATGCTTTCAAATTACTTGACCTAAATTTTGTTTTTTAAATTAATAAATTAAAATTAAAAAATAAATAATAAAAAATAAAATTGATTTTCTTACTGTGTACGTAAATATTTCAAAGCCACTGTTTTCTTATTTTTTTTGTTAATATAAAATTAAGTTTTTTCGAGGAGTAGTGATGAGTGTGTAAATAAAGTGTAGAGACAACAATTTTTATTTTACAACAACTACAAACACTTTTTTTGTTTGCTTTTTATTGATTGAAATAATGCAAAAAAATATAAAAAAAAACTGAATACACTTTTTCGGGCTTCTTACTTCAATTGTTTTATTATTTAACTAAAATAATACAAGTAATTAAACTTTCACTTGATTCAATAAAACCGACCACACAATTATTAATTTTTTAACTATTTCAAGCCCACAATACATATTTGTATTGCTTTACCTTACAAACAACCAAAACAAATGGGAAATAAAAATTTATGAATCATTTAATTATTTTTTTTTTATTTATTATTACAACTTCACTTGCCTTTTTTAATTTCTGCACTTTGTTTTACTAATTTTTCAGATTTTCTAAAGGTTTTTATGTGAATTTTATATTAGTATATATGTATTTCACAAGAACTTTCTGTCATTAAAATATTTTTATGTTTGAAGCAAGAACAATAAGAATAATAATAAAAATCACTCGAGATTTAATGTCTGCCGCTATTTTAATGTTTTCGAACAGATGAAAAACGCACGTATATATTCACCGTAGTATAGTTGTGGAATAACTAAAATTAATTTTTGTTGAGGCATTTGTTATTTTTCTTTTTGTTTTCTCTGCTTTTGTTTCTTCTGCTTTTTGCAAAGTCAACGTGTGGTTGTTGTTACAGCAAACACAATTATACGGAAAATCCATATAAAAAAAACAAGTTGTTTAAAATTGAGAGCGAGAGAGAGAAAATGTAAATAATGTACAGGGCTGGAAAATTTAGTAATATGATACTTTTTGTCAAAGGAAAATATCTCGGAATTCCAACACTATTTGTCCTATTTGCACTTTAGGACAAATTGTTTTACATTAAGTTATGTGATTTAACTAATAATAATAATTCAGCTAGAGAATCAAACACTGTTTAAAATAGGATAATATTTTGACCATATGTTAATAATTAAATTCAGGATGAAATTACAGGATAACAGCAAATATCGTTACCGGTACCAAACTTTTCCATGACAATTGGATCTCAGTTCTGGAACGACCCGAATCATATTCGACCAAAGATTGTCAACTCAGCGACAACTGTACAAACCCAAAGTTTTTTCCCCAGGAAAGAACAATCGGCCACAGTCGAGCTGTTATTACAACAATAACCGCTACTGAAATAATCCCAATTAACCGTTTTGTATTGATAGCCTACCTTGATTTTTACTGGACATTCAAATACTAGTTTCTAACCGGGAAAAATTTCCAGTTAAAATATAACTTGTAAAGAAATATGAATTGGTTTTCCCATATTCTATTTATCAATAATGGTGAGTTAAATTATGATATTTACAATAGATTTTGGACAATGAAGATTATTGATAACGCCATTCGCAGGCTAGAAAATACATTCCAATTTGTCAATTGTTTAAATAACATTTTCAATGTACTATTTTTTTGAATTACTGCAGAGTAAAATTGAACTCAACTCAATTTTAATTAACAAATTAAAAGTTCGAAATAATTTTTAGTAATTAACATCTCAATTTGTCATCCCTGATGTAGTATAAGAGATAATTTTAGTACAACAAAAGAGCGTCAATGAAAAACTCAAAATGTTCGTACCAAAATTATATAGACAAAAGTACCTAGTGATGGGCACTGTCTGAGCTAGATAGCCATTGATTTCTTATAGGAAATCTTGAGCTAGCTAGCTATTGATTTCTTATAGGAAATCTTAAGCTAGCTAGCCATTGATTTTGTATAGAAAATCTTCAGCTAGCTATTGATTTCTTATAGGAAATCTTGAGCTAGCTAGCTAGCCATTGATTTCGTATAGGAAATCTTAAGCTAGCTAGCTAGCCAATGATTTCGTATAGGAAATCTTAAGCTAGCTAGCTAGCCATTGATTTCGATTAGGAAATCTTGAGCTAGCTAGCTAGCCATTGATTTCGTATAGGAAATCTTGAGCTAGCTAGCCAGCCATTGATTTCTTATAGGAAATCTTGAGAGAGCTAGCTAGCCATTGATTTCTTATAGGAAATCTTGAGCTAGCTAGTCATTGATTTCTTATAGGAAATCTTGGAGATAGCTAAATAGAGATTAATTTCTTATAAGACTTTTATAAAATTGCATAATGCTATTATTAAGCCCACATATAATTAATGCAGACTTCTCTACTACGTTGTGTTTTTTATTGAGTACAAAAATTAATAACTTTTTAAAGTAGAAGGTTGTTATTGTTGTCAAAACTTGACCATTTTCAGCCATATTTTTGCTCACACACACCCATAACTGTAATTGTACAATATTAATATGCATAATAATTATATTTATTATTGATTATAACATAATACATATTCATGGGAATGTCTACATATTCACAACTACGCAAAACACATAGACGCATATTTTAAAAAGAAATGTAAAAATAGTATTACAAATATTAAAGTAAACAACTTACTGCGTTGATATTATATTGCGCATTTGTCTAACAGCCGTTACTAAACGCGGCTCACAGCCAGCACTTAGTGAAAGATAGTTTTCGGGTGATGCTTTTAGCAACGTCAATATTTGGGTAAGAGATGTGTTGAGGGTTAAACCAAGTTCATCGACAACACTCGCCAGATATTCAATGTCAACAGACAATTGTTTTGAGGCCGAACTTGTAAGGGATTTGATTTGCAGAATTTGTGATTGATACAAAACACAGCAATGAGCCACTACTAGTGATAGTAAAATATCAGCACTAGGTATGGGTTGGGAATATTTGATGTGACACATTTCTAAAGCCTGCTTGAGAAGCGTTGAAGGTGACAGCAATAAGGGTTCCAAATGTTGTGGCAATGTTAGCAAATACTGACCAATTTGTGTAATGCTTTCTTGCGGAGCGAAACTAAAGGCTGGCATATCCTGAACATGCCCCTGCGACAATTCAGTGGGCGGTTGTATTTCCGAGAGATGTGAGTCCAAAGGTTGCAATAGTATATTGAGTGTTATATCATGAGTTTCAACAAAATGAGTTTTCAAAGCATCGTATATATGGGCAAATATGCCCACTGAAGTACTGTTTGCATCTTGATTCGTTTCTAAACGTTTTTGTTGAAATTCTGCGATTGAGTTTAAAATACGTTGCTGTTCTGCTACCTCAAATGTTTGATACACATTTATATTTAACAATTGATTTTCCTTTAATTTATGCTCCAATGTTGTCATGCGTTCCTGTAAAGTTTTCTCAAATTTTTGTAATTTTTGCTGGAAATCAGCCAGACATTCCAACAGGGCCAGCGTGTATTGCAACATGGACCAATTACTGTCACTGTTGGTGTTATTTGCTGAATTTCCCAGATTAAGAGAAAGTTGTCTTTGTGTTTTGGAGAATTGTTCCATTAAACGTTTAAATATGCCACCCAATAAATTGATTAGCTTGCAGAGGGCCAAATCACTGGTAATATTCGAACATCTGTTAAGTGATTCGTGTAGCCAACTGAAAAGTTTGCTTGTAATATCCTTCAAATGACGCACTGCATCACTGGCATGTGGCTGGGTGGTCAAAACACGATCAACCTGAGTAGATAATTGTGTCTCCTCGAGGCGTGGATATTGTTGTATGAATTTATGGAAATACTCGTAAATGGAAATACCCAATTGTTGTTTCAAGTCTTTGGTTAAATTAATCGAAGACTGCTCCATGTGGGCATTCAGTTGCAGTACAAAATTATGATTAGCCTGAGCAAATTGTTGCAGTAAATCCAAACGTTCATTGCAGGTTTTTAGTAATTGTAAGATGTGATTATCACGCGACGGCTGTAGAGCTGGCAAGAGTTCAGTGAGCAAAACAAATGGTTGTTGTTGGGCCTCTTCATCATCGAATACCTGAGAACACCATTTCACTTGACGTTGACAGTTTTCCACCAATTGATCATAGAACAGCGTAAGAAAATGCTGTTGTTGTCCTGACGCTTCGGAAGCTTGCAATTCCAAGGTTTGTTTCCATTGCTGCTGCAATGTAGTTTTCTGCACAGCTCGGTAGTATTGTAACAGCTGTGGTTTTCTTTGAATTGCCGTAAATATGCCAACATAACGTTGAGCTTGCTCTATACTGCCTTCAGCAAAGCTTTGTACAACATTTGGTGAGGCTAATGCTTCGAGACGATTTTTGAAGTCTTCAACTTGAGATTGTCGATCAGAATGGCCGGGCAATTGCTCTTGCGCTTGTAGACTCTTTTGTAAAGCTGATATTTTGTCGCAGACACTCTGAAAGAATGAATATTAAAAATTTGTATATTATATATCAATGATTGCTGAATCTTTTATACTCTTCACCAAAGTATACCTTTGAGACAAAGAATGAAACCAAGTTTTGAAAAAAGAAATTGCTAAAAAAAAATTTGGGTGAAAAATTTACAAAATTTTTTCACCAAAAAAGAAATTATTTTTTTTTGAAGAAACAAAAATTTGGTTAAAAAAATTCCGGTTAAAAAAATATTTTTCCCGATTTTGACCCATGTATGGCTATCTATCATTATAAACCCATTTGTGTATGTTAATGACTTAGTAATGGAGATATATATCAAAAATAAGTCGAAAAACACATTTATGGGCCGATTTTGCCGAATTTAAATAGCAATAAAACCAAAGCGGAAAAACTGATGTATTAAACATATACATATGCAAGTTATTTTGAAGCTTTGGAAAGTTGATATCAAACGACAGAACGACACATCTATATATGACGATCCGATAAAATAAATAATTTAAGCAATATGCACTCTGAAATGAAGCTTTATTGCAAATAACCACTATGTACATTTGAAAAATGCTGACATTAAACGTATTGATTTTCTTATATGCACTATTAACTTTAACAAATTCTTACCTTCAAATCGTTCCTCTCAAAACTATCCTCCAGTTCTGCTATCAAATTACCCCAACCATCTGATTCTTGTAACGATTCCTTTGCCGTCTGCAGCTTCGTTTGCATGGTATTCAATCGCTCCAGAGTAGCCATACATTCACCAGTCTCCTCTTGTACAGCGGCTACTTCTTGACGCATTATCAACATACGCTGCTGCAACTCCTTGACATCGTTGTGAAGATTTTTAGCATCTTTAACCACTCTCGGCATACTGGCCACCAGCTGTTGGCTACTCTCTTCAATGGCATAGTTTACTTGCTGTACGTACAATTGTAATTTGGATACATAGTTGTTAATAAATTCCACAGCTACTTCCGAATCGCCGGTAGCATTCGATTTTGTCTCTTCGCCGAATTTTTTGAAATTATTATTTATCCAATCGACCGGATCGAATTTGTCTTCGGATAAAGCAGAAATATCCATTATGTTTATTTTAAAGAAGGAAAATTAAAACATTTAAATGAAAACTCTGCAAAACTAAATTGATGATGTTGACGGTTTGTTTTTATTTTTTTTTGTTCTTCTTCTAAGTACACAGACGTCATCAACAGCTGGCTGAAGCAGTGTTGCATTAACAGAAAGTACTGAAAAAAAGTTGTCAATACTGTTAAAAAGTTGTTAAATCCTAGACATCAACCGGTTGTTGCCTTGGCTAAGTTGAGAACTTCGAATTGACAATAGTATTGCCATTTTAACTTCATTGAAACTAATTGGAATTTAGCCAAGATTCGAAAAAATTAATTCTTAATTCCATTTTCGAAATCAAAATAAATTTTCCATTCCGTTCATGAATTAATTCATATGTAAGGAATCAATTTCTTTGAGAATTCATTCTTTATAGAATAATACTATATTGTATCATTAAAATTTTCTTTTTTTTAAATTCATTTTGTAAATGTTTCAAATCTTAACAAAAACAAAATGAAGAAAAAATATTTTAATTCAACTTGTATTAGATCTGAATTAACTAAAATTGTGTAAATGGCAAAACTTAATGAAGAAACAAAACTTAATGATGAAAAAATATTTTATTTCAATTTGTATTAGATGTGAATTAACAAAAATTAATTGAATTCTGTTTAAATAAAAGCCTTTGAATGAAGCTTCATGTTGGGAATGGAATTACTGAATGGATGGCTGACATTTTTTAATTCCGAATTAAGATTTTTGTGAATTATTTTATTAATTAAATTAATTAATTCGAATTTTGGAATTAGTTTTCTAAATTCAAGCACAGTCGAATATTGCTGGATATATTCCTAACATTTTTGAATAACTTTTCAAATCAACACTTTAATTTTTAAGTTTGTTTATTGGATAAAAACTATTAATTTTTTTTTTAAATCACAATTCTTTTAAGGTTACAAATTTCTCAGATTTTTTACAAGTTGACGAGTAACATAGATCATCTGAGGCTATTTTTGATGTTGTTGTATGTTTTGGTTCAAATTTAACACAATGACTCAGTTTGCGGGTAAAATTTAAACAAATAGATTCCTAGAAATGAAAAATGTTTATTAACAATTTCGAAAACGAAAAAGAATGAGATGTATTTATTATTTTTATTTAGTAAATTGTTTAAACTTTAATTTTGATACTTTTAAATTCATTTATATCACATTTATGTCTAAATTCTTTTAAATTATTAGCTGTTTATCGCTTTACTTTAATAAATACCTGTAAGGATTTTGATGGTTTATTGACTTTAGTTTTATATTTTCCAAACAAATCTCGTATAAACTCAGATGGTTTTGCAATCTGAAGCTAAAAAAAGAAAAACAATATAACGAAGAAGTACAATAAAATTTCGTCTATTAAGTCTTAATTCATAATGAATTCATTAAAGGAATGATTAGGAAATAAAATTTATTTTGATTTCGAAAATGGAACTAAGAATTAATTCTTTCGAATCTTTGATTATAAACGATTTATGTATATTCATTCAATAACTCACCCTCGGTATAGGATATGAAGTTGGTCGCTCTGCTTGATTGCGATATTCATCTTGTAGTAAAGAAACTTTGCATACATCATTCTCCCACATACCCTTTTGCACTTGACCCGTCTGCACATGATAAAAAGTTCCTTCACCCGACTTCAAGCCTCTAGTAAAATAACCCTCATAACGATTACCGTTTGCTGCAATAAATTAAACTGTAATTCCACTACTTCATTTGCTTATAAATTTCACTCTATCACCATAAAACATTACACCTAGACCATGATAAGCATCAGCTTGCCATTCGCCCATATAAATATCAGCATTTTTATACCACTCTATACCCAAACCATGACGTCGATTTTTTTTCCACCAGCCATAATACACACCATCCTCATAGAATTGTTTACCCTCGCCCGATTTCATGTCATCACACCATTCTCCCATGTATATACGCTGCATGGTGCCATCTTTCAAGCGACGTCTCATCATACCGTTACCATGACGTTTACCGTTGCACCATTGACCATCATAAATTAAATGGTCCTTCGTCTCTTTGACACCGAAATGATGATGTCGTGAATTTAACCAATAGCCATGATATGTTCCCCCGCCCGGATAATAGAACGTTTGTCGCCATCCAGTACTTTCAGCTTTAGTATGATTCTTCAGTTCAAACGAACGATAGCAATGATTATTCATAACTAACCGTTAATTTTTTTTGGATTTTTGTAGGTGGTTAAAAAATTTTTCAAATGAGAAATGTATAAGTGACAAATGTTGTTTTAGTTTTCTTTTTATATTGAAATAGAATATTACAGGGTCGTTACTTTTTGGGGGAGGAAATTATAATCATATTTATACCCTACAAACATCATCGTGGGGAGAGTATATTGAGTTAGTGATGATGTTTGTAACGTTATTATTTGCAGGGTGATACTGGATTTTGCTAGAATATGGCGCTGTATATACATATATGTAAATAGTAACAGCTATTTTCTGCTTGACTTAACAGCAAGCTGTATTACCAGTGTGTTTTTAAAGTGCGTAATATAAGAGTGTGTATTAAAAAAGAGTGACTATTTAAATTGTTGTTGTGTAAATTTGAGTAAATAAAGAGTTGTTAAAATTTTTAAACTAATTGGAGCTTTTATTTGCAATTTAAAGGTATATCCTATATATGGACAAAAAACAAAAACATTTTCGTTGAAAAACATTTTAGGTCTACAGCCCTCCATTTTGTACCCCTTCGCCAAAGTGATGTACGATAACCTCGAACAAAAATTCTTAATTTTAAATGAAAAATGTTTTTGCTCATATACATGGTGTAGGGTATTATAGGGTCGGTATTGACCCACTATACTTTCTCACTTCTTTTATTTAAAGAAAGTCTGTTTGTTTATTGTGTTTTCTTTTTTTTTATAACTACGTTTGTGAACGTCCTCCTTTCCATCACATGCATGTTTGCACTGATAAAATATGACAGCTACATATTGTCACCAGTCACGAAAGCGTTTACAGTGTTACATTTACTTTCCTTTAAGGAATCTAATTGTAAGTAGGTTTTCTAAAGGGTATTGCAATAAGTTATACCAATTACAAATTAAGAGTATTACATCAGCTAGTGTACATTAAATATCGAAAATTGATAGCTTGTTGCGAAAGTTTTATTCCAATGACTTCTGTATTAACAGATAAAAATTGTTAAGTTTTTACCTTTTAAAAAAGGTTGGTTTATTTCCTTTAAACAAAAAGCCGATTCTTATAAATTCCATATATAAATGCCAAGTAGTTTTAAAATTGTAACAACTCTTTATTTATTCAAATTTACACAACAGTTCACAGATTTTACTTATCATTTAGGGTGAGAAATAGTTACATAACTAGCTACGTAACTAGTTATTTTAATTGGATTCACATACAGGTTACATATAGTCCGTCATCTTATTAGCTACTTAACTGGTTATTTGAACAGTTAAATAACTAGTTATTTCAACATGTATGGATGCTAATTGACCTCAAATAATCAGTTAGAAAGACATTTCATAGACAGTCCAATAGCCGTTTGCTTGTCAACAAAACTTCCTCCGACAACTCTATAATAGATTACTTGTGGTGGGTAAAATAACTACTCTTTAAAGTGCAGTATAAAATGAACGTTTTAAGTGACTACACTCTAGATTACTTAGAGACAATTGATTTCACGCTAGGTTACAAAGGATGTCAGTATACTTAAGCAAAAAGAAAATAAATTACTCAGAAAAACGTGGAGTACAAAATAAACATATAAATTGGCTACATTCTAGAATTGACATCTCTGCACTAAAATGAGCACATACGTGTCAAGTCAGCCACATGGTCAGAAATTAGGGACAATTACTGTCTATAAGGGAAACATTGACAACTTTTTTCACTGCTGGGTTTAAATACGCACACTTAAAAAAACACACTGTGCTTACGATAAACTAACTGTTAAAGATGAAAACTTATAAAGAAATTCACGCAATTTCCCGAAAATTTCTCGGAATTTAAAAAAAACACTCGGGAAAAATTTACAAGAATACAATTGTAATACAGTTGATGTTCTGGCTGCGTGGTGTAGTGCTTAAAGTGCTTGCCTACAAAACCAAACATCCTAGGATTGATCCCTGCCAGAGGACGAAAAATGTATATCATGGTTTTCGAGGTTTTAAAAAAATTAATTCCCCTCTAAACAATCTATTCGGACCAGCACTTCCCTGGAAAAGAGGATAACACCATGGCAAAGATCAGGAAGCCCACCACCTCCTGGAAAAATAAATTAGGAATCAAAGATTAGCAAGGAAAGATTAATGAAACTGATACAAGGCAAAAATAACAATAGACTGGATCTAATGGCAAACATCGTACATGGAAACGCACGATACTCCAATAACTAGGACAGTGCAATCTTACATGGGAAATACGCGAAAACAACTGCAACAAATCGTATAAGCTGAAGATGCTTTATGGAAGCCAAATACTCCCAAGAGTTGAAATGGAGGAAAAAAACAATTGATGTTAACTCTTAACAGCGACTAAGATATATACCACTCTCACAATTTTCTTTTACTATTTATTTACGCAGCGTCATCATCTAGAAGTCTCGTGAATAATATAGCGTACAAATCTCGAATGTTCTATTTCCACAATGATCATCTAGAGCTTTTAAAGATGCTTCATAGTTAATGTTGTCATACTTATAAACAATGTTAATAACATTGTGTTATCAACATTGTTGATAAATAGAAGATTCTACCAATACAAATGTTGATAAACATAATGAATGTTGCAAGCAGCCATTACAGACCGTTAAATCCAAATTGATAAAGGAGCTAACTTTTTATATATTCTAAATTTCTCGGCTGAGTTTATAAACTGTTTAACTAATCTCTGCTCATATTATTATACCCTTCACCTTCGTGAGAGTCGATTAAGCCATGTCCGTCTGTCTGTCTTCTGAAAACAATTTTCTGAAGACCGCAGATATCTTCGGGATCCAAATTTTTAATAATTCTGTCAGACATGCTTTCGAGAATTTTCCTATTTAAAATCACCAAAATCGTTCCACAAATAGCTGAGATATGAGGAAAAAACCTGGACAATCTCGATTTTTGACCTATATCTGGATTACTAAGTCATTAATATAGACAATATGGATATCTAATGATAGATATTTCAAAGATCTTTGCAACGACGTATATAAGACAATAGTAGTTGGAGCTACAATGGGTCAATTTCTTTTAACCCGATTTTTTTTTCACTAAAAAAAAATTTTAAAAACTAATTTTTTTAAAATTTAAAAAAAAAATTTTAAATTAGAAAATTTAAAAAAAAAAATTTTAAATAACAATTCGAAAATTTTTTTTTCCAAAAAATCAAAAAAACAACTTTGGAAAAAAAAATTTTTGTTTACCTCAAAATATTTAAAATTTTTATTTTGAAGTTAATTTGGTGAATGGTATATAAGATTCGGCACAGCTGAATATAGCTCTCTTACTTGTTTTTAAATCCTCTTGCTAAAATATGGTCACTTCAATCGTTATCAATACATTTTAAATGGGTACTTTTTCAAACACACAAACTTATTTATTTACATTTTATATAGTATGCATACATAATTATTAGTATAATCAATATTTACAAATTCATATTAAAAGATCACAGACTATTTACCACATCAAACATGAGGATGCAAATAAAATTCGGTTTAGTTTTATATTTGCTCTATAATTTTGTAAATGCAATACAATCTTTGGATTTAAATGAAGCAAGTATTTAGTTAATGCGATTAATATTCTACTAATTTCTATATAAACATTTTTTTTAAAATAGAATTCCGATGAAATAGAAATTTTTAAACATTTATTTGTAAAACTGAATAAAATCTTAGATGGAAATGAGTTGGTGCTAAAAGATTTAAGGGGTATAGAAAGAAGGTGAGTTGTATCAAAAGTGCATTTAAAAATTTTGTAAAAAAATTTCTTTCAACCAGAATTCAACAATTGGAAAATAAGTTTAATAAAATTCCTGCTACATCAACAATCTCTGAGTTCAATGAGAAAGAAAATCTTATAACATGCAATAGCCTAACAACAACCTCCAATTCAGAAAGCCCTGATAATTATTGTTTCGGTGACAATTGGCAGATCATTCAAAGACGTACAGATGGTGCGGAAAATTTCAATCGTGATTGGAATGATTACAAACATGGTTTTGGCAATAAATCAAATGAATTCTTTGCCGGTCTAGAAACATTACATCGCCTAACAACCGATAAACTCCATGAATTGTTGGTGGTACTGCAAGATTATGACAATTCTAAGCGTTATGCGCGATATGATCAATTTGAAATTGGCAGTGAAAATGAGCAGTATGTTTTAAAATCGTTGGGTGTATACATTGGGAATGCGGGTGATTCTCTAACTTATCACAATGGTTCAAAATTCTCTACCAAGGATCGTGACAATGATCAACATCAAGATTTTAACTGTGCCGAAAAGTTTCAAAGTGGTTGGTGGTTTAGGGCGTGCCATGAAAGGTGGGTGAAAATTAGAGATATTATTGTTAATGTTAATAACAAATTATTTAATTGTTTAAATTAAATTTTATAGTAATCTGAATGGCTGCTATAGTGATGCTAATTTGAGGAATCCTAAAAGTGCGGTGGCTTGTGGCATTCACTGGAAAACGTTTCGTGGCCAGTGGTATTCTTTGAAATTTGTGGAGATTATGATAAGGCCCAAAGTGGAATTATAAAAAAATATTTAATACTTAGCCCAGCATTGATGTGTAAAGAATTAATTCTTAATAAAATTGTATATCTCTTGATGAATTCATTACGATTTAATTCATTGGCTTAATTCCTTAGAACTTCAAACTTCATTCCTTTGAGAATTCATTATTTATAGAATTAATTCCTTACTGAATCATTGAAGTTTTCTTTAATTCAAATCAATTAAAAAATAGCTTCATAAATTATGAAATGATTCAATTATTCTTCAATTTAAATCAACTATTTTAAGTAAGAGTGTTTTATTTTATTCAGCTGCCGCGAATCTTGTATACCCACTAGTGAATGGTAAATCGATTACGATTATGGTCGAAAATCGATTATTTACTCCGATTTTCATGCTGAAATCGATTTTTGATAACGATTAATCGAAATAGAAATAAAATTCCGGAATTTTTAGTATTGTCTACGTTTTTTGCTTTCATCAAAATTTGCAATATATTAATCTTCAGCTGACATCGGAAAATATTCACGGAGGACCTCATTTTTTAATGCGAAATTTTTTCAACCTTAAAAAATTTTTATAAAAGAAGCTACGAAATGTTTTCCATAAAATTGTTGTCAAATGTTTGCGTTACGGTTTATAAAATGAGCACCTCAACATAAAGGAGTTATAATACTCTTCCAAAATATGATTTTAATCCGTAATTATAGCGTATATGGGTCATATGCATTAGTTCTCACAAATGCAGTTCGATTATTAAAAAATCAATTATTGGGTTCGATTAATCGACTGTAAAAATCGAAATGAAAATGGTTGATCGAAAAGTCGAAAATCGATTATTAGCTTTTCATACCATTCACTAATACCCACTATCAAAGTTATATGGAGGGTCAATTATGGGTCTAGGTGAAATCCAGGACCTATATTGCCCATTTTCAATACCAAATAATCCTTACGAACAGACAGTATATTTGGAAAGTTTCAGCCTTTCGTTTGGGCCCTATCTTGTTTTCAACAGACAGACGATCGAACATATCTAGATCGTCTTAGAATTTCATAAGGACCCAGAATATATACAGCCAAATCATGAATAAAAAAATCCACGGAATGGATTTATAATTCTGAATTAAGCTTTAGTAAATAAATTTATTCAAAGCTCCGCTTCTGAGCAAATATCCTAAAAAGCGAATATAAAAATATATGTATTTTTTAGCAATATTGTTTTCTTTTCTATTATAGAGAAGGGTATGTAAGATTCGCCGTTGCCGAATATATTTCATTGAAATGTTTCTGTGTACCAACCATTAAGCGAATCTTCAACATTTTTAGGAAAGTCCGCAATCGTTATCAGTTAATGTTATTTGGTAAACAATTAAATGTTGTTACGAGTCCCGAAAAGGCACCATAACGAATTAGTTGCCGACCAGCTCACACGCATGTATCTTACTCACGGTGCGAGAACCTCCCTTCGTTATGGCCCAAAGAACTGTCACAATAAATTATCAATCATTCTGTCTAAATATTAACATCAAATGGAACACCTATGAAGTGGAGTTAGATGTTTACTCCATTTTGCCCTTTCCCTTCCATAATCTCCCATACCTTCATATTTACGGGGATCCCTTTTTTTTTCCTCAAACCACACCACTTACCTTTAATAAACCACTCTGCTAACTAAGATTATTCCTGCATTTTAAGTGAATAACTTAATCATAACATGTTTCTTTTATTATATCGATTTGCTTAACGAATAAAAGGTGAACTAATATTATTAACTCTATTAAAAAAAATAACTATAAATCGAACTTTAATATATATTTATATAACAAAACAAATGCTTAACAATAATTCTTAAACTAATTAATTCCTGCCTCAACAAATACCGAAACTAGAACAATTAAATTTTCAAAAATCACAACAAAACAAATCCCTTTATATATTAGTTTCCTCATCAACTTATGCCCCAGCAATTTGTTAGGGGATTTACTTTTACCTAACCTAATATCAGCCTAAGAGAGCTCACTTAAACGATTTTCTTTCTGGCTTATTTATGCCTGATTTAAAATTTTTCTACCGGATTTGATGAGAACACTAAAACTGGGATAATAACTAAATTTTATGGAATAAAAAAAAAGTCAGGTATTCATCGAAGAGCTAGGGTGCCTAATGACTAATTATAACAACAAACAAAAAACACTAAAACTAACAAACTTAAACTAACGACGTTAATCGGGATTTTTAAAATGTATTTAAAAATGATCTGAGATAGATTAATATTGTTTTCTTAACTCTAATCACTTCCCTGTTTATAATGGGTTTTCCTTTGGTGATGTAATACCTCATATAATTAGAATTTGTTGTGCTGTTGTTGCGTTTTGTAACTTCTCCCAAAAAAAATGTTGTAGTCCCCTTTTTATTCTGGCCCTGCTCCAGTTATGGGGGACTAAGAGTTTTAATTGTCTGGTTGAATAGTGCAGGGATTTCTTCAATTTCCTGTTGCAGAATCTAACCTGCTATAAGTAATAAAATTAATCAGCACTCATCTATCAAATAGGCTAAGACAATTTATCTTACCTTTACTTATTTGGCAAGTTTATTTTCAATTCACAGTTTATTTGAAATTCACTATTTAGATGTTTTCCTTTTTTCTTATTGTTTAATTTAAATTTCTATTCTTTTTTTTTCAAATATTTAATTTATTAAAAAAAATTGTAGGTATACACAGGGACTGTTGGTTATCTTCTATCTCTTTAAGATGGCCGAGCAAAAACTTATATTTATACCCTATATGTTCCAAGAATTTATATTCCAATTGGGCCTATTATATTTATGCTCCTTTAAATCATATATTCATCGTATTCTCACATCGCTTACCCAACCATCCTTTTCTAATTTTCCCACAATTTGTTTATAAACATTGAATAGCCTTATTCGAATTTAACGAACTATCAACATTTATATTCATTCATAAAATTCTACCTACACATTTCTCTCACACTGTGTCTGAGTACTTTCATTATATCACATCTGGTAACCCTTTTTACTACTACAGATGTTTGCGGCGAATTCATTACATGTGAGAACTTGATACAAAACATTAATTAATGACAACAAAGAAGCAGACAGAAAGAACATAAGCTGAGGGTAAGTATTTATTAAAATATATTATAATTAATAGTTATTAAATTTTCTTTTCTTTTCAGGAATGCTGGTAAAACTGTATCGTTTCAACCTAATTGGATTATCTTTACTAATTTGTTTCTTTTCTTCTTTTTTTTCAGGTATTTGAGTTTGGGAAAGGTTGTGGCTTAACTCCACCACATGACTTTTAGACCATTCCCAGGTTGGTGTTTCCACTGCGAGCTGACCACTCGCATACTCTCCTGGTGGAACCCTTATCAAATAGGCCACTGAGCCAATAAATATCTGTAGATAGAAACTAACATCAAACCAAAACAAAAAAAATACTAACATTAGAATTAAGCCAAAAATTTTCCTCATAATAGGGTACGGCCACGATCAAGGCAGTCAGAACTGCTGGCCAACTGGGATAGTACCACCCACGCAAAATTTTTCTTTAATCCCCATAGGCGTAATGTCAAGTGGATTTTGCTAAAGGGCACTGCAACAAAACTCCGGGCTTAGCAAGCCAACGTAGATAAGAACGGTGTGCAAGTGCCATACGAAATGCTCAGTCAACGTGGGGAACTCCCACACCCTGAGTCTCATCAGCCGGGCCTACATTTATAAATTTTCATACAAATAAATCTAATGTTCGCTGTAGACATACTAATTGATTGTTATTTTCATTATTTTATTTTCAGATTCGGTATTGATTGGCTGGTTTTAATAATAATTATGGTTTACTTTCAATAGGTATATGCTGAACAACAGATTCTATTTGTTTTAGGGAAGTCTTTGAGGTTATAAAATTTACAATCATGAAGTTACTTGGTGTTTTGTTTTTCCATTTATAGATTTCAATTGCATTGTGCCTTTCTTGAAGCCCAAACAAATTAATACTGGTCTTTATTGCACGAAGTTCTCAACTCTATGGTAAGTAAATATACATATGAACATACATACATGAACGTGAAACATAATTTTAGAAACTATATATAAAAATTTGGACACATTGTTACATTTATTAGGACGAAACGAAAACACTTATAAAAAAAAAGAATTGTATAAATAATCGAAATAAATTGTTTCCTAAGTCCTATTATTGCACGTTGTTTATCACAGATTTTATCACAGCTTCTAAAACTATATTATTGCACATTTAAACTTTAATATCTTTTACGTGAAATACCCCTATCGGTTTTCCACTCATAGATTCCAATTCATACATATTATTACCAACAGGTTTTAATATTCGGCATTTTATAAACTTTTTGCAAAACTTAGCATTTATATTTTTCTTAAAGTCACTCAATACAGTGTTCCGTCTATAAACTTCTTGGCCTGGTAGGAATTTTACAATTCTAGCTCTTTGGTTATATCTTCTAGCAGATTTCTCATAGGCTTCATGCATGTTTTTCTTAATGTTTTCTCGGATAATTTCAAGTTTTTCATTCCTATCAAAATTCATAATTTCATGATCGTTCAGTGACGAAAGTTTTCGTGCTAATTTGTAGTCCGCACCACTCGAGAACATGTGAAATCCAAATAGCGAAAAGAATGGGGACACGCCAGTAGCAGAATGAATGGATGTTCTTAAGGCACATTCAATTTCGGATAAATATAGATCCCAATCTCTATGATCATCATCAAGATATTGCCTAATTGCTGCCAATACGGATTGATTCACCCTTTCTGAGGCATTAGATTGAGGTGAATAAAAGGCTGTTCTTATATGATTAATTTTATATGTTTCTATCATATTTTTAAATGATTTTGCTACAAACTGGGCCCCATTATCACTATGGATAACTTCTGGAACTCCGAATTTATGAAAAATCTCGGTTACCAGAAACTGTATAACGTTACTTGTGGTTGCTTCTTTCATAGCTTTTAAAAAAATAAATTTTGAAAAATGATCTACTACAATAAATATAAAACAATTTCCATTTTTCGACCTAGGATACTTTCCGAGAAAATCTATGTAAAGTTTTTGGAATGGTCTTTCTGTTACAACTTCCTCACCAATTCCTGGCATTAAATTGCGATTTGAAGGCTTAGTTTCCTTACAAATTTGACATTTTGAAACATAAGTTTTTATCTGACTAGTCATCTTTGGCCAGTAGAAATACCTTTTCACTCTTTCTAAAGTTTTCGCGATACCTCCATGAGCTACGTTATTTGGTGCATGAGCTTTTTCTACAATAGGTATTGTTATGTTCTCCGGAATCCACAATTTCCATTGGTATTCATCACCAAGTTCCTGATTGTATTTAGTTCTCTTGAAAACCATGCCATCAATGACCTTGAGATCAGGCAATTTTTCCTTATTCTCTGTAATTTCAGTAATAAGATTTTGGTATGCTTCACTTTCGAATTCCGTAGTCTCAAAATCTAGCATTTCATCCTTACTTATCTCATTAACTACCATTTCACGCGGTGCCCTAGACAACATGTCAGCTACAACGTTATCCGATCCCTTTCGGTGTTTTATATCGAAGTCATAAGCCTGTAATTGTAAAGACCATCTTGCCAATCGTCCACTTAGGTCTTTTAATGTCATAAGCCATTTTAAGCTGGCGTGATCTGTTATGACAGTAAATGGCATCATTTCCACGTATGGTCTGAATTTTCGAATAGCTAACACTGCGGCCAAACACTCTTTCTCTGTAACGCTGTAATTCTTTTGACAAGAATTCAGCTTCTGAGAGTAAAACGCAATTGGATGCTCTTCCTCTTTTTCGTTTAGCTGAAATAATACAGCACCTACACCATAATCAGATGCGTCGCATTGGACGAAAAATCTTTTTGAAAAGTTTGGATGCCTTAGAACCGGAGCTGAAGTCAAAGCTCTTTTTAGTTTTTCAAAAGCATCTGCCGCCTCTGGAGTCATAACAAATTTTTTTGATTTTCTTAATGTGTCAGTCAAAGGGGCTGAAATAGTAGCAAAGTCGCGTATAAAACGCCTATACCACCCAGCGGTACCTAGAAAACTTCTGACCTCTCTTGTGGTCTTGGGTAATTTTATGTTTCTGATCGCTTCTACCTTTCCTGGGTCAGTTCTTAACATACCGCCACCTACAATGAAACCTAGATACTTCAGTTCTTGAAAACAAAATTGAGATTTATTTAGCCCAATAGTGAGATTCGCTTCTTTGAGACACTTCGCAACTTCATATAATAATCTCAAATGTTCCTCAAACGTACTCGATATAACCAAAAGATCATCTAAATATATGAATACGTTGTCCTTTAAACTTTGGGGTATCACCTTGTCCATTAACCTGCAAAGTCGCTGAGCAGCATTACATAAACCGAATGGCATTACTCTGAATTGATATAATGGACGGCCAGCTACGGTAAAGGCTGTATATTGTTTACTTTGCTCATCGAGTTTAATTTGCCAGAAGGCATACTTGAGATCCACGCTGCTTATAAAATAGGTTTCATCTATCCTACTCAGAATTCCATCTATATTTTGTAATGGGTAGGCATCCTTTATTGTGAGTTTATTTAACTTTCTAGCGTCTAAACATAAACGATTCTTTCCGGGCTTTCTCACTACTGTCGTTCTATTACTCCACGGACTATCGCTCAATTCAATAACATTAAGTTTTAACATATTATCGATTTCAGCATACGTGATCTCTTGGACAGCTGGAGATATTGGATAGTAGCGATCCTTAACTGGAACAGCATCATCCACTAATTTTATACTATGCTCTTCCATTGATGTCAGTCCCAGTCCCTTTTCCTCAAAAGTATTAAAAAGATTTACTACTTTATCTAACTTCTCTTGCTGTTCAGCTGTCAGATCATGTGGTTTCATCCTATATTCCATACTAGAATCACTAAAATCTTTTTGTAATTTACTAATATCTAGCTCATCTATTCCTACAATCTCAGGAGCCAATCCAAATGCTCTCCAAAAATCTATTCCTAAGTACAAGCTTTGTTCCAATTCTGGACAAAGATACAATAACATTTCGTGTTGTTGCTCTTTGTACATTATGAATATTTTTACTTTTCCTATTATACTATGTTGTTGACCGCTGGCAGTTTTCACATTGGTCAACAAAGGGTATACTTGAATGTTATTTTCCTCTACAAACTCTCGACAACCTTTTCCTAAAATACTAACTGAGGCCCCTGAATCTATCAATCCTTTTCGCAATGCACCTTCTATGCTTACTTCTACAAAAACTCTGGGATCATTCATATTTCTATTTGCCCGTTTTACAGAATCTACTACAAATCTCCTGGTTCGTTTACGCTCCTTAAATTTCCGGCGAAGTTTCAATATTCGTTCAGAAACCATTTTCGGTCCAAAAATTCTAGCCCTAACTCTGTCATAATTTTGTTGTCTAATTTCTAAAGGGAGATAATGTCGTTTTTGAGGTATATATTTACTATCATTCGCATTAATTATATTCTGTGCTACTATGTTGCCTTCTAGTTTGTATTCATTTAGGTTCTTTGTGCTGCAGGGTTCTCCCTGTGACGAAGGTCCCCTGATGTTCCCACGCCGCTCTTCATGTTTTTTTGCTGACAAAATGGGCATTTTGGCGTTGTAACATTAGGTTTTCCGCATTTATAACAAAATAGAGCTCGTTGCTCAACTGGACATTCCATAAATACATGACCAGAAACTTTACAATTCCAGCAAATTACTGGTTGCTTTTGTTGTTGTTGTTGTCCAAATTGCAATGCATCTACGTCAATTATTTCAGGACGAGTTATGACATCATTATCTTCGGCATCATCATAATATATTTCATTTACTTGCCTAGACATTCGTGTAGTTGGCATAGGATTTCTAAATTCTTTTCTAGGGAAATTTCTTTCCGCTTCGTTGCACTCAATGCGTAACTGCTCTACTGAAGAAACTGATATAGGGTAAACTATTCTTGCAACATTTAGATTAAGGTTTCTTTTAAAAATTTTGATCATATCATATTCTGGTATAGGCTGTGTCAATTTTGACCTCAGCTTATTCATCACATGAAAATAATCATCGATCGATTCAGAATTTTCCTGTTTTCTTTCGACTAAATCTCTCATAACTTCAAAATTAGACCTTGGTTTTTGATATTGTGATAACAAGGCTAAGCGAAGAACTGGCCATTCTGTCATACCATGCATTCCTATGAAAGACCAATACCAATCCTTTACCGAATCTGAAACTAGTAAATGAAAATCTCGAACAACTTCTCTCTCGGGGATATTATAATGTGCCCTCAAATGTTCCAATCTAAATATAAAATCATCAATAGTGATAGATTTGTTATCAAAAACAATACCTAATTTATCAATCCTAATTTGTCTAAAATCAAATATCTCTTGATTTCCAGGTCCAGCATTATTCTCCTTTCTCGACGGACAATTTGCAGGATGATTAGCAGGGAATTGGAAATTAAAACCAGGAAGATTGGGTGTACGAGTTGAATAACGATCAGGTATGTACATATTTGTGTTTTCTGCATTGAAGTTTGCATTCAAATTACTATTGTTATTGTAGGCATCAACATTATGAACATTTCCTACATTGCGAATGCGGTTGTTGTTGTTGGGAAAATTATTGGGAGTACTTCCCGTTTGATTTGAGGCAACCACACGGGACAGATTCTCTACAGCCTTGGCTAAATCACCGATGTTCTTTTTAATATCTACCATCTCGTCCTGCACCATTTTGCGGACTTTATCTTCTAGAGATCTTTGTACCATCATGGCTTCATCTACCACCAAGTTTCTGACACCTGGTGCTAACCCCTCATCATTGCCTTCACAACTAACTACCGGATTTGACACTACTGCTTCCCCCGGGGCTCCTGCTATTATCGTCCCAGAAAGGTCAGTAATCTGGGACACAACATTGCTCCCATTGGAATTTGGATTACCTGATATATTCATTCTGTACGTTCTTCTTTGTTTAGGTTCTGTATGGATTGTGGATCTATTCAAATCAAAATCTGGATTTCTATTTCGTTTTCTATTTTTTTGTATTGCGATTGATGTACTTGCTTCTATTTCACTTTGCCTATTGTATTTTCTAGTTTGATTTCTAGTATTAACATTCATACCTTTAACATCTAATCATACACAAAATTTACTAGACTATTCACTAACGCTAAAAAATATAAACAAATATTGTATAGGATTTTAAAAAATAACGATATGTATGTATACGAAAAACTAACAAACAAAATTCAAACAATTTTGCAAAAGCAATAATTTAAAAAATAATTTTCTAACGATTTTAAACAAAAAAAAAAAACTTTAAACAAAATAAACTATACGTTATAATAAAAAAATTGTATACCTAATCCTATATAATAATAATTTCCAATTATTTGGAGAATAAATTATATTTCATAAATTTCTACAAAATTCAATATTTTCTTTTTCTTTCAGAATTTTAAATTGTGAGTGGTTAT
The DNA here is from genome assembly GCF_958450345.1 of Calliphora vicina. NCBI lineage: Eukaryota > Metazoa > Arthropoda > Insecta > Diptera > Calliphoridae > Calliphora > Calliphora vicina. The sequence goes on from NC_088784.1 coordinate 77,516,481, forward strand.
TGTTGGCAGTGGTGTGTATATATAATTTATATGCTCTTCTCTTAGGTGTTCCCAATCAAAATTACTAAAAATAAACTATGAACGTTAAAGTTTGTACATTGACAAGTCTTAATGAATAGACTTTCAAAGGATCACAATGAAATTATTCTGATACTTCTACTTCAGGATATTTATCCTGAGGAGCTATCAGATTCAGTTCATTGTGATGACAAACTAAAACAAAAAAAATAACTTTTGTTAAAAAAAAACATTTAGTGGTAATTTGTACGAATAAAGTTGACTTTAATCTGCAACTATTATGAACTTTATTTACCACTCTGAAAATTAGTCAATTACCTATATACCGTAGAAACTAATCTCATCATTCAAGTACAACAAACTTTTGGATTTTACATTTCACCAAAATGGCTACTTAAATGATTGAGATAATTTTCTATCGAGATTTTTGGTAATATTTCACTGGCTATTGTCATTTCAAAACTATTGGTCTATTGCTATGTGTTTTGATGTCACTACACACTATTCTTTCTACATAAACATTTTGCTTTAAATTGGGCGCCATACTGTTACGAGTCCCGAAAAGGCACCATAACGAATTAGTTGCCGACCAGCTCACACGCATGTATCTTACTCACGGTGCGAGAACCTCCCTTCGTTATGGCCCAAAGAACTGTCACAATAAATTATCAATCATTCTGTCTAAATATTAACATCAAATGGAACACCTATGAAGTGGAGTTAGATGTTTACTCCATTTTGCCCTTTCCCTTCCATAATCTCCCATACCTTCATATTTACGGGGATCCCTTTTTTTTTCCTCAAACCACACCACTTACCTTTAATAAACCACTCTGCTAACTAAGATTATTCCTGCATTTTAAGTGAATAACTTAATCATAACATGTTTCTTTTATTATATCGATTTGCTTAACGAATAAAAGGTGAACTAATATTATTAACTCTATTAAAAAAAATAACTATAAATCGAACTTTAATATATATTTATATAACAAAACAAATGCTTAACAATAATTCTTAAACTAATTAATTCCTGCCTCAACAAATACCGAAACTAGAACAATTAAATTTTCAAAAATCACAACAAAACAAATCCCTTTATATATTAGTTTCCTCATCAACTTATGCCCCAGCAATTTGTTAGGGGATTTACTTTTACCTAACCTAATATCAGCCTAAGAGAGCTCACTTAAACGATTTTCTTTCTGGCTTATTTATGCCTGATTTAAAATTTTTCTACCGGATTTGATGAGAACACTAAAACTGGGATAATAACTAAATTTTATGGAATAAAAAAAAAGTCAGGTATTCATCGAAGAGCTAGGGTGCCTAATGACTAATTATAACAACAAACAAAAAACACTAAAACTAACAAACTTAAACTAACGACGTTAATCGGGATTTTTAAAATGTATTTAAAAATGATCTGAGATAGATTAATATTGTTTTCTTAACTCTAATCACTTCCCTGTTTATAATGGGTTTTCCTTTGGTGATGTAATACCTCATATAATTAGAATTTGTTGTGCTGTTGTTGCGTTTTGTAACTTCTCCCAAAAAAAATGTTGTAGTCCCCTTTTTATTCTGGCCCTGCTCCAGTTATGGGGGACTAAGAGTTTTAATTGTCTGGTTGAATAGTGCAGGGATTTCTTCAATTTCCTGTTGCAGAATCTAACCTGCTATAAGTAATAAAATTAATCAGCACTCATCTATCAAATAGGCTAAGACAATTTATCTTACCTTTACTTATTTGGCAAGTTTATTTTCAATTCACAGTTTATTTGAAATTCACTATTTAGATGTTTTCCTTTTTTCTTATTGTTTAATTTAAATTTCTATTCTTTTTTTTTCAAATATTTAATTTATTAAAAAAAATTGTAGGTATACACAGGGACTGTTGGTTATCTTCTATCTCTTTAAGATGGCCGAGCAAAAACTTATATTTATACCCTATATGTTCCAAGAATTTATATTCCAATTGGGCCTATTATATTTATGCTCCTTTAAATCATATATTCATCGTATTCTCACATCGCTTACCCAACCATCCTTTTCTAATTTTCCCACAATTTGTTTATAAACATTGAATAGCCTTATTCGAATTTAACGAACTATCAACATTTATATTCATTCATAAAATTCTACCTACACATTTCTCTCACACTGTGTCTGAGTACTTTCATTATATCACATCTGGTAACCCTTTTTACTACTACAGATGTTTGCGGCGAATTCATTACATGTGAGAACTTGATACAAAACATTAATTAATGACAACAAAGAAGCAGACAGAAAGAACATAAGCTGAGGGTAAGTATTTATTAAAATATATTATAATTAATAGTTATTAAATTTTCTTTTCTTTTCAGGAATGCTGGTAAAACTGTATCGTTTCAACCTAATTGGATTATCTTTACTAATTTGTTTCTTTTCTTCTTTTTTTTCAGGTATTTGAGTTTGGGAAAGGTTGTGGCTTAACTCCACCACATGACTTTTAGACCATTCCCAGGTTGGTGTTTCCACTGCGAGCTGACCACTCGCATACTCTCCTGGTGGAACCCTTATCAAATAGGCCACTGAGCCAATAAATATCTGTAGATAGAAACTAACATCAAACCAAAACAAAAAAAATACTAACATTAGAATTAAGCCAAAAATTTTCCTCATAATAGGGTACGGCCACGATCAAGGCAGTCAGAACTGCTGGCCAACTGGGATAGTACCACCCACGCAAAATTTTTCTTTAATCCCCATAGGCGTAATGTCAAGTGGATTTTGCTAAAGGGCACTGCAACAATGTATGGATTTTCTTAAAGAAATAATCAATAATTACAAATTTAAAGAATACACAGCATTTGAACGATCTCATTGTTTATTTAACATGAATTTTAATTTTAAAAAGTGTTTAACTATATTTCTATTCTATAATTCCTTAATAATTATTGTAAAATCTCTAGATGAAAATGATGTAAGTTAAATATAATTATCTTAAATATTTTATATACATAATTAATACGTTTTCTACATTTCATACATTTCCTAATTAATTAATAGAACTCTGATGAGTTGGAAATTTATAAACATTTGTTTGCCAAATTGAATAAAGTCATAGATGGAATTGATTTAGTGCAACAAAATATGGAATCATTGGAAAAAAGGTAATAATCAGTCATCGATTTGAAAAGGAACAAGTAATAGGGTTATGCTGAATCTTATATACCCACCATTTTCATGTGTGAAAATTGCATGATATTATCTGCAATATAATTGAAGAACTAGCAAACTATTTTCTATTTTCAATTTTAATCGCATGAGAATGTTTATTTATCTATTATTAATTCTTTTAATTCTAGAATGAATAATTTTGAAATTAAATTGGATCAATCTGCTATTACGATAACGTCCACCCAGAGTACAATAACCACCACCCAGGCTAACAAAGAAAGCCTTGTCGAAGAGCCAAATTTTTCACCGGAATCTTCCGATCTTTATTGTTTTAATGAAAATTGGAGACTAGTTCAACAACATGCGGATGGCTCGAAAAAGATTTATCGTGATTGGAAAGATGTTGAAGCAGCCGTTGGTAATAAATCAAATGTATTCTTAGCGCGCCTTGAAAAACTGTATCGTTTAGCGTCTTTAAAACCTGAGGATATTTTGGTGAAAACAAAGAATTACGATAATGCTAGACGTAATATTCCAAAAATTAGCATTGAAGATGAAGTATATAACGATGTATACGATTTAAATGAGTATTAAACAGAATGTTTTCCAAAGTGTGCCAGGTATCTAAATATATCCAAAACACTTGGTAGAATTCAACGGATTGCAGGTTTTAAGATATTTTTTAGTTTGTGGTTTCATTAAATATTTAATAAATTTCGTGGGATTGAATGAAAACGTAAATAATACCTTAACACATTGACTACCACGTCGGACACATATGTGTGACACTGCACTATGCGGTTTACGCCACGTCGGACACATATGTCCGACACGACTTTTATTCTCTCTAGCCATGTCAGACAATAGTGCTAGATTTTAAGAATTTTTTCGATGTTGTCTGGAAGTTTCTCATCAAAACTGTAATCTTCACATTCTTCATCACTTTCAGAACTTGTACTGAGTATTTTTTCTAACTCAGTATCCCATAAAAAATTCCAAAGAAAATCCTGTGGCCCCCAGCATCTTATTTGCTGAAAGTGCCTTGGCAGTCAATGTGTTAAGGAACATTTTATGGTATCAATTTATATATTTCACATATTTACCTCTTCATTATGATCTATTATTAAAATAATAATGTATTTTAAAGTTCCTTGATTAAAGGATATTGTTTAAATATATTATTATGATGGTTTTTTATTCATAATTTAATCTATCTTTAAGCACAAATTGGATTTTTCTTATAAGAAAACTAAACTGTGAATATTCAAAACATTTCCCCGCTACATTGTTTACAAAATCGCTAGATTTGCTGGAAAAATCGCTAAATGACTAACACTGTACTAAAACAACTCTTAAAATGACGTTTAAGAAAACAACAACAACAATGCAAAACATATGTCTGTGTTTATAAAAAGTGTAGACGTCAAATGCGTCAAAACAATGAAATAGTAGTTTCTGTAATTAAATTCCAATAAGTCATACACGAAGTTAAACTTCTCACTAGTTTTTATTATTTATTAATTGTTAACTATAAAAAAACATATATACTATTTGTTAAATTTAATAGAAATTAAGAAAAATGTCTTCTGAATATTATATAAATGGTACCAGGGAAGAATCCAATGTTAAAGAGTTTGAAAATTTAGGTAAGCAATATTGATATTTACTTGATAAAAGCAATTTCCCATGTGTTTAATTTCTAATTGAATTGTTTTATTTAAAGATGCTTCTATCCAGGAACTTATTATGGCTGCTGTAGAGGCTCGCAAGAATGCCTACTGTCCTTATAGTAATTTTGCCGTAGGTGCTGCTTTACGCACGGCTGATGGCAGTATTTATACAGGGTGCAACATAGAAAATGGAGCGTATACGGCTGGTATATGTGCCGAGCGAACAGCTGCTGCAAAGGCAATAAGGTAAATAATGAAGAAATTAAAGAAATTGTGGAAAAACTCCAATTTGTACTTTAAGTAACCTGATTAGAAGGGGACTACCCACATTATAGTTATTAATTTTTGTAAATACTCCAAATGCAACTGACACCGCTTCAAAACTTTTCACAAAAAAACATATTTTCGCAAGAAATGTGATAAACTTCTTACATTTACAGTGAGTAACAATACAATAGAAACTATATTCTATCTTTTCAATTTTCAAAGCCAAAGATTATTTCAAATTGACTAGATTTTCTATGCAAATATAGTAAAGTAAAATTCAACGGATTCCGTACAAAATTAGCTTTTGATCTATTAGTTAAATATTTGAAAACTATTCAATTGTATTGTCACTGACTCTATATTCATTTCAACATTTTTCTATCAGCTACACTGTAGAATAAAATTCCAGAGCATTTCATAGCCTCTATTACTTATAAGCTAACCTACATATGTATGCCACAAAACAAATTATATTAATCTGTTTTTTTCTCTCCCTAATTCCAGCGAAGGCAAACGTGATTTTGTCGCCTGTGCTGTCGTTGCTCAACAAGAGGGTGCCTTTACCACACCATGTGGCGTATGTCGCCAGTTTTTAGCTGAATTTGCTGCCAAAAAAGATTTTGCCCTTTATGCCACCCGACCTTTGAGTCCACCCTTTCGTGTTTTATGCACCACAATATTGGAATTGTTACCAAAAAATTTTACTCTAACACAGTAAAATTCTAATATCAAAACAACAAACAAAATACACCAATAGACAATGATAAACGTGTATTTATTTACATACATATATAAATTTTATGTGGAACATTTTATTAAAATTTTTCTAAAAACATTTTATTGATATTATTGTATTTATTGCAGAATTATGTGAAAACTGAAAGTCGTTATTAAACAATACCTTAAAGAACTTAAATTTTGTCGTTTAGCAAACAAACAATTAGTTAAAATTATCAAAAACAAATTTAAGCTTATTTAAGTTATTTTATGTTTACGAGTCACAGTTTAAATATTTTTTTTTTAGACAAATTTATGTTATTCTAGTACTAACAATTGAAGAATAATAATTGTTTGAATGTAAAAGTGTTTAATTTAAAAACGTTTTATTTTTTTTAAAGTGTAACTATTGTGTAGAATAATAAAATTATTATAAACCAAATATTATTCTTTGTGTATTTTCATGAAATATCAATCTAAAAAAAAATTCTAACAGATATTGGTAAAGCAAAAGAAGTCAAACAACTCTTTCGAAGAGCACCGAATACTTATCAGAAAAGCAGCTCGTAAAATTAAATGCTCTGATTATTTTGAGCGCAGAGCCAAAGTTAATGCAGAAAAGCAGCTCGTCGATTAAATGCTCTGATTATTTTGTGCGCCGAAAAGAACGAGCGAAAAAATTGAGGTAAAATTGTATAAAACAAGTAGCAGAGCTATACTGAGCTGTGCCGAATCTTATACATCCATCACCAAATTATACTTTAAAATAAAAATTTTAAATATTTATAGGTAAACAAAATTTAATTGTGAAAAGAACTTGGGCTCTTGTAAAAACAGAATTAAAGAACACAGTAAAGGTATTCCAGGACATGTCCGATTTTTAATTTCTTTAAATTCAATGACATTTTTAAACTTTAACATCTATTTTTTATATAAAAAGTTTTGAAACCGACTCACAGCAAAAATTGAATTTATTACCCTCCTCTAAATAAAAGCAACCAGTGAAATGCGCATAGGTACTAGCTTATCCCCCAACAATAAATTTCAGTGAATTTATCAAATTAAAAAAATTGAGAATTTAGCATAAAACAATTTTACTAAAATTATATTTGTTTTATATTTTCCAATATATTTTTGGTCAGTGATAGATCATTAAAAAAATTATTTTTGTTTGAAAATATTTGTATTCGGTTGCTATTTAAAATCAAGAAAATCTATATCTGGGTCGCTAAGACATGTAATGATAGGTATTCCAAAGAGCTTTCCAATGACATAGATATATAACGCTATAGTAATTCGGACCTACAATGGGTAATAATCGGGAAAAATATTTTTTAATCTGAGTTTTTTTTACCAACAAATTTTTTCACAAATAAAATTTTTTTCTCCAAAAAAAAAAAAATTAAATACTACTGAATTAAAAATTAAATAGTTTTGAGCTTATTATGAAAAAACTTTGCTTCTTAAAAGGACTTTTTGTTTGTATTATAGAAAAAGAAATTAAAACATAGCAGTTATAAATTTATCCCCCAAGCCCGATAATTACCTACCTTTTATACATATTCTGACAAAATACGATTTAAAGAAAACAAATTTTGCTTCATTTTATGTTTTTTTATTATCAATTTATTTATTTCATCCAATGCAACATTCAAATTTACTTTATTATTTATTTTTTTATTCTTTTTTATTTATTTTTTTTAATATTTTTTTCATTTTAATTCATACTACAACGCCATTTTGACTAAATATGAAAGTTTATTTAGGTTTCCTTTGGTTTTTTGTTTAGCTATTCTCAATTATTTGTGTTGTTATTGTTGTAATTAAATCCAATGTTGTATATTTTGTTGTTTTAGCTCCTTTCAAGACATTTTGTGTTTGTTGGTTTGTATATATGTATGTAGGTATGTATGTGTTTGTTGGTTTGTGTTTTATGTTTGTCACTCTCTGTGAGTTTGTAACGGTAAATCTTGTAGGGATTGTTTTGTTATTGTTTGTCAATTTATTTTGTATATCGCTAAATGTTTTTGTTGGATTCGTTTATTTATTTATTGATTTGACTTGTTTCAAGATTACATGAGAATAATAACAAAAAGACATTTAATTAATTAAATTTTATTATGTTTTGTTTCCTTTATATAATTATATGTTTATGATATATTTTAACTACATAATTTTTGTTGTTGGTTTTGTTTTAATAAAGACATTTAAAATGAATGACAGACATAAAGTAAGAAAGAAAAAGCCATAGTAAAATTAAGAAAATAGAAAATGGAAAATAAGGGTAATTAGAAACATTTGTTAATTTGTTTTTGGTTTTTTATTTTTTTTATAATACATAATAATAAAATGGTTTCTTTTTAACATTTGACAAGACTGTGGATAGAGAACAAGCTGAGTCTGAAGAAAATGCACTAGATTTTTTGTTGGACAATTTTTTTAATAACCTTTTTTTTTGTCGTCTGTTGGTATATTTTCGTTTCTTTTTCTTTTTTTTTATTTAAATTTGTATTTAATAAGATTCATTTGTTTTTAAAAAAAGCAGTAAAAAAGGTGTATAAAGTAAAAATTTTTGTTTACTATTTTTTTTAATAAAATAACAAAAAAAAAGATTTTTTGTTTTTCTGTATTGAAACAATCTAAATAAAGATTTGTTAATAAAATTTCATTACATACTTTTTTTTGGTTTTTTGTATAATTTATCAATAAAATATAAATATAATATGATATATTTTGGTAATAATACATATATAACAACATTTTCAAACTTTAAGTTACAGTGTGGCTGAAAATTATAGCTGGTTTGTGGAAAATTTTTTAGTAATGTTGAAGATTATTTGTTTTTATTTATGACTAGAAGAATACTGAATGAATAACACTGTAAAACAGAGAAAAATTACAGCATAAGTGACGTAGGTGGTAGGCCTATTTGAGGACTTTGAAAATTATCCCAAAATTTGAAGTTATCAGAGATTTTTAAGTGATCAAATTTTGTAATTCTCTATATAAAAATCCAGAATTGTTAATACTGCATTACAGTGACAAAATTTCTGGCAAAGTGATTAAATTTAAGTGCTATGGCTGGTTGAGTAATTGAGTCGTTTATTTCAAAAACCAGCCAAGCAACAAAACATCCAAAATTGAGTTATTGGGCGATAGCTGTTTTGTAAAGGTAAATGCAAACAAAATTATATACTGCCTCCTATTAGGGTGTAGCAAAGCCGAGAAATCCGTGATTAGTGTAGAAAGAAGTCAATATATGAAGAGTTTTATGTGAATAATTTTCAATGGCCTACAACGGAAGCAGAATGCACTGTAAAACGAGTGTATGATGACGAATAGTTAGAAAAAAATAACAATTTTGTAAAAGTAATTTATAGGTTGCTTGGAAGTTTTCTTGTTTTGATTTACTCAAAATTAATTATTTGTTTCTTGACTGGTTTTTGAAATAAAAGATTCAATTCAGCCACCATTTTTTAAAATGCACCTAAAATTCGATGTTTTTGTCAAAAAACTTTTCTTTGTTTTCATATCGATTTAAAAAAGGATATACAAAGAAAATCCTTTCATGAAATATATACATTTGTTTTAGGCCTCCTACTCGAGAAACATTTCCCGGGAATTTTTTATAAGTTTTCATCTTAAAGCTCCAGCTTTACTTTTGCATAGATAAAACAGATTCGATGTGATTTATTGCCAATCGAATGATTCAATTATATCCACCGATTTTTAAAATTCTGGCCTGAGAAAGTCAGTTGACATAGAAGAATTACGATTGAAATAACCAAAATTTCGATGCCTCAGCCTCAACTGAAACCATATGCTGGGCATAAGTTGAGGACGGCACGGTCTATGCGGAACCAAAAGGCATTAAACCTGTTGCTCCATCCTGATCTTAGTTGTGCCAGAACGACACCTGTTTTACGAGGAGTAAAACAGGATTGGTGAGCGACCTCCAAGTATCCTGCTACCGTTGAATTGATAACGTCTCTGTCAATGTCGTTCAAATATACGAGCTGCGATTAAAAGGATCTTGCAAATACCTCTATATGCTCTCCTAGTATTTGCATAGGTCCTATCTGACGTGCCTCAGGTGAGACTCCAGCTGTGTGATGTCGAAGTTTGCATGACTCCTCTGGTGACATCCCAGAAGGTACTGTTGCGTCAAAATGACGTTGTGTTCCTTGAGCGGTAGAACCTTTGTTTCCTGTGACGGTCATTTAGGCTGCCTGTGACGGTCATTTAGGCTGCGTTTTTAAAGCTTTAGATATTTCTCCACTGAGTGTCACTCAACGAAGGCGACCACACTTGAACACCATAGTTGACCACTGACCCACCAATCGTCTTGTAACTAATTAGGTTTCTTTGTCCATACCCCAAGTACTGCTGGCTAGTGCCTTGAGACCCTTGTTTCTATTTCGCAGTTTATGCGTGATTATAATGACGTATGCTGAAGAGGTAAAAAGGCTATCAAAAGTGAACCCAAGAATTTCGAAGACGAAGAAATCATTGGTGTTGGCTGATTTCATGATTAGACACGGCATTAATTTTCATATGGAACAAAAAGTTATGTTTTTCGGATATGAAAACAGAACTCAAGTAAGAAAGCTAGTTATTGTCAGAAACTACCACCACAGTCAGAAACTTTAGTATGGGCACGAATGGAGGGAGATTGTAAGGACAACAGTTTGTGGATGGTAGAATCAGCAGAAATTAAAAAGTGATCTTATAACAGCAAAAGCACTCGTTATATTGTGTCGTGCAAATTCGTGTGCTCCGATTGAAAGTGCGCATATTAGGTATGAGATTACTTATGTCTGCTGAATAGCATTGATATGATAATATCTGTAAAATAAGGATACGCTGTCAACACTCCGACAATGTTCTAAAGTATCGATAAACCGGGTAACAGGTACATCACCTATAAGGTCAACCGCATTTCTTGAACTCGGTCCAGCAGCTCCGTCCCATATGTGGGAATTATATTCCATTTTTGGACGAATGAAGCTAGTTTGTATACGAAGAAGATCGGAAGGGGAGAAATATGACCGACACAGTCTCAAGAAACCGAAGCACCTAAGTTTCCTTCGCAACATTGAATATATGACAATTCCAACGGACGTCATATTGCATTCTCGTACCTGGAATCAAAAGGATATCTGAAACTCCAACAGTTTCGTTACCTATACTAAGAATTAATTGTGGTGAAATCTCAAGACGTTTGTGTGTAAATATAGGCATCACTGAGTTTTGAGTGCGTTGAAATTAACTCGGTTCAGTTCAACCCATCTGGAGATTGTTGTATGATCACGATTTATCTAGTCATCCATATTCATTTCTGAGAGTTTAAGCTCAGAAAGAGCTGAGTGACAGATATTACTGTCATCCGTGAAAGAATACATTGGGTTTGAAGTGATTGTTAGTGAATCATTTATGAAAATTAATAGGCAAGGGAAGGAGCAAGAACAAAACCCTGGGGGACTGCAGAGCTCAATATGATTTTTTTGGAGCAAACTCCATCTATTACTATTCTTATAGTAAGTCCACGAAGGAAACTATAAATAAAACGACAAAATTCTACCCCGACACCGAAGGAGATCAATTTCGAAACTAGTCAATCATGCCACACCCCTTACTCTCTCTCTCTCCCATGCGGTGTATTGATGGACACCACTGTTCTGAATTGCAAATTGCAAAACCAATCATGTTTGAATTTTAAATAAAGGTTTGTTAGGCCTTCTTATTCTAGGCAATTTTGAATGTGTATGACATTGTTTAGAAGGAGAAGCAAAGTCCTTCTAGAACATATTCTTCAATAATGCAGAGTGTAATGAATATTACATCTTTTACAATGCTAAAGTGCTTTAGCATTTTTTTCCACTGGGATGATTCACTTTTCTTAATTGATTGAATAGTTAAATTGAACTAGGTCTTTTTTGATAATTAATACAATTTTATTAACCAAGTTCATTGGGCCAAATATGGCTTACAAACTACTCACTACTCTTTCATGAAATATACAACTCAATATTTAGCAATGGAGCTGGTTTCCTTTAGAATAATAATATAAATTTTATTAGAAAGAGACAACATATAGGAATAATTCCCAAACCAAATATGTTTGAATGGTAAATAAAGGTTTGTTAGGCCTTCTTTTTCTAGGCAATTTTGAATGTGTATGGCATTGTTTACAAGTAGAAGCAATGTCCTTCTAGAACAGCTTCTGCGAGAATGTAGAATAGAATAAGTAGTGCATATTTTAGAATGTATAAATGTGTCTTTTAGAATAGCTTAAAAGTGAAGCATTCGAATTTTTTTCCGCTGGAATGATTCACTTTGCTTGAGTGAATAGTTAAATTAAACTAGGTCTTTCATGAACTATACAACTGTATATTTAACAATCGGGCTGGTTTCCTTCAGAATAATAACATAAATTTTATTAGAAAGAGACAACATATAGGAAAAATTTCCAAAACAAATATGTTTGAATGGCAATTTTGAATGTGTATGACATTGTTTAGAAGTAGAAGCAAAGTTCTTCTAGAACTTCTGAGAATGCAGAGTGTAAGAGTATCGTATCTTTTAGAAGGTTTAAATATGTCTTTTAGAATGGCTTACAAGTGAAGCCCCAGTTGTTTTCTCCAGTGGAAAAATACTGCGATGATTCACTTTGCTTAATTGAGTGAATAGTTAAATTGAACTAGGTCTTTCATGAACTATACAACTCTACATTTAACAATCGAGCTGGTTTCTTTCAGAATAATAACATTAATCTTATTAGAAACGAGACAATATATAGTAATAATTGCAAAACCAATCATATTTGAATTGTAGACCTTATTTTTCAATACAATTTTGAATGTGTAAGACAATGTTTAGAAGGAGAAGCAAAGTTCTTCTAGAATTGCGTCTAGGAGAATGCGGACTGTAATGAGTATTGCAGTTAGAATGTGTAAATATGGCTTTTAGAATGCATTAAAAGTGAAGCCTTTGGGTGTATCACTTTGCTGAATTGAGTTAAGAGTTGAATTGAACTAGGTATTTCAAATAATGTACATTTCATAATTATGAACTAAATTTGTATATTGTGTTCTTCTAACATTAATATTTTTCTTGTTTAGTTTGAAATTTTTATATTCCTTAGCAGAAATTGAACATTACTTTAAACTATGTATGTTTGCCATAATTTAAGCCACTACTGTAGTATATATAAAGTTACTGATTAAATACATAATTCGAATATGATTTTAATTATATACTTCTTTCTTTCTTTCTTTTTTTGTTTTGTTTTTCTTCTGGGTTATATTATGTATACATATATTTCAGTTAATCTTCTTTTATTATTAATATTTTTGAAACAATTTATTTTATTATTATGTTTTAATTTAATTTCTGCAAATACATGACATACACTGACAATAATAATAATAATTTAATTTAATTATAATAATCATAATAATTATAATAATGTTTTTTTGTTTTTTGTTATATGACAATTTTTACTATTAACTTGTTTGTTGTTTATTTAAATTTAGCTTAATTGTATAGTATGGTTTTTTTTGTTAAATTATTTTAATTAATTTGTCATTATTAATATTATTTTTTATTAAATATATATAGTATATTTATTTATTTATATATATATTAAATATTGTTTTAGTATTATTTAATAATTTGTAAATATGTATAATTGTTTTTTTGGTTTTTATAAATTATTATTTAATTTCTTTAGTTTTTAATTTAATTTGTGTTTGTGTGTGTATATAAGTGGTTTTTGGTTTTAATTCTTTTATTTTTTTTTTTAAATAAAAACCGAAAAATGTATTGTTTTTTATTTCCATGATTAATTTTTCTTGTTACTAAATATTTTTTTTGCTTTTATTCTGTTAGGTAAGTAAACAAATGTTGGTAGATAGATAATTTAACAATTACAATTAGCATTGGGTGTGCCTTGAGGTTGATCGGTCAGTCTTTGGCCCTTTTGGCCGCCACCTACTAACGTTGGATCTGCATCTAAGCTTTCGGACATTTTATCGCAAATAATATCAACCAAACGTTCAAAAACAGCCTATAATAAATAAATTAATTGTATCTAAGTAATATTCTTTTTATTAACTATCTAATAAACCTACCTTAACATTCACATTCTCTTTGGCCGATGTTTCAAAGAACTCCACACCCAATTGATCGGCCAATTGACGACCACGTTCAAATGAAATGACACGCTGATCTTCCATGTCGCATTTATTGCCCACCAATATAACTTGTGCGTTATCCCATGAATACGTTTTGATTTGAGTTACCCTAAGAATTTTTTTTTATTATTTTCTCGTTTTATTTGATCATATTTTCAGTTTTGTTACTCACCAATCTTGCACAGAATTGAAACTGTCTTCGTTCGTGACATCATACATTAAAATGAAACCCATGGCACCGCGATAATAGGCTGTTGTTATTGTTCTATAACGTTCTTGGCCAGCAGTGTCCTGTTAAGTAGAGAAATTAAAGATTATGTTGTCAAAAAACTCATAATAAATATGTTTGTATATTACGGTGGCACTAAAACAAAGTTGTGGATGTTCCCAAATAAAAGTTTAATTCATTCTAAGATGCCGTTTCTCAAAATTTTTATTGAGGCTTCAGTGGTGGGTTGGATTTAATTATTATTTTAGTTTTTTCACATTTCTCTTAAAGGAAAAACTTGAAGTATTTTTACTATGTGAAAGATCATTGAACTTAAAAATGCGAGATTTACAATAGATGGCGTATCTTCTGAACGCGGTTATAAAAACTTATGTATATGTCATTTTGAAGGGTACATATCTGTCATTTACTTTTTTAATTAAACAAGTAAGAGAGCTATATTCGGCTGTGCCGAATCTTATATACCCTTCAACAAATTATAGTTCAAAATACAAATTTTAAATATTTTTAAGTAAACAACATTTATTTTTTTCTTCCAAAGTATTTTTTTTATTTTTTGGAAAAAAAATTTTCAAATTGTTTTTTTTAAATTTAAAATTTTTTTTTAATATTTAGCGAAAAAAAATTTTAATGAAAAAAAAATTCGGTTTAAAATTTTTTTTTTTGATTTTGACCCATTGTTGGTCCAACTTATATACGTCATTGCAAAGGTCTATCACAAGATATCCATATTGTCTATATTAATGACTTAGTAATCCTGATATAGGTCAAAAATCGAGGTTGTCCTGGTTTTTTCCTCATATCTCAGTCATTTGTGGACCGATTTCGCTGATTTTAAATAGGAAACTTCTCGAAAGCATGTCTGATATCCGGGGTCTTCAGAAAATTGATTTCAACAGACAGACGGACATGGCTTAATCGACTCCGCTATATATAAGGATCCCGAATATACAGTGGTTGACAAAACAATGGAAACTTATCCAAATATTCCATATGTAGCCCAAAATTTTAAATATTTTTTTAAAATAAAATTTTTTTTTTAGTATTTTACTTGTATAGTTTTATTTATATAAATTAACTGAAAAACAAACAACATAATTAATTATATTCTGAAAAAAGGGAACAAAATTAAAAATATTCACTATTTCGCTACTGACAAAACAATGAAAACTTTTAAACTTCTGCATGAAAGAAGTGTAAAACGAAAATAATATTTAAAAGAACGATGTAAAAAGCATCCTGTTTACAGTTATTTTATTTTTAAATTCTTGTAATTTTTCACAATTTCTTTTTCTATGTTTTTCGCATAATTGTTTTTTTTCAAAGTTAACGAAAATGGCTAAAGTTAAGATTGGTGAAGACTTAAAAAATAAAATAATTAAGGATTTTAAAGCTGGTTTAAAACAAAAAAGTGTCTGTGATAAATATTCAATAAATAAATCAGCAGTTTCAAAAATTATAAAGAAATTTCGTGAGACCGGTTCTGTAAAAACTCAACATTTAGGTGGAAGACATCGTAAGACTACTCCTAGACAAGATAATTTAATAGCGAGAGAGTTGAAGAAATTCCAAAAATAACTACTCGAGAGGTTGTTAATAGCCTAAAATTAGAAATAAGTACCCGAACAGTTAGTCGCAGGCCAAATGAGCCTGGTCTTGGTTGCTATCGTCCTGTGAAAAAACCACTCATTTCTAAAAAGAACCGTTTTGCTCGTCTACAATTTGCCAGGGATCATTTAAACTGGTCGATACAGAAATGGAATACTGTCCTCTTTTCCGACGAATCCAAATACAATTTAAGAGGCAGTGATGGGAGAACATTTGTAAGACGACCAAAGGGAAAAAGATTAAATTCAAAGTACACAAATAAGACTGTAAAGTTTGGCGGTGGCAATATTATGGTATGGGGATGTTTTTCAGGGCAAGTTATGGTCCCAATTCATATTATAAAAGATACCATGACAGGTATAAGATACAGAACCATATTAAACGATGTTATGTATCCATACGCTGAGGAAAATATGCCCCTAGTTTGGAGATTCCAACACGACAACGATAGAAAAAACACCTCTAGGGTTGTAACCGAGTGGTTACAATCCAACGAGGTACGTGTTTTGTAGTGGCCTGCCCAATCGCCAGATCTCAATCCCATAGAAAATCTATGGGAAATTGTAGATCGTAAAAAAAGGACCCAAAATTACACCAGGAAGGAAGATTTATCGGAGGCGGTTATAAGGGAATGGCAAAATATTTCCAAGGAGACCATTGACTCTTTAATTGGTTCAATGCATCGTCGATGTGTAGCAGTTATAAAAAATAAGGGATACCCAACAAAATATTGAGTTATTGCAAAGTTTAGACCATATTTGTTAAAATAATTCCCATGGTTTCCGTTGTTTTGTCAATACCGTAATAAATAAAGAAATCTTTTAATTTTGTTTTCTCATTTTTAGAATTTAATTAATTATGTCCTTTGCTTTTTGTTAAATTAAGTTAATAAAAGTATACAAATAAAATACTACAAAAATGTTAAAATTTTTTAAAAAATTATTTCAGATTTTAGGCCTCTAATGAAATTATTGGAAAAGTTTCCATTGTTTTGTCAACCACTGTATATACTTTATAGGGTCGGAAAATTATATTGTGGAAATTACAAACGGAAGGGTATAATAAATAATAAATCCAAATAAAAATTAAATTTTTATTAAAATTAAAAAAAAAAATAGAAAATTAATTACATATGGCGATCTTAATAGAAGTGACCTGTCCCATTTCAAAACACGCACCTCATTGGACGTATATAAGACCATAGTAAGCTGGACCTATAATGGGTCAAAATCGGGAATAATATTTTTTAACTCGAATTTTTTGTTTTCACCAAATTTTTTTTAAAATTTAAAAAAAATTAAATTTAAAAAAAAAAATTTAAAAATTTAAAATAACAATTCGAAAAACTATTTTTCCCAAAAAATTAAGAAATAAAAAACTTTGGAAAAAACAATAAATTTTGTTTACCTAAAAATATTTAAAATTTGTATTTTGAAGTATAATTTGGTGAAGGATATATAAGATTCGGCCCAGCCGAATATAGCTCTGTTAATTGTTGAATATTTATTTATTGAATATTTAGGGAAGTTTCCAGTATAATGTCAACAACTGTTTATGTGTTTACAAAGAAAATTATAAAACTGTTTCATAATAATAAATCGTGTATAAACTTAGCGAGATATAAGGTCTTTAGCGCCGAATATTTTTTTCACACAAAATCAAAATTTTGAAGCAATACCAGTAATTTATCCAACAGGAATTAGAGCTCACACTAGGCCTAGTTTCTAGCTAGTCAAGTTTAGCTAGCTATAGTCTAATATGTGAATTAGAAATGGTAACATTTCCATGTTGTCTAATTAAAAAGACATTTATCATATAACTATTTACAAAACATATAAAAAACACTTTTTAATTAAAATCTTTGCTGAATTTAATAACATTTGAGGAACACCCACAACTTGTTATTATTCTAGCTCAATACTCCCCAGTTAAAAACAAATATATGCACTC
Source organism: Calliphora vicina (assembly GCF_958450345.1). Taxonomy (NCBI): domain Eukaryota; kingdom Metazoa; phylum Arthropoda; class Insecta; order Diptera; family Calliphoridae; genus Calliphora; species Calliphora vicina. Next base: position 77,534,300 of record NC_088784.1, read on the forward strand.
GTATAAATAAACATAGAAATATATTCATTCCATCAACCACAATGACGGCATGAACAAAAAAGCCCTGAACAATTTTATAGACACGAATGGATTCTATTGAATTTGCTAAATAAAAAAAAAATAATAAAAAAAACTGTAACATTCAATTTATATGCAGGTTTCAGTTTATGGTGTTAATAAATGTTAAACAACAAAACAAACAATATAGACAACAAAATAAAATAAGCAAACACCTTCGTTACCCCAACCCCACTCGACCCATTGACCCACAAAAAAATAAAAAAAAAATAAAACCAGAACAGATACCTATAGATGATAGAAAGGCAGACAGCAGTCTAGTGTGAATAATGATGATGTTGCTGATGATGACACTTACCCATATTTGTAGTTTCACGCGTTTGTCATGACGAAAGACTGTTTTCACTTTGAAATCGATGCCAACCGTTGACACAAAGGCAGATGTGAAACTGTCATCGGCATAGCGGAACAGAAAACTCGTTTTACCCACACTCGAATTACCGATTATCAGCAATTTGAACATGTAATCGAAATTCTGATCGGCAGCATCTTTTTGCCATTTTGGATCACCAGCATTGGCCATCTGGAAAAACAAAGAATGAAATAGTTAAAGATTTTATTTAAATGTTTACAAAAGAAAATACATGTTCTTTATATATTTATTTCTATTTAAAAAGAACTAAAATTTACTACAGTTTCTTGTATTTTAATGTTGCCCTAATTTTTGTAGCATGAAAATAAATGTTTTGTTATATCAAGCATGTATACAGCGCCGGTTAAAAATATAGTCTAGAATTATGTGCTGTTTTTCTATAGCGAACGAGTACTTTGAGTGGAAATTTAACATGTGTTTTGTTATTGTAACAGAAACAAAATACATGTAAAACGTCCACTCAAGGCACTCGTTCGCTATAGAAAAACAGCACATAAGTGCCGGTTTACACCATGATTTTTACGACATCGTTTTTTCTTAATTCTCTTTTGAAGTTGCTTTTACTCCACCCCTCTTATCCACAAACTCAAAAAATCAAAAGAGAATTAAGAAAAAACGACGTCTTAAAAATCATGGTGTAAACCGGCACTAAGAACATTCTTTAATAATACCCAGCAAAATCTTGCATTACCATGTAATGGATTAAATTCCTAACATGACCGATCCTTACGAAAGTTGGTAGAAAGATTTAGGTTCATATAGAACTTGTTAATGTCCAATTTCATCACGATATTAATTATTATAAGACAATTATGAATGTTCAAGTAATTTTCAAAGGGGGACCTTGGGTCAACTAGTGAAAAATGTTGCCAGATTTCCCCCATACTTTACAGTATAATTTCAGAGTACTTAGATCTAAATTGTGCAAAATTTTATCAGGAATGCCGCATAATTAACATATTTATGACTGCTCAAGCAGTATTCCGGGGGGACATATGTATGGGGGCTAGGTGAAATCATGGATACCAAACAAACCTTATCAACAGAGAGTTAGCTTCTTTCGTTAGGGCCCTATCGTGTTTTCAACAGACAGACAGACGAACGGACATAGCTAGATCGTCTTAGAATCTTATTAGGACCCAGAATAAAAGCGGTACATCTATACTATTTAAACATTGTTATTATAAATTATTTTGCCTCGATGCACTGTGTGTGCTATTTTTGCAAACTCCGTTGTCTGTTTAACATTTCTGCTTTTTTGGTACTTGTGTGTCATTATTGAAACTTTGTTTTTATCGCATTAAAATGTTTGAAAAAAAAGCGCTGTAACTTTATATTTAGTGTCAACTTAAACATTTTATAAAATTCAATTAAAAATTGTGTTTTTATTTTCAATGTTATAAATAAGTTTTAATTAAAATTTAATTATAGCCAGCTATAGCATCTTTAATATTGTATAGAGAAATGAAAAGGTATAATATCAAAGCATTGAATTAATTCTATTTGAGCTTAATTCACTAGAATATTAATTCGGAAAGCCATTCTGAACAAAACCAATTGTTTGGTTTCATTCAAAGGATCTTCCGTCATAGGATCTTTCAACTTAGGTTTTTAAGGAAAAAAAATGACCACGCCCAATTTTTTTGATTTATCTAAAATCGGAAAACGTCTGCACCTATGTATATGGCTAATTTTTTTGTTAAATGTTCGTAGTAGTCCAATTTATGTTATTACTGAAAGAAAAATTTACCACGCCCACTTTTTTCAATTTATCTAAAATCGCAGAATGCCTGGATCGATTTGGGTAATTCTCTTTGCAAATAAAAAGCAGTTTAGTAGTTTAAAAATTGTAACAACTCTTTATTTATTCAAATGTACAATGACAGAATTAAATGGTCGCTCAGTGTTTTTATACACGTTTATAAATTCGAGAAATACAGACACACTTTATAATGTACACAAATTCACTGGAAAATACAGCACACTTTAAGGCACTCAGTTGATGTTTATTTACACACCGTCTATCATGAACTAACTAACTAACGACTGCAACTATTTATACACACGCCATCTCTCGTGAACATTCTACAACGATCTTAACGGACAATATTCGAATTCTAGAGCTTTCGAAGTTAATATTAGCAGTTTAACAGTCAGTGTTGCCATACTTACAAACAATGCCAATCAACCGCATGCTATCAACATTGTTGATAAGTAGAAGCTTCTACTGATGGAAATGTTTATAACAACGATGTAGAATGTAGCTGACAAACCGTTAAATTCAAATCATTTGCCATTCATGAAACCCGTCCGACTTGTGTTCATTTAACCGTATATCTGGAAAATAGTCAAAGAGTGTACTTTACTGTGGAGAAATTATTATATTAGTTGATCGACCACCATCTACAGCATTGACTAGATTTTTTGCCGGAATGATGAATTTTACTTTTACACAGTCCAATTCAAGAAACGATGAGTGTTTCTATTTGCATTTGCTTTTGGTCAACGTTTGTGGTCATTCCAGGATTTGCGAACTATTAATTGCGAATTGTGTGACACGTATAGCGAAGAGTGTCAACGCTTGTGATTGTTAGAGAATGACACTCATTGGGAATACACATCAAATACCAGAGCTGTAAATGAATCACTCATTTTTGAATTAATTCGCGAATCATTCACACAAAAAAATGAATTGAATGAAATTTGAGTCAATTCAAATGAATTTCGTAAAAATGAATTGCAATTCGTTTCCAATTCAAATGAATTGAATTGATTTTGAATTAATTCAAATGAATTTGGTAAAAATGAATTGCAATTCGTTTCCTATTCAAATGAATTGAATTGATTTTGAATTAATTCAATTCATTTACAATTCATTTGAATTGAATTGATTTGGAATTAATTCAAACGAATTAGAAAAAAAATTAGCAATTCATTTCCAACTCCGACGCGAAATTCGCAGCATATTTAGCAGATTCTTCAATGTCATTAAGTATGCAGTATAATTAATCGACGGTTAAAAAGTCTTCTTTTAAATATAATGCGCCGTTACCATCGTCAGCTGGTGTTGAAAGATTATTTTCGTACGCCTCTATTCTAAACATCCCTAAACGTGGATTTCTTTCAGATGATAATTTTGAAAAGCTATTGTTGTTTAAGGTGAATGATGCATTCTAATTAAATCTAATTAGCCTTATTTATGAAACTCAATTGTGTTTTGAACTACATACATTGTTATTTTTCCTGATTTTTGATTATTTTTGGAAGATAGTTTTATTTTTTTGAAATAAATATAATATAAATATTAGCAAAAAGTTTGTTGTTGGGTGGTCGTGGGTCACAAAATTTCAAAAATTATTAATTGCTTCTTGAATATTAAATGTCGTTCAGTGTATTTCAAAATAAAAATCAGTTCTTCTTGAAGAAATAAACTCCAAACACCATGTTTTCGTATACAGGACAAGGCTTTTCAATTTTTGTACTGGATATTTTCATTTTGGTAGGAGAAATCTTTCATTCCCCCTAGAGATCTGCTCTTGAATTTGATTGATTGCAACTCATTTTTGAATCATTCATTTGAATTGCTAATTCTTTTTTCTAATTCATTTGAATTAATTCAAAATCAATTCAATTCAAATGAATTGTAAATGAATTGCAACTCATTTTTACAAATTCATTTGAATTGAAAATGAATTGAAATTCATTTCTGCCTAATTCGTTTGAATTGATTCAAATTTCATTCAATTCATTTTTCCAATTCAATGAATTAATTCAAAATTTAGCTAATTCATAATGAATTAAAATCAAAAAAGAATGATTCATTTACAGCTCTGTCAAATACGAACATTGTTTTCGATAATTATATCAACATGCTTCCAATCCAAACCGACTGATTTGTGGAGCAAATACAAAGATGCTATGTGTGCTGATATTTTGCATTAGATGCGTATTAGAACATCAAATCCAAATTATTAACGAGGCTTTGGTATTAATTGAGGATATTTGCTTAATGATGTCGATGCACGATGCATTTAATCAAGAAAACAATAGCGGAGTTCACTATTAAGAGCGAATGGTCTTGCATCATTGCAAATGCAAAATTTTACCGTAATCCAATAACAAAATACACACAAAAACCTATAAAATTTTGCATTTGCAATGATGCAAGACCATTCGCACTTAATAGTGAACTCCGCTATGACTTGAGGGAATCGGTTGTGAAAGTTGGAACTGGAGGAATTTTTTCGGAAAAACTTTTTGATTTTGGCAACGATATGCTCGCAGAATGATATTGCATTTTCACTGCAGCTATGTTGTTGGAAGGCGGTGGAATTGCTCATTCAGCACTCAAGTTGCCATTGAATATACAAATCAATGAAAATCCAACATGTAAGATTTTGCAGCAAAGCAATCTGACTTTCAATGGCTCATAAAAACTCTGTCATTTTAGATAATATGTTGCAAAATTTACAAAATTTCTGAAAGATGAATTTTTGATAAGCTTTTAAAAAGTTGGCCGAATTTGGTGGGGTTTAAACAATCAGAAGCCTGTTAATGAAGAATTTTGAGTTTAATTTGTCAATTTCATGTTGCGATTTTTTGCTTGCAAAATAGCGAAGTTTGGTTGGATGACCAAAAAAAAAAGAGGGGAAGAATGCTGCTGAATATCTCAGTTAGATGGGAATTTCCCGCCCTATTGTCTCCACCTTTTTAAATCTGAAAAATTTTACCTCAGCTTTGAAATCAGCAATCTTGAATACCCCTGTATATCGATTTTCATCCTTGTAGTTTAGGCTACAAAAATGGGTGAAATTACCTATAGTGCATTGTAGGTCGTTTCGTCTCCGCTAAATATAAAATATACTTTTCCAGCAATATCAACAGTTAATCTATTTCGTTTTTTGAATGGATGGAACTTTAAGTCATTTGTTAAATGCAGCAGTTCAAACGTTTTTAATAAATACCCACATAAATTCCCCAAAAAAAAAAATAGAATCCCATATTTAAAAATTAGCTATGTATTGCAAACATTTCAAACAGCTTTAAAAGGACATGATTTTTCGCTTAGATTTCAGTTAAGAAAAAAGATTACGTTTCTGAAAAGTAACTTTTTCATTTTATATGAAAAATTGTTTAAATCCTTTTAGAAATATGTATTTAAATACTTTCTTAATAAGTCTTGAATAAAATTGCGTCAGCAAATTGAGTTTTTGCATGGCAGACTGACTTTTTGCCAACCCGCTTCATTTGTATCTATTTATTTATATTTTTTATACAAAAATTTTATGTATGTGTGCACCGGAAATGACTAAGTGGCATTCAGGAGTATTTCTACCAAATAAGGACAAGAACAACAACAACAATAACCAAAAACACGCATAAGTGTTTCCGTTATAAGTGGATGCACTTAGTTACAAGTAAATGCTCGCACATAATTACAAACATAAACAAAAACATTTACAAAACTCACTGACACGTACAAAAACAAGAGTATCTTCTGCCTTTTTAACTTTGTTTCTTTTTGTTTTCTTACAAATTCAACAGAACAACAGAGAGCGAGTGAAAAAACAACTGTTGTTAAGTGTACAGAAATAAGGGGAATGAAGAAAGAAAATGGAGAAGAGAAATAACATGTTTCATTTTATTATTGTATTTTTTTCTCTTTGCATTTTAATGCATGATGATGCAATATTATTTACACAAACAATGAAAACGACAACAACAAAACTGTGTAATAATAAATAACGGGAGATGAATGTAAATACATGTAAGTGTGTGTTAGTGTAATAAACAACAAAATTTATGCAAGTATGACTTCATAAAATTCAAAATGGAGTGCGAGGGTCTGGCTCTATATATTCTTTTGTTTAGTTACACAAATATTTACAAGTTGTTCCGTACTTGAATAGGAATAGAAAGAAGAATATGTATTTTGTCCTCAAGAAATTAGACCACAAAAGCAGAAGAAAATGAAAGAAAAGTTTTGCATAAACCATAGAGAAACTAAATTTAATTAATATTTTCGTCATGACATCAACTGAAGGATATTTACATAGACGTTTAGTTGGCTGGACTGTCGACTTAAATTTTTAAGATGGTTCTCTTTTGTAAAGAAGTTTTATTTGTTTTAAGGAAATATATAAACATACGAATATGTACATATATGTATGTAAATATGTGATGCTTAATGGGTTTTAGACTTTAAATTCAACCACTATAATTAACTACTTACATACTACATACTCGTACTAATGTATGTACTTGTCATGATATAATCAGATAAAATTTATTTTATTCACTTCGCTTTTTGAGCTTGAGAAATGAGATAAGAATTACATATACACACAGAAAAAGGAATGGTTGGAAAACGATTACAATTACGAAAATATAGTACAGGTATTTGAAATTCTTTATTAATTATCGGAAATATACATATAACTCCAATAAATATTCTTCAATTACAGCAGTTAAAGCATTCCTACTGTTTATTAGTTACTGCAATCGCACTCACTATTTATTAGGGTATTCAATCGATTAACCGTTAACCGATTAATTTTGGACGGTTAACTGTTCGAATAATTTAAAAATTGCCGATTTTCAAATAACAAATAAACAGAAAATTTGTTTGTATTTATTTTTACCTTTCAATTCAAATACAAATTTCAAATTAAAATTTTTTGAACATTCAATAAACATGATAAGTGAGTATGTATAACAACTGACATATTTAATTTACATGTCTTTGTTTGTATTTAAATGTATAGACGAAACTTTTTTTTGAAATGAGTCTTTTATCATAACTAAACGAAACAATTACACAGAAAAAATTATATTTCAATTCAAAACATTTATCCCATATTGAACTGGTTTCAATTATTTCATAATTAAATCAATTCATTTGCTCAAAAACAAAATTTCTTGATATTTTCTATTGAATTTTGAGTTTTGAATTTGATTATTTTGGCAATTGAATATACAATTTTCGTTATTGGTTGAATTTCAAATACAAAAATTATTGAATAGATAATTTTCGTAATTGAAACACAAAAAACAACAAAAATGTGTTTTCAATTACGAAAATTATCTATTCAATAATTTTTGTATTTGAAATTCAACCAATAACGAAAATTGTATATTCAATTGTCAAAATAAAAAAATTCAATAGAAAATATCAAGAAATTTTGTTTTTGAGCAAATGAATACTTGATTTAATTATGTAATAATTGAAACCAGTTCAATATGTGACAAATATTTGAATTGAAACGGTTTAAGAAATAGTTTTTTCTGTGTAAACGTCTTTGAATGCTTTATGACATTTTACTCTTTCTTAAATAAATTTTAAACAAATCATGCGATTACAGTAATATAAATAATAGATGTTAATATCTTTCTAATCTCTATTTTATGTTTACAACAAAAAAAACACTCTCACACACAACAAAAATTGACTTTTATGAAAACTGTTAAAACTATATGAAAGATTATAGAACGGCGCATATTTTGTATTACTCAGTTCAAAAAACATGGATTTTGAGTTATGACGTTGTTGCAGGAAATAGGCGATACGTTTACAAAAATGATCTCAAATACGTTATTTGCTGTTTTTTTTTATGGTTTTGTACACAAAATTCGTTGTTGTATTTTCAATTTAAAATTAAAATAGAAATTATTCAGTTAATCGAATAATTTTAAATTAACCGATTATTAACCGAATAAATCTAAATCTCGATTAATTATTTGCTAGATTAACCGATTAATTGAATATCCTACTATTTATACACACTGCCATCTTCATCGAGTAGCCTTGATTGTTCTTAACGGACAAACCTAGTATATTCGAATTCTAAAGCTTTCGATGTTAATGTTAGCAGCTTAAACATTTAGTGTTGCCATACTTAAAAGCAATGCTAATCAAGCACATTCTACTGATGGACATGTTTATAAACATGATGAATGTTGCAGGCAGTCGTTGCAGACCATTAAATTCAAACGCTATTGCAAATTCGTAACAATATTTTTCTGATATAGGGGTTATATGCGACGGAGGGTCAATTATGGACCGATCCTCATAAAAGTTAGTTGAAAGATTTAGGTTTATATAAAACTTCTTTATGTATTTCATTACGATATTAATTATTATAAGACAATTATGAATTTTCAAGAAATTTTCTGAAGGGGACCTTGCATGTTGACCGATTTTCGCCATACTTTACAGTATTCAGTAATCTCTGAGTACTTAGAACTAATTTGTACAAAATGATATCAGGATAAATTGTATTTTAATTCAAATATAAAGACTTCTAACGGCTGGTTTCAAATTGCATCATGTTTCTCAACATTTCTGGAGACCTCTAATTGTGGACAATGTTGTTTACCGGTTGATTAACAGCAGTTTACATGACATTATTAACATAGCTGTGGAACAAACAACATTGTATAAAAGCTTTGAGTTTATCATTGTAGAAATAGAACTTTCATGAAGCTACTGGAAGGAAGATGGCGCTGTGTATAAATAGTGGCAGCGCACACTGGTCGATCCCATAGAATTTAGAAACACTCTTAAATTATAATTGCAAAAAAATTTAAAAATTTTGGCAAAAATGCAATCGTATAAAAACAAGAGTTCAAAATACATATTCTGATTGGCTTGCTTAAAAGCAGTCGATTTTGTTAAACTCACATGAGCGGGCGGGCCTAGCCCAGATTTAGTTTGCAATTTTTTCCATAAAAATTAGTAAGAATTCTTATTGATTTTTTATTTTTTATCAATTTTAAAAAAATTATAGTTTCACTTGTATGGGGAGTGGGTGTGGCAGTTGTCCAATTACGCCCATTTTTGGAAAAAATGTGTGTAATATCCTTATTATATATTGTACCAACAATTATAAATGTACTATTATTTATTACCGAGATATGGAATTTTGATTAACCAGAATGTCATAACCTCACACTGCGCGTTGGGGTGAATTTGGGTGCTAAGGTATGGTAGGGGGTGGGTATGAGTCATCAACTACTCCCATTATATCATTAAATAGTTCTGACATATTTATAAAGCCGTGGCCGAAATTTCAAACCTACACTGGAAGTATTTTTGGCCGCCGACTCCATATAGCACCGACCACTGTACAGGGGTTGTAGTAGTTAGATGATCATAGGCGATGTTAGAGTTAACATCAACTGCAATGCTCTTGTACATTATAAACTGTGTAATATAAGTGTGTGTATTAAAACACTATTGCTGTGTACATTTGAATAAATAAATAGTTGTTCCAATTTCAAACTACTAAACTGCTTTTATTTGTAATAAAAAGTATCCGGTTTATTTAAAGGAAATAAACCACCAAACGGTAATAACGTAACAATAATAATGTTTTTATTATAACAAAAATCACATGCTTTTAGTTTATACACGTTTATTTAAAACTATACAAAAATAAAAACTCAAATGGAAAACAACTATGCATAATCAATATTTTTTTAATTAAAACTGTAAATATGAAATGAAAAATATTCATAAATATTCCAGGCCACAGGATGGATACTGGCACATAAACTGTCCCCAAGCAATTGAAGGTTAAAACAAACCAACACTGAGGGAAAAAGATGCAGTAAATAGGCCATCCTAAAGGCCTTATTTAGCAGACACAAGGACACGACGTGACATTGGAAGCCAAGGCTTTGCATACTCGATTCTGTTAGAGGACTTCTAAAGAAGGCATATTAGAAGGTCTTCCGTTGAAGGCTTGTAAGAAACTTATATCAAAAGGCCGGCAAATGAAACTCTAATTGAAGGTCTGCTGAAGCAAACCTTTAAAGAGGATTATTAGAATACGTTCAATGAATTCCGCATAAAAATGGACTGTATATACAAAAAACTAATTTAACTAACTTCAGAACATAAAATTTTACAAAATACTATATTTTTTAGAAGAGTTTTTACATTCTTCTGGTTTCATGTAAAGGCTTATAATAAGGAGAGCAACATAAATTTTGTTATAGAGAGTTAACAGATGAGAGTAAATGCAAAACCAATCATGTTCGAATTTTTGAATAAAAGTTTGTTAGACCTGATTTTGCAATGCAATTTTGCATGCAAAATGTAGAGTCGAATGTGTATCGGATCTTATAGAATGTGTAAACTGATATTTAAGAAGGCCTTCAAAGTGAAACCCTAGTAAATTTTCCCGCTGGAAAAAATCTACGTGGACCACAACATCCACATAAAACTTTATCTATAGATACACACACAAACACTAATTTACCACTACAACCATAACTAATCATTCCGGTTAAAAACGTTATTTTGTAAAATCTACAGTGGGGTGTCAAGTTGAAAAATTTGTGAATAAAAATTTAGAACATTGAAAATACTCCAGTTGTTTTAAACACATTCTTATTTTTAAGGGACTTCCAATTGGGATTTCCGAACTTTGGAGATGTTAGCGGTCATATTGTTGATGCTACATCTGTCAAATTGCCTGTCATTTATTCAGTTTGTTTTGACAAATAGCGTTCAACAACACGTGGAAATGATAAAATTATTTTATCAAAATGGGTGTTCTTTTCGGGCAACGTTCCGTTAATTTTGAGGCCCATTTCTGGATTAAGGGATACGTCAATAAACAAAATTGTCGAATTTGGGAAGATACCAATCCACATGAGATCCAAGAACGTCCAATGTTTCCGGAAAAAAGTCACTGTTTGGTGTAGATTTTGCTTTGGTGGCGTCATTGTTCCATATTTCTTTGGTCAGGCCATCACCGTCAACGAAGAGCACTATAGGACGATGATTACCAACTTCTTTTGGCCTGAATTGGATGATATGGACACCAATGACATGTGTTTTCAGCATGCAGTACAGCTCAAGCCACATTGAACATTCTGCACGATGGATTTGAGGGCATGGCCATCTCAGTTGGAAGAGATGTAAACTGGCCATCGAGATCGTTCGATTTGACCCCGTTAGACTTTTTTGTGTGGGGTTTTTTTATGCTGCAGGTTTATGCGAATAAGCTACACTCCACAGCTGACCTCAAAGCCAACATAACCCTTGCGATCGGTCAAATTCAGCCACATTTATTCACCACAGTCATTTAAATTTATCATGCCCACTGTACAGAGTCAATCTATCTTTTATTGTATTGTAAATTGCTTCCGTTTGTAATAGTTCTCCAATGAAATGAGAAGGAGGAGGAGTAGGAGGTTCAGCATTATGTAAAACGAAGTATATTTGTATGTAAAACATTGATGTCCTTGAAAAACTATAGCAATTGTATGTATCTACTCTAAGAGTACGACGTGGTGATAAAAATAGAATAACCTCCAGTCATTAACGCATGAATACTTTTTTCACACACACACACACACTTCCACTCACTCCCAGTTACCCAGAGTTAACGGTTGGAAAAGTGATGTGAAGTCAAGAGAAGCAAACAAACTCTGGCAAGCAGGATAGATACAAAGATAGAATGGATGCCATTTGTTTATATGTATAAGCATCATGGTTTTTAAACAGGATAATAAAAAATACTAACACACTAACGCTCAAAGCCATATATACATACATTTAAACCAATACAAACATTTGTGGTCTCAACCACATGATGCCAAGGATGAAAATTGTAATTTATGCAATTTGTACTGATATCGATATTAAATGTACCAATATTTTTTGTTAAAGTACTTGTTAAAGATCTGGCGACTGGAAATTGCACTATCATTTTGAATTTAACGGTTTTAATGTCAGGTTTCAACATCCAACATCTTTTGTATATATTGTCATAAGTGGAGAGACATCTACTTATCAACACAATGCTGCCTACATTAATTGTTAGTGCTGCTAACATTAAACATTGAAGCTGCTAAATGTCCTAAGAATAGAACATTGTAGTTTCGTCCGTTAGATAATTCCTGAAACTTCTAGAAGATGGCAATGAGTAAGTTGCAGTCAGTCTGTTTATTGAAGGCGCAGCACATTGTCAGATTTCATTGTTTTTGTTGTAGACTTTTGTTTATGAATTTCAGAAAGTCCACAAAGTCTGGGAGCCGTTTCTGCTGATTTTCGGAAGTGGGCTTCATGTGGGAGCAATGACCAATTATGGACCGATCGTTATAAAATTTGGTGAAATGACTTCTGCATTATTTGTATTAAATTTTATTGTAATACCAACATTTTTAAGAGATTTATGCTACTTAAATTGGTTTTGCGGAAGTGGGCTATGACTAATTATGGACCGATCGTCACGAGATCGGCTTATATAAAACGTATTTGTGATGAATTTGGTTTGGATATCTATATGACTAAGATATTTATGAGAGTTTGACTATTTTCAAATATGGCAATAGTATGGGGCCTAGGATAAGCAATGAACCGATTCTAACCAAATGCAATAAGCTTCGTCCTTGGGGCTATATAAAAGCTTGTACAAAATTTTGTCGAATTATATTTAAAATTGCGACCTGTAGTTTGATTACAAGGTTTACATGGGCGGACGGACATCGCTAAATACACTCAGAATGTGATCCTGAGCTGATTGGTATACTCTAAGGGTGATGTTGGGACAATATTTTTTCACATTATAAACATCAGCAAACATAACCCACTATGCCCTCCTCACTATAGTGGTGTATGGTATAAATATTAAAATTTTTATTTTAACATTTGTATGGGAGGTAGGCGTAATACTTCCACGCCCACCAAAAATCATTGTATTATCTTGTATTTTTCAAATTCAGACTTTAGTCCCTCTAGATTACACAAATTTGACACTGTGCGCTGTTAGATTTAACATCAACTGTATTAACTACCAGTGTATCTTTAAAGTGTGTAATATAAGTGTGTGTATTAAAAGAGTGTGACTATTTAAATTTGTTGTGTAAATTTAAATAAATAAAGAGTTGTTACAAATTTTAAACTACTGATCACTTTTATTTGCAATTTAAAAGAACCCGGTTTATATAAAGGAAATAAACCACAATTTTTAAATAGTAAAAACGTAACAATATGAATTATCCAATTCCTTTGAACTGTGAAACAGCCTCACCCCCATAATATTGTCAGCGCAAAACTTGATTGTCTTATTTGAGATTTTGGGGTCAAATGACTTGACCTTCGGCTGCCTTACAAATGTTCTCCCATCTTTCTTTACTGTCTCCTCTTCTAGTTTAAATGTTCTTTGGCAAATTGTATACGAGTAGAAATTTTTTTTAGAAATAATATAATAGTTTTATTTCGCGGCGCTATAACAACCAAGGACAGCTTTATTTGATCTGCGGCTAACAGTTCGAGATAATCTGCTGGGGAGTAGTTTTTAATGCCGGGGAGTAAATTCTGCACCATCAATTTCAATGGTAAAAAATTGGTTTACTGAATTTCGTTGTGGCCGTACAAGCACGGAAGATGCTGAACGTTCTGGACGCCCAGTCCTGGTCTATACACCACGGTATGCCGTCGGAGATTGAAAGTGCGACAGATTGTGAAATCCATAGGCATCTCACATGGCTCACTGGTTTCAATTTTGAATGATCACTTGGGTATGAGAAAGCTTTCCGCAAGATGGCCGCCGTGTTTGAGATAATCCATGAATTAGGCTACGAAGCGCTCTTTTCCGCAATATTATCCGGATTATGACAGCCACATCAATGGCATTATGTATGGAATATAACATCGTACAAATCGGAGTTTCGCAGGGTGGCGCTTATTCGAAATATTAATTTTCAATGACTCTGGCGCATAAATCAACTGAATGATGTTGGCTTTGACGTAAGCTGAGGTTTGGGGCTTATTCGCATAGACCTGCGACTTAAGAAAACCCCACAAGAAAAAGTCTAACGAGATCAAATCGCACTATGGTGGCCAGTTCAAATCACCTCCACCTAAGATGACCATGCCCTCAAATCGTTCACGAAGAACGTCCAATGCGGCATGAACTGGGTGGCACGTGGCGCTGTCCTGTTGAAACCACTTATTTTTGGTGTCCATATCATCCAAATTAGGCCAAAAGAACATGGTAATCATCGGCCTATAGCGGTCGCTGTTGACAGTGATGGCTAGCCCAAAATTTAGATCAAACAGTGAATTTTGCAGATGAATTTTAGTATCGTCCCAAATTCGACAATTTAGTTTGTTGACGTTCCCATTCATTCAGAAATAGACCTCATTGTTGAAGATTTTTTGATAAAAATTTGCGGAGTTTTAATCAAATAAACAATTTTATCATTTGCAAATTTTGTTGAACGCTATAACCGTCCATGGTGATTTGGCAAAACAAATTGAATAAATGACAGCTAATGGACAGATGAAGCTTTAACAATATGGCCGTTATCAACTATCAAAGTTCGGAAAAAACCTTCAAAACCACATTATTTTAAAGTTTAATGCTTGACGACGCTGAAATTTGCTATAGTTGAATAGAAAACCTAGTCAATTTGAATTTCTTAGAAATAAAATTATAGGGAGAATCCATATCAAAACGGACAGAAAACTGCTATTTTCGGATTTGACATCTTCGATTTTAATGGAATTTACCAAAGGGTTCCTCAAATCTAAGACTATTTCATCGGAGAACCTTTTCATTTCAAAAAAATCGCGATTTGAAAATTTAAAAATTTGTTAAAATTATATACACATACATAATTGCCCATAACTTCGAAGCCACTCAAAGTCCAACATATTTTTTGATTCCATTTTAAAGGCAAAGAAAGATATTGTCCTTAAAATGGTGTGAAGTATATATTTCAATGTAAAAAATATCAAAGATCGCGGTGTTAAAAATTCAAAATGAAAATGATATGAGGGAACATAAACTCTTTATTATATTTGTGCAAAAATATTTCGATGCAGACTCGATTAGTTCAGGAGTTATAAAGAAAAACGTTATTAAAAGTACGTTTTTTCATATAAATTCATATACAAATTTGAGCACCTATGTTTTACCAAATAAATTTAAATATACTTCGAAATTTGACTTTTAACCTTTTGGAAGTAAACAATTTTATTCACACCATTTTAAGGACAATATATTTTCCTTTAAATTGGAATCAAACATTATGTTGAACTTTGAGTAGCTTCGAAGTTATGTGCAATTATGTGTATAAAATTTTAGACAATTTTAACAAATTTTTCAATTTTCAAATCGCGATATTTTTACATCGGAATGAGTTTCCATTGAAAAAGTCACTGATATGAGAAACATATTGGATATATTATGTATGTGGTAAATTTCATTAAAATCGGAGATGGTAAATCCGACTGCTGTCCGCTTTGACATGGATCTTCCTTATAGTTTTTGAAAATTTAAATTATGGAATATAATTTCCCAAAAAAGTTTCCATTGTATTGCCAACTATTGTATGTACTATTTCCATTACAAATCCGAAGATGTTGCAAATGAAACAAGTTTGAAAATTGTACCAAATATCCTGAAAAAAATGTATTTGATAAAAGGTCATGTTTTTGAAACATAAATTACCGAATATAGTTTTCAAAAAAAGTTTCCATTGTATTGTCACTCAATGATGTAAAACAGTTTTTAAAATAGTACCAAATGTCCTTAAATAAAAAGTACTATTATAGGAATATATGCATATTCATCTCTGACAACTACTTCTTGTAAATACAAATAAATAAATATATATTGTATGTATGTGTGTATTCTTTATTGTATTTAAGTATTAAAGTTAACAAGAATTTATGTCATGAATTTATAAGTTCTAGATTACGATAAAATGTTATATATGTATAAGTATACGTATGTATGTATGTATGTATGTATGTCTGTCTGAATTTAATATTAAGTAAAACATGTTGCAGCCTTGGCACTACTATAAGCTTTTGTCCTCGTTACACATGCATTCCCTCAAACACCCACATTCGCATATTTAATGATCCGATATGAATGTAGAGCAGCAACAGGTTGCCAGGCATCTGAATGTTTTCTTGCCTGCTTGCCACACACCCATTAAAAGTTGCAATATTCATTGTAAATACTTTAGTTTGTATTAAAACAAATGACTTATAAATGTGCATTTTATATTAGATCTTGCAATGTCTAAAGAGCATGACTACTCTACATTGATAATAAGGTATTTTAAGTTTTTTGCATTCAATTGTTCTAAATAATGAAAACAAATATGTATATTTTTATCAAACAATTTTACAAATCTATATAAATAAAAATAAAAATCAAATGTCTTTCGTTGGTAATTGCATCAGTTGAGTACAGCTGGACCGATTTGGACAATTTTTATACCCTTCGTAAGAAGGGTATATATAAGTTTGTCATTCCGTTTGTAATTTCCACAATATAATTTTCCGACCCTATAAAGTATATATGTATATTCTGGATCCTTATAGATAGCGGAGTCGATTAAGCCATGTCCGTCTGTCTGTTGAAATCAATTTTCTGAAGACCCCAGATATCTTCGGGATCCAAATCTTCAATAATTCAGTCAGACATGCTTTCGAGAAGTTTTCTATTTAAAATCAGCAAAATCGTTCCACAAATGGCTCAGATATGAGGAAAAAACCAGGACAACCTCGATTTTTTACCTATTTTTGATTTATATCTGGATTACTAAGTCATTAATATAGACAATATGGATATCAAATTATAGATATTTCAAAGACCTTTGCAACGACGCATATAAGATCATAGTAAGTTGGACCTACAATGGGTCAAAATCGGAAAAATATTTTTTAACCCGAATTTTAAATTTAAAAAAAAAAATTTTTAAATAATTGGAAAAAAAATTTTACAAAAAATTTAAAAAAAAATAAATTTTGTTTACTTAAAAATATTTAAAATTTGTATTTTGAAGTATAATTTGGTGAAGGGTATTTAAGATTCGGCACAGCCGAATATAGCTATCTTACTTGTTTCTATTAGTTTTTCTTAGTTTAGAGAACGCAGAAATGGTAAAAGTTGTATAAATTTCTACAGACAAATCAAAGATATATATTTTATATCCCCAAAATAAAGTTCAATTCATTAATTATATGTATATTAGAAATGCCATAAATCTGATACTAGAACGAAAATCAATTGAAAATTTGATACGTTACGGTTATCCAAAGTTACTGTCAACGTAAACAGAAATCTTAGGGAAAGAACGTCACAGACCACGTCTATTAGCTCCAAAATTTTAAAACTACCTGTGGCCAGTATTACATGCAAATGCTTCTGATAAAACATTGCAAAGAGTACTAAGGAGCAGAGCTGTAAATGAATCATTCTTTTTTGATTTTAATTCATTATGAATTAGCTAAATTTTGAATTAATTCATTGAATTGAAAAAATGAATTGATTGAAATTTGAATCAATTCAAACGAATTAGGCAGAAATGAGTTGCAATTCATTTCTAATTCATTTGAATTAATTTTGAATTAATTCAAATGAATTAGAAAAAAGTATTAGCCATTCATTTACAGTTCATTTGAATTGAATTGATTTTGAATTAATTCAATTGAATTAGAAAAAAATTTTGCAATTCAAATCAATGACCAAATTTCTAGGGGGAATGAAAAATTTCTCCTACCAAAATGAAAATATCCAGTACAAAAATTGAAAAGCTTTGTCCTGTATCCGCTCCTGATCAATGAAAACATGGTGTTTGGAGTTTGTTTCTTCAAGAAGAACTGATTTTTATTTTGAAATACGCTGAACGACAAAACACATTTAATATTCAAGAAGCAATTAATAATTTTTAAAATTTTGTGACCCACGACCACTCAACGACAAACTTTTTGCTAATATTTATGTAATATTTATTTCAAAAAAATAAAACTATCTTCCACAAATAATCAAAAATCAGGAAAAATAAAAATGTATGTAATGCTTGATGTCTTTTACATAAAAATTACAATTCAAATTTCAATCAATTCAAATGGGTTGGAAATGAATTCAATTCAAATGAATTGCTAATTATTTTTTCTAATTCATATGAATTAATTCAATTCAAATGAATTGGAAACGAATTGCAATTCATTTTTACCAAATTCATTTGAATTGATTAAAATTTCATTCAATTAATTTTTTTGTGTGAATGATTCGCGAATTAATTCAAAAATGAATGATTCATTTACAGCTCTGCTAAGGAGGAATAATTTGCACGGTGGAGCGCCAAGGAAAAAAATCATATTGTTACGAAATTGCATTATCACTTTGAATTTAACGGTCTGTAAAGAATGCTTACAACATTCATCATGTTTATAAACATTGTTTATAAGTATGAAAACTTTATTATGAAAACTGATAGAGCTCAAGTTGATCATTGTGGAATAGAACATTCTAGTTTTGTCCGTTAGATAATTCATGAAACTACTAGAAGATGGCAATGTGTATATAAATAGTAACAACGATTTTTGTAAGTTGGCTTTATATGGAAGCTAAGACTAATTATGGACTGATCATCATAAAATTAGGTGACACGACTTCCGTATATATATTAAACAATTATGACGGATTAAGGCTTATTTCGGGAGACTAGGGGACAGACAGACGGACGGACATCGTTTAATCGACTCAGAAAGTGATCCTGCTTCGATCGGTATACTTTAAGGTGGGTGGGTTGGGCTAATATTTGTGGGCGTTACAAACATCAGCTCAAACGTATAATACCCTCCCAACTAGGTTACGAATTATTATGTATTTGTTAGCGAATGGCCTGAAATATATTCCTACAAGTACTAGAGGCATGTACTACTGTGTTTGGTTTAATCAATCATTAGACATTTCCCCTATCACACAGATAATGAAAGTGTTATGAATTATCTTTCAATCCGTTTTTCCTTGTTCCTTTTTCTATATTAGAAGCATCATTGACCTCTTTGTCAGTGACGACTTAGTCTCATCTGATGTAAATGTGGAAAACAATCAGAATCTTGCTAAAAATATGTATAATGTATTAATGTATATATTATCTAGGACTTTTAAAATACATATATGTATGTATATCCCTCCCAAAGGCACTTTCAGTTGCAGTGTGTTATTTTTTTTTTATTATTATTTTGTTTTATAACTTTTATGAAATGTATTTATTTTATTTTTAAGGTTTAACTTTTTATTTTGTTTAACTTGTGCTGTTGGCTGAGTTTGTTTGTGTAACCTTGTGCTAAATATTATTTTTTTTTTTTAAATATAAATGTCAATGATAAAAAATATTTTATCACATACGTACATAGATGGATTCATAGATACTAGTATGTATTTATAATAACTTTTTTTAATGGAATTTTAAACTAAAGGTGAAGCTTTAAGCCATTATCCCCCACAGAAGTTTTCACAAAAGCATATATTGTATTAAAGAAATTAAATTTTTATACACAATTTTATGGCATAAATTATTGTATTGAATTGCAAGATTCTAAACATCTTGGTAGATTTCTAACAAACTTAATTAGGAGTGTTTTTGAAAAAGTAGTAAAAAAGTACTATTTTCAAAAAAAGTAATAAACATTAAAAATTTTGTAAATTTCATATTTGTAATCTTGTTTATATATAAAATGAGGATGAAAATTAACTTTTTTAACCAAATCTCCAAAAATATGAATTTTTAAAAAAGTAGTAAAAAGGTAGTTTTTTAGAAAATGTTAAAATTTTGTTTTAATACATATTTTTGTATTTAAAATTACTTATAACATATTAAATACAAACATTTTTAAAACAGTTGTATCAAAATCTCCAAAAATATGGGTTTTTTTTTAAAAAAGTACCAAATAAGTACTTTTTAAAAAAGTCGAAAATTTCCTATTTTTACCAAGTTTTATCATTTATTTACATAAAATGAGATTAAAAATTTTAATTTTTATAATTTTGTACTTTCTCAATCTTAAAAATATTAAATTTTTTAGTAGTTTTTTTCCACAAAAAATATTAAAATTCATGATTTCTTATTATATTTTGTACAAATTCGATATCTAAGTATAAATAAAAAAACTGAAGAACTTTCCCAAAATGTAAAAAATAGTAAAATAATTAGTAAATTAAATTTTGCTACTTTTTTTTATAATAATTTAAAAAAGTACCAAATTTAAGTTTGTGTTACAATCTACTAAAAAATTAAGCTAGTTTTTTGAAAATTTTTAAAAGCAATAAAAAAGAACCCAAAAATTACTTTTCTGAAATGTACATTTTTAATATTACAAATATGTTGACTTCTAAAAGCTCTAAACTATAAAGACTATTGAAAACTACGAATTTAAATTTTGTAAAAGAAGTACCTATTAGAAAAATCTAATAAAATTCAAGATTATGTTTTTAAGAGATTTTTTAATTATGATTTTAAGAGAAAAAAGTATAAAAAATCTGAAATTTTGGTTTTTGACACAAAATTGGTACTTTTTGGTTCTGGCCAAAATAAAATTAGTACCCAAAAAGTACTTTTCAGAAATGTACATTTTTAATTAACACAAATATAAAATATAAAGATTATTCAAATGTACTAAATTAAAATTTGGTACTTTTTTGTAAAAAACGGACAGACAAGCAACAAGTAAGAGAGCTATATTCGGCTGTGTCGAATCTTATATACCCTTCACCAAATTATACTTTAAAATAAAAATTTTAAATATTTTAGGTAAACAAAATTTATTTTTTTCAAAGTTGTTTTTTTTTTAATTTTTGGAAAAAAAAATTTTTAAATTGTTTTTTTTTAAATTTCTAAAATTTTTTTTTGTTTTTATTTAATATTTAACGAAAAAAAACTTTTGATGAAAAAAAAATTCGGGTTAAAAAATATTTTTTCCGATTTTGACCCATTGTAGGACCAACTTACTCTGGTCTTATATACATCGTTGCAAAGGTTTGTCTATATTAATGACTTAGTAATCCAGATATAGGTAAAAAATCGAGGTTGTCCTGGTTTTTTCCTTATATCTCAGCCATTTGTTGGCCAATTTTAAATAGCCGGAAGAATTGCGGAGATATTGATGTATAAATCGTGTATGTAAGTTATTTGGGGGCTTCGGAAAGTTGATTTCAACAGACAGACAGACGGACATGGCTTATTCGACTGCGCTATCTATAAGGATCCAGAATATATACATATACTTTATAGGGTCGGAAAATTATATTGTGAAAATTACAAACGGAATGACAAACTTATATATACCCTTCTCACGAAGGTAAAGGGTATAAAAAATACTTTTCTAGAAATTTTTATTTTTTTTTTAATAAAGAAAATGTTAAGAAAATGTACCTAAATAATGTTTCGTACTTTTGTTTGAAAAATGTACAAAATTGGAAGAAAATATTTTTTAGAAATCTAATAGTATTAGAATATGTTTTAAAATAATGTTTAATACTTTATTTTACAAAAAGTACTAAATGAAAAAAGTACTTTTCTAGAAATTTATATTTTCTTAAATATTTTTCTTATAGCGCTCTAAACGCTGAGAAAAAGTAACTATGTTTAGTACTTTTTTTTAAAAAAGGTACTAATTGAAAAATATTATTTTTTTTAAATTTGTAGCATTATAATAAAATTTAAAATAATTTTAAGTACTTTATTTAAACAAAAGCTTAAAATGTAAGAAAATTGTTTTTAAGAAAGGTACTAAATGTACTTATATTTTCTTAAATATTTTTCCTACAGAAAAAGTACCAAAATAATGTTTAGTACAAAAGTTACTAAATGAAAAACATTACTTTTCTATAAAGTTTTATATTTTCTTAAATAAATTACTGTTCTTTTGTAGTTTTAAATGAAGTTTTAAAATAATTTAAAGTACTTTTTTAAAGGACTCAAAAATACTAAAATAAATATTTAGTACATTTTTGTAGACACTTTTCTTATGCACTAAATAGAAAAATCTGCATTTCTAGAAATTTCTCTTTTTTTAAATATTTTTCTTATAGGACTCTTAAGCTAAGAAAAATTAACTCAATAATGTTTAGTACTTTTTTTAAAAAAAATGGTACTAAATGGAAAAAATTTGTTTTCTAGAAATTTTTACATTTTCTTAAATAAATTTCTTATGGACTCTTCTGGTATTAGATTCAGTTTTAAAATAATTTAAGGAACTTTTTTAACAAAAGGGACGAAATGGGAAAAATACTTTTCTAAAAATTTTTATTTTATTAACAAATTTCTTATAGGGCTCTTAAATTCTTAAAAAAAAATACCTTCATAATGTTCCGTACATTTTTTTCAAAAGGTACTGAATAAAAAACATTATTTTTCTATAAAGTTTTATATTTTCTTAAATAAATTACACTTCTATTTAATAATAATTCATCATAATTAATTTAGGTACTTCTTTGGGTCCATTTAGTACTTTTCTAGAAATTTCTATTTTTTAAACATTTTTCTTATTATTTCTCTTTTGGTTTTAGTTTTAAACTAATTTAAGGTACTTTTTTAACCAAAGGGACTAAATAGGAAAAATAATTTTCTACAAATTTTTATTTTATTAACACTTTTTCTTATAGTACCTAAATAGTGTTTTTAAAAGGTACTAAATGAAAAACATTAGTTTTCTATAAAGTTTTATATTTTCTTAAATACATTTCTCTTCTAGTGTTAAATTAAGTTTTAAAATAATAATTTTTAAAGGACTCTAAAATAAATATTTAGTACATTTTTTTAACAAAAGTTACTAAATGGAAAAACCTATTTTTCTAGAAATTTCCATTTTCTTAAGTATTTTTCTTATAGGACTCTTAAGCTAAGAAAAAGTACCTAAATGAAGTTACTAGTAAAGTACTATTTATTAAAAAATGGTACTAAATGGAAAAAAATTAGTCTTCTAGAAATGTTTATATTTTTATACCCATCACCTTCGTGAGAAGCCATGTCCGTCTGTCTGTCTGTCCGACTGTCTGTCTGTTGAAATAAATTTTCTGAAGACCCCAGATATCTTCGGGATCCAAATCTTCAATAATTGTGTCAGACATGCTTTCGAGAAGCAAAATCGGTTCAAAAATGGCTGAGATATGAGGAAAAAACCAGGAAAAAATAAGACCATAGTAAGTTGAACCTACAATGGGTCAAAATCAGAAAATATTTTTTTTTTCACCAAAAAAAAGATTGAATAAACAAAAATATTTTTTTTTTAAATTTAAATGACAATTCCAAAAAATGAAAAAAACAACTTTGGAAAAAAAATATTTTGTATTTTGAATTTTGAACAGAGACCAAAAATAACTGTTATTAATTTTTTTGAGACTGAAAAAGTTAGGCATAAATCAATGAATAATTTTTACGTTTTCCATTGTAGAATAAGCAAGGTACAATTATTAGAAAGTATGTTCTCAATTATACATTCCCCATAACGTCAAACAAAAGAAAATTAAAAAATATAAAAAGGAAATGCCAAAAAAAATAATTGAATTAAAATTTTTATTACAAAAATTTACTAACAATTGAAGAAAAACTATATTTTTTTTAATAAGTGTTTATAATTTCAGTTAAAACGTAACAAATTTAAAAAATATCGCGGTAACAAATTAAAAAAAGTTAAGTGATTAAATACATAGTTTGACGTTTTAGGGTTGAACATTGGAAACTCTCTCTAATAATTATACCTGGTAACTGATTGTACCATGTACGTTTTCAAATAAAAGTTATTCATAATAAATATTTTTTTTGTTGCTCATAACTTTTATTTTCGATTTATATTTTATTTTAGAGTTATTCTAAAGAATATATTTTTTTCGTTGCTCATAACTCAAAAGAAGTTTCTTTCGTCACCTTGATTGCATTTTATTAGTACATACATTGTATTTAACCTTTAAAGTCGCAAACAATAAGCTTGGTATGAGATTGATGGTTTTTATTGTGTGTTATTTAATTATGAAGAATTTTGTTTCACAATCAATGTGTTAGCAAACGCATTGTCCGCAAAGTTGCACCTTTTCTCAGTCAACAAAATACGCAAAGCAGGAAATGCTCTTTCAACAGAAAGGCGTTTAGCCGGCAGAGCATAGACAATATTAACCAATTTATTTAAAAATTGCAAAAGTATCCTTTTTCTCTTCCTAATATTGCAACAAATCGGCTTCTACGTCCAGTCTCATAGGTTTAAAGCTCTCTATTTCAGCTATAGCTGCTAATAACTCTAGCGATGTATTGCCTTTGTCATCTTCTGAAGATAAATCCATTTCAAGTTCTCTAATTGATGTTCCGAACAACGATGACGTATTTAGATTCGTCGATTAGTCAATCACACATAAGCGTAGCTAGACTATTATTCTGGGGTGGGCAAGTGCCCTTCCCAAATAGTAAAAATAAAAAATTTTTTTATAAAAAAAATAATTTTTTATTAAAACAAAACTAAAATATCACAAAAATTCAGTTTGCTATCATAACTACTTCATTTTCGATATTTAAAACTGCTAATTTATTTTTGAGTTGAAAAAATTTATTTATATCTAAACTCTCTATATTTAAAAATGGAATATTGTACACATATGTATACATATATATACGCTTTTGTACAAATATTATTATAAATAAAGAATTTAATTGAAAAAAACTACTAAATTTGAAAATCTTTCCTGAAATTGCACTTTGTAACCATTGTTTTATTCTACGCGTAGCTGAGAAACTTCTTTCGCAACTAGCAGAACTAATAGTAAGGCTTATTGCCACTTGTAAAAGTATGTAAATAAAATAAAAATCTTCAAGAATTACTGACTTACAATTTTCAATATCTACAACTCCATATAGTTGTGCAAAGGCTGTTTATTTTATACTGTACAACTCCATATAGTTGTGCAAAGGCTTTTTATTTTATACTGTTTAATTTGAAGAGCTTCGCTTAGGCTTTTTAAATCATTATTATTTTCTGGTTTCGAAAAGTGAATGCAAAAAGCCTCTATGCTAACAATGTTTGCGCTGATGTTATTTGTGAACACGAATCCACAATAACTAAGTTTATCCTGTCGGACAAACAATGAACCAAAATGGCTTGCAGATTTGACTCCTTTATTTTAGCTTGTAAACCGTTTTTAAAACCATACATAACATGTGCTCCGTTGTACGATTGGCATTGGAATATTTTTTAACTTTTTGAGTTCCAAAACCCCCATAGTTAATGTTCTAAGACACTGGAACAATCTACAAATCCAAACAAATCTTTCTGCGACTTTCCAAATTTTTATCTGGGGTGGTCAGATGCGAGTCTGTGGTGGTTTTGACCACCCCAGCACCCCCCTATCTACGCCAATGCAATCAGAAAATCGGATATTGGTTGAAGTGGAGATACTTCAGGTGAAGTTAAATCGAAAATAAAAGTTATGAGTAACGAAAAAAAATATTTATTATAAATAACTCTTATTAGGCAACGTAAAAAAATATAAATCGAAAATAAAAGTTATGAGTAACGTAAAATAATATTTATTATGAATAACTCTTATAAGGCAACGTAAAAACATAAAACTTAAAAATAAAAGTTATGAGCAACGAAAAAAAATATTTGTTATGAATAACACTTATTGAAAAGCAAAACTTATTTTCTTTGAGAATAACTATTATTTAAAGAAACAAAAATTTTTTTCTACAATATAACAGTTATGGCTAAATTTTTTTTGATATTTCTTATAACAGTTATGTCTCTGATTTTGAATTATAATTTGGTGAAGGGTATATAAGATTCGGCACGGCCGAATATAGCACTCTTACTTGTTTTTCTATAAAGTTTTATACATAATTTCTTCAAAATTACTCTTCTATTGTAGTTTTTTTTATTAAAAAATGGTACTAAATAAAAAAAATTGTTTTCCAGAATTTTTTATATTTTCTTAAACAAATTTCTTATGGGACTTTTCTAGCACTAGTACAATTTTAAGTACTTTTTTTTAACAAAATGTACTAAATGAAAAAGTACTTTTCTAGAAATTTTTATATTTGTTATTAGTATATCTACTCTGTATTATATTTTCATGTAAAACAAATTTATTTTGTTAAATATTTTATGACTTTGCTTTGCTGTTCTATACTTTATTCGTCTAAACATATCTCGCCATTCTCTAGCATTCCATTTTAATTCACTCAATTCGTATACATATGTCTGTGATTACAATAAGGTAATATAAATAATTAATGATAAAACAACTTTTTCTCTCTTATCCTTAAACAAAAAATACTTGTATTAATGGTTTTTTCACTGTTTCCCATTGTATGCCAAAGCAAATGTCAATCACAACATTTAACACACAATATTACACCACTTAGAATCAAACAAATCTATAGTATCCCAGCAGTTCTGGCCAAGTAAACAGAACTAGTGATTTGTAATATTAGTTACTTTTCCAGGTAATCTGAAGTGAATTGTCACTTTTGAGTCTCTAAGTAATCTAGAGTGTAATCACTTACATTTTTTTTAAACTGACATTTTAAAAAATAGTTACTGTTGCTACCAGAAGTAGTATATAGGAGAGTCAATTGTCACTGAGTGTCCTTTTGTAACTTAGAGTTTAGTCTTTGTAATTTAAGAAGGATCAAATGACTTTCCCCTAGGACACGCAAATGCTAGACAAATTCACTACTTCTGCAAACTCAGCCAGCACTGCTGGGATATTATAACCTTTCCAGTCATGTCATGTATCAGACACAGATTTTAAGTTAAATAAATGTTTGTGTATATGAACAGTGTTTACTGCACAGGAAATTGAGAGAAAGAGGAAATAACATGAATATGTAGTAAAGAATTAAGAGGTTTTCAAAGGATTTAAGCCAATTTATCTAGCCAACACACACATGCACAATTTTTATATAAATCCAAGTGTTGTATAATTTGTATAACCTCAAAAGGATATTGAGTGTAAAGTAAACCTTTTAAATTAAACTTATTAACAAAACTACCGACACACTCACTTACTCGTAGCAAACATGTTTATTTGAGTATATTCGACAAGACTTTACAGGAAATATACCCAACCTAGATGATTTCATACATCCTAAGTTATTTTAATTTAAAAATTGAATACGTGATTTTTAAAAGGTTATTTTGTTGCTTGTTTAAGATGGTTTAACACGCAGTGAGCAGCATTACATGAATAAGAAATGGAGTTTTTTTTGTTTAAATTTTAAAACAATAAAATTGAATCTTAAATTTTATATAAGGATAAGATATATGCATTAAAAATTAAAGAAATTTTCCGCCATTAATTTTGTGTGGGTAGTTTTTTGCAATATTAATTCATTCAGAATAATTTGAATGAGAATCGATATTGCATTTTTCAAAACATGTTCTACATCATTTCCAATAGTATTTCAGAAGTTTCTATTTCAATTTTCATTTTAGTATTTTAATTTGTACTTCAGAATTTTCCAAATGCATTTCACAATTGTTCAATTGTATTGGGGATTTTTTTTTTCAAATTTTTAGCTTTTATTTTTAAATATTAGTACAATATAAATTCATTCATAGTTCAAAGTCATTATGGATTCCGAACCAAAAGAACAGCTCATCTTTTTAGGCCAAGAACCAATCAAGCCAATTTCGGATACTCTGTTCCAAAGTGATGCGTATCCCAGAGATTGCGTTCTGCATCGATCGAAACAAATATTAGTCGGACGAGGCACGGTCTGGACTATAAACTCTTTAACAGGTATTGCAACATGAGGCCGAGCATTGCCATGATAGAATATTACGATTTCATGTCTTGCCACAAATTCAAACGGATCAGTTGCGTTCGGTGCAGGTTCCCTGTGATAGTCTGGCCAGATCTTAGCAGCTATTAATAGATAAGACCCTTTTGCTCCCACCAAATAAAGAGCATTACATTAGCGCCATAGATATTTGGCTTTGGTGTCGATTCGACTGGTTGACTGGTCTCCACATACGATCTCTTAGGCCGAAGCTCACAATGAGCGTCAGAGCGATGAGCGTCAAAAAATTAAAATATATGTAATACTACCGCTTAGCCGCTCAGAAATTCCGCTTATTGCGTGGTCACTTTAGTAGTATTTCATATGTTTTAATTTTTTGATGCTCATCGCTCTGACACTCGCCGCTTAGCCGCTCATTGCGTGGCTTGGGCCTTATGCTTCGGGTTATTCGGGTTTGTCATAGAATCCAATCATTGTCGTAAGCGGCTTTGAAAACGATTAGACAAAAAATTCCATTGGATTTCATAAAACAAATGTAGCATTTTTGTCGTTTTCAAAACCGATTCCGACAATGATTGGATTCTATGACAACCCCGATAGTAATGAATTAATTTTTCATCGCATGTAATGATGCAAAGTTCAAATGCGGTGCAAAAATAATTTTCTAGAAAGACGGCTTATAGTCGAAACGTAGGGAATTTCGGTGACCTTTGGTTTCTCTCAGGCACTTGTACAGTTTTCCAGAGGTCTACCATCGGTACAGCCCCGATATGAATCCGATGAACAGTCTTGCTCCAATCAATGCTCTTAACATCAACGTAATTAGGTCTAAATGTTTTCATTCACTGGCCAAACTTAGACTACAAGAGTTAAAATGGCGTCCAGGTCATGATGGCATCACTAGAAACTGTTTAGATGAGAAATAGGTACAATAAATTTTATGTGACTGCCCCGTTTTACAAGAGCGTAGACTAATACATCTTGGTATAGATCTGGACTATCTCGAAGCTGTATTGCTGACAAATCTGATGAAATTTGTTGTTGTAGCAGCTTCAATAATTTTACAATATTTAATCTGGGGGTTCTGCAAGATCAAGTCCAAGGAATTGTGCTACTTCTGCTGGGTGGGCCCATAAATCTAATGGACGTAGTGAAGTAGGGCTGGCTGGACAGTTGAAAATGTGGAGGGTATCATGGGGACCCTGACCACATGCACGGTCTATGCGGGACCAGAAGGCATTAAGCCTGTTGCTCCATCCTGATCTTAGTTGTGCCAGAACGACTCTTGTTTTACGCGGTAGAACTTTTTCGGCGTCTGCTATCGGTGGTGGGCGACCTCCAAGTACGACATTCATACGGTATTGATGGCGTCTCTATGTATGTCGTTCAAAGCTGTCAAATACGAGCTGCGATCAAATGGATCCTGCACATACCTCTGTATGCTCTCCTCGTATTTTCTAAGGTCCTGTCTGACATGCCTAGGTAGCTGCAGGTTATGTGCAGTGAAGAAATTGTGGATTTCGTTGAGATAACCATTTACCAAACCGCAAAGCTCTTCAACGTTGTGACCTGTCGCCAAGATGGTGCAGTCGTCCATATAGGTGATAACCTCCACACCCTGTGGGGGCACTGGGAGTTTAGATAGGTAGAAGTTAAACAGAAGTGGCGACAGGACCCCGCCCTAAGGGACTCCTTGTGTAACTCTACGGGGTTTTTAGCATTTGTCTCTAAACTCCACAAACGACTGCCTGCCACTCAGATAATTCACTATCCATCTCTTCGCGTTGTTGGGCATTGTGGACTGCAGGATTTCCTGGAAGAGTGTGGCGTGACTGACAGTGTCGAATGCTTTCGACAGGCAAGTGGTACTAGGATAGTCCGTTCACAAGGCCTCTGCTGATTTAAGCCCTGTGAGATCTGAGCTACTATGTCGGTTAATGCTGTGGTGGTGCTATGCATCTTACGGAATCCATGCTGGTAGTTGACGGGTCAGCTGGGGGAGGAGAAGAGCTTCGAGTGTCGTCAGTAGTACTGGTTAGTCCTCACGGGGACCACAGGAGTCGCAAAGTCGTCCGGATTAGGGAAGACAATTATTCTTTCTTCATGTATAATTCACATCATATGGGAAAATTTCTAATAGTATCATAATAGGCCACAAGACCACCGTGTGAACCTAACCCACTTTTCACTTGCAAAATTGATACAAAATTGCATAAATTCAAAATTATCGTATTCTGATGGAACAACAAAAGTGCACTATTTTGGAGAGAAAGATATTAGTATCTACTATTTAAATCAGGTTTTATTTCAGAAATCGCATGATTTGTTGAAAATTTATTTAAGAAAAATTAAAATGTTATAAAACATTCAAAGTCGTTTTTCTCGAAAAATCGGCCCAGAAATGGCTGATATATAAGGAAAAAACGGGTAAACCTCGATTTTTGATCGATATCTGAATTACTAAGTCATTAATATAGACAATATTATCCATAATGATAGATATTTTAAAGTCCATTGCAACGATGTAGTAGATTTTCTCAAGGACTATTTATATTTAAAATTTCAGCTCATTCGGATCATAAATGGATTTTTGGCGATTTTTTTAAAAAATTAAGACCCGAGGTGACCAAATTTGAGGGGCCACGTACTGGCCCCCATTATCCCTAGGAAGCTGAACAACTGCAAATCAACTCGAAAACACCTCAGCTCCAATCAAGTGAAATTTCGTAATAATATCTCTAATAGTTCCCGAGATACCGAATTATTGCCAAAAAAATACGTTTCTGAACCACTGTGCGATGTATATAAGGCTACAGTAAGTTGGACCTACAATGGGTCAAAATCGGGAAAAAATATTTTTTAACCCGAATTTTTTTTTTCATCAAACATTGTTTTTTGTCATAAATTATTTTTCCAAAAAAAAAAATTTGGAAAAAACTTTTTTAAAAAAAATAAAAAACCATTTCGAAAAGAAAAAATTTAAGAAAAATTTAAAAAAACTTTTTTATAAAAAATTTCGAAAACAAAAAAATTTAAATTTTGTTTAGCTAAAAATATAGTTTTTAAAAAAAAAATATTTTTAATTTGGTGATTTGGCACAGCCGAATGTTTTCTTATATCATATACCCAACGATCCACTTTTTGGGGTCTTGAGGCTCTGCCAACCCTTGATGTTTAAAGACTAAACATTAACACAACTACACTTCCTTTAGAAGTTACAGATTTATTTCCACTTTTTTTTAGATCCCCTACTGCGTGACGTTTGGATATCATGATGCATTATTCTAAGATTTAATATTTTTTATGACATAATATTTGCATTTTCCCCTTCATTATTTTTTTTATATTTTATTATGTAACTTTTCTTAAATAAACTAAAACAACATAATCTTGTTTTGAAATTGTTCATTAAAAAACAAAAATTCAATGGGGAGCGTATACGTAATATGGAATTTTTCTTGATATTCATGTATCTAGAGCACTCATACGTCAAGTAGTCACTATGACTACAAAAGATTTGAGAAAAAATTTGTCTTTTTAATCATTCTTTTATATTTTTTGAAAAAAAAAACAATTACGAATAAGAAGACAATTTTTAATATCAACAACCAAAAATTTCATATACGATTTAGGTTTTTTTTTGAAGATTTCTGTTTAATATTTCTTTTTGTGGGAAAACCATATTGTATTTACATACATATGTATATGTAAATTGTATTGTATACATAAAATACACAATAAAAAGGTTTGTGTGATTGTTAGAAAACAAAACATACCCAGCAGTTAAGCAAGTAGTCAATGTATCCTTTCTAGGCAGTAATTGTCACTAATCTCGAATCATTTGGCTAAATACCGAGTGCAGAGAGAAGTCAATTGGTTACCTTATACATCATAGGTAATCTAGCTTCAAGTCAATTGTCATTTAAGTGTCTCCCAGTAACCTATAGTGTAGTCACTTTAAACGTTTATTTTGTACTGTACTTTAGAAAGTAGTTATTTTTCCCACCAGAAGTAATTTTTTGGAGAGTTGTCGGAGGAAGGTTTGTTTACAAGCAATCGGTTATTGGATGGTGTATGAGATGTCCCGTATATGTTAAAGTAACTAGTTATGTAGCTGATCTAAATGATAAGCAAAATCACTAGTTCGGGATCCTAGAGTTGCTGGGATATTCCCTTATACTAATATTTATCTATGTACTTTTGTATGTACAGTGTATTTGTATATATAAATACAACACATTACCATTTGTCTAAATCTATAAACTTTTTTGTGTGGGTGGTTTTTTATGGATACCAGTATTTATCAAATTATTTTCTGTTCATCTAGTGATAGACAAATTCATATAAAAACAGCAACAAAAGAAATGTTAAAAAAGCCCCATAATTGTGTTTGTAAAACAACAATATATTTTATCGCAAATTGACAAGCAAACCTTTATTCTTTCGATTATTCAAATCAGAGTAGAAAAAAAAGTCAAATAAAATATATTCTGTCAATGTCAAATAATAAGTCTGTTCAGTAACTAAAAATATTTACGAATTATTACAAATTGTTACTGGAAAAGCGTTTATGTACTCAAAAAACTAGCAAGAAACATGTTCTAGTTTAGTTAAGTTCTAGTTCTAGTTCAGTTCTAGTTCAGTTCTAGTTCAGTTCTAGTTCAGTTCTAGTTCAGTTCTAGTTCAGTTCTAGTTCAGTTCTAGTTCAGTTCTAGTTCAGTTCTAGTTCAGTTCTAGTTCAGTTCTAGTTCAGTTCTAGTTCAGTTCTAGTTCAGTTCTAGTTCAGTTCTAGTTCAGTTCTAGTTCAGTTCTAGTTCAGTTCTAGTTCAGTTCTAGTTCAGTTCTAGTTCAGTTCTAGTTCAGTTCTAGTTCAGTTCTAGTTCAGTTCTAGTTCAGTTCTAGTTCAGTTCTAGTTCAGTTCTAGTTCAGTTCTAGTTCAGTTCTAGTTCAGTTCTAGTTCAGTTCTAGTTCAGTTCTAGTTCAGTTCTAGTTCAGTTCTAGTTCAGTTCTAGTTCAGTTCTAGTTCAGTTCTAGTTCAGTTCTAGTTCAGTTCTAGTTCAGTTCTAGTTCAGTTCTAGTTCAGTTCTAGTTCAGTTCTAGTTCAGTTCTAGTTCAGTTCTAGTTCAGTTCTAGTTCGGTTCTAGTTCAGTTCTAGTTCGGTTCTAGTTCAGTTCTAGTTCAGTTCTAGTTCAGTTCTAGTTCAGTTCTAGTTCAGTTCTAGTTCAGTTCTAGTTCAGTTCTAGTTCAGTTCTAGTTCAGTTCTAGTTCAGTTCTAGTTCAGTTCTAGTTCAGTTCTAGTTCAGTTCTAGTTCAGTTCTAGTTCAGTTCTAGTTCAGTTCTAGTTCAGTTCTAGTTCAGTTCTAGTTCAGTTCTAGTTCAGTTCTAGTTCAGTTCTAGTTCAGTTCTAGTTCAGTTCTAGTTCAGTTCTAGTTCAGTTCTAGTTCAGTTCTAGTTCAGTTCTAGTTCAGTTCTAGTTCAGTTCTAGTTCAGTTCTAGTTCAGTTCTAGTTCAGTTCTAGTTCAGTTCTAGTTCAGTTCTAGTTCAGTTCTAGTTCAGTTCTAGTTCAGTTCTAGTTCAGTTCTAGTTCAGTTCTAGTTCAGTTCTAGTTCAGTTCTAGTTCAGTTCTAGTTCAGTTCTAGTTCAGTTCTAGTTCAGTTCTAGTTCAGTTCTAGTTCAGTTCTAGTTCAGTTCTAGTTCAGTTCTAGTTCAGTTCTAGTTCAGTTCTAGTTCAGTTCTAGTTCAGTTCTAGTTCAGTTCTAGTTCAGTTCTAGTTCAGTTCTAGTTCAGTTCTAGTTCAGTTCTAGTTCAGTTCTAGTTCAGTTCTAGTTCAGTTCTAGTTCAGTTCTAGTTCAGTTCTAGTTCAGTTCTAGTTCAGTTCTAGTTCAGTTCTAGTTCAGTTCTAGTTCAGTTCTAGTTCAGTTCTAGTTCAGTTCTAGTTCAGTTCTAGTTCAGTTCTAGTTCAGTTCTAGTTCAGTTCTAGTTCAGTTCTAGTTCAGTTCTAGTTCAGTTCTAGTTCAGTTCTAGTTCAGTTCTAGTTCAGTTCTAGTTCAGTTCTAGTTCAGTTCTAGTTCAGTTCTAGTTCAGTTCTAGTTCAGTTCTAGTTCAGTTCTAGTTCAGTTCTAGTTCAGTTCTAGTTCAGTTCTAGTTCAGTTCTAGTTCAGTTCTAGTTCAGTTCTAGTTCAGTTCTAGTTCAGTTCTAGTTCAGTTCTAGTTCAGTTCTAGTTCAGTTCTAGTTCAGTTCTAGTTCAGTTCTAGTTCAGTTCTAGTTCAGTTCTAGTTCAGTTCTAGTTCAGTTCTAGTTCAGTTCTAGTTCAGTTCTAGTTCAGTTCTAGTTCAGTTCTAGTTCAGTTCTAGTTCAGTTCTAGTTCAGTTCTAGTTCAGTTCTAGTTCAGTTCTAGTTCAGTTCTAGTTCAGTTCTAGTTCAGTTCTAGTTCAGTTCTAGTTCAGTTCTAGTTCAGTTCTAGTTCAGTTCTAGTTCAGTTCTAGTTCAGTTCTAGTTCAGTTCTAATATCATTTCGATATCCTTGGTGGGGTAAATTAATACCTTTTAGGCATATAAATAAAAAACTTCTCCTCTTGGAGATATATCTAGAAAAAGTACAAAATGATGATACAAATTTGGACAGTATTTCGGTATTGATGGTACCTTTTGTATTCCCTTCACCATGAGTGTTAAGTTTGTCATTCCGTTTGTAATTTCCACATTTTTCATTTCCGACTCCATAAAATTATTTATATTATTGAGTCGAAATTAAGATTTTAGTGAATTAAGCTTAAATAGAACTGACAAAAATTTCTCTAATAAATTTAAGTATGATTATAGCACGTATTTAAAATGTAATCGCAAAGTTAAAATTAGGTCGCTCATTTCAAACACATTAAGGTCAAAGGGTATTATCTATGTTTATCCTAAATAATGAAAAACAAACAGAATGAAAGAAATAGAGTTTTGTAAATGAAAGCAACCCTTATTATGATGACATCCACACAAAGAAATACATCATTAATGAGGAGAGTCCATATCAAAGTCAAATTAACATTATCAGTTATAATTACATTTGTAGAAATGAGAATGGCGGTGTGTCTGTGAATGTATGTTTATACAGTGAGTGACAATACAAAGGACATTGAAAAAAAAAACATAAGTATTCAGTAATTTAATGTGCTGTTTTTCTATAGCGAACGAGTGCTTTGAGTGGACGTTTTACATGTATTTTGTTTTTGTAACAATAACAATATTTGAAACCAATTTATGTTTTGTTGGTGCGAAATTGGAAAAATTATCGGGCAAATGGATTAAGCCAGTTGCAATAGCAAATTTTCCATTTCCTATCGTCATCGGCCGATGGATCATTTTGTATTTGCACTGGCACATTTGTGATTGTTTGTACGTGTCACCACAAATGACATGATTTTAAACATGACTTCATTTCATCTGCTGGTGATAAACGGGGAATCATAGACAATGTATGATGGAAATCACAATATAATAACGTGACAGCTATTCCAGACGATGCAAGTGCTAATGCAATATTAATCTGTGATCTTATAGTCGCCAATAGCAAGGAAATCAAAAATGTTTTCCCAGAATGAATTTTTGGTATCTTGATATTTATTTATCCTACACTCAGCGACTTCAGGTTTCAACCAAACATCACATAAACATGTAAGAGAGCTATATTCGGCTGTGCCGAATCTTATATACTCTTCACCAAATTATACTTCAAAATACTAATTTTAAATATTTTTAGGTAAACAAAATTTATTTTTTCCAAAGTTGTTTTTTTAATTTTTTGTAAAAAAAATTTTTTCGAATTGTTATTTTAAATTTTTTAAATTTTGAAAAAAAATTTTTTTTTTTTAAATTTTAAAAAAAATGACTGACTTCATAAACGCATTTTGCAAAGCAACACTGCAATTAATAGTGTTCATAAACGCAATAGATTTTGTTTTGGCAATGTCGCAAGTTCATTATTGTACGGCAATGCTTGTCCATGCGCAGCATCTGTCAAATTTGTGAACTGTTTTTATTTATGATTCTTTACAAAACATTTATGCGTTCATGAATGTCACAAAGTATTGCTTTGCATTACTGCGTTTATGAAGTCGGGCAATTTTTTGGTTTTAAATTTTTTTTTTTGGTTAAAAAAAAATTTCGGTTTAAAATATATTTCTTCCGATTTTGACCCATTGTGGGTCAAACTTACTATGGTCTTATATAGTACGTCGTTGCAAAGGTCTTTGAAATATCTATCATTAGATATCCATAGTAATCCAGATATAGGTAAAAAATAGGTCAAAAATCGAGGTTGTCCTGGTTTTTTCCTAATATCTCAGCCATTTATGGACAGATTTTGCTGATTTTAAATAGGAAACTTCTCGAAAGCATACCTGACAGAATTATTGAAGATTTGGATCCCGAAGATATCTCGGGTCTTCAGAAAATTGATTTCAACAGACAGGCAGACGGACATGGCTTAATCGACTCCGCTATCTATAAGGATCCAGAATATATATACTTTATAGGGTCGGAAGGTAAAGGGTATGAAAATAAAAATTTCATATGAATTTTTTTGGGATTTTGAACCATAGAGAAACGACAAGAGCGGAAACTAGGAGAAAACTACGAGTGTTGTTTTTGTTTTCACATTGTTTCATTTACGAATACATTCTCACCACTTAGGTTTTTGACAACTGAGTTAGTCATTGACAATAAAGTTTCCGCTCTATGTATATTTCTCTAGGTTTTGAACTATTAATTAAATATTTGGAAAAGTTTCCATTGTATTGTCAACCACTGTATGTTTGCATATGTAAATATTTTGTATTTGTATGAATAAATATGAGATAGAAAATAAATTGTAATTAAATCAACATCACTAATGTTGCCATTAAAACAAACACTGTATTTCACTCTTATCTCTCTTGTGCCATTTTAAATATAATTCAATAGAAATAGCAAATAGAAGACTAATGTTTGTCAATGGGTTTAAACAGTTTCCAATACGCTTATAATTCCAAAAAGAATTGAGATCTAAAAAATTAAATGAAAATATTTATAGAAAATTCGCCCTAATTTTCTTATAAATTTATTATGTTTTCATGAAAAAGGGATCCTGGAAAGTGTATTATAATATTTTGAAATAATTCAAATAAAAAACTAACAATATGTTTGCTAAATATCTAATGTTCTGTACACAACATAGAGCAAATCAAAAAAATCAATAACTTTATCCTACATTTAAATGGAAACTTGTGCTTGTGAAGGGTTTTTTATTATTCCATTTTAGAATGCTAAAAAAACATGTAAAATTATTTTACTTTTTATTTGTTTCTTTATTTACATATGTGTGTATATATGGACGAGTTATGTACCCATATATCTTATCATTTGATTTGCCCACGTCATTAAAGTAATTCGAAGAAATCTGTCAAAAACAATTGTCAATCTTTTTTTATTTTTTCTTAGAAGATTTATTAAAAGATGTTCTCAAATTTATGTACATACATATATGTGACAATCAAATATTTTTCAGATATAGAGGTTTGTATTAGATTTGAATTAACAAAATTTCATTCAATCATTCAAAGGATAATGAATGAATTCTGTTATGAATTAATTTAACGATGAATGTATTCTATTTAAATAAAATACTTTCAATGATGCTAAAGAATTAATTGTTGGCAATGGATTTATGGAATGAATGGTTGACATTTGTTTAATTCCGAATTAAGATTTTAGTGAACTAAGCTTAAATTGAATTAATTAATTCGATGCTCTGCTTTCAGTTGTGTTCTAGTTTTGTCACCATCATAAAGTTCAGAAAACTGAGATAAATATTAATATGTATACGACTTTTGTTATCAATTATATCTACATTGAAAGGTCTTTCCGAGACTTTTTGAATTTCCCGGCTCTTAACTGAAACACTGCTCCTGTCGACAGGCATCTGTCAGTTGACTCCTGTCAAAATTTGAACATCGGAGTCATTTAGTTTGTGTTTGACAGCCATTGATAGCAGACTACCGCGTGACCTGAGGAGAAATTGAGAAAAAGTGAATTTCGTCTGCTCATTAAGCATTTTTTTTTGCGAAAAAAAACCATCACTCAAACCAATGCTAAGCTTGATAACTACTATGGGAATTCTGCACCATCACCGTACAAACACGGAAGATTCCGAACGTTCTGAACGAACAGTTGAGGTCTCTGCACCCGAAACAATTGAAAAAATCACGACATGATGCTGGCCGATCGGAGATTGAAAGTACAAGAGAAAAAGAAACCATAGGTATCTCACATAGCTCAGTGAATTCAATGTTTAATGATCACTTGGGTATGAGAAAGCTTTCCGTAAGATGGCTGCCGCTGTTTGCTCACAATCGGGTGAACAAAAGGTTACACACATGTGCAGTTTCCATAAATTAGAATACGAAACGCTCACTCCTCCGAACTATTCTCCGGATTTAGTCCCGAGTGACTATTTCTTGTTTCAAAACCTGAAACATACTTTGATTACCTCGTCCAATTTTTTTTTTGGAAGGGATACAAAAATTGGAGAAAAGTGCAGAGATCTTAAAGGAGACTATGTTGAAAAATATTGAGTGTATCGCCCAGGCCAGCCAAAACGTTTGAAGACCACGAATTTGAAACATTACTCAATGAAGATTGTTGTAAAACTCAACAAGAATTTGCAAAATCATTGGGAGCTACTCCAGCAACAATTTCAAAACGTTTGCAGGATTCATCCTAAAGCAGGGAAATTGGGTACCATATGAATTGAAACCGAGCGACCTTGAAAAACGATATTGCATGTCCGAAATTATGCTTGACCGCTATAAAATAAAATCAATTTTGCACCAAATCTTTACTTGAAATGAAAAATGTATCCATTACGATAACCTGAAGCTTAAGTGATCGACCAAACAGCCGAATCGACACAAAAGCCAATTATCCCTGACGCTAAGGCAATTCTCTGTATTTGGTGGGATCAAAAGGGTCCTATCTATAAAATCTGACCCGACCATCACAGGGATGATTTGTTTGAATCGTGCATTCGCCGATAAACGATCAGAATATGCGGCCGGACATGAAACCGTAATATTCCATCATGACAACGCTCGGCCACATGTTGCAATACCTATTAAAAAGTATTTAGAATGAAGTGGTTGGGAAATTTTGCCTTACCCGCTTTGTAGTGCAGACCTTGTCCCCTTCGACTACTATTTGTTTTGATCGATGCAAAACTGTCTCTCTGGGATACTCTTCACTTTGGAACAGAGATCAGAAATTGGCTTTTGGCCCGGAATCCATATGTTGCCAGAAAGATGGGAAAATATCATAGCTAACAATGGCCAATGCTTTAAATAAATTTATATTGTACAAATGTTTTAAAATAAAAGCTAAAACTTTTAAAAAATGTCGACATTTTTAAGTCAAACACCCAATAGAGTAATTTTTTATCTAAAAACTGTGTTTCATTATAAAAAGCACGGACTTTTTGGCCCACCCTTGTTTATTTCCAATTTATTTTAATTCAATGAATTCGATTTTGATTTGTTATATTTATTTAAATTTTCATTATGAAATTTTTTTTTACAAAATCCCGAATCCCATACGTACTAATGTTTGGCATTGCCAGTATTTTTAAAATTTCTTCTTTAAAAATAGTATTTTGTTAATATGTATATTTATTGCACTTACCATTTGTGTAGATTTGTTTTAAAACTTCCTTTTAAAGTTGTAGAAAAATATGGATTGTATTTTATGTATTTGTACTAGTTTGTACAAATTGTATGTAAATAATTAAGAAATTTGGCAACGTTGTTGTTCCACTTTTTATCCTCTTCCTCTTTTGTTAAATGTGAATTCCTTTTTTATATTTTTTTTGTTGTTTCTTTCAATAAACAACAATAAATAGAACAATTATTAAAGTGGACACAATTAATCCATATATACACCTGATTGGTTTTTATTTTTATTATTCTACTTTTTTTTCGTTTTTTTATTTATTTATTTATTTTTAATTTTATTTTATTAGGCACGCACTAGAAAATAAAAAAGCAGACGAACATTCATACATACATACATATATTTTGCTTAGTAAATTTAGAAAGGTGTTGTTGTTGTTCTTTTTTTGTTTTCCTTTTGGTTTTTCTTTTTTTTAATAAATATGGCGACGAACGGAAAAATTCAGCAATAAATTTAACAAGACACTTATTTTTTGGATTTTTTTGGTTTTAAATTGTTAGAAGTTGTTAGTACTCGTATTTAAGTCAGTTAAAATGTTTATGTGTGTTTATTTTTTATTTTTTAATTCTTAATGATGTTAAAGGAAGGACTCTTGTAGCCAATTTCCTTTTTTTCCAATAATTGTCTTAATATTAAGTGATTTTTTGATGTTGTGTGGTTGTTGCTTGCTTGTTGTACAACTACTGCGCTGGTATGTGATACTATTGCTGCTGCTGCTGCGTCTAATTCAGTTCCAGTGGCTGTTGGCTGCTGATGATGTTGCAAATAATACGCAGAAAATCGTTGGTGGGGTACATACAACTACAATAACAACAAGTTTGGCAACAAAAAAATGCCCTTTCAAGTAGAACAATAATGATTATGTTCAGAGGTTCAATATAATGTAATCAATTTAAGTGATTTTTAATGTTTTAACGAGTATGATGTTGGATATGATTTTTTTACTTTTACTAACCGATTTTTGCAACACAAAACGAAATTCGTGTAGGACCTTTTTATAGAAATAATATTTTTGACGAATTTTTCATTTGTGTTACAAAAACTTCTCCCAAAATACAAAATGTATTTCAATACAAACTCTAAGCCCCATTTTCTCAATCTCTGGTTATTTTTTATCGTGACGACATACTGACAGTTCTCATACAAAAATTATATTAATTGGAAGTATATCGTTACGAAAACCGATAACCATAGGTTGAGAAAATGGGGGCATGTGTGTATACGGCTTTAATGTAGCTAAATAATGCCAAATATGGATCTAAAGTCGCTATATTTGGATAAAATGTTTATAATAATATCACAGTTACGAGGGTGGGTCAATAAGTCCGTGACTTTTTGAATTTCCCGCACTTAAATGAAAGGGCAACACTGCTACCATCAACAGGCATCTGTCAGCTGACTTCTGTCAAAATTAGAACAAGTTTCGTCGTTTAGTTTGTGTTTTTGACAGCCATTGATAGCAGACTACCTCGTAACTTGAGGAAAAAATGGAATAAAGTGAATTTCGTCTGCTCATTAAGCATTATTTTTTGTGGAAAAAATCCAAGGCTAACCTTGATAAATACTATGGGAACTCTTCACCATAAATTTCAATGGTAAAAAAGTGGTTTACTGAATTTCATTGTGGCCGTACAAGCACGGAAGATTGCGAATGTTCTAGACGCCCAGTTGAGGTCCCTACACCCGAAACAATTGAAAAAATCACGATGTAGTGTTGGCCGATCGGAGATTGAAAGTGCTCAGTGGTTTCAATTTTGAATGATCACTTGGATATGAGAAAGCTTCCCGCAAGATGGCTGCCGCGTTTGCTCACAATCGGGTGCACACATGTGCAGTTTCAATGGCTAAAATCCATGAATTGGCTACAAATTGTTCGGCGGAAAGAGATTTGATGACCACGACAAATCTTATTTTTTGGAAGGCATAAACAAATTGGAGAAACGTAGGAAAAAGTGTATAGAGCTCAAAGGAGACTATGTTGAAAAATAAAATTTTTATCCAAAAACATGTGTTTCATGCAAAATGTCACGGACTAATTGACTCCGCGAAAAAAAAAATCTTAGAGACCTCAATTGGGCGTCCATAACGATCGTCATCTTCCGTGTTTGTAAGGACACAAAGAAAATCAGTAAACCATTTTTTACCATTTTAAATTGATGGTGCAGAGTTCCCATAGCTATGTTTATTGTCCTGTCGTAACCAACCAGCAGAGACCTGCGCCGAACGCCTAAAACCCTGATAAGCCGAGACGCTTATCATGAAAACTGTTGTAAAACTCAACAAGATCTTGCAAAATTATTGGGAGCTACTCAAGCAGCAATTTTAAAACGAATTGAAGCCGAGAGACCTTGAAGGACGATTTTGCATATCCGAAATGATGTTTGAACGCTATAAAAGAATATAATTTTTGCAACGAATTATTAAATGCGATGAAAAATGGATCCATTACGACATACGATCTCTTTTATGTGATGCCCGGCCAACCAGACGATTTCAAACCAAAGTGAAATATTCATGGCATTATGGTAATTTTCTGTATTTGGTGGGAGCAAAAGGGTGCTATATATTATGAGCAGATGAAATCTGACAGGACCATCATAGGGAACCTGTACCGAATGCAACAAATTCGTTTGAAGCGAGCATTTTCCGAAAAACGACCAGACATGAAACCATAATATTCCATTATGGCAACGATCGGCCACATGTTTCAATACCTGTTAAAAACTATTTAGAATGAAGTGGTTGTGAAATTTTGCCTCACCAAACCATGCACCGTCCGACTACTATTTGTTCCGATCGATGCATAACGGTCTCTTTGGGATACGCTTCACTTTGGAACCGAGTATTCTATATTGGCTTGATTCGTTCTTGATCTCAAAAGATGAGCAATTCATTTGGCTCGGCATCCATATTTTGCCAGAATGAAGGAAATATGTCATAGCTAACAATGGCCAATCCAATGTTTCAAAATAAAAGTCATACACTCAATATAACAATTTTAAATACAATTTTATATGTAAATATTTATAAAAAATAACCAGCCATTGTATTTGAAGTCAAAGATTCGAAATACATAATTCTTAATTCAATTTTCAAAACCAAAATATTATTTTATTCTTATTAAGATTTCATTATGAATTAATTCCATGGCATAATTCCCAAGTACTTCAAATGTATTGAATTCATTCCACTTGAGAATTAATTCTTTATTGAATTATTCAAGTTTTATTGAAATCAAATCCAGCCAGACAATTTATTTCAATTCATTTTGTAAATGATTAAAAACAAAATAAAAACACAACTGAATGAAGAACATAATTTTTATTAGATTTGAATTAACAAAAATTTAATTATTCAAAGGTTGAATGAATTTTATTTTGAATTTATTCAACAATGAATGAATTCTATTGAAATAAAAGATTTTTAATGAAGCTAAAGAATTTGTTTTTGAAATGAATTTCTAAAACTTTTAATTCAGAATTACGATTTTAGTGAATTAAGTTTAATTCAGAATTAATTAATTTGAAGAGTTATTTGAAGTACATATTTTTAATTGTATTAAAATTAATGAACATTTTAATATACGAATTGTCTCAATATGTATCAAATTAATAATTTGTAAAAGAAATTGTCATAATATGATTGATAGTATTTGCAATTTAAACCATAAAAATTAACTACCATCAACAATTCTCAAATCAAATCAGACGGAGAGTGTGAGTAATTCTTTAATAATTCCTAAACGAATTTTTTGTATGACAACTGGCACAGCTGAAAAAGAATCTGTTGTGTTGCTGCTCTTTTGCTGCTGCTAAATATTCTGCCTCTGCTGTGAGTATTTGTTGTTACTGTTACTTTTCACACATATACACACATAAATCGATAACTAACGCAATGAAAATGAAAAAAATCCTAAAAGAAATTGTATCTATTACGTTTTATTGTGATTATTGAATGAAAATTAATTGCGATAATAAATTTTTATGTTTTTTATTAAGAAAAATGTAATACTTTATTTTAGTTTAATTTAAAAATGTTATTCTGGAGTAAATATTTAGTTATAATTATGACAGCTGTGTGCGTTTAGTTTAATTTTTTTCGATAGAAAATTGTTGAAAAATTAAAAAAAAAATTAAAGCATACGTTTACGGTTATTTAAATAATATTTGTTTAATTTTTAAGCCTTTTTTATTGTTATTTATTTGATTAAACTTTTTTGAATTTTTTTTAATTGATTTTAATTTGTATGATGTTTAATAATTTTTTTTTTATTGAAATCGTGTAACTACGATTCTACTTGATTTTTCACTTTATGCCAGGATACTAACGAAAAATTAAGAGCACAAGATTATAAATTATTATTTGTCGTTTCGTCCACTCTATACTGTGTACTGTTCTTCTTCTTTTTACTTTACACCTACTGTAAAAAAGTAATACAAACACTATATTTTTCCAGCGTTTCGTCGTGTCTTTTATTTTCTCACAACAAATGTATACTATTGGATTTTTTTTCGAATCTGATTTGCCTCTTCCCACTCTATTCTTGGCTTTCTTTATGACATTTCATTTTATTCTGCTGTGTGTAAGAATTTTAATTTTGATTGTATTCAATACTTTATGGCACACAGATGTTCGGAGAGTGTAAATAAAAATCAATAGGAGTTTATTTTTTTTGATACGA
This sequence comes from Calliphora vicina, assembly GCF_958450345.1. Taxonomy (NCBI): domain Eukaryota; kingdom Metazoa; phylum Arthropoda; class Insecta; order Diptera; family Calliphoridae; genus Calliphora; species Calliphora vicina. The sequence goes on from NC_088784.1 coordinate 77,578,733, forward strand.
ACATATATTTTTTAGTTTATCGACAATGCGCATGTTTTTAAAATAACTGTCATTGGTGGCAGGTACTATTAGTGGAGTACATTTCTGAGATTAACGGTAAATGTAACAACCCTGTTATTGCATGCAATGAAATACAACTCTGTAATGGATTTATAAACAAGAGTATTGTTGCCACCCTAAAATTAAAAGAAAATTCACCGCCTCAAAGTAAATATTAAACGAAACGGTCTTTATTGAGGATTTCATTTGTTTAAAAAAAATTGTATGAGTAAAAATTTTTCCAAATGTTTGTTGTTATCGAAACAAATGGAAAAATCGAAATTAAAATGGTTGGTGGTCTGTTTCAACTCAGTGGCAATGCAACTTATCAACCTGGCAGATATGTATAAAATGCAATCCTTCGGTACCGTCCGAAATCCAGTCGGAAGCCCTATTTCCGCAGCGACGATGTCAGGTCGTTGTGAATCAAATGCTACTGATATCCAGGTTAGTTCTGTGGAGACACCGGGCCGAGCTATTCTGCGGGCTACTGGAGATCAAACATCTGCAGGAAGATATTGGGAAAACCTAAAGGAAGATGCGAATTTATTAGTAGCGAGGTTGCAATAGCCTGAGTTGTGTGCCCAGTGCCAATTGTGAGCAAAGGAACTGCGACCATATTTCAGGTACCCAGTGATGAAACTGCAAACAAGTATTGGGGTTCCCTAGCTGTGACTAGTGCCCAACAGGGCAATGAGAAACCCACCAGGCATGTGGCACCAGTCAGAAGGGCTTTTTTGAGATGAAGTGACGCCGAGAAATTCATTGACCGGCTAGGTAGCCTGCCGAGTGCCTTTCTTCCGATGATTTATCATCGCTAAATTGATCTCCATAAGTTAGGGAGGGCTTCTTATACTAGAGCGAAAGTCATTAGGCCTATTAGTATATCATCCTTCCTCTTGAAGACCATGGAAAGAATAATGGAACTGAACTTACGTCCATTGACTAATCCAACCCGACTTTCTATGTCTCAGCATGCCTACATGAAGGGCAGATCCCTTGAGATGGCTCTACAGTCACTAGTCGAGCACAAGTAATATGCTTTGTTGACCTTTCTGAATATTTATGGGGTATTTAACAAGGTGACGCCAGAGACAATTCTTTCGGCTTTGGGCTGACTGGATGTAGATCAGTCTATCTTCTTCATCAGGTAGACTTCTGACCAATAGTCATTATTTCCTTAATATACTGTTCATGGAATTAGACTCCATGAAAACTGTTGCATATACTGATGATGTTGCAGTGACTGTTTCTGGAAAACATCTTGACACATTATTACAATCTATCCCGACTTTCTATGTCTCAGCATGCCTATATGAAGGGCAGATCTGATGAGACTCACTTGTATTGTGACCAATAGAGTCATTATTTCTTCTATGGGACTGATACTATTTTCAGATTTATCGCCACTCCTGTTAAATATTGCCATTAATCAACTGCTCATGGAATTAGATTCCATGAAGTGCAAAAGTGTCACGTATGCTGTTTCTGGAAAACATCTTGGGAAGTACTTGGGTATCATTCTAAATCCAAGCTATCCTGGAGTCTAAATATCCAAGCGAGAGGTAGCTATTGCTATTTATGCCTGTAAAAGAGCCATTGGGAAAACCTGGGAATTAACCCTAGAAATACGAAATGGCTATTTGGGAGCATGGAAGTCTGGTTGTACTGGCCATGAGTCCGTTTTTTTTTAACAAAAAAATTGTCATACATTTTTTTCACTAATAAATTTGAATTATTAATTTTTTTTAAATTATTTTTTTTTTTAAAAATTTAAAAAATAATTTCGAAAAATAATTTTTTTTTAAAAAAAATTTTCAAAAACAATTCTGAAAAAAAAAATTAATACCTAAAAATATTTAAAATTTGTATTTTAAAGTATAATTTGGTGAAGGGTATATAAGATTCGGCACAGCCGAATATATCTTTCACTTGTTTTTAACTAAAACATCCCCATCACTTAGGTTTTTTACAATTGAGTTAGGTCTTTGACGGGGAGTTTCCAATCTATATTATATAAGTGAGTGATATGTAAGTCTATGGTTCATGATTTATATGAACATTTTTGAATAAATTACATAGACATTTCATTAACAAAATACCAAGCTTAATAATAAGAATTGTTTGGGAATTTGAACTATTAATTGAATATTGGAAAAGTTTCCATTGTATTGTTTATCATTGTATATTTTTTTTTCTAACAATAGTAATAAAAAAAGTTATAATTTGTACTACTAAAAAAAAATATAATACTTGGCAACACCTTTTCCACATACCAATTCCACACAAAACGTTCATCACTAACAAAACAAGCATTTGTTTACCTATGTTTCAATTCCACCGTAATCCACACTGCCGTAGCAACTTTTCTATACTTTGTAAATTTTGTTTAGAAAACAAAATAAAACGTTTACGCGATTTATTTTATTTATTAAATTTACTTACCAACAACTTAAAATGGCATCAGCTCTAGAACAATATATTAATCACACAGTATCGATTATAACAGCAGATGGACGCAATTTCATTGGAACACTTAAGGGATTCGATCAAACCATCAATGTGATTCTGGATGAATCTCATGAACGAGTCTTTTCACCAACAGCCGGCATTGAACAAATCGTATTGGGTTTGCATATAATACGTGGAGACAACATAGCAGTGATAGGACAAATTGATGAGACCATCGATTCAAGGCTAGACTTTCCCAATATAAGAGGTGAACCCTTGGGACCAGTGGTACATTGAATCTATATGTATATCAAAAAAGTAATTGTTAAGTTTGAAAACAAAAAAATAAACATTTATTTTTAAAGATGGAAACGAATTTTGATTTTAGTTTGTGTTGTTTTATTTTATTATTAATCATCTTGGCCACAGTTAAAAGATATTTCATGGCAATCTAAATTATCTAAATTTACCACGGCTACACTTTGTGTTGTGGCAAAACTGGGCACACATACCAAACGAGTTTTCTGGCCATTGGAACCCTCATGCAGTGAAGAAGAAAATTCTTTGCAGTTGCCGGCAAAATAAACATGAGGACATTCTTTCATAACAAATGGATCCGAATGAATGTAGGGATAACAGGCCAAGGTATCAGGAGCAGTAGGTGCTATATGGCCCCACTTAAGTGTAAAACGTAATGCATTCAAGGGTTTTTCTATAGCAGTGCAACGTATTAAATCCTTAACATTTTGCCCAGCAGTACCCACAATCAAAGCCTCGTCTACAGCACAGGCATAGGGATTCGAAACACTTTGAAAGTTTTCATGTTTGCTAGCCGTGGGAAACATACAACTGTGAAAAGGCTGTTGAGGCAACATAAAATTTGCGGGATCATAAGGTCCGGGCATAACGTCTATGGCTAACGAGCTTGACCAAGCAGTAAACCAGGCATCTAAGGCCTTCATGGCATCTATGGTATCTTTGGAGTCTGTACATTTTGTTTGCAGCGAATGCTGGCGTTTTTCTTCACAACTTCTTACCGAATTGCCAGCAATAATTAAACGTAAATTCGTAGATTTCTCGCCACATTGCAAATTTCCTCTTAGCCAGTGCTGAAAAAGATTCAATGAGTCCACATAATTATGTGAATTTACCCAGTCAAGACCAGATACTAAAATCAAAAGACGATCACCGGTTTCCATCTTTTTTAGCGGCTTTTGCAGGCCACTTTCATAGAATATTAATTCTTGGACATCGAATCGTCCATCTTCTTCAATCAGACCCATGGCAGCGCAAACAATGCCCGTAGCCAATTCTTCACTTCTCACCTTGCCATGTAAACGTACACGCTGCAACTCATCTTCCAATATTATTTTATCCTCCGGGTCAGAGTAATTTTCTCGCGGCGGCTGAGGTGCCAACTGATTTTCTTCCGAGATCTCTTTCAGTATGCTGGGTTTATGTGTCTGATGTTTGTAGATCGTACCAATTATGATGCACTCCTCCTCAGTATCTTCACGCAAATCACATAGTTTCTTAATGGGCACCGCTGTGCCCCAGTGATCAATGGCTCGCTTTTGTATTAGACTGGTCATTTCAGCCAAGCGATGGGCATATAGATGGGAAAATTGTTTTTGATAGTCGAAAGATTTGATTAAAAACTTTTGTGAATAACTTTCATATTGATGTGTGGACATTTTGCTTAATTTTTGTTTGTTTTATGTTTTAAATTGTTTGTGATATTAGCAAATAATTTGCAATGTTTTGTTTAATAATTTAGCCGCCAAACTAGAGATGGTATTATAGTGATAACAAAACAGATGGGTTAATGATGAGAGGTAATATGTAGAAAAACAGAGATGTTTGATTACAATAACAGGCATGTTAATTTTTTTAGTAACAACAACTAATACCGTTATAACACATAAATTTATCATTTTATTAATCGGTCGGAATGGGATTTTAAAAACATATTTTAAGGCCTCATCTTGTAGGGAAGCTATAAAATCTGATGGATGGAAGACAGTAGAATCTGTTCGGTCACAATTTCCTTTATCCTGAGGTATTATATCATCTATTGTTGTGTGGTCTGAACGAGTGTCATGACTTATTTTCTATGCTGGAATCCATCAACACTTTAATGTTCCAATTCATGGCATCGATTCTTTTGGTAAAATATGTGCACCCATGTTAATGTTATCATCACAATGAGGTAGCTTGACCGAAGTATATTTGTACATCCATAGCATCAACCAGCACCGGTTAATTTGGCTACAAACCCCTGATAAAGGGCGATGTATATTAACTAATATTGGAGTCAAAACTGGCTATACCCTTATCGTAGGAGTTTATCTAAGAGTGGGTAAGTTCCAAAAGATATCTAGGTATTTGTTGAAATTGCGGGCATGAATTCGTTTTTTATTAGTTTCCGCTCTATGAGCATTTCTCTATTGACGAGACACTCCGATTTGTATGACCATAAAGAACTTATGTACCAAGTTTTAATAAATTTGGAACTTTATGTATTTACAATGCCTTGTTGAAAAATTTTGTTTGAACTATTTAAAATGTATTTATTTAATAAGCGAAAAACAAACGTTATTATAAAACTCTATTAAATTTTCGATTTATTTTGTGTCGAATTATTGCCCAAGGCTAATTTCAAACTAAGCCAGGCTAGTTTCTCGGCCTTTAAGTAATTTTCATCATCAAATTGACATAAAAATTTGGGAAAAGCATCTGAATCTGTTTCAGCCTTCATAAAATTCCATTTTGGTATATTTGAAATAGATGAAGCCAGGAAGTTGTTGTCCTTACAAGATGACCCAGCATCAGTTTCAACCTTGCCATTTAAATGTGGAAAATTACCCTCCAAATAATTACCATAGGAAATGCCATTATCTGCTAAACATAAGCCTTTAAAATCAGAAAGTATAACCACATCAGCTTCCTCATAGTCCTGGTTTTTAGTTGGGGACGATGTTGATGAAGTAGTTGCCAATTCTTTAATAAAAATTGTATCTTTGGAAGCAGAGTCCTCAACAACTTGGGAGCTGTTAGTGGGATTTGTCGGCAAGGATGTATAAATTTTATTATTATTATTAGTTTTTTGCAAAGCTGGAAACAAATTGCTCTTTTCATCAATTTCACTTTCATCTGAAGTATCGTTTTTATGATTTCCGCTAAATTTAAATAAAGCTTTTGTCAGTTTCTTTTGAGCCGTTGTGGTATTATTGTTAAGTCGTGGTGTTAAATTTTTAATTTTCACTAAATTTGAACAACCTGCACCAAACAATACATCGGAATATAAAGTGCCCGGTCTACAGGCAGATGTTGGCTCACTCTCATTAACCAACTGGTTTGATTCATGTATTTTCACTTTACTATTTGGAAATTTCAACCAATTGGGTGATTTTTTGCGTAAGTTTTTGTGTTTTTTATTTGAGAACGTGTTAAATGGTGTAATGGATTTTTCTGATCGTTTCCAACTACCCGACTTTACTTTTGTTGGTATTACGGGCTTGTTTATAGAGTTAGGTTGGCTACTAAAATTCATTCCCTTTTTAGTCGAAGTTTGTGGTAGTTGATCCTGTATGTCTTCGACGTTAAGACAACTTTTCATATGAGATTTTTTGGATTTATTAGATTTTCTATTCGTTTTGTAATGAGACACACTAGTTCTTGTTTGATTTCGCTGCGGCTTTTCGCTTGCTTGTTGTTGGTTTGAATTTTTTCTAAAAAAAATCCGTTGAAAATATTATTGCGATAATTTACATTTTTTAATGCTTACAGAGAGTCAAGAAAATCTTTTACCATTTTGGTAAGAAACATTTATTTTGATAATTAAAAGAAGAAAAAAGCAAATATGAATTGTATAAATTTCAATTTATGTTGCGATAGTTTTTTTTTTATTTTGATTAAATTAGATTGTAAATGAAAACTACACCATTTCTAATTTTATTTCAGAAATAAACTAAAGATTTATTCAAATAATTGTTTGTGACAAATAATAAAGTTCTTCAGGGTCAAATAACAAAATAATTATAGATCAATTCAATAGTTTTTACGCTGTCCTGAACAATTTGAAAATTCCACTTAAGATGTTTTGTAAAAAAAAACACAGATTTATTTTTTCGTTTTGTAAATCAAACTTTTATTTGTCTAAATACTGTTAAATTATTTAATTTTTGTCATCTGGGTATTAAGCAGTTGTTTAAAAAATGACTCTTGAAATCGATTGAAAACTATTTAAGCCTTTCATTACATACTGGAATATTTTAGTTTTTTATTATAAAGAAAAAAATTGCAACCCTATTATATTTGATACTTTTTCCACATTTTCAAAATTTCTTTAGCAAACGTTGTCAAATTTTATATTTTTTTAAACATACATCATGATACGTTTATTAACAAATAATCTCAGACAAAAATGGCCAAAAATATCTACACGGTAAATGAAAACTAAAGAAAATTCTTCAAGAATTAAATATAACATTGTCTATTCATCTTCAGTTTAACACTACAAAATAGAAAATTTAATGCCAAAACTCCCGTAGTAATTGGTGGAGGTTTGGAGAAACCTCAAGGCGGTTTAAAGGAAGAAAAATATTTTTGTAATCAAAATAACGACCTAATTGCAAAACTGCGCGAACAGGGTACAACATTAAAATGTGAAAATTGTATAAGTGATTGGAAGGAATTTGAAAAAGTGTTGAGAGCAAGTGATGATCGCACAGCATTAAGGGAAACATGTGCTCTTAATAAACATAAAAATTGTCTAGAGGAAGCGTTCTTCTTAAATGAGGTCAGTATTACTAATTTTGTATTAATACCTAGTTATAAACAGTAATTTGATTTGATTTCATTTAACATTTTTCTTAAATTCTTGGCAGCAAAATGAGTGTTACACAAAACTTTGTAAAGAAATTAAAACTATCCAGGAAACAAATATAGAACAATCACCAAATATACAAAAACTAAAAAAATTCGAAAGTGAAGATGAAATCGATTCGAATATGTAAATATGAAGACGTTAAAATTCAAAATTTAAAGAAAGTAATTGCATTTATTATCTTATATATTTTAATTCATTTTTAACTATATTTTTGATAATATTCCTGAAATATATTAAAGTTTATTGGGGGTTTCTATATAATTTAATTTTCGAAATCAAAGTTTTTTAGGAAATATTTTAAATTTTGATTTCGAAATAAATTTTATAGCAATATGACTCAATTTAGCACTTAAAAAATTTTAGTTTTATTGATAAAATATAATTTCTAATCGTTTACATCATCCTAGCCATAATCGGTTCCAATTATACTACATATATCTAATTTTTTCTGACCAAAGAGTCGATTTCGACTTTTCGACATTTCCAGCAAAAAGTCGATTGTTTGAACAATTGACATACAACAAATAAACGTAAGTGAATTTTATATCTAGCATTTGGATATTGTATGGTACCCTTAAGGTTTTACAAATCCCCACTACCAAAGTATACCCCACTACCATACACCAATAGAAGTACTTGGCAATCTTACACTAGTCACAGATATAAAAATAAACAAATGATTAAAGAAAAACAAAATTCACAATAGTGCGCAGTTGAACTATTCAAGCGAATGCAATTTAACAAAACTTTGTGAAATTTATTTATCAAAAGTTTAAACAAAAATATAAAAACAAAACAAGTGTTAACATTATTTCCAGTATGTTATTAACAGCAAGACGTATAACACAACGTTTGTATCCACAACAAATACAGTGAGTATTAAAGTGTAAATAAACATAAATTATTAGAAATCGAAAAAAAATCTATATTTTTCATTGAAAATATCAAGATTACATAAGAATTGTCCTACTTTTGCACTTAACTGATCGTACAATAACAAATTTGTTTATTTTAAAGACTTTCGAAAATGTCTCAAATTGGTGAATTGGGCAGTGGTGCCGGTAAAGGCGGCGGTGGTGGTGGCAGCATCCGTGAAGCTGGCGGCAGTTTTGGTAAAATGGAAGCCGCTCGCGAGGAAGAATTCTTTTATAAACAACAAAAAGAACAATTGAAGAATCTCAAAACCAAAACAGACACCACAAAACCAAATGAAGCTGCCAAAAAGTGAACAGAAAATGAGAGAATAATGTGGAATTTTATGCCAACCATGGGCTTTAAAAGACTGTTATTATCGGCATTAAAAATTTAGAATTTTAAGTTAAACAAAATAAAACAAAATTATTAAAAAAATTTAATTTCTTAAGTTTTTGGATTTAATTGGCAAAAAGTTTAGAAAACCTATAAGAGACATAGTGGGAAACACGTTTTTAGAATTACTTTAAGATGTAGATTAAGGCCCGAATAAACGGTTCTTTTCAATTTCTTCTCTTAACACATCTAGTTCGATGAGTTAATAGGAAATCTATTAGGCTTTGTCAGGGGGATAGACTGGCTATTTTAGGTAGCGGGACTCAGAGAATCCCAGTCTATAATTATTTCCTGTATTTTTTCTTTGGACTGGGTTCTTCACTTAATTCTCTTTATATCACCTGTCTTCTTTTTCTCTTCAATTTCATTTCTTCATCTAGTTCGCACCTAGTTATATTTCTAAAGGGTATCATAATGGATCCTATGGGTCTCCGAGTGGAAGTGTACTTCTTATAGTGCACAACCCTTCAAATCTATCTTTACCAAATAAACCAAACGATATTCTAACGTCATCGCAACGATATCATCTAAATGATATAAACTATCGTATGCGGCACTTTACAATTTGTATACCCTTCACCTTCGAGAGAAGGGATTATGTATATAAGTTTTCATTCCGTTTGTAATTTCCACAATATAATTTTCCGACGCTATAAAGTATATATTAGGGAATGGTAAATCGATTACGATTATGGTCGAAAATCGATATTCAGGGTCTAAAAACGATTTTTTCGTGATCAATTATATACTCCGATTTTTATGCTGAAATCGATTTTTTCAAACTTAAGAAATTTGTAAAAAAGTGCTACGAAATTCCATAAAATTGTCAAATGTTTGCCGTTACGGTTTATAAAATGAGCACCTCAATTAGAGTATCCAAAACCGAAAACCGGTTAACCGGTTTTTTCATCTTTGTAAACTACACCGGTTTCGTTTTTTTTGTAAAAAAAAAAAAACAAAATTCCGGGTAAACTCGGATTTTTTGAGTCCAGTCAACTTTAATAAAAATGCTCCCAAAGTATGTAGTATAAAGGAGTTATAATAACTCCTTTATATTGAGGTTAGAGTGTCCAAAAAACCGGCAAATTTCAAAAACCGGTTTCCGGTTTAACCGAAAAAGTGTGTTTTTGAAAAAACATAAAGGAGTTATAATACTCTTCCAAAATATGATTTTAATCCGTTATTATAGCGTATATGGGTCATTTGCTATAGTTCCCAAAAATGCAGATCGATTATTAAAATATCGATTGGGTTCGATTAATCGACTGTAAAAATCGAAATGAAAATGGTTGATCGAAAAGTCGAAAATCGATTATTAGCTTTTATATATATTCTAGATCCTTATAGATAGCGGAGTCGATTAAGTAATGTCTGTCTGTCTGTTGAAATCAACTTTCCGAAGCCCCCAAAAAACTTACATACGCGATTCATACATCAATATCTCCGGAATTCTTCCGAGAAAATCGGTACCATAAAAGGCTGAGATATAAGGAAAAAACCAGGACAACCTCGATTTTTGACATATTTTTTACCTATATCTGGATTACTAATGGATGATAGAGCAACTGGAATGGACAATCATTATAATGGAGACAGAATTCTCCATAATCTTTTGTTCGAGGCATTTTCATGATCTTCGAAGATGCCAAACACTTTTGCAGGCACTTTACTGAATGTGGACTGAGCCAACTTTCGCAATCATATGATAGGCTGAACTGAACTGAACATTTCAATTTTAATATTTAATTTCAAATTGTATGAGATCAATGGATCTATTATGAATGACAACCGAATTAAAGTTGCGAAGGCTGATAAGCGTTTGAAATTTATTGCGATTACGAGAATTTGCCCCCAGAATTTTATGGTTGCCCTCTGACAACGCAACTGCAGTTCTGTTGCCATCATAATCGACCCACACAACTTCTTGTAAATATTTCTTTAGTATTAAACATTTATGTAGTTCAGAAATATTGTAGAAATAATTATTTTATGTGTAGGGCTTACATAGTTCTCATACATACTGCTTATTTAGTGCAATTTCTAATATAAATATGTTTTTGTATTCTCAGCCAAAATAGATACTTATTGATATTCAAATAATACTTCTCAAATACATATTTTTCCCCAATAATGCTCTCCTCTCCCAATCAGGTGACAAACCAGAGCGCTATAAAACCTGGCCACATGTAGAGCACATTGTTTATTTATTTTTCATATTCCTACAACATTTCTTATCAAAACCAACATGTTGTAACGACATCAAAAAATTTATAGAATACTTGTGATAAGATATTTTCTTTCTCTTTTAATTGTATAAAGATTGTTTTAGAGAACTAAATAAACATAAAATCGAGCACAAATTAACAGCAACAAACCGGTCTCAACCGCACTAAATTTGTACTTAAAATAGAAAATCGAAATTATGATCATACCGACAGTTCGAAGCAGACTGTCGATGAGTAAACAACAGAGAAATCTTTAGTGATTTCTTTTAAACAAATTCAATATAAACTACAAATTTAAAAACATGGCTAAAAGCTTAACAAATCCTCTAAAAAGTGCTTTGAGGAGTCACATGAAGAAAGAAGTTCTTAAATCTATTACACCCGAATCGAGAGCCAGACAATCAAAGGCCATAGCCGAAAAGGTACAGACAATTCATAGGTTATCTATGAATATTTTGTTTGGTCAACAAAAAATAACGAAAAATTTGTGTCGAAAATGATCTACATATGTATGTATTTGAATCTCTTTTAAAGGTTTTACAAACAGAGGCATTTCGTTCGGCTCAGCGTGTTAGTATTTATTTGAGTACTTCAATGGAGGTGGACACCAGTGAATTGTTAAGTGAATGTTTTCGTTTGGAGAAGCATGTCTTTGTGCCCACATACGAGGGCAATCAAATGGAAATGGTGCGTTTAAAAGATTTGCAGGATTATGAGACATTGCCCTTGACCAAGTGGCATATTAAGCAGCCGAATGTTAAGGATGGTAGGGAAAATGCTCTGACAAATGGTAAGTTTATTTATAAAAAATACAATATTACAAATTACATGTTGATTAAATACAAATTAATAATTAGATTAATTAATCTAAAAATAAATCTAATCTATCGTTAAGTCAATTTGCTGTTTTTAGGTTCTAGTTTATAATTTGTAGTATTGCCATACATAGCCATAACTTAGAACAAAACAGTTGTATACCCTACCAAATATTCCATTAATAGGTCAAAATACAAGATAAATATTGAAAACAATTTTAGTTGAAAAATAAAATTTTGTTGACTATAGAAAAAAATCTGTGAATCCGAAATTTTATGTTACTAATCTTTTACCTCTTAAAGTTTGGTAATTTAAAAGTTGAAAATTAAAAAATATACTTTGAAACTACTTTGATCTGTTCTAACAGTTTCTAAGACCCTTTCACATTAGACAATTTAGTTGCCCAAGTTCATTTCATTTTCAAAAAAAAAAAAAGAATGAAGTCTGGTTAGATTTCAGCAGCTCATAATAGATAGGACCCTTTTGATCCCACCAAATACAGAACAAATGGGTCCTATCTATTATGAGCTGCAGATTCGGTTGATTGGCCTGGCTTCACGTACGATTTCTTACGCTTCGGGTTATCGTAAACAAAATTTCGGACATGCAAGACCGTCTTTCATGGTCTGTCGGCTTCAATTCGAAATTGAAACAAAAAAAATTTTTTACTCTACAATGTTCAATAACTAAAGGCAATTATTTGACGAAAAAGACGTAACCGCTTAATAGTTTTTTTTATTGATCTTACAAAATACTTGTAAGAGTAACAAACGTCAAGAAAATGTGTTTACGCTTTTTTGAGTAAATATTTGGCATGTGTGACCGTACCTTAACCCTCTAGGTATATAACCAGGTTATTTATTGTTTGAATAAAAAAAAAAAAATACGTTGGAATAAAAAAAAAAACAAAAGACAAGAGCACGTTCATATTTATCACAATAAGTAAATTGTTTATCTCTTTACACATATTTACCGTTATAATGGGTGAAATAAGCAAATAAAGCTGCATTACATACATTCAACATATCCCGCCTAAGTGCAGCCTTGTCGGTTAGAGGGTTAAGTGAGAATAAATGACATATAAGTTATTAAAAACAAAAACTGCGTTCAAAATATACGCAATCCCGCATTTTTAAGTCATGCACCTAATAGTTTAATTCAATTTGTATTAGAATTGAATTAACACAAATTGAATCATTCAAAGGTTGAATGAATTCTTTTATAAATTAATTCCATTCTGAATTAATTCCACGATGTATGAACTCTATTTAAATAAACGACATTTGAATGAAGCCAAAGATTATCAGCGGGAGTTTTTTAAATTTTCCCATTTTTCCTATTCAAATTCAGAGTTAAAAATGAAATAACTCCCGAGGATGTTGAAATCAACTTTCCGTAACCCCCAAATAACTTACATATATACGAGATTCATACATCAATATATCCGCTATGGACCAGGTTCGATTGCTATATAAAGTCGGGAAAATCGGCCCACAAATGGCTGATATATAAGGAAAAACTGGGACAACCTCGATTTTTTACCTATTTTTTATCTATATCTGGATTACTAAATCATGTATATAGCAATATGGATATTTAATGATAGATGTTTCAAAGAGTATAAGTAAGTCGGACATACAATGAGTGAAAATCTGGAAAAATATTTTATAACCCGAGCTTTTTTCACAAAACTATTTTTTTTTGCCTTACAATTTTTTTGACGAATAAATTTTAAAAAAATTTTCACTAAAAATTTAAATAATTTTTTTCACTAATTAATTTAAAAAAAAATTACTAATAAGTTTAAAAATATGTTCACTAATTAATATAAATTATTTCTTTTAAAAAAAATTAATTTTTTTTTAAAAATTTAATCAAAAAATTTTGACTGAAATTTTTTCACAATAAATTTAAAAAAAAAAATTATTTTCAAAATTAAAAAAAAAATATAAATTTTTATTTTAAAGTATAATTAGTAGGGTATTCAATTAGTCGGTTAACCGATTAATTTTGGACGGTTAACTGTTCGAATAATTTAAAATTGCCGATTTTCAAATAACAAATAAACCGATTAATTTGTTTCGATTAACCGAAATTACAGAATTAGCCACTACACTGTTGATTAAGATTTCAACCATAGAGAAATATACATAGAGACGAGACACTCCAATTTGTCAAACAAAAATACAACACATCATATGTTTGATACAACAACAAAATACATTGACTAGCATGTATTTTGTTGTTGCAAGAGTTAGGTTTTTGACAACAGACTTAGGTTTTTTTTTGTCAGAAACCTAAGTCTGTTGTCAAAAACCTATCTCTGGCAACAACAAAATACATGCTAGTAATGTTTTTTGTTTTTGTATCAGACATATGATTTGTTGTATTTTTGATTGACAAATTGGAGTGTCTCGTCTCTATGTATAATTCTCTATGTAAAATACATTAACCCTTTCACGACCATAAGACTTTTTAGATAAAAGTAATCATTTTCTGTATTTAATGTGAATCAGTTATATTTTGAAATACAAACAAATTTAATCGGATTTACTAGAATTTTGGCCGTAAAGTGGAAATTTCCATTCCACATACTCATGTTTATGGACTACATATCAATGTCAAAGGGTTAATAAAACAAAAATAAGCTGTTCATATTTTAAAAAGCTTTAAATATGAACAGCTTAGTTCATAATTTAGAGTACCCTATGAAAGTAAAAAGTGTTCATATTATCGCGAGTGCACTGTACATATTTTTTCGAACATCCAAGAAAAATGTTTAGTGAGAATATTTAATATACATGTATTTAAAACTTTGTTTGCAGTTACATGAACTGAACTTAACGAAACTATCAAAAGTATTCAATATCTAAAACAATCCAAAAAGGACACCAATGACTTAAAAAACTGAGATATTGAATATCCTTATCATGCTTTCGATTTTTCCAACATCTACAATCGAGAAAGTTTTTTCCAAGTCAAGTTTTATTAAATCTAAAGAAAAAAAATCGTTTAAAAGGAAAACATTTAATTATATTCTCAGTTAACCGATTAAACCAGAAAGCCGGTTAATTGAATACCCTAATAATTAGGTGAAGTGTATATAAGATTCGCACTGGCGAATGTAGCTCTCTTACTTTTTTCATTCAATTTTATATATATTGTATTTAATAAAGCTAATTTGTAATTGATTTAAATTGAAGAAATTATAATTTGTAGTAGATTTGAATTATATAGGTCCAATTCCAAATATTTTTGAAGTAATAAATTACTGATTTAACGATACACTGGTTATGAATTTTTTATTGAAACTCATACTTTAAAAACTACTTACTTTTTCTTTATTTCCTATTTTTCCATACAGGACATGGCATTGATTTATTTCTAATACCCGGTGTGGCATTTACCTTAAGCGGTGGTCGCATGGGTCATGGCATGGGCTACTATGATAAATATTTAAAAAGACACATGACCACTTATCCAAATAATAAAACAACTTTGATGGCTCTAGCATTCCGGGAACAGATTGTCGATGAAGAATCATTACCCTTAGATGCACATGATGTTAGATTGCATACAATAATAACTGAATGAAAATTGAAAAAATAAAAAACAATTAGCACATTGTATAAATAATAAAAAAAATTTAATGCAATGAGGAAATTTGAAATAAAAACCCAGACATACGCAAAATGCACTCTATGCGCGATTTAGATGATAAGAAGAATTAATAGAAAAAAAACTAAACAAAACATTTACATTGTAAAAAGATAATTTTAAATAAAATATTGTACGTATACGATGATTTTTTGTTATTATTATTTCAAAGATTTTACAGACACATGTGCGAACAGAAATAAGTCAAGGTCAGCTTAGAATATAGACAAAACAAACTGTATTGTAATTTAATTTGACAAAAAAAAATGATAATCTTTTTTTAAGCTTAACAAATAAACGAGTTGTAGTATTTTAACGCATATAGGGGCGAGAACGCATGCCACGCCCACGAATTCGGCCGGTGAAATGATTAGTCGAATAATGAGGTCCATCGCCGGGCCCCACAGAAAAGTGTGAATCTGGATTGGAGCGATAGTGGGGGGAACCACCCTCATTCCAGGTGGAGGGTGAGTTTGTGCGTAAAATTTTCGTTTTGCGATAGGCTGCTACAGCGGAAATGCGCGAGCCACGATTACGTCCTACACGAGAACCACGCATTAAAGGTGGTATTTTGTTGTAACCCGTGGGTCCAGTAGGTTGGGCACCACATGTCTCTAAAGCCAAAAAGTCATCGACATGCAGAGAGGGTGGCCTAGAGGTATTGGGTGGCCGCGAACGGAATAGATCTCCGCGTGATGGAGGAGGTCGAGGAAAACCTCTACCTCTCATGGAAGTTACATAGATTTTCTTCTCAGGTCTACCAGTAGAGGGCTCTACTTCAACGCGTCTGGTGCGGAAACAGGGGGCAGTTGGTGTACGTTCGCGATTCGATTGGGGTGAGGCGGACAAATGCAATACTCTCTTGCAGTCCGAAGACAAATTACACTCCGGCGTCAAGCAAGTCTTTGCCAACTCCGTCAAATCACAGCTGATTCTTTCGTACTGAGTTTCAAAGTCCTCCGCCGTTAATGACTCAATATTTAGAATATTCAACCAGTGATGGGCCACCATGTGTCCATCATCGGTTTGTGGATCATAAGTGGTAAATATCGGTCGGGCATCGTATTGTGTTACAATGCTTTCAGTTTGTGGTAGATGAGGCTCTGAGGCCAACACATCATCCTCGGTATTTGTAGCACCATTAACAGTGGCCATTAAATCCTTTAATTGTTGTATGTCATTTAATAGAGTATCATTGATGTCTTCCTTATTGCGTTCCAAAATTAAGGAAATCGCTTCAATTAAATTAGATTTGGGTTCTTCTGTTTTCAAACCAATTATTTGAGCTAATTCCAGTCCGGATAGTTTCAATGATCTGGCCGGCAAGGAGGAATATTGCGGTGTCAAGTCTTCTATTTGTGTTAGGGAACGTAATAATAAAACCAAAGACTCAATATTGGAATTATAGGAACCAGCCTCATTTACAGTGGTAATTTTTTGTATCCAAGCCTGGAATTCGGAAGATTTTTGTTTCAATATCAGCGACAAGTGATAGAAAGTAATGCTGTAAATGGAAATAGAAACAAATTTTATATTTTCTATAAACAAAAAGTAGTAATTGTTAGATTAAACTTACTCATGCTCTGTTAGAATCACCAAATTTCTAACACCCATGGCCGATACCTCTGAAGTGACTTCCACCTGCATTAAATTGGTGAAAATAGCTTCCACAATTTTGGGTATCAATTCTTTGTGGGGCAGCGCAGTGGCCAAGTTCAGCAAAGGATTACTGTTGTTATTACTAGCGATGATAGCAGGGGATGAAGCTATAAATGAAATTTCCGAATCCAAAAAACTTTCCAATATGCGATGCACTGAAATTTGACATTTTATGCCCACCTCCGTAGAGGTTTTCATTGTTAGCAAACCATTTAGGAAATCCCATAATTTCCCAGACAGTATGGAAAGTGTGGATATCTTCAAAGCGGGATAAGCATTGAGACGGGCAAAAAATTGCAGCAAACGTGCCAGATGTGCTGTAGGCTGTTGTCCAGCTGACGACCATTCACTGGTCATTAGATCACTTAAAGTTTTCGAAATAAGTAGCGTCATGTTGGGAGCCAAATCTGCTAGCTGAAGACAGACACGTGTTAGTAAATCACTTAGTTGGGGGAATGATGAGGGAGCCATGCCCTCAATGAGGCGAGCAATTTGAGCTCCCTGTGGATGTAAATGGGCCGACCAGATTTTACGTTCTCTTATCAAGTGCTGAGCCTGGCCTTTAAGTGTTTCGCTATTGCCAGAGGGATCCACAACAGGCAGATGTAGTGGTAGGGGAAGTGGTAAAAGCTCAGCCAAGACTAGAAGACCTGTGAGTAATTAAATTAATGTCAGTTAATAATATTGTCATTTTGTGAACTGCAGAAGGATTTATTAAGTTGTTGAAAATGAAAACTTAAGGAAAAATTTAGAGTTTTTATTTTCTTGGTTAAAAATTTCCATTAAAAATCATTAAGGTGAATTTTTCGAAACATATTTTCTCTGCGATCTGATCATAAAAAGCTTTCTATTGGTATTAAACACTATATAATTTCATTGGGTTATAGAACAAACCTTTTAGTTTAACCAATAAATAAATACTTAAAAAAGTAAATAAATTTCCCCCACTCACCTGGTATAAATGTTGAGGGACCATCGATATTTTTCAAAATCTCCCTTATCATCTGTGTCCACAGCGATTTGTGCAGCAACTCCTCGTCCTGTTCATTGGGCTGCGTATAGGCCAACAATGTCTGTACAATTTCGTATTTAGCCTTGGCAACTTCTGAGGCCGCCGGACTAGTTGCCGGAAAGAAGTGCATCAAATAGTAGGTGCGCATTAAATGATCAATTGCTGTCAAATCTTTAAATTCCACATCTCTACATTGTATGGCAAATGATAACATTTCGCGCATTACCTGCAATGTGGGCAAAATTATCTGGCAACAGTGAATACCCTGTATGGTCATTAAGGCCGGTGTATGGAGACCGGGCTGTTCGAAGTATGCACATAGTTTTTCCAGAATGTGCACTAAGGTCTGCATACCATCGGCTGAATAGAATTGCAAGGCCACATAACGATGTTTTAGTTCTTCGGTATCGGCCGATTTGTATACTTTGGTGGCTGGTCCTATAGCCAAATGTCGCAGAATTCTTAGGCCCATTATAAGATCACCGGGGAAGGTGGTGATGTATTCCAAAGATCGTTGAATAACTTCCACTAGTGGTGTAATATCATCGTACGAAAAGATATTTGCAGTTTCTAAGGGCTTCAGATAGACAAACAGTTCCTGCAGCACGGCCGACACGGAAGGTTCAAAGGTTTCATGATTTTTGGCCAACTCTAGAATACGCTTACCAAACTCTATCAAATAATCTAAATTTTCACTGTAGCGTACACAACAGTCCACCAGGTCGACGGCATAACTTAAGACGGGACTTTTATACTTGGCACCGGGCGAAGTCAATTGACGTTGAGCCTGCAAACGTTGCTCCTGCTTAATAAGATCCATAAAGACTTGTATTTGTTTATTCAAACCCAATACCTCAACCGTATATTGGCGACCGCTGGCATTACATGTTTGCGAATACAAAGCATGCAAATGTGTGGCCAATTCTACGGAATCATACGAATCATTAATGGTAGAGAGAAATACAATTGCATCTAAATGATAGCGGGTTTGTATTTTATATGCCAATTCAATGGCCAATTTTTCCAACTCTTTATTATGCAGGACTTTCTTTACATCAGCATTTTTATCCGTAGAAGCCATTTCAATGTCTTGCTGTGCTGGCTCTGGAGTTGTTTGTTCTTTAGTTTCGGGGTCTTTTGTTTTAGTTTCTTCAGTTTTCGCAGGTGACTTTGTAGGGGTTTCAGGCGATGTTTCATTAGATACTTCTTCGTTTGGTGAGATTTCTACAGACTTTGGAAGTTTTGCTAGGAGGGAAAAAAAAATAAAAAAATATTGTAAGAATTACTTTTCCAATGTACAAAAATTGAAGTAAAAATTACTTTTCGAATGTATTTAAATTTAAGTTAAACTTGATCTTGAGTAAAAACAGCTTAAATAAATGCTCCGTTCAATTGCTACACCATTTCCAATTGAATTTTAAAAATTTCAAATTGAATTTCAGAAATATTTATTTAAATTACCTTCAACAATCTCCTCCTCTACTTCTTTTCGCACTTCGTCTATGCCCAACAGCATTGCTACCAGCATTTGTGTCACCTCAAAACAGTCATCGGTTAAATAATCAATACCCACGCTGCATTGCAACAGGGAACGCAATACATCCAAGCTGGTTACCACCAACGAAGAAGGCACCGCACTGGCATTGCTAATAATTAGCAATAATGATTCCGCCAAAGCATGTTGTACAAAATATGACCTAAATGTGTTGGCACAGGTTTTTTGAGCAGCAGCATCAACGGATATTTCAAATTTCTTTGAAACGGGCAAAAATCTTTTAGGTTGTTGATAGGAAAGACAATTTTCCTGCAAAGCATCCAAAAGTTGTTGCAAGCAAGCCTCCAACATTTGATAAGGTTCCAGAGACTGCGCTTCATAGTTGGTGATAACAAAGAGTTGTGTACAAGTTTCACGCAACGTCGAAAGGGACTCATTAAGATGCAACTTTTTAACAATGGATTGCAGAAAATACTTGGTGCGTGTTAGTTTCGAAGATTGCAACAAGTCCAAGATAAGTTGATAGCCATTGATGACAGGTGATAGGAAGTGTTGAAGGGCGGGTTTGCAATCCAATAAAGAGTAAATAGTTTTGAGTAGCATCAATTTAATGGATAAAGCCATGTAGTTTTGATGGTAAAGCTCTAAAACCACCTTAAATGGATCGAATTTTTCATTATTTATTAAATGATTGAATATTTCCGCACTGGGTGCTAAAAGTTCCATCAACCTAGCTCCTGTCTTAATGTGTCTGATTTTAAAAGCGGGCTGTGGTTGGCAACAAGCAGCCTCAAAGTCCAATGCTATAATGCATATCTTTGATATAAGTTTCAAATGTGGTGGATGTTCTAAAACACTGTTCAAAATATGCTGCCTTCTTTTAAAGTTTTGGTTAATGTACGATAAATGATTTATCAGTTGTTCACATATAAAAACAAAACTTTCCTTTTCTTCTGTGGTAGTGGCAGCATCTTTGAAGGCTGTAACATCTTCACATTTCGATTGTAACTCGAACTTCTTGAGTAAGGCTTTTAAGATATCAACGTCTTTCTGGTATTGCTGTTGTGAGCTGGGCGTGAATTTCTGCACAGGCTGGGTATAAGCATCAAATGCAATGATTGCAGGTTTAGCTTTAAGGGCCAACGACTGCAGTTCCTGTTCAAACTCATCGGCATTTGTAGTAGGTTCTTCGTTGGTATTGGAATCATTGTCTTGGTCATCGCCCATTATTTCATCATCACTTAAGATGGGTTCATACTGTTCTACCGGTGTTCCAGGATTGTCATCGTCTTCAATGACACAGGGCTCTGGTGCATCGGCCGTATTGTTCGAAGCTGCTAAAGACTCAGATGACCTGCGATAACTTCTGGTTTTTACAGTTTTATAATGATTATTAGACTCTTCATCAGTGTAGTCCGGAGATCTAGGTCTAACAGGTGAATCTATAGAGGCTGGTGGTGTTCTGGGCCATTTAGGTGGTTCTTCTACATCAGAACGGGAGCGTTCAGAACGTTTTCGTCTAGAATGACGAGCATACACCGGACTTCTGGACCAATCTCTTAAGGGCTTCTCTCTATCTCTTTCACGCTCTCGTTCTCTATTTCTAACATATTCATTGCTTTCCGAATGACAACGGTTACGAGAGGAGGGTGATCTTTCAGAGGATCTGGATGATTTTCTTAATCTCCTCTCTCTTTCATCACCAGAATCTCGTCTATAATGACCATCTGGTCCACGCACACGTAAAGCATCATATTCCAATTCTTCGTGTTCATGTACATGAGCACTTAAATCTGCGGTCAATGGTTCTTTCCACTCTTCTTTTAGTTCATCTTCCGGCATACTAGAGTTTCGTATAGTCTCGCCACTAATATTGGGTATTTCGTCAATTTCTTCCGGTTCACAGGGGGCCGGTGGTGGGCTGGCTATATTTTCCGTCAGGGAATTAGTCAATACACCATATACTGCCAAAGTAATGGTACTATACCAGCCTCTCAACACCAAACCATCTGTAGGTATCTTCTCCTGCGTGCACTCCAAATGTATACAATCGTTTTGATTATACTGTAGCTGTCCCAAATTCTCAAAAGCCGATGCACCCGGCATGCCCAAATCATTAACAAAAAATTCTATTTCGAACTTGGAAGGATTTGTGGCACCCAAACGTACGCCACCTGGAAAGTCTGCTTGTACACGGGCGCCCAAGGGTATAATACGTACTTGTGTAATAAACACAGGTTTGGGGAATTGCACTAGGTCCAAATTTATGTCCTACAATAAGAATCAGGAAAAAAATTAACATCAAAATCACTTTTGAGACTCCCCAAAATAGAAGTAAATATTTACCGCGTCAGATTCATGGGAAAATGTATCAAAGAATAACAGTTCGCTGACATCTTCAGTTTCTGCCATTGTGGTTGCTTTTTCCAGTGCCAATAGTTTAATTTTTAATATTATTTTAATAATTTCAATACAAATAATATATTTTAAGCAATTTTTATTAAAAAGAATTCACGCAGGCAAAAAAACTTTTCACCGTTCGGCGAAGAAGAAGAAAATGGTAATTTACAAAATGTAAAACAGAAAAAAGAAAAGAAAACAAACTTTCTGTGACACATATGAAAGCTGCGTGTTGTGAAAATTAAGACGAAATATAAAACGTCAACGTGCATTAAGTGCTGCCAGATCGAAATTAATACTTTGAAGACATTTGTTATGAAAATTTTCGAATAAAAAAAATTATTTATCAATTCAAGGAGTATTAATTCGACCTGTTTCAACCTTTACTCTTCTAAAAATATAAATTTTCAAATGTATTGCATTGAAGTGATATTGTGAAATTTTGTTTTTGGTTTTGTGTTATTTGTTGCAACAAACATAAACAAATGTAAAAGATATCAATGTGGCAACCTGTTCCGTTCTTTTGTTTGCTACTGACATTTTTACTACACAACTGCACAGCTCTGGGAATTTTTTTAAAGTGAAATTACAACAATTGTATTTTTAAGATAACAATTGGAAAAAAAAAGGAAAATGTCTTCATTGACACGAGAAAATATTCCACATCTATGTCGAGCTTGTCTAAGGAATCTAGTGAAAACTCAAGACCAACCATTACTAAATGGAGAGCAAAAGCAGCCAGCTTTCTATCATATTGATCGTACACAAAATCTCAACAAATGGATGTCAATTATAAACCCTTTGGAAGACGTGACACGTCTTAGCAATGTTGTGCGACATCAAAAATATCCAGAATATGTGTGTCGTTCGTGCTATGAAAATTACAAACATGTAAATGATTTCAAAGAAATGGTAGTACATTCCTTTAGTGTTTTGACAAAATTGCTGTCAGTTGCTGAAGAGACAAAGAGACCGCTGCAGCCACAGGTGTCGGAAACGGTGACACAAAGTGAATTGGTTATCAAATCAGAACCCATAGACGATGACGACGAGGATGATGAGTATATGGAAAACGATTGGGATATGGATGATGCTATTGGTAGCAATGAACTAGATTTGGAATTGGATGATATAAAATTGGAGAATGATATAAAATTGGTAAATAATTGGGATTTTATTTCATTATACTTATTTACATATGTAGGAAGAGAGTGAACTTCACAAACCGTCATCATTAAATCATAGATTAAGCCCCTTTTTGAAAATAACATACAAAAATCCACTTATCATTTGAAAATTTGAAGGAGAAAGCCCCATTCGTCGAATATCTTTTTGTTACAGTTTTACCAGAATTGTTATAAAATTATGGGTAAAAATCAAGAACGTGACAACAGCTTGTATTTTGAAAATTTGTTTAGTATTGAAAGCTTATGCATTTTGAAATATACAAATTAAAAAGAAATTGTCTGCTCTCTTATGGTTTCGCAGAAAAAAGTTTCTGTTTAAAATTTGTTGAAACGAAAGGTGGAGTTTTTTTAAATAATTCGCGAATCAATCACAATAACAAATTATGAATTAATTCTTTTCACTCAAAAAAATTAAATGCATGAAATTTGAGTCAATTCAAATGAATTTGATAAAAATACATTTCCAGTTCAAATGAATTTGTCAAATAAATTCCAATTCGTTTCCAATTCAAATGAATTTGTAGAATGAATGATTTTAACAATCATTTTTTTGTTTATATAATCTCACATTGATCAGTCGCAGATCCAGGACAAGGCTTTTCAATTTTTGTACTGAATATTTTCATTTTGGTAGGAGAAATTTCCATTTATCATTTCCCATAGATCTGCTCTCGAATTTGATTGATTGCAACTCATTTTTGATTTCATTAATTTGAATTGCAATTCATCGTTCTAATTCATTTGAATAAATTCAAAATAAATTCAATTCAAACGAATTGGAAATAAATTGCAATTGACTTCAACAAATTCATTTGAATTGGTAACGAATTGCAATTCATTTTAAAGATATATTTGAATTGAAAACTAATTGCAAATCATTTTTACAAATAATCAAGCTGGATTTTTTAGTGAAATAACGGCAAATTTAAATTATAATTTTTAGTATTTCACTTATCGAATATTTTTAATAACTCTTCACTCAATCTCAATTGCAGGAAACTACAGAATTTGTTGAACCTCTAATGGAACCATCATCCTCCTCGCCTGCCTTGGACACTGAAGAAGGACAACCGAAAGCGATAAAGGCCTACAAATGTCCAATATGTAAAAGTAGTTACATACACAGGTACACCTACGTAGCACACATCCGTCAAATGCACTTGGGCATTGAACATGCCTTCGAGTGTGACATCTGTCACAAAACCTATACGAAATTCTGTAATCTCTATCGTCATATGCGCAAAGATCACAATCAGTCATTGCGTCAATATAAATGTGAATATAGCAATTGCAATCGCAGCTTCCGTCAATTGACCACACGTCGCAAACACTATGAGAAATTTCATAATCATGATCCGCTACCCAATCATGTAGAAAGAATATCACAAGAGTGTCTAAAGCAAGAAGAATTACAAAATTCACAACATTCCTTTCTAGAGCCATCCTCATCATCGAGCACCGCAACGCATATAGAAATTAGTATGCAATTGAAAGCCTCTCCTTCGACAAATAAACGTTCATACATATGTCCGATTTGTGCCTGCAGCTTTGAAACATCGTACGATTTAAAAGTTCACATGAACAATGATCACAAAGATGACTTGAAATTTCGTTGTCACATTTGTGGTAAGCATAAGATTTCGCAGCTGAAATTGGACGAGCATATTGCTACGGTCCATGAAAATCCTAAAGTAACTTGTAATATCTGTAAGAAAATTTTAAAATCGAAAAGTCATCTGAGGCAGCATATACTTTCGGTGCACAATGGTGTTAAACCGTTTAGCTGCGAATACTGTCCAGCCACTTTTGCGGCCAAAAACACCTTAAAGGTGCATACGCGCCTGCATACGGGCGAGAAACCTTTTAAGTGTGCCATATGTGATCGTCGTTTTACACAATTGACGCCCATGAAAAAACACATGATAACACACGAAAAAGGACATCGCAATGCAATTGATTAGAATTAGATGTTGTACAACAACTAACTGTGTATTAAAATTATTATTATTATTATTTTTTGGTTTATTTGAAACAGATTTTGCTTCATAATATTTTTAATTATAATTTACTGTTTCTTAATTATAATGTATCTCCTAAGTTTAGTTGTAAAGCTTTTAAATAAGTTAAATAAATTATCCTAAAACATAAACATTCCATATAATTAACTTTTTTAATTCTTAGTGAAAAATATAAAGTGGTTGACAATACAATGGAAACTTTTCCAAATATTTTACTAAAGGGTGGGACAAAATTCTTAAGAAACTTTTATTTCATTAAGCTCTTCCTATCTTTAAATCGAGGAAATCGGCACACAAATGGCTGAGATACCTCGATTTTTTTACCTATTTCTTATCTATGTATATCTGGATTATTAAGTCATTAATATAGACAATATGGATATCTAATGATAGATATTTCAAAGTCATTTTCAACGACGACATAGTAAGAGGACCTATAATGGGTCAAAATCGGAAAAAAAATTTTAACCCAAATTTTTTTATCATAACATTTTTTTCACTAAAAAATTTAAAAAAGTAAAAAAAAAATTAAATCAATGGCATTACAATTTTTTTTATCCAAATTTCCCCTTAAGTGAGGCAAAATTTACTTTACACGCATTTAATTAAGCTTTCTTTCCGGATAATTTAAAAAATTGTAGATAGTTCCGAAGAATATTTTTCTCTACAAAAGAAAAAAACGTAAAAAGTACGTCTCTTTTTACATGTTCCAACTTTGGATGCGAGTAACTTTTTATAGGGGGAGATAACTGTTAGGAACCAATTAAGATGATTTAAAAAAAATGTCGATCCTTAAAAATCTAAAAAAGATCGAAAAAAATTTAAAAAAAAGTAAGAGCTATCAGACCTGTCACAGAATTACATTATCGAAAGTGGAATTAATTCCGTATTTTGCTTCTTCCGAAAAAGTAAAACGAAAATTTCTTTCGGAATGAAACCACTTTCAGTTTTCAAAGTGGAATTGATATTTCTTTGTAATTATTTGATTTTCTAAAATTTTTAATCAATTTCTGTACCAAAAGCTTCCCTTTTGTTTTAATATAAAAACGCTTTCTAATTTAAATCAGAAATATAGAATTATTAAATATTTTTGGAATTAATAAATTACACGGAATCTGAAGAACCTAAAACGAAATCGATCGGAATAAAAACTACGGAATTGAAACCATTCCGAACAAAATGTGTGACAGGCCTGTATATTCGGCTGTGCCGAATCTTATATACCCACACAGAATTCCATTCCGATCAAAAGTGGAATTAATTCCGTAATTTGCTTCTTCACAAAACGAAAATTTCTTTCGGAATGAAACCACTATCAGTTTTCAAAGTGGAATTGATATTTGTTTGTGTTTATTTGATTTTCTTAAAATTTTAATCAATTTCAATTTATATACATCGTTTTAATGGACTTGGAAATATATATCATTAGATATCTATACTGTCTATATTTATGACTTAGTAATCCAAATATAGATCAAAATCAGGGTTGTCCCGGTTTCTCAGCCATTTGTCGGCCGATTTTATGGATGTATGTATCATTAAATAAATAAACCTATTTTTTGTATAACTTCTCAAAGACTATTTATATTTTAAACTTCAGGTCATTCGGATCATAAATGGGTTTTTGGCGATTTTTTAAAAAAATTGAGACCCGAGGTGACCAACTTTGATGGGCCACGCACTGCCCCTCAACACCCCTAGGAAGAAGAACAATCAACTCGAAAACACCTCAACTCCAACCATGTGAAATTTCGTAACAATACCTCCAATATTTATTTGGAGAACTTGACAACAAGGATGGTAAAGTTGTTACAATTGTACTTTTTTTTGGTACAATTTAAACTTGAAAAGTACAATAGTACAGCAATGACTTATCTTTATATATGTATATAATTGTTCTGTACGTGTGTTAGTAACTAAACTCCTCCTTAAATTTGTTGTGTGTGTTTGAATGGTTTAGATTCAGAATTGACCAATATAGGAACAATGGGCATGGCACCTCCCATACAAAGTAAAAATTTATTATTGCATATGTGGAGTACTATTATAGTGGGAGTCTTCAAACTTTGTATGAGCTATGGCAGAACAACGTTTGCCGGGACAGCTAGTTTGGTATAAATTTAAAATGTATTAATTTATTTATCAATTTAAAATTCGAATATGAATATGGAGGATAAACTTTATCCTCTTATGAATGTTAAAATTGGAAATTAAATCTTTAATAATCAATTCCCATCTTCATATAGCTTTCTACCATTAAATTAATATCCTGTTAATGAAATTCTGCTATCAATAATAATTCCATTTGAACTGGCAACTCTGCTTGCCAAACATTTTAGTTCTACACGGTCTCCTCGAAAAACGTTCGTTTTAAATTCGTCGTTATTATTGTCCTTTATTAATAGAAAATTATAAGTGTTAAGTGTTAAAAAATATTAAACGTCTTCGTTTAATTAAATAAAATATGTATGTAGCTATTTAAAATTACAAGAAATCATTGCGTTAATAAAGTTTTTGTTAAAATAAATCAGTGAAAAAAAACCAAATTGTAATATGTGTTTTGCATGATTTTGCATGTGTGTCGCGTTGTGTTGTTGTTGTGTGTTACTGTTTTTGCTACTATAGAAAAAACATGAACGAGAAAGTAAGAGCAAAATCAAAACGAATAAAAACAGTGCAAGAGAAAAGTGAACTTAATTTAGTAAATTAAGAGTTTATGGTCTTTTACAAAAACAAATAAACAGTAATCGGTTCGGTTATTTAATTTTTAATTAATAATGAAATAAATAAATATGTAAAGCAATGTAAATTGTATTTCAGGTGAGTTTAGAAATAATAATTTGTATTCATTGAATTGATTTTAATTTGTAAACAAGTGATTTTTGTATAGGTACCTACTACCTATTAGGTACATAGATAGTTACGTAATAAAAATAAATATTTTTTTTTTGCCGAACGTAGGGATCGCCTTTTTACATTTGTCTTTATATATTTGCCATTTACAGTCGGATCTTAAAGTATGATATATCAATGTTTTTGTCTCGGGAAGACCAATGTTTTGATCTAAGGGCCATTGACCTCAAGTATCCCATTCTATCTATGGTATCTTTTATAATATGAATTGGGCCAATACCTTGCCCTGAAAAATATCCCCATACCATAATATTGTCACCGCCAAACTTTACAGTCTTAAGGTACGGTCACACACAGCTAATATTTGACGTTTATCGTCAAATATTTCATTGCCTGAATCTGACCACAAATAAAATTTAGATCAAACAACAAAACAGATGATTTTAGTCAAACAAAATTATTTGTCGGCAAACAAAATATTTTCTTAATGTGAACAAAGTGTGACCACTAGCTACATAAATACCTAAAAAATATATAATTTGATCTTGCAAATATTTTTAAGGTTAAAGCACTTATTTCGAATTGTAAAGTAATCATTTTATTAGAGATTTATTGAATTTTGTTATCATATATTGAATTTAATTTTTCACTTTTTGTTTGACCAAACTGCTGCGAAAAAGAATCAGTAAATATATTTGCCGTGTGGTCACACTATATCAAACACTTTCATAAAATAATTGTTTGATCAAATAGAAAAAAACAGAAAATTATTTGCTCAGCATGGCGGAAAAATAAGAGGAGATTATTTAAATATTTTTCGTACTAAATTAAAGACACAAATTCACTATTTTTTTTTTAAACATAAATACATATTCAATATTTCTTGAATATTTGTTATTTAAATTATTTTCACTAAATAATTGCATCAATAAATGAAGTCTTCTTCTTCACATAAAAGTCATTCAGCCTAGGATGACATACTGGGAGAAAAACTAATTGAAGACATGAAGTCTATGTTGCGATTTTTGCAATTTTATGCGATTTATATTTTTATACGTTTAACATAGTCTGATGTTTGATTATTTTTTATTTATACATGGAGATTGTCTATTTTCAAAATTTAAAATTGCTCATATGTACATATGGAATATTAACTGAAATTTTATACAGATTGAATTTAAAATCAAAGAAAATTTTACATAAATAGTATGAATTGATTGTAATTAAAAAATAATTCTTAAACAGTATGATCTGTTTAATTTTTTTTTTTACTGCAGAAGAAGAATATGTCTAATAGCATTTTTCAATTTTCTGATTTTAGTATCATACAAAAATTTTTATTATAAATTTTTAGATAATGCGATTGAATTGGAATTAATTAAAAATTTATGTAAAAAAGGTAAACATTTCCATAAAATTTAACAATATTTGTGAACATGTTCTTATTCTGAATGAAAAAAGTTTGGAAAAAGTCGTGTTCGATTAATAATATGTATTAAAAAACCAATAAGCATTTTTACTGGAATTCAAGTTGATAGCAAGTGTAATTCAAGCCTTGAGTTATAGTCAAGCAATTGAATTACAGTTGTATTACACTTTATTTCAATAGCATTCTCCAGTAAAAAGGAAACATAAATTCAAGCCATATGTTTTTTGTTTGAAAAATATTTAATATTTCAAATATTTTTCAAGTATAAAACATGATTACATTTCTATTCAATTTCAATTATGAATTGTGATAGTAATATAATTTAATAAATAAACATTTAATAATTATATTATTAAATTGTTCAAGCTTGTGTTCTTTTCGCGATTTGTTTTCATTATTTAGCGATTTTTAATTTAAGATATAGCAACACTACTTTTGCGATAACACATGATGCAACAGCTGTTATTTGACACTGTTTGATCTTGCAAATGAATTGCAAGATCAAATAAAAAAATACCCAAAATGCAGGAAAATATTTGCTGTTTAGTGGTCACACATTGGTCACATTACAAGAATGTTTTCATATTGGCAAATAAATTTGTTTGACCAAATTCAGCTGTTTTCTTGTTTGCAGTGCAAAAATATATTGTGTTCAAACTAGAAACATAAAATATTTGACGCTTAAATAAAAGTACTGAAATTTCATAATTCTTTCAAATGTAAAGCAAAATCTGGTAATATTTTACTTTCTAGAAATGTCTTTTTTATTGATGAAAGAAATTAAAGTTGTTTTGCAGCTTTATTTGATAATTATTTAGAACAAATATTACCATAAATGTGACCACAAGTCAAATATATTTTCCCCTTTGTGTGTTTGATAGTATTTCGGTGTAGTTTGATTAAACAAATATGGCAAATAAATGTGTACAGTGTGAACACAAAATCAACCCATGAATTATTTGATGTAGTTTTGATCAAACACATGAAACATCTTGTGTCAAATAATTTGCGTAGTCTGACCCTACCTTTATTTGTGTTCTTTGGATGTAATCTTTTTCCCTTTGGTCGTCTTACAAATGTTCTCCCATCACTGCCTCTTAAATTGTATTTGGATTCGTCGGAAAAGAGGACAGTATTCCATTTCTGTATCGACCAGTTTAAATGATCCCTGGCAAATTGTAGACGATCAGAACGGTTCTTTTTAGAAATGAGTGGTTTTTTCACAGGACGATAGCAACCAAGACCAGCCTCATTTGCCCTGCGACTAACTGTTCGGGTACTTATTTCTAATTTTAGGCTATTAACAACCTCTCGAGGAGTTATTTTTGGGAATTTCTTGAACTCTCTCGCTATTAAATTATCTTGTCTAGAAGTAGTCTTACGAGGTCTTCCACCTAAATGCTGAGTTTTTACAGAACCGGTCTCACGAAATTTCTTTATAATTTTTGAAACTGCTGATTTATTTATTGAATATTTATCACAGATACTTTTTTGTTTTAAACCAGCTTTAAAATCGTTAATTATTTTATTTTTTAAGTCTGCACAAATCTTAACTTTAGCCATTTTCGTTAACTTTGAAAAAAAGCAATTATGCGAAAAACTTAAAAATAAAATAATATAAAATAACTGTAAACAGGATGCTTTTTACATCGTTCTTTTAAATATTATTTTCGTTTTACAAGTCTTTCTTGCTGAAGTTTAAAAGTTTCCATTGTTTTGTCAGTAGCGAAATAGTGAATATTTTTAATTTTGTTCCCTTTTTTCAGAATATAATTAATTATGTTGTTTGTTTTGCAGTTAAGTTATATAAATAAAACTATGCCTAGGTATTAAAATACTAAAAAAAAAAAATTTATTTAAAAAAATGTAGTTTTAATCATCAGTTTCAAAATTTATATTAAAATTTCGTGAAACAGATACTGTCAAAACCGGTAGTTATCAGTAATCAAAAATTGGAAATTAGTTAGCGGCTGGGCAAATGATTGCTAGTAGTGCACACCCATTCATCCAGAAATGGGCTTCACCGTAAAATGCCAGAACAGAACACCTATTTTATCATTTGCACGTGTTGTTGAACGTTTTATCAAACTGAATAAATGACAGCCAATTCCACAGATGTAGCTTCAATAATATGGTCGCTATCAACTGTCAAAAGTGGCTATTAAAAGACCTGTTCTATATACAAAACCTGTTTCTCCTTAAAAATTTCATATTGAATAAAATTTGTGCAAAATTTTAAATTGAATAAAAACTAAAAACAAGTAAGAAAGTATGATCGGTCAAGCCCGACCATATAATACCCTACACCAAGTAAATGAGTAAAAATATTTTTCTTTTAAAATATCAATAATTTATATTCGTGAGTGATTTTCGGAAGTGGGCCTTATATGGGAGCTATGACCAATTATGGACCGATCACCATAAAATTAGGTCGTGTGATTTATGTCTATATGAAAGTTATTTATGTTGAATTTTGTGTATATACCAACATTTTTAAGTGATTTAAGCACGTTGAAGTGATTTTCGGAAGCGGGTCTATATGGGAGCTATGACTAATTGTGGACCGATCGGACGGACATCGTTTAATCGACTCAGAAAGTGATTCTAAGTCGATCGGTATACTTTAAGGTGGGGGTTAGACCAATATTTTTGGGCGTTACACACATCTGCACAAACGCATAATACCCTCCCCACTATGGTGGTGTAGGGTATAAAAACTCCCTAATAAGTTTTTAGATATTTTGAATTTCTTTGAAAGGGTTTTATATAATTATATAGTTTTATTTTTTAGGTTCATAAAATTTAGCATATATTTGTTTTTAATAAAATTTCTAGTCCGGAAACAATTCAGCAAATTAGTGTTAAAATTCTACGGTTATAACGTCTTTCACCACAGTACCCAGACCAAGTGCTGATAATAAAATTCCAACCAAACCTTTATCGTTAACATTAACGCCCAAAGAAGCCAATAAA
This sequence comes from Calliphora vicina, assembly GCF_958450345.1. Taxonomy (NCBI): domain Eukaryota; kingdom Metazoa; phylum Arthropoda; class Insecta; order Diptera; family Calliphoridae; genus Calliphora; species Calliphora vicina. Next base: position 77,611,146 of record NC_088784.1, read on the forward strand.
TTGCCAAGCAGACCAACAGGTCGCTCTTTTTCAATAGTAACTGAACCCTTAGGGGATTTACTTTCAGCTGTGAAATATACCTGTTAGGGGAAACAATATTTTTACAATTGTGTACTTAATTTAAAAAATAAAATCTTACCAAGAAAGTATCACGCTTTTTACCAATTTTAGCCAATCTCTCTACAACATCCGTGGTGGAAAGTGGCTCAAATGTTGTCTTGACAATTTCCAAATTTTTGCCCTTAATGTAGTTGCGGCATCTGGCCAGTTCTTTGGGAGCATTACCTTCTGTAGAAACAAAACGGATTTTATCATCAACCACCAGAATCACACATGTACTGGATTTTTGCACCAACACCACATCATTGATATCCTTGACTGAAATAATTCAAAATTAATTACGAAATATGTTTAAATTTGTATACTACAAAAGCTATATACTATATCTGGTATCGTAATTGTAGCCGTAGTCATTTGCACTAACAGCCATAATAATGGCAATAATGGTGATAAATTTCAAAAATTCCATGTTTTTTACGGATGTTTTCTGATGGTTAAAAGAAAGTTTAAAGGAAAACTATACAATAATTTGGTTGATTATTAAAGCTATTTATAGTCAAGAGAAGTCTGAAATTTTCAAAGCAAAGTAATCAAGTAAAATTTAGGCACGTTTTTAATTAACGATTTTTTTTAAATCACGTTTTGTTTTAATTTTATGGCTTTAAATAATTAAAGGTAAATACTGATAAATTAAAATAAATATTATTATTTAAGGAGTTGTAAATTATAATAAACACAGAAAAAACTAAAAAGTAAATTCGATTACGAAAATCGCGTTTTCAATTACTATTTTTTATTGAATTAAATTACCATTGTTTATTGAAAAATAGAAAATAACACGTGTAATATAATGCAATACTTTAATATTTGATTATGATTATCGATTAATATTTTAATCAAAAATTGCAAATACTTGATTGAATAGGAACATTTTAAATCATTGGGTATTTTTATTCCGACTATCAATACGTTAGCAACTAGTCCAGGAGGCCATTTATTTTTCGTCCGATTCTAAAATTTATTTGATAAAATAATTTTTTGGGAAACATAACATTTGTTTAATATAATAAATTTTCCAGGATTAAAGCCACACTAATAGGCCTTGAAAATCGATTACCGACCAAATTTTCACACTACGCCAAAGTCTTCGAAGCCATGTCGGAGTTTGGTATAATTACAAAGTCGATACGATTATGCAGAAACAAAATGAATAGTTAAAATTGGAAAAAAAAACTCTCAGAACCATTTAATACCAAACGAGGATTCAGACAAGATGATAGACTTTTGTGTGACCTTTTTAACATACTGTTGGAAAAAGTATTGAGCGATGTTGCGATTTAACAATTTAAAAATTACCATTTTCGAATAACGAATAATTCGAATAATTTTATGTAGAATAATCGAATAAAACGAATAAATGTACATATTGTTACGTTTTAAACTTTTCAAAATGCTGGTTTATTTCCTTTAAATAAACCGGATACTTCTGATTGCAAGCCAGAAAAAAAGCCGTTTAGTAGTTTAAAAATTGTAACAACTCTTTATTTATTCAAAATGTACAACAACTACAGAATTAAATAGCCACTCAATGTTTTTTATTCACGTTGCAAATTCGCAGAAATACAGACACAATTTATAATGTACACGAATTTACTTGAAAAAAAACACAACACTTTAAGGCACTCAGTTGATGTTTATTCGAAAAGCGTCTCTGATAAACTCACTCACGACTGCAACCTCTGCCACTATTTATAACACTGTCATCTGCACTCTAGATTTTTCTTTAACTGTCAAAATTCGAATATTCTAGATCTTACTAATACATACGCCATCTGTGGTGTACTTTCTACAATGTTCTTTAACTGAATATTCGAATTCGAATACAGCGTTGCCAACTTACGATCAAATCAACTGAAAGCTTTTATTTAATAATGACCACAGATATGTTACAGTTTGCTATTAAATACTTTTAAATCAGCCGTTAAAATCGTTATATTTGAATTCAAGTACAATTTCGTAACAATATATATTTAAATTCATTAAATTGCTTAAAATTTTTCATAATTCCAAATTTAAATAAGTAATAATGACTTACAAAAATCGTATTGTTTCTGAAATTCCACAAATAACTAAAGATAAAGGGAGTCTTTCGATCACTGTAGATGAGTGGTCCGATAGCTCCTTCTATAAATATATATTGTTACGAAATTGTACTTGAATTCAAATATAACGATTTTAACGGCTGATTTAAAAGTAGCCTAATGCTTTCAAATAACAGTGCTGTAATAGTAAATCTGTGGGCATTATTAACATTGAATAAAAGCATTCAATTGACCATTGATCGTAAGTTGACAACGCTGTTTGCTGCGACCGTATATTCGAATTCGAATATGCAGTTAAAGAACATTGTAGAAAGTACACCACAGATGGCGTATGTATTAGAAAGCTCTAGACAGTTAAAGAGCAATCTAGAGTGCAGATGGCAGTGTTATAAATAGTGGCAGAGGTTGCAGTCGTTAGTGAGTTTATCAGAGACGCTTTTCGAATAAACATCAACTGAGTGTCTTAAAGTGTGATGTATTTTTCAAGTGAATTCGTATACATTATAAAGTGTGTCTGTATTAGGTACAAATTATTTTTTGACAATAAAATATTTTCTGATATAGAGGTTATATTATTATGGACTGGTCCTCACAAGAGTTGGTAGACAGATTAATTTTCATATACAACTTGTTTATTAAATTTTAGCACTATATTAATTATTATAAGACAATTATGAATGTTAAAGTCATTTTCTGAAGGGGACCATGTATTGGCACTAGGGACAAATGTAGCCCGGTTTCCGAAATAAATAAATATGAAAAACTTTATATATATTTTAATTCAATGCATTAGTTTTTGCTTGTTTATATTTCTACTTAGTGTATTAACGAAATAAATAGTTTTTATTGTTGAACTTGATGTTTTTTGGCATTTAATTAAAATCCCGAAGTCCCGAAAAATCCCGGGATCCCGAAAAATCCCGGGGTCACGAAAAATCCTGGGATCCCGGGATTTACATTTCTAAAATCCCGAATCCCGGGATTTGTAAAACCCAGTCCCGTTTGGCATCCCTAGTCTGTATTTCTGCGAATTTATAAACGTGTATAAAAAACATTGAGTGACTATTTAATTCTGTTGTTGTACATTTTAAATAAATAAAGAGTTGTTACAATTTTCAAACTACTAAACGGCTTTAATTGCAATCAAAAGTATCCGGTTTATTTAAAGGAAATAAACCAACGTTTTGAAAAGGTTAAAACGTAACAATATGTATAAATATTACTGCAAGAAGTTACAATTCTAAAAACAAGTATTTCAAAATGTTTAATTTAGGACTTGAACCAACGGAATAAAATATTTGTTATTTAGTAAAAAAAAGGCTGAATAATTTTAGAATTGATTTCGAAACAGAAATTTTAGGATCTGACGGGGCGGCCGTGTGTGAATCGCAATTATTAATCAATATATTAACTTAGATTATAGTGGTGTTGAAAGTGATGGTGTATGTGATTTTGAAACGGTCGTCGGAAGCGATATTGAGGATGACATTTTATAATGATTACCTTGAAATAGATGAATGCCATGATCTTAAAATATATATATAAGTGATGTTTGTGTAATTCCGTAAGACCACTTGATTAAGCAAAGATATGGCAACGTTGATAGAGCTTGAGGGTATAATACAATTCGTTATAAATAATTTAGAAAAAGTGAATGATTCATTTCCTAAAGAATTAGTAACTAATTTTAAAATTCGAATTCATGAACGATATAAAAAAGTTCTTAATGCATTTAAATTGTACTTGAACATGATACTGAAATGTCCAACTAGCATAGCTCCAAAACGGAAACTAAAACGTGTGCTAGTCAATTGTTTTGCAGATTGTTGGGAAGGGAATCTGATTTCTGAAGGACTTTGTTAAAAATGTTAAAAACCCACATCAAAACCTCATTCTTTACTTTTTAAAAAAAATCTAAATCAATCGAATAATTCGATTAATTTTAAACGTGTGATCGAATTATTATAACAAGTTAAAATCTCTTATTCGAATTATTCGTTTTATTCGAACAAGAGAAAAATCGAATAATTTGAATACCCTAGTATTTACACCAGAAACTATATGATTCTCGCATATGCAGGCTACATCTATGTTATTGGTCGAACATTGCGAGAGGTTACTGCAGTATTTACAAGAAAGCGAAAGTAATTAGCGAAAGTGGGTCTGGCAGTGAATGAAGATAAGACAAAGTTAATGGTTTCGACAAGCAGATAATCCATGAGACTGGGCCAATATGTGAATTTTGGTGAGGTAATGGAAGAATTTATATACCTCGGTAACGCCATACATGTTTGGAGATAAAGCGAAGAATAATACTAGCAAATTCTTTGGACTTAGCAAGCAATTTAGAAACGGAGACCTTTCTCGAAAGACAAAATTCAAGCTCTACAAAATGCTATTATATAGTGCAGAAGCATGGGCACTTGAACAGGCAGATGAAGCTGTCATTGGGGTCTTTAATAGGAAAATATTCCGAAAGATATATGGACCTGTCTGCGATCATGGAGAATATCGGCAACGTATGAACCATGAAGTATATGATGACGTGAACATTGTGAAACGTATCAAACTCAAACAGCGTAAAATTCTTTTTTTCTTGGACCAGCACTCAGGGGATGACCCCTAATCATGCAAAGCATTGTGTTGGAACTAGAAAAATAGGTTTGGGAGCGAGAATAGAGGGAGTAGTGTTTGTGGACAGTTGATTTAAATTTTTCTATATTGAAAGTGACAGGAAAGACTTCAGGAGGAAGATTATTCCACATACGGACAGTACGGCTAATTTTTTCCTATAATGTGTTGTGCGATCCAATGTCTAGTCGACAACGAATTGATGTGCCCTTACCGAAGCGCGTTTATTGCGTAAAAAACTACGGGTTTCGGGAACAAGTTCCCTAATTTCAGCAGATCACATACCATTGTAGTATCGGTAGAACACAAGCCACATGGCGACGATGTTCCAGTGAGTCAATAGAGCTGGATACCCTACTGTCACCGATATGCATCTCGGTCCTCTCATGTACGCGGTCAAGTAACTCCAAAATAGATTTCAAAGCACTGACCCACACATGAGAGTTGTATTCCATTTTAGGTGGGATATAAGTGGTGTAAATAGTAAGGAGATCAGAAGGAGTGAAGTATTTCTTACAACGTTTTAGAAAACCAAGGCACTTGAATGCTTCTTTCGATAATCGAAAAATGTGTTTTGTCCAGCGGACATCGCACTGAATACTCATGTCTAGAACATCAAGAGCTTCCTTAATATTTACACCACCCATAAAAACAGATGGAGAAACATGATATGTTGCGCGTTTGTGTGTTAACAACCCCATTCAGAGATTGTCACAAGATCTTGGTTATGCGTATCATTCATGTTTTGCCTCATTGCCTCAATCTTCGACAGGCTTGGTCTATAATTGAATGCATATGAATGGCAAATGTTGCTGTCATCTGCAAAAGAGTAGATAGGTTAGGTTAGGTTCCATGGGTACCCACTCTTCAAGCAGCTCACTTGGGTCCATTAAGAAAACTGATCCCATTGTGATACCCAAGGGGTAAACGTCTGTGTATTAATTATACGTCCATCGTTTCCAGGCTAAACCAACCAGATTCTCTGATGAAAGAGTAGTTTCGTCTAAGACTCAATCCTGATAGCTCATCTATATGATAAGAATGGTAATCCAAGAGTAGATAGTGTAAGTAAGAAATAGAGTAGGAGAAAGGACGGAGCCTTGCGGTGCCCCTGAATTGATCTTGAGCTCGTTTGATGAAATTCCATCTATAACTACTCGTATAGTGTGAGCTCTGAGAAAGCTCGATATAAATCGAGAGAAGTTATTACCGACACCAAAAGCAATATTTTTTGCTAAAAGCGCACCATGTCATACTCTATCAAACGCTTTAGAAATATCTAGAGCCTGCACTTTACTTTCGTCTGAACGGCTAGCAAGTCTCCCGTAGAGCGTCCTCTACGAAAGTCATACTGCCGGTCGCTGAGTAAATTGTTGGACTCTAAATATTTCACAAGATGGTAGTTAACCAGACTCTCTATAACTTTGGGCTATATTTTCAGGGTTGTAAGCCTCTCCATTTTTAGGAATTGGCGTTACATTAGCAACCTTCCAAAATACAGGAAATTTGCCGACACGGAAAAGGTTAGCTAATGGACGAGCTAGCATCGAAGCCCAGGCCCAGAAGACTTATTTATGTTGAGATCCGCTAAAACCCTTTTAACTGCGCGAGCACGAAAGAATATATCCGGCTTAGTATCTGATAATGCGTAAAATTATAAGGTCAGTGTATATTATTAAAATAAAACTCAGTCGCAAAGTAAGTCTGGGTTAATTAACAACTCGCACGTCATTGTCATTATTTTTTTAAGGGCAATCGGGCTCGTTTTCGTTTGTTTGTCTTCGACAATTTTTAATATCGCTATGGGACATGTGTGATTTAAAGCTTTCGAGCATTGTTGGTCTCCAAGGCATCAATTGTTACTGGCTTATCAGCATAAACCAGTGACTTCACGTGGCCCCAACGGAAATAATCGAGAGGTGTTAAATCGCAAGACCTTGGAGGCCAATTGATAGGTAAATTTATCGAAATTAAGTTATCGTCAAATTTTGATTTCAATAAATCGATGGTTGCGGTCGCTTATGGCACGTATCGCCATTCTGTTGAAACCGGATCAATATCATCCATATTATCAAACAAAAAATCATTGAACATGGTGCGATCTCCATTGACCGTAACGCGATCATTGACATGATGATTTGCCAGAGTATACTGATCATAAATGTCAAAAGGTTAGCGCAGAAAGTTCGTTGGACAGTTATCCTTACTTACGTAAGTTCTACTTGGCTTAAAAACACTCTGTATATATAGAATGTGATATCCTAAAATCAGAAGAAAACTATCTGACAGCAAATCCGGACGGAAGTTATCTATTTTCGATTAAGAAGCAGAAAGTCTCTTTGTCATTGACAGGCTTATACAATAATATTTAATTTATTGTGATCTATACCTGACAGCAGTTTTTTTTACATTCTTCGATACATTACTCTTCTTCAAGAATTTTTATTATTTTATTATTTCCCAATAACTATTTAGTTATTTATTTAATTTTTTGTCAATAAAATCGTTAATTATTAAATCAATCCATTAATGTTGGTATGTGCAGCTAATAAACAGATTTTTAAGGGAGCAGTCAGACAGTCAGTCACATATCACGATCTAAACAATGGTTGTTGGATGATGCATTATTTAATCAAGTCTTTGCACACAAACGTGTGCCTACTGCAAAGTACATATTTTATAATGGGTACTAGTAACCGGTACTTGTTTGTAAATCAGTTTTGAAAATAATATTAAAAAAATACTAATATTGTTATTTACGCCTTTTGAATATTTTAAAAATTATTATTTAAGGTGTATGTGACATTGTTTAACTCTTTGGGGGAAATTAGATATTTTAATAAGTTCAATGGATAATTATACTCTTCGCCATGAGTGGCAAGGGTATATATAAGTTTGTCATTCCGTTTGTAATTTCTACATTTTTCATTTGCGACCCCACAAAGTATATATGTAGATATAGCCATGTCCGTCTGTCCGTCTGTATGTTGAAATCGACTTTCCGTAGCCCCCAAATAACTGACATGATTCATGCATCAATATATATCGGGAATTCTTCCGGCTCGGTTGCTATTTAAAATCTACAAAATCGGTCCACAAATGGCTGAGATATAAGGAAAAAACCGGGACAACCTCGATTTTTGCCCTATTTTTTATCTATATCTGGATTACTAAGTCATTAACATAGACAATATGGATATCTAATGATAGATATTTCAAAGTCCACTGCAACGATGTATATAAGGTATATAGTAAGTTGGACCTACAATAGGTCAAAATCGGGAAAAATATTTTTTAACTCGAATTTTTTTTCACCAAAAAATTATTTTTTCCATAAATTCTATTTCCAAAATTTTTTTTTTTAAAAATTAAAAAAAAAATTTTAAATTAAAAAAAAAATTTTAAAAAATTTGGAAAAACGTTTTTAAAAAAAAATTTAAAAACAATTCGAAAAAAAATTTTTAAAAATTTATTTAAAAAAATTTTAATTTTGTTTAAATAACTGCTCAAACAGTATTCCGTGAGTAAGAGAGCTATATTCGGCTGTGCCGAATCTTATATACCCTTCACCAAATTGTACTTTAAAATATTTTTTTATACCCTTCACCTTCGTGAGAAGGGTATATATAAGTTTGTCATTCCGTTTGTAATTTCTACATATTTCATTTCCGACCCTATAAAGTATATATATTCTTCCTTATAGATAGCGGAGTCGATTAAGCCATGTCCGTCTGTCTGTCTGTTGAAATCAATTTTCTGAAGACCTCAGATATCTTCGGGATCCAAATCTTCAATAATTCTGTCAGACATGCTTTCGAGAAGTTTGCTATTTAAAATCAGCAAAATCGGTCCATAAATAACGGAGATATGAGCAGAAAACCGGAACAACCTCTATTTTTGATCTATATCTGGATTACTAAGTCATTAATATAGACAATATGGATATCTAATGATAGATATTTCAAAGTGCATTGCAACGATGTATATAAGGCTATAGTAAGTTGGACCTACAATGGGTCAAAATCGGGAAAAATATTTTTTAACCCGAATTTTTTTTTCATCAAAAATTTTTTTTGTCATAAATTTTTTTTCCAAAAAAAAAAAAATAAAAACTAAAAAAAAAATTGGAAAAAACTTTTTTTTTAAAAAATTAAAAAACAATTTAAAAAAAATTTTGAAAAACAATTAAAAACAATTAAATTTTGTTTGCCTAAAAATATTTAAAAAAATTTATTTTAAAGTATAATTTGGTGAAGGGTATATAAGATTCGGCACAGCCGAATATAGCTCTCTTACTTGTTTTTAATATTTTTATTTAAACAAAATTAAAATTTTTTAAAATTTTTTTTTCGAATTGTTTTTAATTTTTTTTTTAAAGTTTTTCCAAATTTTTTTAATTTTAATTTTTTAAAAAAAAATTTAAATTTTTAATATTTTAAAGCATATCTGGCTTGTTATTGAAAATGGGCAATATTGGTCCATGATATCACTTAGCCCCCATACAAATGTCCCCACGGCATAAATATGTTGATTATCCGAAAATCCTGATAAAATATTGCACAAATTAGTTCTAAGTACTCTGAAATTATACTGTAAAGTAGGTAAAATTCGAGCAACATTTGTCCCTAGTCCCCCCTCAGAAAATGAGTTCAACATTCATAATTGTCTCATAATAATTAAAATCGTGATAACCTAATATGAACCTAAACCAACTTTTGTGAGAATCTGTCCATAATTGACTTTATTCTTTAACAAGCACAATTAATAGAATAGAAAATGTTGCACTCTTCTAGACTAAAGAAAATAGTTTATCATTGTCCCTAAAATATCATGCCAGATCGATTGGAATTTTCATAAATTTTATTAATAATTTCAATCAGACCGAAATTGCCGTTATTCTCAAAATGACGTATCCAAAGTTATCCAAAATTTCGATTACGCAAAAATACCGATTTACCGAAAACTAACGGTAACATAAAACGTAACGGTAACCTTGTAATTCATTTTACAAAATTTTGTGAAATATTAATTATTTTAAACTTAACCCCCCAAAGGGTTAAGTTTTCAACAATATATCAACTGATTTAACATTAATGCAATTAGTTGATACACAAGAAAACTATTTAAATTATTATTATGAGCGTTTTTTTCAACGAGGGAGGAAGATCTAAATGCATACAAATAGTTGACAAGTACGTTGTATAAAAAAAAAATGTTAATGTTAAATTTATACAAAAATATACGCAGATACGAATAGATTTTTATGAATGAATGATTAGCTATGCAAGAACACACCTCAATTTTCAGATGCAGGTGTTAAGATTAACAATAACATCAACCAGTCAACCGACTGACAGACGACAGGCAGTTAAAAGATTACGACGGAATCTGTACGTAATAAGAAAATGTAAACTGTTGAATTACATAGATACTTGGAAAAATGCATACTAAAAGTGTTAGTAATAGAATTTAATAAGCGTGTAATAATGAAGGAGTCAAATAGTTAAGTGTTTGTATTAATTATATTAAGATAGAGTTGTTTTGCACCTCAATATATTCATTCATTAGTAGGTGTCGTTAATTTCCCTTTTGTGGTGTTGTAATAATCCACAGAAAATAAGAACTATAAAGTTTATTTACAAAAGATAACCCACCAATTTGGTATTATTCATATTTATTGTGCAGCTTATATACACTTTGTATGCATTACAATTCTCAATTAGTTTATGTGAATTTAAATATATAACCATAAGAAATAGAAATGTGAAAATTCTCTCGACACAGACCTAACTTAACCGTCTGACCCGCAAGAGAGCCTCCAGACATGCATTACAAAACACCAATTATCTCAAAAAGTAATTACAATTTTTATACCCTTCATCTTCGTGAGAAGGGTATATATAAGTTTGTCATTCCGTTTGTAATTTCCTTAATATAACTTTCCCACCCTATAAAGTATATATATTCTGGATTCTTATAGATAGTGGAGTCGATTAAGCCATGTCCGTCTGTCTGTCTGTTGAAATCAACTTTCCGAAGCCCCCAAGTAACTTACATACACGGTTCATACATCAATATCTCGGGAATTCTTCAGGCTCGGATTTTTGACCTATATCTGGATTACTAAGTCATTAATATAGACAATATGTATATCTAATGTACATATTTCAAAGACCTTTCCAACGACGTATGTAAGACCAAAGTAAGTTGGACCTACAATGGGTCAAAATCAGAAAAAATATTTTTTAACCCCAATTTTTTTTTCACCAAAAGTTTTTGTTTTGCAATTATTAAAAAAAAAATTTAAATTTAAAAAAAAAAAAATTTTAAATTTTAAAAAAACAATTCGAAAATTTTTTTTCCAAAAAATTAAAAAAACAATTTGGAAAAAAAAATTTTTGTTTACCTAAAAATATTTAAAATTTTTATTTTGAAGTATAATTTGGTGAAGGGTATATAAGATTAGGCTCAGCCGAATATAGCTTTCTTACTTGTTTTTTTTGTAATTTAACTGTTTATACCCTACACCACCATAGTGGGGAGGGTATTATGCGTTTGTGCAGATGTTTGTAACCGATCGACTTAGAATCACTTTCTGAGTCGATTAAGCGATGTCCGTCCGTCCGTCCGTCCGTCCGTCTGGTCGGCTGGCTGGCTGTCCATGTAAACCTTGTGCGCAGAGTAAAGGTCGCAATTTTGAAGATATTTCGATGAAATTTGATACATATTATTTTTTCGGGTCAAGGACCAAGCCTATTGAAACTGGCTGAAATCGGTCCATTATTTCACCTAGCCCCCATACAAATGTCCTCCCGAAATTGGACTTTATCGGTCATAAATGTTTAATTTATACATATATGTATCTCCACAAATTCCGCTCCAAATAAGTTTTATATACACAAAATTCATGTCACCAAATTTTGTTACGATCGGTCCATAATTAGTCATAGCTCCCATATAGACCCGCTTCCGAAAATCACTTTAACGTGCATAAATCGCTTAAAAATGTTGGTAAACACACAAAATTCAACATAGTCAACTTTAATATAGACATAAATCACACGACCTAATTTCATGGTGATCGGTCTATAATTGGTCATAGCCCCCATATAAGGCCCACTTCCGAAAATCACTCAAAAATATAAATTAATGAAATTTTATGGTCGGGCTTGACCGACCATACTTTCTAACTTGTTTTGTTTTGTCAGCTGTTTTGTAAATTATGCCATAATTTTAGCACGTGAAATTTGTGTAATTTTTTTTTTTTAATTAAAGTTTTTTAAATCAAAATTTACTGTTTTTTACACATAAACTGGTAACAATGCCCTGAGGCACTCTTCACCTTTTTGCACCTGGTTCCTAAACTTAATTTGCAAATGAGTTTCTGATGGCTGTTCTGAGTTTATTGGGTCATAATTACCCTAAAAAAATTATTATACAACTTTTTTTAGCTTTTTAAAGTTTACGGGTTAGAGGGTTAACAATAAATTAACCCTTTCCCTGTCCTGTACATCACATATGATTCACAGCAAGTTTCTTTCATACGTCCGTGCATCACATATGATTCACAAATTATACTATTTTTTAATTAACAAAAAAAAAACTTTGGACGTACGTATGGGGACAGGCTGAGGGTTAATATATTTGTGTTAATTGACACTTGTGATGAAAATTCAGTTCTTAATCGAGAATCCAGAAGATGCGTGATAGACTGAAAAAAATGGGAAATATGTCTGTGATCTAATGTTATACAATGACCGAAGTTACTACTGAGACTGAAAAGAAATATATTTATTGCCAGCTCAACACGTTTTACGATTCATTGGGATACGAAATGACATTGTTGAACAATCTAAAAATTTCTGTGGTCTTGTCATCGGTGGTACATTATTCGAGCATGGTATCGGTTGCGGTTTCGGCAGGGACAACCATTTAGTGGTACCAAAAATGCGTCTTTGTACAGCTGCTATCCAGACTCCAATACTAGCAGACCAGAATACAGGCAAATCCCGGTATAACGAACGATATGTTGTCAGGCCCATTCGTAAAATCGAAAAATTCGTTATATCGAGATTTATTTTTTGAATAAGTTTTAGGCGGTGTGACATAAGCTTGACTTGGGGCATTACCAAGGATTAATAAATCCTTCATTAAAAGGGATTTCGGTTTTAAAATTGATCCTACCATTAAAAATATCCATTATTTCAATGAAGAAAGTCAACAACAACACTTTTTTACGAAAAGATCGACGTGTATTTGCCCTTCAAAGAAAAGAAATCTTCTTTATTCCACATTCATTAGAGTAAACCAAAATTGTTAGTCTATATTTCGATAACTTTCTTTCTGGAGCATTAGTTTCTCTAGAGTGAACAAACATTTTACGTTGTATCATTTTCCAAAAGATATCAGTTTTATTCGCTTTGAGAATAACATCTTTAAAAAGTCTTACACCGTATTTTTTTGAATACAGATAACACTTGCATGAAATGAAATCCACTATTATAAAGCAATTGTTTTAACTGGAATGTGTTCTTATCTCTGGTCGACTAATTATCAATTAAGTTCCTTTTATACAAGGGTATACACTGATGTGTATAGATCGATTGATTATTTGAGCCATTCTTGATTGCTTGATATAATTGTCAATGTTGAAAATTTTATCGTTCGTTTGATTTTGATTTATTTTTCTCAACATTCATTATATCGAGTACAAAATTATTGAAACGTTCGTTATATAAGGTAGTTAATGTTAAAAATATAGTTGTACGTTTTATCGGATTTTCGTTAAAGTGAGATTCGTTACACCGGGATTTGCCTGTACTATCATCTAAATTCGATTTGGTGGAAATAAAGATCTCCCTGGGAAGCAGAATTTTAAAACTCAGATTGCAAATATTCCTCACTCCAACAATTCGAATTCCAAATATTCTCTACTGGATAATAAGCTCAATTTTAAGGTATTACATAAAATTCAAAAAACTCTTTGTTCCGCCTCTTGGTGTATATAATAATGGACGTGGAAAATATATGCTTTAAATGAGAAAACTCGGTTTAGAAGAGAGTGCGTAAGTAAAGGCGCTGATATAGCCCAATATTTGCTATTAATAAAGCAGCAGTTCGGAAGGATAAACGTAGATTGTGACTGCAGAATCCTACACAAGTTTAGGTTCCATGGGCAGCCATTCGTCAAGCAGCTCACTTGGGTCCATTTAAAACTGATCCCATTGTGATACCCAAGAAGTAAACAGCAGGGTATTTATAATACGTCAGTTGTCTCCAAGGTGAAGCAACCAGATGCAATGTTGAATCTAAGACGAATCCACTCCTGCATCTGCTTAGCACATCTAAACACGATAGGAATGGAGTTCCGAGGATACGTTCCCTCAAGTTTGTCAGAGCCGGGCATTGGCAAAATAGCTGGGACACAGTCTCATCCTCTTCTTCATTTCGACAGCTTCTACAGTAATCGTTGTACCGTAGGTCCAGTCTTCTAGCATGTGTTCAATTATACAGAGTCCTGTAATAAAGAAAACAATTAGCCTTACAAGATTACTAAGAAACTAGTGAAAAAAATATTGGCCAAATGCTCGCCACGGCTTCGGTGGCATACCGATGGTCCATATTTTCAATGATTCTGATACATAATTGAGGTTCAATGTTGTTAATGTGCTGAATTATCTCATCCTTTAGCTCTTGACTTAGTGACGCACACTTTTTCCTTTAAATATCCCCAAAGAAAGATGTCCAACGGTGTCAAATCACATAATCGTGGCGGCCAATTAACATCGCCATGAAGTGATATAACACAGCCATTGAATTTCTCACGCAAAAGAGCAATTCAATTCTTTCTCAGTACAGATTGGGCTAAGACAAGGATGCATTTTATCTCCCATCTTGGTTTTAATCGTTATGTCTAAGGTTTTGAAAGAACGATATACCCAGAAGAGGTATTAAATGGAAGATTCCCGCCGAATAAAATTTTCATCGAAAATTTATCAAATTCGCTCAGGAGGCGTGGCATTAACATTGTTAAACTACTGACAAAAGACTATTTAAAGGAATGCCATAATTGGAGAAGCATATGCGATTTTTCTGATATTGCTCAAGGATCAAGGACCAACTTGAGCCCAAAATATGCTAAGTACAAGCTGGTTTTCGCAGTGAGCCACTCGAAAGGTTCAATTAAGGGAAATTATTGTAACGTCATCTAGTTTACACAATAAAAACTACCCGACAGATTAGGGTAAGACGAGGTTGTATTTTATCTCCCATATTGTTTTTAATCGGGACGTGTAAGGTTTCGAATGGACGATTATTAGTATTAAACGGAAGACTGTATTATCTCGGGCCACATCTCAAATCAGTTTTTTTAATTTCTGAGTCTACTGGTCTTCTTGAACATACCCGAAACCCAAGATACTTAGAGCAGCTCATTTAATTCTTTCAAATTACCCTGGCCACGAAGTGGTTAACAAATTCTGATATTTAGGAAGTTTGTTAGTGAACTAGATTTGTAAAGATAGAAAGCCACGAAGTGTTTAACAAATTCTCATATTTCAGAAGTTCGTTAAATAACTAGATTTGTAAAGATAGTACTTAAACTTTATCTTTAAATTTAAATAAAATAAAGTGTGTGTGAGATATCGACATATTTTATTCGTTGCAAGGCCTATCGATGCCATTATATATGGAAGATAAAATCGTGCAAATGTCCGCCGCAGTTTCTCTGGATGCCGCTTATCCAAAATGTCCAATTTTCCAAGACTCTAGCGCATAATTCAGACTAAATTTGAACGATGGCATGGGATATGTTGTCTTTAAGGACCGTTGTGGTTTGTGGCTTATTCCAAAAGTACTGCGACTTAAGCAAACCCTACAAGAAAACGATTTACGGTGTCAAATCTCGGTGGCCAGATAACATCACTTCCCCGTGACATGACCATGCCCTCAAATCGCTCGTGCAGAATGTTCAATGTTGCATGAGCTGTTGATGTCCATATTATCCAAATCAGGCCTAAAAAGTAGGTAATCATCGACCTATAGCACTCGCCACTGACTGTGATGGCCTGGACAACGTCTTACTCAAAGATATATTTACCGATAATGCCGCCAGCCCAAAATCCCTACCAAACAGTGACTTTTTCGGAATGTATTAGATGCTTTTTCGTAATCATATGGATTGGTATAGTCCCAAATCCGACAATTTGGTTTTTTGATTTACACATTCATCCAGAAAAGGGCATCATCGCTGAAGATGATTTTTTAATGAAAATTAGGGTCAGATAATTTTACCATTTGCACGTATTGTTGAACGCTTATCCGTCCATAGTGATATGGCAAATGAAACTGAATAAATGACAGCCAATTCGACAGATGTAGCTTCAACAATATGGCCGCTATCAACTGTCACAGTTCGGAAGTCCCTATTGGAAGACCCATGTTGATAATTTTGGCATTTTCGCAAATAAAACAATGTCGAGATTTGTACAAAAATTAAATTTCAGATGCGCACAAGTAATTCTAGGAAAGGACGGTAAAACTTTGTAAGTGCCTTAAAAGTGTTGTTAATCTCTGCTTTTGACAGCCAAGAACCACTGTAAATTAAGAATTAAGCAACATTAATTCCATTAGCGGTCTGTGCTAAAAATAAATGACAAATAAAAACTTCTTTCTGGCAAACAACTGTCATATCAAATATTCACAAATATTATTTTTTTGCGGAAATAATCTTGACAATGTGCAAAATAAAAAAAGCATGTCTTAAGAATTTCACATATTTGTACCTACCTACATTATTTCATTAGTTCTTTAGTATTGACTTAAAGTCAGTGCAAACATGCGTAAATTTGTCTCATTTAAATGAAGAATAAATTTCATTGTTTGCTTCTTCATTTCAATTCACATCTCACATTCAAATTTTGCATTTGGAAAATGTGTTAAATTCATACGTAAATATACATCCACCATTCAGTATTCAGTTTATAAATATGTGATAATAAAAATTTATTAACAAAATATTTGAGTTTGTCATAATTCTCGTAAATATTTATTAATAGCCTGTCTCCATACCAGAATTTTTGTGGTTAAAAGAAGGTATTTTAAGAATTTATTTTTAAGTGTTGACTTTAAATAAATTTATTGGGTATTTAGTGTAAGTTGAGGCGATTTATTTTTTGACATGAAAGCAGGTAAATTATGTTTAATAATAATAAATTATGTATTTTGTTAAGGAAATTTAAATATAAGAATTATAATTATAAGAGAAGAGTGATAGTTTGTTCTTTAATAAAAAAAACTTTTTTAATATCTTTTTATAATTTCATGATTTCATGGGTATTTTACTTTCTTTTAAAGAATACTATCACTTTAACATTCATTTGCATTTCCAAAACCAAAAAAACCTTTAAAAGTACATTTACCTATCACTATCAACATTAACTAAAAAACATACTCATTTTTGTTTAAATAGTTGTTTAAATTATTTAAACTAAAAGAAAACAAAACAAAAGTTCAAGCAAAAAACAAAAATAATTGACAAATTATGTGTCATTTGCCATAAAGATGACAAGTTCAAGTTTAAACTACGATAATACAAATTACCGCCAAGTTTAAACTACGACAATATAAACATAAAGAAACAACAAGAGCAGAAACTAGAAAAAAATCTCAAAACAAAATTTTACACAAAATAATCACACATTCGAGTGTTGTTTTTATTTTCACATACTAGTTTTATTTACTAATACATTTTCAGCACTTAGGTTATGATAACTGAGTTAGGTCTTTGACAGGAGAGATTCCGTTCCATGTATATTCTCTATGAATATAAATATACAAACAAATAAATACGAGTACATAATAATAATAAAAGTTTAACGATATGAAAACAACAGCAAAAAAATAATACTTAATTGCTTAAATACCTTAAATAAACGATGACAGAGTCTGAAATAAAAACAAAGGTTCCTGAACCTTAAATTCAAACAAATAAATATACATATTTGTTTTTTTTTGTGTTTGTTATATTGTAGAAACAAATAATGAAAATTTCGTTTTCTTGCAAAGTTAAAGTAAAATTTTTAATAGGGTTCATGGACTTCACCTTTCTATTGCCGTTTGATACCCAAGGGTGCTATTTTATTTCTGCTAGATAAAAATATTTTGTTAAATGTTGAATAATTGGACATTTATTACAGAAAAGTTATGGTCACATTGGGTAAATGTTTGCATTATTACGAGATAATAGACAAACATTTATTTGTTCAGACAATACATTTGTAACAGCAAGCTATTCACAGTAGCCAGCAAAACATATTAGCTCAGAAATACAAAATTGCATAAATTTGCAATACAAATACGCGAAGATTGTGAATTGGGCTATTGTGAGTTTGAATACCACTCAAGGGCCTTTTTTCCATAGTGGCATGATGCCAAATCGTTCCAGAAATATGAAGGTAGTCTGTGCTCTTTTAAGAAAGGTAAAAGACATTGACGTAAAGTCATTGACGATTTTATCATGTCTTCCTCACACTGTAAATTAGGATTTGTGTGGATATGACTGCTGATATACATATTTCCTATATTTTAGCCAATTTGTCTTAAAATACAAAGAGTCCTTAGGAATTCTTGGGATGTTGGGTCTCTCACAATAATTAATAATTAAAGGAGAGTGGTCAGAAGATAGATCATAGGATATTTCTGTGGATATTGCATCAGGATTTTTTCTAGGATCAGTTGGCCAATAAGTTAGGTGTTCAGGAGACACGAAATCTAAGCAATTGTTGCGATCAACTAGAGCTTTATACAGCTGTCTACCTCTGGGATTCACCAATATATATTGTTACGAAATTGTACTTGAATTCAAATATAACGTTTTTAACGGCTGATTTAAAAGTAGCATAATGCTTTCAAATAACAGTGCTGTAAAACCGTAACATATCTGTGGGCATTATTAAATAAAAGCTTTCAGTTGATTTGATCGTAAGTTGGCAACGCTGTATTCGATTTCGAATATTCAGTTAAAGAACATTGTAGAAAGTACACCACAGATGGCATATGTATTAGAAACCTCTAGACAGTTAAATAGAAATCTAGAGTGCAGATGGCAGTGTTATAAATAGTAGCAGAGGTTGCAGTCGTTAGTGAGTTTATCAGAGACGCTTTTCGAATAAACATCATCTAAGTGCCTTAAAGAGTGTTGTGTTATTCAAGTAAATTCGGCTTTTATATGCAATCAAAAGTATCCGGTTTATTTAAAGGAAATAAACCAAACGTTTTGAAAAGGTTAAAACGTAACAATATGTTTGTCATTGTAGTCTCCACATGCCAGAAACCGATCTCCTAGTGTTATAAAGAATTCTTCAAATTTCTCCTTGGTCATCGAAAAACGTGGTGGGCAATATATAGAGCTCAGACTTAATTCTCCAGCTGGGTATTCAAGGCGAATAGAAGTTGCATATAATCCTTTGAAAAAGAAAGGGCATAGTGTCTCTATTGGTTTCTAATTATGATACCGGTACCGCCATATACCTTACCATCCGAATGGTTTATGTAATAAAATGAGTATCCTGATATATTAAAGTTATATCTATTTGTAAGATGTGTCTCCGAAATTATCATCACATCGATGCTTTTATCTATATATATAAAAATGAAATGGACCATGTATGTAATGGCATCACGTGAGAACGGTGGAGCGATTTGGTTGATTTTTTTTACTCGATTCGAAATTTTCAGGAGATGGTTTGTAAAGAATAAAAATTCAAAAATTCCGGGTAATACTCTGAATTTTTTATTTTTTGAGTCCAGTCAACTGTAATAAAAAGCTCCCTAAAGTATGCAGTACAAATTTTGATATTTTATTTGCAAATAAATAAGAACAGGCAGGTGTATGTGGGTTGGAGAAACTTGAAGAACTAACATTAGTAAATGCTAAACAGAAAAAAATGACAACAGTTCTTAAATAATTAAAAAAAATTGTAAACACTTGGTTAACTTTTGTAACAATTTTTATAATTACACAGAAAAAAAAAATTCATAATTGGAATGAATTTTGTAATAAATATTATTAATCGAACTTGACTTTTTTTTCCCAAACTTATTTCATTCAAAATAAGAACATGTTCATAAATATTATAAAATTTTACATGACGGAAATTTTTGCTTTTTTTACTTAATTTTTTTAATAAATTGCATTATAATTGTATTATATAATGAATTAGTGCAAGAATATTTGCATAATAGCCATATATTGGCCAATATTTTAAGATAAAAAGGAGAATATCTGAAACTTAAAAATTATCATTAAACATAATAAAACATTCATAAATATAAAAGCATTTCATCCTCTTAAATCAATTTAATCATTTTGGCGCTTTTTATATCATTTTGTAGCTGAAAATCATAAAAAAACTAAAAATTTTCCATGAAAAATTTCAAACATTTTTGAACAACATAAAAATAAAAATGAAATTGAAATTATATTTTTCAAGCCTTCTAGATTTTATTTCAAAACATAAAATATTAAAAAAATCATACTATTTAAGAAATTATTTATAAATGTTATGAATTGAAATCAATGAATTCGAATCATAATATTTATGTTGAAACTTTTTTCTGTGTAATTTATTTGTAAATTGTTATATTAACAATTTTTATTATTTTCTTATCAAGAAATGATAAATGAATAATTCATTTAAATAAATTAAAAAATGTCAAAAAGACAAATTAATTTGTACATTTAAAAATAAAAATCTATAAATAAAATATGAATTGTTATTAATGGAAATTTTCGCGAATTCTTAAAAGAAAATATACAAGGTATGTTTATGAAATAAGTTGTTGTAACTTTTAATCGAATAACATTGGACGAAAAATCATTTAAAGAGATATTCTTTCCACAGGGTTCACGTACAAATCTGAAAGAGCATACAATGGTCCTTCGCAAGAAATATAGCAAATACGAATAAAATGCAAGAATCCATACAACATCATTAAGAATTATACAGCGACCATATGTGTCGTTCCTCCAATGCATTCTCCTCTCTAACCGAATTCAAAGTCATACCCGATGTATAATCCATGTTCGATTATATCCACGATTGTGCGACATAAGTAATAGAACTCAGCCAATAAGATTGGGTTGAAATATCAAGAAAAACTCCCTTTTCAATGTAATTTTCAAGATTAAAACTAGTTTATTAATAAAGAACCACTTAAGTAAACCCCTTTCTTAGTATAGAAAGGTCAATAAAATAGTAATAATTTATTTTAAATCCATTAGCGGAAAGAAAAATTAACTGTTAACAACTAAATTTGTTAATATGATTTATCTTAATATTTAAATATAATAGTTGATTGTTAACCAATTAATTCAATAAGACAATCTTGTAGTTAAAAAATATTGTTGAGTGTTAACAACTTTAAGTAACAATTTTACTTTTTATATTTACAAAATCGATTGTTGGTGCCTTTTTAATTAAAAAATTAATTGTGTTGACGAATTAGGTAATTAATATGACAATTGATTGTCGTAATTTTTTCTGTGTACCGGGCGAAGCCGGGTCGGTCAACTAGTTTAACATAAAATGGGAAATTTCCGATTTGTGCTGAAAAAATTAATTTTCTTGTTAATAGAATTTGAATCATTTGGTTCTGTGCTCACAGAAGCTCTTGTATTGTGTTTTGCATGGATGACATGAAGATAGGAAATATTCTCAGTAAGTGCTTGCATAAGGTTTTCCAACCCTCCCATATTTTGGGGGACACTGGGCTTTTGATAACTCGTTCTTAAAATACTGGCGTATTAGCTGGCTTGATTATTTTGCTGTGATATTGGATTAGCCGCATTTATTTTTTCATTTGTATTTGTAAATGTTGGTTCAACTATTTCACCTCTCATCAGCTTTTGCCTCTCTCATAATTTTTTTAGTAACTCCTTGTAGGTTGGACATCCCGAAGTTACCACATTTCCTACTGAGACCATTCTTAACTATATCGCATTGTGACGAAGAGTGCAGGACTCCGCATGCAATACATACTGTGCGTAGGGTACAATAATTTCGTGTAAGTCCAAATTCCTGACAATTACTACACTGAACTGGACGATTACGCTTAAGAGGTTCCTCTATATTTACTTTACGATTCAACAAATATTTTAGAGAGTATATAGGGCGAGTTTCATTTCTCTTTAATTTGCCATCATCAGGCTCTAACTCAATCCTTAAGATTGGCTGAGGAATCTTGATTGGGTTCTTTTGCCACAACTGCAAATGGCTTGCCACACAAGAAAGTTCCTGGGGTAATTTTATTTGGTTTCTGTCCGGTGTTATTCTTGAACATTACCTTGTCAGCCATCAGCCACATAAAAATCCTGGCTCGGAAGTTGTGAAAAGTTTGGCAGTTCATAAGTTTCATCATCAATCACAAAATAGGTGTATTTTTTTTATAAAATTTGTAAATTTTTTTGCTCGTTCTTTTGCTTCCAAGTTCTTTACCGCACTGCGATCTGGGACTTTCTGAACTTTATACGACTTCAACCCAGAATTAGCTGCGCACAAAAGAATCAAAGCATTTAACTTTACCAGCTGATTTTATCATAGAAGTGTTCTATTTATTTTGCCTTACCAATATCTGTATTTTTCTGACCCAGAGTTTCTTTCAATGCTCATGTCTTACTCATACTGTTTAATGGCTTTTGAATCTTTTCAAATCTTTAGCAATTTTTTGAAAGTCCATATTGGATTTTTTTGAAAAGTTTTAATTATTTTTTTTACGTACTTTTTTTTCGATTAGAAAATATAATATCTGACATATTTTTAAGAGCTAACGTTGGACCAAGGATAAGTTTTGACTGGAATAGTGTGAATAAGTTTTTTTGACTCACTATTTAATCTACATATATACCTATATAAAAGGGTAGCGTTACTGAGTGGCTAACTGATTCAACTTCGTTCTTCGTTTAGACTATACGTTCCCCTATCTGGATCTACTTAGAAGGGATTTTTGGAAATTCGAAGGTTTAGGACATACAAATTTATAAATAAACTTATGTAGGTCAAAACAAAATCTCATTCAAATTCATTAGCCCATAATATCTAAAATACTTGTCCATATTCGATCAAGAAGGAGGGACACTGCAGACCTGATCTGGAGACAACAATGGAGAAGCCAGGCAAATAGAGTATATAAGTTGACTTTTCAAGCTGGTTCTTCAGATTATAAAGAGCTTTAATAATAATTTACTCAAATTTCCCGGCAAGATTAGTTTACAAAACTGTATAGAGTATAATCAATCCTATCCTATTCTAGCAAACATTCGATAAATTATTGAATTCATATCGGCCATTTTGGATCATCTGTGAATGTAAATTTTGAGCAAATGTCTCCCATTTTTGTAATTGTTTTGAATTTCTTTTGTTTTCAATTCCTATTTAAAATTTTTCAAACTTTTAAAACGTGACACGTGTGTGTTGTTTCTGTTTCACATAGGTTTTGGACAACTGTGTTAGGTCTATGACAGCAGAGTTTCCGATCTATGTATATTTAGCTATAATTATATACATACATATGCATGTACGTATGTATATAAATGTCTTTATTTTGAAAACAATAGCAATCAAACTAGTCAATTAATTGATAATGGACAGGTAATTAATAAACTTAAAGTGATTTTATTGTTTAAACATTATTTCCTTTACAAATTACAAACCATTTTGAGACGGTGAATAGAGATTTATATAAATTTTATAAGTGAATAAAAAAAATGATTACTCAAGTTTTAAATTGAATTAGAGATGAAATTAATTGGCGTGTGTTATTGAAGAAGGGTAGATTGAAAAGTATTTATAACCATCTTACAATTGAAAACTAAATTTGATTGTAATCGGTTTGGAAACTTTATTCTACTTGAAAGAAATGCTTAGTTATTTGACGACTACGGGTCTGAATTTGTGTGGCTCCAATTGAAAAAAATAAAACAATATATTTGCCGAAAGTAAACAGTTTTGTTTAGGAAAACATTCCTCATTCCTGTGTTAATGAATAGATTAGAATAGATTCATTTGATTTTTCAGAATTTTTCAATTTATTTTCTCAACACAATCCATAATTTCCTTCTTCTTATTTTTAAATTACTCACAGTTTACAAAGTTCAAACTAGAAACCAAAAACATCGAAGCGGATTAACGTTAGATTAGATTAACTAATCCGATTATTAATTGGCAGTTGATCTTTAAGTTAAAAACCCGCCCTAAATGTAAGCGAGATCTTAAGAGAGCGAAACGGAATTCATGGAGGTCGTATTGTTAATTTGTTGATAGCATCAATGAGTTTTCCAGGTTTCGGCGAATTTTATCCAAAGACCCTAAAGTCATAGGTTATATTCAAAGAGAGGACAGCTCTTGGATGGAATTCAGCTGGGAAACACTATCTTTGCTTATGGAAACACACAATCCTGGTTGTGTAGGGACGGAAAGTAAGGATGACAACCAGGAGGTCATTGTGCCTGAGTGTATTAGTCATAACTCTAGGCAAATTGAGAAAATAGTTACTAGGAATAAATGAGTTTGTGCGGTTACCACTTTTGATCCTTATAAATCACTGGGTCTGGAGGGTGTATTTCCGGATATGATACGTGACATCCCGGAAATGGCACTATTTGTTTTGGAGGATATCTTTAAGAGTTGGAGGGAGGTTAAGATAGTTGTCATTCCTAAGGCCGGCAAGGCCAGCCACTCGAAACCAAATGATATTAGACCTATTATCCTATCGTCTTTTCTCTTGAAGACACTAGAACGACTCATAGATCTACATCTAAGGAGCAATATACTCACCTCATTAGCAAGGCTCAGCATGTCTATCTTAAGGGTAAATCTGTTGAGAGTGCACTTCATGAGGTGCTGTGATGTACAGAGCACAGTTTGAAGCATAGGGAATATACTTTAGCTGCGTTTTTAGATATAGAAGGAACCTTTAATAACATAAAGATAGAAGCTATTATGGCTTCGTTAGTGTAACTTCGTGTTAACGATTTCCTGGTGAGTTGGATTGTTTCAATGCTGGGTGGTCGGATTATCAACTCAACCCTAGGGGACGATAAGATCAGAAGACGAGTTACCAGAGGCACACCGCAAATTATAATTCTTTCTTGTCTTGTGTGGTTACTGGCGGTAAACTCTCTCCGCTATCGGTGTCATCATATAGGAAGCACTTGGTGATCTCTCGTCCTGGACAAAAACTAACGGGTTGGGTGTAAACCCATAGAAAACATAATTGGCGATCTTTATCAGGATAAGACTCATTTTATTAGGGGTAACCAAGTATTTAGGGACCTTCCTTGATAGCAACTTGTCATGGAAAATAAATAGGCTATTTGAGTCCTTGTCAAGATCGCGAGCTTTAACTTCGGTGTCTTACCCCCACTAGAGTTTCCCAGTAGGGATGAATGGGATGGATCCGATCAACTGTTTGATGGGGGTGCAGATTTTACTGATGGATCCAAGAAGGACTCTGGTACAGGGGCCGACAGCGATATTAAACGTTCATATAGACTCTCTGACGAGTGCAGCGTCTTCCAGGCTAATATCTTTGCGATCTGGAAAGCCACAGATTTGATAAAAGCACACGTCACAGAGAGGTCTGTAGTGACTTTTTATGTGGAAAGTCAGGCGGGACTTAAGGCTTTGAAATGTCATTTAATACATTCTAGCTTAGTAAGAGACTGCAGGAGTTATTGGTACTCTACTCAATCAGATTAGGGACCATGGTACCAGGGAACGGGGAGTAAGTCCTTTGATTTGTCACTACTACAGGATAATATTTGAAAGATTCCGTGACTCCACGAACCAATCCTGGAATAGTTGGACGGATTGTCAAGTGTCTAAGGCCTTTTAGCCAAAACTGGATTCAAACCAAAACTGTAGTCTCAGAATTCTAGTAGGAGTGATAAGCGGTCACTGCTCAATTGGGGCCTTCATAGCACACATGATTTTTGTAGGGTGTGCAGATTTAAATGGCTAAGGTAACATATTTATAGATGAACTTGGGAGTATTGCCGACTATAAATTGAGTAACAGACTAAACTTTATCAGGGGAATAGGTTGGCTATTTAAAGGATATTCTACAGTGAATTCAAATCCGTAACAAATTTTTCCTCTTTCCTCTATCGTTCTTGTTCTTTCTTTTCTGCATGTCCTCCTTTTTCAGGAAAGGAATACTTTTTCTTTTTATCGGGAATCACAATGGACCTTATGGTCTCCGAGTGGAAGAATTTGTTATAAACTGGATATATTAACACATTATTAAGGATATTTTGAACAAGACAGCACAACAATTTGGTTGCCTTGCAATGACATAACAATGTGTTTGAGTTGGCATAGCAATGGACAACAACATGTTTGAGTCGTCACAACACAATATCCATGCCAGATCATAGCATTTTCGTAAAACAGACAATACAACAATCTTGAGCTCTTTAAAAAACTTATGAACTTATCCTCGTATATAAGTTGTTGCTTGAAATTCACAGCTGAAATAAAGTACATGCTTACATTTGTTTATAAAATGCAATCTTTATTTTTCCAAACAAACAAATTTCTAAATGGGTTCAAATGGGCCAAACAAAAAAAGTAACATTTTTATTATTACAATATTTTATTTTAACAGGGGCATAATATGTTTGTTCATTTGGCTGATTGTCTATCTGTTGGAAAGAGTTTGTGTGTCTTATATGTCTACATCTAAATGAATAATTTGCTTATAATAGACCTGAAATTATTGTTATGACAGATGCTTTTAAGGAAAATATGAAATTAAATAGTATTTCATATTATAAACAAGTGATCTTAAATTATTTTTTTTTAAATTTAAATTTAAATGCATTTTTTTATGGGTTCAAACAAATTACTTACTTCAGAAAAGTAATGAAAAAAAAATACTTGTAATTTTATTAAATTAGCAGATGTATGATGTGGAAAACAATAGTATTAAAGCTTTTGTTTAAAGGTAATTTTTTTTATTGAAATGTTGTAATATTTTCAATGTTTTAATGGATTTATCTATGAGCTAATTATTGTTAATGTTATGAGATTTAATGTAATCTTGTTAGGCTGAAGTGGATAAAAATAGAAAAATCTTTAATATAAAATGATAGGTTTAAATTGTATTATAATGACTCCTTACTATTACACATTGGTATTCTCACTCATTATTTTCTTTTACAAATTGGGACTTTAATAAGCCATTACAATGATATCTCATTACCAGCTTCCGAAAGTTGTAAAAATTGAAAACGGAATCTCATGTTCTGGACTCTAACTAAAAGAATAATATATACGAAAGATATGGTGGCGGCATGGTGTAGTGGCTAAAGTGCTTGCCTACAAAACCAAGCACCCCAGGTTCGATCCCTGCCAGAGGACGAAAAATTTAAACCAAGTTTTTTTTTAAAAATTAACCTCCCTCTAAACAATCCATCCAAGAATCCCACTGACCACTCCTCCACCTGGAAAAGAGGATAAAATCATGGAAAAGGTCAGGCAGCCCGCCTCCCTCTGGGAGAAAAAGGTAGGAATCAAAGATCAGCAAGGTTCTCCCACCACTACACCAAATACACAGAGGGCGTTGTTTCTAGGCAACGACAGATGGCAGCACCATTATCCTAGACCAGCTACAGCAGACCAATCATCTACTTAGCTGGATCAACAACCGATTAACGGAACTGACACAAGGCAATAATAACAATCGATTGAATCCTTATGCCAACTTCATACATGTATCCGAAGACCCGCAGACTAATCATCTACTTAGCTGGAACAACAACTCCAATATTTAGGAAGGACAGTGCAATCTACATGGGAATTACGTGAAAAACAACTACTTCAACAATTCGTATAAGATGGAGATGCTTTGTGAAAGCCAAATGCCCCCAAGTGGGGTAATGGAGAAAAAAAATACGGAAGACAAAAAAAGTTTGAATACCACCAATTGGAGGCATTACTCCATGAAGATTGTTGTCAAACTCAACAAGAACTTTCAAAATCATTGGGAGCTACTCAATCTGCAATTTCAAAACGTTAGCGAGCAGCAGCATTCATCCAAAAGCAGGGAAATTGTCTACAATGCTAATTGAAGCATAGAGACCTTGAAAGACGATTTTACATGTCCGAAATGATGTTTGAAGGCTATAAAAGAAAACAATTTTTCCACCGAATCATTACTTGAGATGAAAAATGGATCCATTACGATAACCCGAAGCGTAAGAGATCGTATGTGAAGCCCGACCAACTAGCCGAATTTATACCAAAGCCAAATATTCATGACGATAAGGTCTTATCTATTAACAGCTGCTGATATCTGACTAGACCATCACAGGGAACCTGAAACGAATGCAACTGATTCGTTTGAAACGAGCAGTGGTCGATAAATGCTCAGAATATGCGGCCAGACTTGAAACCGTAATATTCCATAATGACAAAGCTCAGCCACATGTAGCAATTCCTTGTCAAAATTGGAGAAACGTTGGAAAAAGTACATAAGGCTCAAAGGAGACTATGACTATCATTCAAAAAGGCACAGACTTTTTGACCCACCCTCGTGTTACTGCTTCACGGTGCCAATGCATTGAGCCAATTAAAGATTTAATCGTCTCCATTGAAAATTTTTTATATAAACGTTTTTTATAACCGCATCTAATAAAGCTTCCCTTGAGGTATAATTTTGAGTCCGTATTTTGCGAACTGGATTTTCCTATATCTTTGCTATGCGATTGGGCAGGCCACTTTAAAACCAGTAACTCATTGGATTGTAAACACTCGGTTACAATTCGATTCGAAATTATCAGGAGATGGTTTGCAAAGTTTTTACCGGAATTTTTTAATTTTTTTTTGAGTTCAGTCAATTATAATAAAAAAGCTCCCTAAAGTATGCAGTACAAATTTAGATATTTTATTTGCAAATAAATAAGAATAGGCAGGAGTATGCGGGTTGGAGAAACTTGAAGAACTAACATTAGTAAATGCTACCGGGCGAAGACGGGGCGGTCAACTAGTTTAATATAATTTTTGAGCAGCAGCAAAATATTTATGAACTTTTTATTCTGTATGGTCATATGTCTGGGGCCTTGTAGAGATCATGAATAGATTTAAATAATTACCACCATATCAGATTGAATTAAAACCTTTTAGCTCTCTTTAGCCTTATTTTTAACAATTTTTTAACAATTAGTCATAACTAATTGTTTACACCATCTGCTGTAATTTACAATAAAAATACTAATAATGTGACTAATAATAACTGGGTCAAGTTTAATGTAAAAAATTACAAACTATTTAAAAACTTCTTATCACATTCACTTCAGAATATGAAAGATAAATTTCAAGATTATAACAAATTTGTTTTGTTCATGGTTGAGAGATAATATTTAGACACATAAATCATAATTGTCATTTTGGGTTCAGCTATTGATCTAGGAAATAAATTATTTTGTACAACTGGAACATCTGTGACCACTAAAGTCACTCCACAATTAATGAGAAATAATGAAATAACCTTCAAGCTTTATAAATTAGACTTTATTATTCTTAAAACCTTTTTTTTAACGAATTTCAATAATTCTAAACAATACAAAATCATAAAGCTTAAATCCTCCTCTTTTTTTTGTGAACAAAAAAAACTTCTTAATGACCAAGAAAAATTTTTAAGATTTCTATGAAATTTGAAAATAAAGCAAAATAAAAAAACCACAATGATATTAGGAGTGAGTAAGTCACACATGTAGGTAGGTGAGAAGTGTACAAAAAAAAAAAAACAGAAAAACGAATTAAAAATAATTATACACACTCGTACTTTGTCTAGGGATGAGATAATCTGGCTGAGGAGAAGTTGCCAAAATTCTAATGACATAATTCATAATGAGCTTCCTGAACTTAACCTTCGCTTTACCAATACCCACCCGGGTGACCACATCGATTTTATTGGTTTAATATTTTTTTTAATTTTGTTTCGATTTAAATGAAACTTGTACCCATTGAACAAATTCTAGAGTTCTATAGAATTTAATAGAACCATTTTAAACTTTTTATAAGGTTTTTAAAATTTTTTAAAATTTCGTTCGTCGCATATATTTATAGAAGTGTAGTGTCACCCGGGTGGGAATTGGTAAACCATGTACATAAAAAACCTTTGGTAAAGCGAAGGTTAAACAAAATTTAACATAAAACTTACATTTATTTAACACTCCCCAATAAATTTCGTGAACAATTAATTATGAAATGATACTTAATGCTAAATATTTTATACGGGAATATAACGAAAAGAGATGATTGGGCCGCGAAGAGTGTTTTTGGTGGGACGCGTTCTCAATATACACTAACTGCTCAAAGACGTGCATGGGCTCTGGAATTTTCTCTAATTAACTGGACGTTTTAATGTCTCTTAGACTGACCTTGCACCGTTTTACAAAGATAGGTCTATGCCATTTACTTATACAATATCGAAACTTCGACTATTAATATCTACGTCGATAGCCTTGTGTCAATCAATCCAACGTAATTAAGTCGAAAATCTTCTCGACTGTCTTCTTTCAACGGCCCAACTAAGAACAACTACATGTCGATTATGGGCCCTTTGAGAGCATTTGGGTCGTCATTGGGCTTAACTCTTGCGCAAATTGATATTCACACTCGAATTTGATAAATAAATAGGCTTTGGAAAAGATGAAACTGAGCTGGTCTAATATCGGAACTCAGGTGTATCTAATATCCAGAACATTCTAGATATTTTATAATATTCATAATGCACTGGCCCTCTTCGGCAATGAGAAGTATCAAGACTCTCTTGGCTGTTAGGTTATGTAGTCCAGTCGTCTTAAAGAGAAATAACTTTATTGTGGTGTATATCTCTTAAATCCACGAATAAGGGCTTCTTGTTTTATTGAGCATTGGCGACTGCAGATCTTTTTGAAAGAGAGTGGCGTGGGTTAGTTGAAGCTATCATTGTTAAGTTTGCGAATCAATCTCTGCTTCAATGCTAAAGTTCAGAAAATTATCGATCAAGTCGAGTAAAAATTGTTTCCGCCGCTATTGTATGACATGGAGCTGTATCAACATTGAATGCTTTACATTTCTGGCCTAATTTTTATATCGCCATTGTATCCAAGGGAAAATTACCTTGCACTATAAAAAATACACTGTAAACGAAACTCATTATCTTTATGAAGAAGTACAAAATTAATGATTTGCGATCCATCGTAATATCCTTGTATAAATCTTGCCGATAGAGCCAAATAACTTGGTATCGTAATGGATAAAAAGGGCAACAATAGCCTCTGTCAGCTGACTCCTGTCAAA
This sequence comes from Calliphora vicina, assembly GCF_958450345.1. Lineage (NCBI taxonomy): Eukaryota > Metazoa > Arthropoda > Insecta > Diptera > Calliphoridae > Calliphora > Calliphora vicina. The sequence goes on from NC_088784.1 coordinate 77,642,284, forward strand.
ATTTGAACTAGCTGCGTTATTTAGTTTTTGTTTGACAGACATTAATATCAGACTACAGCGTGTCTTGAGGAGAGAATGGAAAAAAGTGAATTTCGAGGAACTCTGTACCATCGATTTAAATGGTAAAAAAGAGGTTTGCTGAATTTCATTGTGACCGTACAAGCACGGAAGATTCTTCTGGACGTACTGTTGAGGTTGGCTGATCTCACATGGCTCAGTGGTTTCAATTTTGAGTGAAAAGCTTTCCGGAAGATGGGTGCAGCATTTGCTCAAAATCGGGTGCATACACAAGTGTGTTTTATTCGACTGTGTCAATTCATACATTTTCACTACGAACACATAAAATTTGTCTACAACTTAACAAAAAAAAGTTTTTTTTAAATAAACATATTTTCTCACATTTATATCATTATATTTTTATTATTATAAAATGTTCTGACCAAATTTCGTATTTTTAGTTCCATTAGTTTCGGTCATATCATGTTATTAACAGCGGATGTTCGCTGAGGTGGGTCAACGTATTTCCACATATCTTTGTCTATATATGTTTTACCGATTTTTCCAAACATTTTTCAGAATCTAGAAACATTAATAATAAATTTCATACCCTTAGAGGTCCTTTTATTTTGGCTCTATCGCACTTAAAATTCAGTTGATGAAAAAAATTCAAGTATTTGTCTTAAATTGGTGGCCACCACTGTATGTGTAGTTTTCATGGCAAAAATCCATGAATTAAACTACAAATTGCTCCCTCATCCGGATTTAGACCCGAGTGACTATTTCGTGTTTCCAAATCTGAAGAAATCGCTCGGCGGAAAGAGGTGTGACTACATCGATGAAATCATCTCTCAAATATATTTTTTGATGACCTCGTCAAATTTTATTTTTTTGAAGGGATAAAGAAATTAGAGAAACGTTGGACAATATGTGTAGAGCTCCAAGGAGACTATGTTTTTTCATCCAAAGATCTGTGTTTCATTCAAAAATTCACGGACTTATTGAACAGCCCTCGTAAGTTTAAGGTTAGTATTGTAAAATTAGAGTTGCTTCCTAAGATCCCTCACTGGATCTACACTGCAATAGTTTATAAAATTTTTGTGTATGGAGTCATCATTTGGCGACCTTCTTTGGACAATAAACAATCCATCCAAGAAGCCCCCTGACCACCCGCTGAAAAATAGGATAACATTATGGCAAAGGTCAGACAGCCCGCCAACCCTTGGAAAAAAGGTGGGAATCAAAGACTAGCAAGGTTCTCCACCACTACACCAAATACAAAGAGGGCGTGGTTTCTAGGCAACGAAAGATGGCAGCCCCATTATTCTAGATCAGCTACAGCAGACCAATCATCTACTTAGCTGATACAACAATCGATTAACGAAACTGATACAAGGCAAACAATAGGCTGGATCTTATGGCAACATCGTACATGTATCTACTTAACTGGAACAACAACAGTTTAACGAAACTGATACAAAATAACAATAGACTGGATCTAATGACAACATCGTACATGGAGACACACGATACTCCAATAACTAGGATAGTGCAATCTTATATGGGAATTACGCAAAAACAACAGCAACAAATCCTATAAGATGGAGATGCTTTGTGGAAGCCAAATGCTCCCAAGAGGGGTAATGGTATAATATTGAAGGAATTGCTCTCAAATGGCACTTTCTTGGCAGAGGAAATCACGTATAGAGATTAGATCCTTTCCATGGTATCTTAAATTGCAAAGAATACAGTTGATGAATAACTTAATACTCAATAAGTGGTTTAAAATATAATAAATATTGCTCCGGCAGGTGAAGTTTTTGCTGATGTTATTGCATTGTTATTTCAACGAATTATGTTTGGGTTGATTGAAGATTTGTAATTTTCAATTTCCATGGCAACTGGTAACCCTTAGCTACAATTATTTATAAATATTTCCTTTTCCTACTTTGATATTAAAGTCGATTTTCAAATTTATTTATTCATTTTACTTCAATCTGTTCAAACAAAAATATAATCAGACAATTTAATTTTGCAAAAATCTATTAGAATCACTAAAAAAAACATGGTTATCTTACAAGTCAAACGGGGAGATGAAAATCTTTTTCTATACGAGACAAGTGTTAATGAAAATACCACCAACATTATCAAAGATATAACGGCCATCTATAATGGTCGTTTGAAAATCGAACGGATTTGCATGGAAATGGAGGAGTTGGCTTCGCATGGCACTCTCTTGCCACCGGAAATCATGGGTCTTACCGATGAACAGGTAGAGGAACTGAAATTAAAAGATGTATGGGGTGAGAAGTGTATACCATCTGGTGGATTTATATTCAACAAAGATCCTATTGGACGTCGCAATGGTAGACAGCCTAAAGAAAACATGCAGCAGGTATTACGAAATGCCATAACAGATGCCAAGGCTTTGATTGATAAAAAATTGGTGGTGGCTAAAAAACCACTCACTCTTAAGATTGTGGCAGAAGCTTTAAATCTTCTTAAGGGCTCCGTTACAATTGTCTATCCTATGCAATTGCCGCCACATGATATAATACGCATGGAATTTAATAACACCGAAGATTTGACGGGTACCCAAGCTTCGAAGGAGGTAATTGAGCCATCTAAGGCTCAACTATGGTTTGCAGGCCGTTTAATAATGTACGATAAAAAGTTGTCGCAATTTATTGGCAACAATGACAAGACCAAAGTTGTGGTTAAATTAAATACTCTGGGAGAGGGTATTCCATCGCGTGAACCTGTTATTACCGAAGACATTCGCAAACGTATGATGGCCGATGCTTATAGGCGTCAGGAGGAGCTGAAGAAATTGGAAATTGATGAGGACGATAATTATTTGAATTCTTCCTGGGCTGATAGTGGCAGTTTTAAGAGACAAGCTCATGGTTTGGATAATGTGCACTTTCGCATGGGTTTATAGATAATAATTTGTAGTATTTTAATAATAATTAAAACAAGAAATTTGTTTTAATAAACTGGAGATTTTATTCTTTTGATTATGAAATTTGAGGGCATATTTTTAGACCTTGAAATATTTGTTTAATCTAACTCTTTTAAGTTTTCTTCAAAGACTATTTAAGCGAAAAATTATCTTAGGTTTTTTTCTTCTGACATTGAAAACAAGCACAATGCTGTTTAATAAAACAAAAGTTCATTTTAACTAAAATAATTAATATTTTCCCAGTTTAATTACAATGCACAACGTAAATGGAAAAGGTCGTTTAACACCACCGCAAAATATTGTGATGGGAAATTGTACATGGCTACCAAGTCGCCGTCGTCGTCATCGTCATAGTCAGTCACATTTAAGCCGCAAAACTTAGAGACACAACTGCTCAATACACGCCACAAACTGCTAAACCGCATACATTTGCTACTCCATATTCATAAGGTGGATAGATAGTGTTATACTACTCGTACTATCGCGGGAGAATTAGATAGAGTGATGGTTGGGTGAGTACGTGATTAGAAAGGTGATAATAATTAGCTGGCAGAAGTAAAGAAAAATAAAACTGAATATATTGACCGAACTAGGGGCATCGTCAGAGTGAAGAACATGGTTTACCCATGATCTAACTTTTAGAACTCCTGTTGTGTGTTAAGGTTCTGACGTCGAAGCTGTAGCCTGTTGTTGAGCTGATCCCAATCTTAGTTTCTCCAAAGTTGACTGTAAGATATATATTTCTGATCTCACTAAGACAAAGAGCAGTATCTTGCGGATGATGAATGCGATATTTTCACAGTAAATTTTCAATCCAGATCTCGGTTTCTTTCAATCTGACTTTAAGTAAATTAGCTCTATTTTATTTCATAGTGTTGTGAATGATGAATGTGATCTTTAAGGGTAAACCTATTACAACTCTGTATAGTGTGGACTGTGTAGATACTTAGTTTGTAACTTTTCCAAACTGTCAAGCTTCTTCAAACTTTGACGAACTGTCTGGTTCATAGAATAATAAGATAGATATTAGAAGCTCAATGTGGTTAGGCTGATTCTAACTGTCAATCTTGGACTCATAGTTCGACTGAACTATCTCAGATAGCCAAAATATAGCTAAGAGTATCATTATTCATAGTGGATAACTTAAAATTTGAATATTAGAGCTTATTTTATGCGATAAATAAGGTCCTTATATAGCTGCAGTAGGCTGTTCGCAATATCAGTTTCTTCTAACCTGACTGTAGTATATTAGACCTTAAGATAAACTAATTATTCTTAGTTTATCTTGAGGTCTAATATACTACAGTCAGGTTAGAAGAAACTAATATTGCGAACAGCCTACTGCAGCTATATAAGGACCTTATTTATCGCATAAAATAAGCTCTAAGAAAAACGATATTTCACCACCATTGATTCTTTTGCGGTCGTTTTAGGAGACAATATCGATGTCTAATACATTTTTATTTTATCGCATAACGATGTATACTTTGGAGTCGAGGTTGAACAATAATATCTTTCAAATCAATATCTACGGAATGTAATCGAAAATATAAGCGATCATTGTATTTCATCTAGTGCATTCCAAGAGTTATGCATTCATTGTGTCGGTTCCCGTTAAAAGCGATTATACAACCAATAATTATTTCGAGTAATGTCTGAGAATTTGAATAAATTATCATGTAGTTGAACTACAATATCAATCAAACAAAAACTCCGGAATGTAATAAAAAATCTAAGCGATCCCACACTTAACTTCATCTAGAGCTGTTCCTGAGGTGATACTGGCAAGAGTTAAGCATTAATTGTGTTGACATTTGATATAGTCGGTTCGCGCTAAATGCGTTCCTTTGACCATTGATTATTTTGCTGTCGTTTCACTGAAAGATGTGGAGTATTGCAAATATGTAGGTTGTAGATCCTAAACCGCAGCGAATGCGATTCTAATTTGTCGCATACGTCATGCAATGTCCATGATTTTGGATGGAAGGTCATGTTGTTGAACTACAAGATATTTAAAATCTAGATTTGAGGATTTTAAATGAAAATGTCTTATCACCATTTCTGTAGAATTTGGCCATAAACTGTCTGCTCAGGAAACTGGATCTCACGGATTATCGGACTGATCATTCAGAATTGAACAACACGAAGTTAGTGGAGGATCCTTCTCTAATACGACCAGCCCCTCCTTCTATACGGATGGCTCTAAAAAGGGTATCGAGTTTGCGTAAATTTCTACATCCAAGAATTTGGGTAAAGGATATTGTTTTGGATTCCAAAAGGGTGTAGAATTTTTCAGCGACAAATTGGCTCAGATATAACAAGATATTGGGCAGGGATATTCGAGTTTGCGGAAGTGTCTACATTAAAGAATTTGGGTAAAGGATATTGTTTTGGATTTCAAAAGGATGTAGAATTTTTAAGCGACAAATTGGCTCAGATATAACAAGATATTAGGCAGGGTCATTCGTATATATACTGATAGTCAAGCTGCAATAAAGTATCTGATAGGTATTTACACGACATCGAATATGGTCCAGGAATGTCGGGCATCCTTCTCTTTTTTGGCAATGCAAAGATACCAACTATATGGACCCAAGTGAGATATACGTCAAGACGGCTGCATGTTAACTCGACCTAAATGAACATGTATGAGATGATTGTTGATGTAGCACCATAAATAATTTTACAATATTTAATCAGGGATTTCTGCATATTATTTAAGTCCAAGGAAGTGTGCTACTTCGATTGGATGACCCCATAAATCGACAAGACGTAGTGAAGTATGGTTGGCTGGACAGTTGAATATGTGGAGGATGTCATGAGGACCCTGACCACATGCTGGCCATAAGTTAAGGACGGCACGGTCTTAGTTATGCCAGAACGACTCTTGTTTTACGCCCTCTGCTATCGGTGGTAGGCGACCTCAATTACGACATTCATATGGTATTCTGCTACCGCGGAATTGATGTCGTCTCTATGAATGGCAATAAAATAGATCCTGCATATACCTCTATGTTCGCTCCTCGTATTTGCATAGGTACTGTCTGACATCCCGAGGCATGTCAGATAGGACTCCTACTGTGTGATGTCGAAGTTTGGATGACTCCTCCGGTGACATCCCAGAAGGAAGTGTTGCGTCAACATGACGTTGTGTTTCTTGATCGGTAGAACCTTAGTTTCCTCGTGAAGGTGGTGTTCGGAGGTAATTTGAAGGCAGCCTGTGACGGACCTTAAAGCTGCATTTTGACAGCTTTGAATATTTCTCCACTGAGTATTATTCAAAGAGGCGACCACACTGGAGCAGCACTGACCGACCAATCGCCTTGTAGGTAGCTAGTCTATCAAAAGTGACATTCAAGATTTTCGGGTGGTTCTCTGTCAGAATTTGTAAGCCTTCGACCACGATGCCTGTGTTGAGTTTTACCTCCTTCGTCTAGGTGGTAAAGAGTGTAGCCGATGACTTGGTGTATTGCCGATGATAACTGCATGTTACGTGCATTGTGTATTTCATTGAGATAACCATTTACCATACCGCAAAGCTCATCAATGTTGTGACATGTTGCCAATATAGTGCAGTCGTTCCCATAGTAGATTACCTCCACATCCTATGGGGGCACTGGGAGTTTAGAGAGGTAGGAGTAAAACAGGAGCGGCGACAGGACCCCACCCTGAGGGACTCCTTGTATAACTCTACGGGGTTTTGAGCATTTGTCCCTAAACTCCACTATGCTTCTCTTTGTGTTGGTGGACATTGTGGACTGAAGGATGTCCTGAAATAGTGCCACTAGGACTGTCCGTCTACAAAGGCTCCTGCTGATATAAGCCCTATGCGATCAGAGTGCGGATAATGCTGTGGCGCTGTGTATCTTACGGAATCCATGCTGGTGACGATCTGCTGGTAGTTGACGAGTCAGCTGGGGGAGGAGAAGAACTTCGAGTGTCTACGCTACAGGCGACAGGAGGAAAATCGGCCTGAACGATTGTCCGCTAGCAAGATCTGCGCACACATTGTGAAGATATTTGATATAAGATATTGCTTCGATGTAACAATGGTTATAATTGTAACTGAGTTGACAGCCATAATAAAATTCCAAAATTTCTTTAATTCGATGTATAAAAAAGTTTGTGAAAAATGAAGTTGAGAAAAAACACTCTGTAGGTTTCAGCAGGTCTATACATTTATATTGTATATCAGATGTCTTTATTGGTGAAGAGTTAGCATATTAACTCAACTTGATAACTTTACCATTCTGTAACAAATTAGCGTTACCACTATCTTTTAACCATTTCGAATCGCTGGCTAATCTTGCGTTTAAGTAATAATTAAAAACATGATGTTTAAAAGGACAAAAACTTTTAAATAAGAATTTTATATGAAAATTTCTTATTTCCTTTCTAGAAAAAAGCGCCTTAGGTTGCGAGAAAAAAACAATTTTTCTTGAATAGTAAATATAGATTCACTTGCAAAATCTTCACTTGTGTGACTTGACCATCACTCGTCCATCTCTAGCATTTAAAAAACAATGAAAATGAGAAAATGTATGTCTACCACAGCAGATGCGCAACATTGCCTCAGACAATTGCAGGTTTTCTTTTAGCATTTTTTCTTAGTGTTTTTTTTTTGCTTTTCTTACAATTTTCTAACAAATACAGGTATGTATGTTTATAAAAATGAAAAATAAAATAATCACAAACAAACAAACAAGAAAAAACTAAAAGAAAACTTTATGTATGAGTAGATTTTTACAATGTTAATGTTTGGTTTTAAATTTGTTGTTTACTGCTGCCAACCACTGACTCGTATTCGTACCACCACCACAACTAATTTGTCGTGAGAATTGTGCAACCAACCTTGAAGGTTAGGGTCAATTTTCTACAATATATGGCCAAAAGACTAAATAACAACAACAGATCTTACCTTAAGAAGACGAAAAAAGTAAATATTTAACTAAGAGACATTTTCAATTTTGTAACAAAGAAAAAGGAAGTTCAAACATCTTGAATAGTATTTAAATGGAAAAAAAGTAACGTTTTTTTTTGCTGTTTCTTGTAGGCGAATAAATTTTGGTTGTGGTATAAAACAATTTCGCTTTCTTTTTGGTTTGTATTATAATAAAATTTAGTTTTCGGCATAATTAATGAGTTGTTATTTTGTTGTGTGTGGTTAATGACAAGTTTTTTGACCCTTTCTGTAATTCATGTTATAATTTATTTTAAAATATTTAATACAATTAATTATTTCATAGTTACTGAATGTTTTTTAATATTTTCCACACTTGTTAGCATTTTAGGTGTGTATGGTTTTTTATGGTTTTTTATCATTAATAAATTCTTTTAGGGCCCTACATCTAAGAACTGTTTAAATAGTGTTACAATTACTTTTGTCTTATCACCATTACAGCAACTGTAAATTCCTTTCATCATCAATAAATACTAATTTTTTTTTAGCCTTTTACTCCGTTTGTATCCTGTGTGTAGTTATAAAGTCTTCCATTTTTAAATTCAAGACAAATCATCTAAATTTTGCCCGAATGTGGGCTAGAGGGTAGAGAACCAACACAGAACATGAACCGCTTCTAGTTTTATCACTTTAACATAGAATTTTGACCATCATCCAAAAGCAGGGAAATTGGTTACCATACGAATTGAAGGAGAGAGACATTGAAAGATGATGTTGCATGTACGAAATGATGACTGAACGCTATAAAAGAAAACCATTTTTGCACCGCATCATTACTTGCGATAAAAAAATGGATCCATTACAATAACCCGAAGCATAAGAGATCGTATATGAAGCCCGGCCAACCAGACGAATCAAGACCAAAGCCAAATACCCAAGGTAATGCTCTGTATTTGGTGGGGGCTAAAGGATTCTATCTATTATAAGCTTTTGAAATCTGTATTTCTGGTCACAGGGAACCTGTACCGAACGCAACTGATTTGTTTGAAGCGAGCATTGGCCGAAAAATGCCCACAATATGAGCCCAGACATGTAACCATAATATTCCATTATGACAACGCTCGGGAACATGTTGCAATACCTGTCAAAATTATTAAGAATGAAGTGGTTGGGAAGTATTGTCTCATCCGCTTTTTAGTCCAGACCGTGTCCCGCCCGACTACAATTTGTTTTTTTTTTCTTGGACCAGCACTCAGGGGATGACCCCTACTCATGCAAAGCATTGTGTTGGAACTAGGAAAATTGGTTATGGGAGGGAGGATAGAGGGAGTAGTGTTTGTGGACATTTGATTTGAATTTTCATATATTGAAAGTGACAGGAAATACTTCAGGAGGCTAAATACGGAGAGTACGGCTAAATAACGAATTTTCCCTGAACGTGTGTTGTGCGACAACGAATTGATGTGCCCTTGCCGAAGAGCGTGTGTTGCGTAAAAATCTACGGGTTTCGGGAACGAGTTCCCTAATTACAGCAGAGCACATACCATTGTAGTATCGGTAGAACAGTGAAACACAATTCACATTGCGACGATGTTCCAGTGAGTCAATAGAGCTGGATACCCTACTGTCACCGATAAGCATCTTCGCCCTCTCCTGTACGCGGTCGAGTAACTCCAAAAAAAAAGACTTCGAAGCACCGGCCCACACATGAGAGTTGTATTCCATTTTTGGTCGGATATAAGTGGTGTAAATAGTAAGGAGATCAGATGGAGTGAAGTATTTCTTACAACGTTTTAGAAAACCAAGGCACTTGAATGCTTCTTTCGACACTCGAAAAATGTGTTTTGTCCAGCGGACATCGCACTGAATACTCATGCCTAGAATATCAAGAGCTTCTGATTCCTTAATATTTACACCACCCATAAAAACAGATGGAGCAACATGATCTGTTGTGCGTTTGTGGGTTAACATACAACATTGAGTCTTGCGTGCATCAAAATCGACTCTATTCGCACAACCCCATTCAGAGATTGTCACAAGATCTTGGTTGAGTGTATCATTCATATTTTGCCTCATTGCGCCAATCTCCGACAGGCTTGGTCTATAATTGAATGCATATGAATGGCAAATGTTGCTGTCATCTGCAAAAGAGTAGATAGGGTTGGAAGTTTGACGTAGAAGGTCGTTTATAAAGATAAGAAATATAGTAGGAGAAAGGACGGAGCCTTGCGGTACCCCTGAATCGATCTTGAACTCGTTTGATGAAATTCCATCTATAACAACTCGTATAGTGCGATCTCTGAGAAAGCTCGATATAAATCGATAGAAGTTATTACCGACACCAAAAGCAATAAGTTTTGCTAAAAGCGCACCATGCCATACTCTATCAAACGCTTTAGAAATATGTAGAGCCACCACTTTACTTTCTCCAAAACGGTGTATGGAACGACCCCATTTTTCCGATAGGAAGGCTAGCAAGTCTCCCGTAGGGCGTCCTCTACGAAAGCCATACTGCCGGTCGCTGAGTAAATTGTTGGACTCTAAATATTTCACAAGATGGTAGTTAACCATACTCAACATAACTTTGGAAAGTGTAGAACAAATTGCTATTGGGCGATAATTTTCAGGGTTGTTAGCCTCTTCCTTTTTAGGAATTGGCGTTACATTAGCAACCTTCCAACATACTGGAAATTTGTCGGCACGTTATAAAGTGCTGAAAAGGTTAGCTAATGGACGAGCTAGCGTCGAAGAACACTGCTTCAAGACCAGTGCTGGTATACCATCAGGCCCAGGAGACTTATTTATGTTGAGATCCGCTAAAACCCTTAAAAATATTGTACAAAAGTTTCAAAATAAAAGCTAACAAGTTTAAACAAAAAATCACGCATCTTTAAGTCATACACCTAATAATTAAGATAAATTTTCCTCAGGATAGTCTTTCAACTGTAAAATATACGTATGAACCCAGTCCTCTCTATGGAATTTCTCAAATAATTCTTTTCAGATTCTATGAAGTATAGATTAGGTGTCTCATTCAAGATTGATATCAGCGACGAATAAGGAAAGAGGAAATATGATTCTCCATTAATTCTGAAGTTTTAATATATAGAATCTTACAATAGCAACAGGTGTTGCCAATATTTTGGGAAGTATAAAGTAGATGAATTTCCCAGTTCATTCTTATGATGTGTAACTGTTGCAAATATTACTTGCTCACTTTACGAGGATACCTGACTTCCAACTCATCGGTTCAATCTGGCCGATAACTTGGTAATTTATTATTTGAAAAGAATTAGAAGATTTCTTTAAATATCAAGCACTTAGGTTAGGTTGCATGGTCAGCCAATCTTCAAGCAGCTCACTTATGTCCATTCAAAACTGATCCTATTGTGATATCAAGCACTTGGTTTACTCAGCAAGTGTTCTTTCGATTTTCTGTCCCGATCTGGAGAAAATTATTTTTCTGGGAATTCTACAAAAGGTACAGATATATGTGTTACCAGTGCTATTCGCACATAGCCAACTATTTCGGTAAGTTTAGCTTTAAACTAAAGTATCCAAAACCGAAACCGAAACCCGGTCAACCGGTTTTTCCATCTTTGTAAACTCCACAGGTTTCGGTTTTTTTAACTTTTCGGTTTTTTGACAAACCGGTTTTTGTAAAACGGTAACCGGTTTTAATGAAATATATTTTCTAAAGCTCATTCAAACATATTTATGAAAAACTTTGATACCATTTTTAAAAATATTGATTTATTTTATAGAAAATTGTAGCATTTGACAACATATCGTAAAAGATATAAAATAATTGCATAAAGAATTCAAAAATACTAAATTTAAATTAAATAAAAATTTAATATAAACCGGTTAATCGGTTTTTTTGAAGACAAAAACCGAAACCGCTTAACCGGTTTTTTAAAAGACTATAATCGAAACCGGTTTGTTTAAAAACACACTTTTTCGGTTAAACCGGAAACCGGTTTTTTAAATTTGCCGGTTTTTTGGACACTCTACTTCAAACTATAGTTCATGGAATTCTTGGCAAAGGGACATTTGGAAAGAGTTAAAAGCTGGATCCAAAGATCAAATTTGGTCACCTGCTCTTTAGAAAAGAACATATCTGGAAATGCTAAAAAAGATACAAAGAATCGACTAGATATGTGATACCATTGCTACTCGTACAGAGGTGAATATCACGGTAAATTTAGCTTCAAACTAAATTTTATGGAACTGTTGATGAAGGAGACTGTCGTTTGCAAGATTAAAGGCAAGATGGCAATTACAAATAATTAGAAACTGATCAAGTCTTGGTTTACTTTGCAAGCGTTCTTTCGATATGTCTCCAGATCTGGACAGAAAATGTTCAATCTGGGAATGCTACAAAAGGTACAGTGCTCTGGAAGTGATAATCTCCTACTCTTGAAGAAGGAGATTATCACTTCCAGAATAAAGTCAAAGGTACGTTTGGAAAGAGTTGAAAGCTGACTCTAAAGATCAAGAGATGGGTGTACACTGAAAATGTTCTTCCGATTTCTCTGTATGGAGTTAACATTTGATCACCTGCTCTGCAGAAAAGAACCTATTTGGAGATGCTAAAAAAGATACAAAGAATCGACTAGATATGTGATACCAATGCTATTCGTACAGAGCTAAATTTCACGGTAAATTGAGCTTCATACTAAATTTTATAGAACTCTTGAGGAAGGAGACTATCGTTTGCAAGATTAAGGGCCAGAGGACGATTGTTTATTTTAACTTCTGTAAGAAATTAAGTTTGCCTGCTTTTGAGAATATGAGATATTTGGTTAAGTTGAACTTGAAACTAAATTTCATGGAACTCTTGATAAAAGAAACTGTCACTTGCAAGACTAAAGGTAAAGCTGGCCATGCGCTGGAGTTTGGAGTTGAAAATTGGTGGACTGTTCTGGAGAAAGTGGTTTATCGGGGAATCCAGTACCATTCGTACAAAAGCCTCGGATGAGACAAGCTGTGAATCTACGTTTACTGGAATTAGTACGGAAGGAGCTGGCGAATCATCTTGGACGTTGGAACAGTTTGGAAACACCTGCGTCCTTTATAAGATTTTTGGTACCTAAGGTAGGGAATGCATGAATTAACTTCTCCTATATTCATACGTGTGGCTACTGAAGCTTTAGACTTGGTGGTGGATCATAGGATGAGACAAGCTGTGAATCTACATTTACTGGAATTAGTACGGAAGGAGCTGGCGAATCGTCTTGGACTTTGGAACAGTTCGGAAACACCTACGTTCTTTGTAAGATTTTGCGTACCGAAGGTAGGGAATGCATGAATTAACTTCTCCTATATTCATACGTGTGGCTACTGAAGCTTTAGACTTGAGGGTGGATCATAGCGATCCACCAATTTGTCTACGTTATGCTTCCCAATAGATTGGAAACACCTGTGGCCACTGTAAGATTATTGATACTGAAGCTTCAGACAATATGGAGGATCATAACTTTCCTGTTTTTAGGCGATGCTGATTGTATTCCGGGATGCTTTCAAAATTATATTCGTGGTGTAATAAGTATCATTAACTTTTAGATAGATGGCGTGTACGATCTTGTGGGTCATGGAAAAAACACCAATGGTATCAATATCTCCTAATCAAGAAGACTGTCCAATCACAATGGTATTTTTTTCAAAAAGACTAGGCTATACCTTCCGGGTTCCCGTAGATTTGGAATGCGAGGACATACTTTTACTCTGTTGTAGACTTAAATTTTGGTTTGGGATTGAAGAGTTGATGACTATGGAATAAATCGCCCATATTGTTTATATGACAGCCCTAGGTGTAGGACTGAAGAATTGGGAAATATGAAAGCTGTTGCCAAGGAAATTTTCTGGATTGGTCCAAAATTGGAGCACAACATTTTTGTAAAAGAAACGTATCTGCTTTGATTTTGAGAAAATCATTTCTGAGCACAAAGGTACTATTCCAGGAGGACATTATATGGGGCTGGTTTAAGTCATGAATCTCTTCTCACCAGTTCCAATAGTGTGTGTCTTTGTATCAACACATAACTCCTGGTAGAATTATCTTCAGAATCGCAACCTGCACAGAGAAAACAGATTCGTGAAAGCAACCGAATTTGTTGCCAATCGAATGATTCTACGATAGTGACCGAATTTTATAGTTGTGGCTGCAAAAATTTGGAAAGGGTAACAAAAATTTGGTTGCTTAAACCGAAATTCTTCTTTATCAACTGACTTTCTGTTGATAAAACCGAAAAATTCTATGTGTGCAACCGCATGATTCGATTGGCAACAAATTCGGTTGCTATCACGAATCTGTTTTCTCTGTGTGTATTTATCATAATTTTGATGGAGACGTTTGTCAGTTCTACTTAAAGGAATGTCATACTATTTTTGGGTTTCACAAATATCAGCTTCATAATGTTAACATCCACACATTTTGCAGACTCACTCCTGAATCTATTTTAGAATAGTATTTTCGTAATAAAATCTTTTAAAGAAAGAAATTTTGATTTCTATATTCTAACTTCTTTTGATATTGAATCTCTATGATCTAAACAATCTGAAATTGACAGTGAACTTTATAGAATTTACATTTCCCTTTCAGATTTTGTACTGATAACCTCAAATGAGGCTATTTAAATTCTTTCAGGAGACTTCTTCCTGCATGACTCCAATGCGGGCAATTGTAGATCACATATTGAGATCTCACATTTTGCACTTTCGGAATAATATGGTGCAACTTTTGCGAGATGCACAAGGATACATGAGAGCATGTGCTCTATAATTGCCTGGCATTAGGATATGGGTAGTTGGCTTCATATGAGACATAGACCTGTTATGGTGAAGGTAACAGCTGATTATAATTACAGACTTTAAAAACTTAATCTAATTCAGAAGTTGGTTACTTTAGCGTTTAAATAACTAAATGCGATAAACTGTTTTAATTTTAGGGGAAATATCAAGTCTAATAAACCCACTAACACTTTAAATTCTACATAATTCTTGCTGTTAAAAGATGCGTGTATTCTTGATTCATGTATAAATAATTCTCCCACAATTAAATTCTTTTCTTTGTTCAATCTTCTTCACCTTCACCTTCAGTATCTTAACCTTTTCCTATTGTGTGTACGATGTGTACAATTTGTGGCAGAACAAAATATAATGTATCTTTTAGAACGTTTTTACACATCAGTTAAATGGAAATTTTGTACGAGCATTTAGATGTTTCGTAATAAATCTTTTAACCTGCTACAAGTTGAAGGGAGTATTATACAATGTCTACAACAATTAACCGACAAAATGTAAGAAAAATTAAAAAGAATTTGTGAGAAAATAAGTGAAATTTTAACGGTAGATAAAGAGAAATGTATTATAATTTATTTGGGGAAAAATTAAATAATGTTGGATTATGAAAACATTTCCGTTTAGAAATAATTTAAGGGGTTGATTCAAATAGGTTTTAAACAGTGTTAATTGTATGATTTTAAAGCACGCCCATTAACCTTAGAACATTTTATTGTGGACTTTATGTAAATGAGAATATGTTTAGTGAAACTATTGAAATTTTTGGTTAAATTGTTTACGAATTAGTGAATAATATCTTAGTAACTGTCTACTAAATATCTATGTCAACAATACTGGACAATTTTTAAGTTATTTTCCAATTATTCGGGAGATATGAAACCAATAATTTCAATATTTTGATTAAAAAATTCAGTTATTTTATTTGTTTTTATTTTTAGTGAGGCTCTACGCACTGCGACCAAAGGATCTTTTGTGCAGCCTTAGATTTATTTCATCCTAATAGATTTAGGCTACATATAAAGCCAAGTATTCTATTTGGTGCGAGATCAATTACGTCCCCCGGGTCCATTAAGGCCCTTCCGAGCCATTTAGTTCTGCATATTGCCAGCATTGGGCAGTCGCATAGAAGTCCGCAGAATCTGCACTGTTCATTCTCAACGTTACCTATCATAAATTAGTGATACTTCAAACCACAGTGTCCGGTGAATAATCCAGTAAGTATCCTCAAGTCACCCTTTACGAGCGAAAGCAACGATTGGAATCTACGTCTGGATAGGGTGATGAATCGTTTGGACTGTATTAGTCCTGGTAGATTACCCCAAAAACGGGCAAATTCCGACTCAACCCAAGAACAAATACGTTCCATAGTGTATCCACGTGGGAGGCCAAAGAACGGTTCAGGACCTATAAACGAGCGCGTTCATTGCCAGCGTGACCTTCAGGGCCAGGTACCCAGCACAGTGTAAGTTCATTGTGTGCGCCGAGTTCATTCAAGGATGTCCAGCAGTCCATAACAACACCAGATCTTACTTCACATGATGATAATGCTCTAAGAGCAGCCTGACTATCAGACATAACGAATATTCTATTATTCCTTAGCCTCCTTCTTATGCACTCGTTGGAGCATATAAGAATGGCTTAAATCTCCGCCTGAAATATTGATGGGAATGTTTTCATTGGGATACCCCTTTGAAAATTGGGACCATAGATACCAGCCCCAGTGTCACCATTAACCTGTTTGGAACCATCAGTAAACCATACTTGATCGGCATTATTTTGCCGATTTAACACCAGAGTTGGTGACGTGTAGTCCGATATTGCAATACTAGGATCATTTTCAAAGAATGCGCATATGCCCGACTAGATCTCCCGGCATTAAACGGGATATTCCCGGTAATCTGGATGCACTTCTATAGGCCTCCTCCATTACCAATAAATGTAAGGGTGGGATGTGCAGGATTGCACCCAGAGCATGAGTGGGACAGGTCCTCATGGACCCGGTAATAGAGACACAGATGAGGCGATATACCTTGTCAAGAAAAGCTCTTGCAGTCACCTGTTCTATCTTTTTCCACCATGCCAATGCAGCATATGTAATTATTGGCCTAATTACCGTAATAAAAGACCAGTAAATCATCTTCGGTTTTAACCCCCACGTTCTACCAAAAAGACGCTGGCAGGGATAAATGATAGTGTTGGATAAATGAGAATTCCAAGTGAGAGTCCTATCAAGTGTAACCCCAAGATATTTTACCTCCTTAGAAAACCCTATAGATGAGCCATTCAATGAGCCATTTTATCGAGCGTCCGCTCTAGATCCGCCATTTTCTGCTTAAGGAAAAAACGGAGACACCTCATGTAGGGTGCGGCTCTACACCGCGCATGAACGGTCATTGGATACCGGAGAGGCTTAGGCATTATCAACAGATTAGCTGTGTTGCGCAATCCGTACCCTGCAGCAGACGCTGCTTGCCTCCAAAAA
Source organism: Calliphora vicina (assembly GCF_958450345.1). Classification (NCBI taxonomy): domain Eukaryota; kingdom Metazoa; phylum Arthropoda; class Insecta; order Diptera; family Calliphoridae; genus Calliphora; species Calliphora vicina. The sequence continues at coordinate 77,659,429 of NC_088784.1, forward strand.
TGTCAGTTACATAAAGACCCAATGCCTTACTATTTTCGAACTATTGTTGTTGTAACAGTTCCACTGTTGCCGAGATTTATTTCCTGTCAAAAACATTTCGGTTAATACAACTGTTGCTGAGTTAACAAACTTTGCCTGAGGAAGACTCAGATCGTTCCGGAGCGTAAGTCAAATTCTCAAAAATAAGCAACCTTTTGTAATTCGGAAAAAGTTTTTCTTTATTCGCTACCATTTATAAACTGCAATTAAGAATATGTGTGACTTATCATATTTGAGCAGTAAGTCCTTCAATTCTTATTCCAATAAAAACAATAATAATTTGCCCTTAAAAATTTGATTCAAGTTATACTAGAGGGAGTGCCAATCATACTTAATTGCCCAGCCAGCTATGAAATGTTAACATTTCTTGTTAATTCTTTATGTAAATATTAATTGTATGTAGTTAAAATAATAAATAAAAATATTTACCTAAATTCTTTGTTATCACAACCTTGACTTAATATAGTTAACAACAAAATATTTATGTACTTACACTAAAAATAAAACTATGAATGACATTCCCTTCAATCAGCAAACAAACCTCCCTCGTTTTTTTTTCTTTCTTGTAAAGTCATAAAGTTTAAATATTTTATGGCTGTAAATAATCATAAATAGACACAATGTAATGAGTACACCAACAAAATGGTTAATAATTAAAAATCATTTAATTATGACTTCTTTAAATATGCATTAAATCATAAAATGGACAAAAAAAAATACTTATCAACTAATTGCACCAACAATAAAAATTTACAAGTACGAATAATATGAAACAAAAAAAGAAAAGGAGAAGAATTACAAACGACTACAATGATTATCACTATTCAAATATTGACTTTATTAAATGATGCGCCAAGTACAATATGATGATTTTACACAGAGTGTAAAAAAGAATGAACGAACTCATAAAAAAACCAGGCCTTGAAAATAACAAAATCATTCGAAATGAAATGTAATAATAGTATGACTTCCAGAAGTTTTCATGTTAATTTTTATTACATACTAACTAAAACTCGGTGTGATTCGGTATCTTCGCTAGTTCTCATGATATTTAGAAGTAACTGTTTACCTTGTATGGGAGGTGATTCACCCTCTGTACCGATCTCTACCATTTTTAGGTTAAACTTCACTCACAATTATAGTTCTCGAGATATTGGAAAATAACTATTTACTTTGTATGATAGTTGCCATGTCCACTAATAAAATCCCGCCCATCTTCAGATAAATTGTACGGGAGGTACTACGCCCACTAATACAATACCGCCAATTTTCAGCCCAACTATGTACAATAGGGTGGCCCCGTTTGTATGGAGAAAAAATAAGGTATCGATGTTCCCGCCTAAAATGAAAATTTGATTCATTCTAAGACTACGTTTTGAAATTTTTTCGTCCTGGGGTCAATATTTGGCGAGCTGGATCAAAGGATAAAAAGGTCCTTTTTTGAGGTTTTTTACATTTTTTCCATATTTCTTCCAAAGGAAGTATATGTAAATTTGGTATCATATGAAAGGTCTTTGAGAGACGCATTGAATTAGTTAAAAGAAATTTAAAAAAAAAAAATTTAATTAAAAAATTTTAAAAATTTTCGACAAAATTTTAGTTTTTTTTAATTTTTTCATAGAATTTATTCAAATACATAGATGAAATTTCTTGATCATAAACATCATGTAATTTCACCGAAATGGTTTTTCTCGTTTTTTAAAATTCAATCCAGTTCAATGTTTATTCAAATTTGTTTAAACCTAATTTCATCCCTATCTGTTAAGCAGTTTTTCACATGTTACTTAAATCCACAACTATAGTTCTCCAGATATTTGAAAAAACTATTGTAATAAAACACGTCCGTTGACTTTCGCATTCAATTTTATATTCTTGCATCATGTTACAATTTGGTACTTATCAACTATGATATTCGTTAACAATCCAGAAAAAACATATAAACAATATAAACCGTTATCCCAAATTCCTATAATACCGTAACCATAAAACACCCTATACAAATATGTACATTACTACACTATTCACTTTGTATGGGAGGGTCCACAGCCCCTGTTTCGATCCGTCCTATTTTAGGTTAAACTTAATGCATTGATAAAAAAATAAATTCGCATAAAGTGTGAAGACTGTCACACTCTGCAGATATTATTGGTATAGATGTTGCCACTCCCATTTTTCCAATTCCGCCCAAGAAGCGCACAATGGTACCGAAGTAAATTCCGCGAAGTTTTGTTTATTTCACAAAAATAGTTCACCAGATATTTCATAATAACTATTTACATCTTAATGGAATGCTTACGTGTACAATATATGGGAATATCAGGAAAGTAGCAAAGAAGTTAAGAAGAAGAATTAAAATTAATCGAAATGGGCCTTATTGACATCTATGGACGCTCATTCTTACCGGTGATTATTCTCTAGAGCACACAGTGGTAGAAATATATATATTTCCTTCTTATCAATCTAATACATATAACGCTTATCTAAAGGGTCTTCCAAACTTTGACTGCTGATAGCGGCCATTTTGTTTGAAGCTCCATCTGATGAATTGATTGTCATTTATTCAGATTGTTTTGTCAAATCATCATGGAACGACACGTGCAAATGATAAAATTATTTTGTCTAACTGAGTGTTCTGTTCGCTCATTTTAAGGTGAGGCAAAAAACAAAATGGTCGAATTTAGGACGATAACAATCCACATTAGACCCAAGAGCGTCCAATGCATCCCGAAAAAGTCGCTGTTTTTTGTGGCGTCTTCGGTCCATATTTCTTTGAGAGCGACGTGGGACATGCTACCCCGGTAAGCGCTATAGGTCGAGGATTACCATTTTCTTTTGGACTGAATTGAATGATATGGTCATGTGGCGCTAAGTGTCACATTGGACATTATGCAAATAGTGATGTGAAGGCATGGTCATCTCACGTGAAGGTGATTTGAACTGGCCACCGAGATCATGCGATTTGAACTCAGTTAGCCACAAACCACAGCGGCCCTCAAAGTCAACATAACTCATGCTAATGGTTCATGCGGCAGAGTCATGGAAAATTTTACATTTTGGATGCGTGCGAAACCGCGACAGACGATTACTTGATGTTATATTGCATACTTATGTAAATAGTTTCATCGATAAGACTTTCATTCGAATAACAAATTTTGATGATATCTCACATACACATTGTTTTATTTAAATTTAAAAATAGGAATCGGTTAACGAAAGATCTTTTATTATAACCATCTATTGATAAAGATTTCTGTTTCTTATTCGATAATTTTAAGGAACTTCGTTGACATTCGTGTTGTTTACAGTTAAGTAAGCGATCATGTTCACTCCTTGGTGGCTATGACGATCACTGCTTTAGAACATTTTTTTTTTAAAAAACAAACACAATCACGAAGCCTTTTGCTTGTCTGCTGATAAACCCAGAGTCTCTGGTGGGAATCGAACCCTCAACCCTCAGATTGATAGTCCAGCTCACTATCCTCTAATCTATTGGGGCACCCAAAACAAAGATTAATGCCAATTTTCACTTTACTATCTTTCATTGTGGGACTTTATTGAGATCAATATATTCATACATATATGGTGATTCATTAAGAGTTTTTTTTTTTAATTTTAAATAAAACACTTAAAATTGAACTGGATGTTGGAATATTTACTATGAACCGTAAGAATAATCTCTGACATATACTTTTTCAAGATTATTTCATTCAAATGTTACCGCGACTGTGATCCATTCGGTATATGGCGTATTACACGAGTAATTTTGGCTTCTAATTTCTAATTTCGCATACCTGATATGTCAACTGGCCGATTAGATTGTGTGCACTGGATTATTTTCGATCATTTCGTCGCTACGACTTGGAAGCTAACATTACTCGGGTAAGTCGTGATGTACTGGTAGTAATGCTGGAAAGAGTGAACGAAAATTGAACCTTCCGAATGGACCACCTAAAGAGTAGCCACGGTCAACATTTACTTTTCAGAGTATTTAAATCTGCGACCCTAATATTCTAGACCTTAATAAACTTTTATCACTTATTGGACTAAATGTTGGACATTGTTTTCTAAAATTTGTGTCTCTTCCTTATATGCCCTATAAATCACAGTGATTTTAACCTCCATAAGATGCCTTTGTCGGTTAAGCTTATTATGTGACTATTCTCTGAGTTATGTTCAGAATTCTCGATAGGATAACAATATTAAATTTGACCCATAGTGTACGACAGGTTAACATTTTCGTTTTGTATGAACACATGATGGCTAGGGACCGATATAATTTCCACTTATATCGAGTAGTCATTTATTTTCACCTTATATTTTAGATCTATAATTGTAACTTCCCCCGCCTTAAAAACCTTATTGTGGTTAGGAATGCTAAGGGATTTTCAGTTCGATCGGAAATATAGAGTCAATGAAAAATTACAAAACCTTAATCTGGTTTTTTCTAATAGCGGATCCAAACCTTTCTCCTTTCACTTTCCGTCTTTTCATGTGTTAACTAATATAAATAGGGATTTCGAAACTCCAAAATAACTTATGGATACATATTTGATATTAGTTTATCGGATATATGAACAAAAAACCACGATTACCTCAATTATTCTCACAAAATATAAAATTTGAAAGCTCTTAAATAAATTGTAGACCTAAATAAAGCATAAATCTGTCAGAAATATTTTCTCCATCCATATCGGTCTATAAATGGATGAGATACAAAGTAAACCCCGATTTGTTCTGGAAGAGTTCAAACAGTGAATGTATTATAAAGTTATTCCGGCAAAGGCATGTTCTTGCTGAAACGCCCAACCTTCTGGTATTACATAAAATCCAGCTGGATCTCACAAGGAGAAAAATACCTAAACTAAGGGAAAAATCTATAAAGCTGTTAAAGGAAGCGAAGTTTCTAGTTGTGGACTCCTAAGGTGAAGGAAAGAGTTAGATAGGTGGTTGCTGCTATGAATTCCTTTCAGGCATTAATAGATAAAGCGTTAGGACTTGAACCAAGATTAATAATTTAGGCCAATATAGGCAATTGAATCACTTGTATGGTGGCTGATAATGGACGTACATATGAGCCTATAATTTATTTGCTGAAAAGGTGAAAAGTATAGTGACTTTGAGTGTTACGGGAGCTCGAAGGTCAACAGTTACCGAGACAATGTGTAGAATACTTATTCTGTTTTTTTTTTGCTAATATCGTATCCAAAACTTTCCCAATTTTTATACCCTTTGCCATGAGTGGCAAGGGTATATATAAGTTTGTCATTCCGTTTGTAATTTCTAGATTTTTCATTTGCGACCCGACAAAGTATATATATTCTGGATCGTTATAGATAGCGAAGTCGATATAGCCATGTCCGTCTGTATGTTGAAATCAACTTTTCATAGCCACCAAATAACTTAATTACATGATTCATACTTCAATATATCGGGAATTCTTCCGGCTCGGTTGCTATTTAAAATCGACAAAATCGGCCCATAAATGGCTGAGATATAAGGAAAAAACCGGGACAATCTCGATTTTTGCCCTATTTTTGATCTATATCTGGATTACTAAGTCATTAATATAGACAATATGGATATCTAATGATAGATATTTCAAAGTCCATTGCAACGATGTATATAAGGCTATAGTAAGTTGGGCATACAATGGGTCAAAATCGGGAAAAATATTTTTTTAACCCGATTTTTTTTCCCAAAATTAAAAATTAAAAAAATTTTAAAAAAATTAAAAAAGAATTTTGTTTAATTAAATTTTTGTTTAAATAAAAATATTTAAAAAAAAATATTTTTAAGTATAATTTGGTGAAGGGTATATAAGATTAGGCACAGCCGAATATAGGTCTCTTACTTGTTTTGGAATTGAACCGAAAAACTGGGTCTATTTAATAAACCGGCTTTTGCTTATAACTAGGGCATGACACGGTGTTGCTTTACTTAGGCCTATACTTTATCGGAGAGTTTTCAAAACTCACTTTTTATACCCTTCACCATGAGTGGCAAGGGTATATATGTATAAGTTTGTTATTCCTATTCCGTTTGTAATTTCCACATTTTTCATTTGCGATCCCATAAAGTATATATATTCTGGATCGTTATAGATAGCGGAATCGATATAGCCATGTGCGTCTGTGTATTGAAATCAACTTTCCGAAGCCCCCAAATAACTTACATATACGATTCATACATCAATATCCCCGAAATTCTTCCGGCTCGGTCGCTATTTAAAATCGAGAAAATCGGTCCACAAATGGCTGAGATATAAGGAAAAAACTAGGACTACCTCGATTTTTGACCTATTTTGACCTATATCTGGATTACTAAGTCATTAATAAAGACAGTATCGATATCTAATGATAGATATTTCAAAGACCTTTGCAACGACGTATATAAGACCATAGTAAGTTAGACATACAATGGATCAAAATCGGAAAAAAATATTTTTTAACCCGAATTTTTTTTTCATCAAAAATTTTTTTTTTGTCATAAATTCTTTTTCCAAAAAAATTAATTAAAGAAATTTAAAAAAAAAATTTTTGAAAAACTTTTTTTAAAAAAAATTAAAAAACAATTTAGAAAAAAAAAATTTTTTAAAAATTTTAAAACATTAAAAAAAAATTTTGATTTTGTTTAAATAAAAATATTTAAAAAAAATATATTTTTAAGTATAATTAGGTGAAGGGTATATAAGATTCGGCACAGCCGAATATAGCTCTCTTACTTTTTGTGTGCTTAAATTTCTTTCTCACGATCATCCAATTAAGGTTCGAAAATTCCTTTTAAAATATCTGAAAACTGATGCCAAATACAAATGTATATCTGTGGGTTATTTAGGAGTTTCAGATAATATTTCTAAATATTAAAACTACTGGAGAATTAATACATTCAATTATTTATTATATGCAAAGTGTATACTCCCTAAGTACCCTAGGTTCGAGAACAAACAAAATAATAAATTTAAACATGTTCTTTTGGACTCAAGGTCATGCTAATATTTTTGTTTTACTTTGTCTGATACTTCTTCTAATGCTGCTGCTAAGTCAATGTATATTTCTTTGTTTGAACAAAAATTTCTATGTTTTTGTCAAAAATACACAATAAATAAAAAAATATAAAAATAAAAAGAACAACAAAACATCATGAACAAATTCTTATAATCATCATATTCATAAAATTGTATAAATTTACACGCTCATAGCATAGAGAATAGACATAGAGCGGAAACTCTGCTGTCAAAGACCTAACTCAGTTGTCAGAAACCTAAGTGGTAAGAATGTATTGGTAGAAAAATCTATGTAAAAACAAAAACAACACTCGTATGTGTAATTATTTTGAGTAATTTGTTGGTTTGAGTTTTTTTTTTTGAGTTTCCGCTCTATGTTTCTCTATGGCTTTCATACATTCAAGAAAATATGTAGTTTGTTTTAGTATTTAAAGGTTTTTATGATTTATTTTATGCTTCTTTGATTTCTATTGAATATTGACCGACCAAGCGACCCATCGAACCAACCAACCAACGACCGACCATGGCTAAAAGAACTGATGATGAGTCTTTGTTCCAACTCAAAATGTGTCAGATTTTTATTGTAGTCGTAAGTGTATTAGAGTTTTTTGTATTTGCTTGTGAAAAATTTCATTAGAACTTTATTTGTATTCTATTCCATTATTTCATTATTTCGTTGTTCGTACTACGTATGTTTGTTTTAAAAGGTCGTTCATTTATCAATTTTCAATGAAACGTCTCAATAAAGGAAGTTGACAAAGGTAAATATTTATTTGGCAAGATGGTGTTAATAAGGAGTGCCAAGGGCCAGGCAATGGTTAGAAATGCATAGATATTAATTAGTTAATTCCTTAAAGCAAGGCTGTTGTTATACAAATTTATAAAGGTATTTTTATGGCCTTCACAGTGGATGGTATAAGTCGATTTAGAGAGATCCGTCTAGTTATGTCAAATAGAATAGAAATAGGGATTCTAAAGCTTCCAAATAAACTACAGATACAGATACATATGTATGTGTCATCACCCAGCAGTTCTAGGAGACTGTCACAAACCAGTGATTTCAATTATCATTTAGAGTGACAGCTAATTACATTACTAGCTAAGTGCAGGGGCTAAGTGCTCTCCTGTAATGACAGAAGAGTGTAAAGTCAATGGCTTGTCCTAGCCAACCTTGGATTTCAGATGAAACGTACTTTCAAGGGACCCCCTTAATTTGACATTCTCACCTAGATACAGCCATTAATCAAGTTGTTTTCACATTTCTAAATTGATTTAAATACTTTAAGAGACTTTTAAATAATCAAATATTTAATACATCCTAAAAACAACACCTACAATCCCATCAAATCAAAAGTAATTAACACAAAACTTTATTACATTTTAAATAAATTGTAAAACTTTAGTTGTTTGTCTAGATTTCTTATTACAACTTAACATTAATCTCAAAATGATTCATGTAGCTAAAGTTTATTGAAGTTCATTTGAAATGTTTATGAGCAACTAAAACACCAGACACTTTAATGTTTTAATGTTCTACTTAGTACAATCAAATAATTATGTTTTAAGTTTTTTTTTCTAAGAAAACATTAAAATCGATTTAATGCCGCCTGTTTTACACAGATTTTGGGTACCAGGTTTTCATTTGTATCGAAAGCAGCAACACAAAATTGGGAAGCCCACCTTCAAATTTAGTTTTAATGTTTTAGAAAAAAATATTCTATTTAGTTTTTTTTTTTATTTTATGGATTTTATTAGATGTGCTTGTCATTAAACTAATTTGACTTTTACATCAATTTGGTAGAGGATTTCAAACAACATTCCATTCACATTCTATGAATCATGAAAATGAATTTAGAATTTCATTTTGTATTCGAATTTAAGATGTTTGTTTTTTATGTTTATGATTCTGTTGTTGTTTTGGTTCTGTAGAATAGTTTTCTTTTTTTTATTTTCTTTGTGTAGCTGTATCTGAAAATCAAATCTAATGAACAAAATAGTTTTAATGTCAGCTTTAAAAGCCCACACTTGTCCAATATTATATTATGAAGACTAACAAGAACAACAACAAAATATTAGACAACATTATATGAAAACATTTAAAATTTGAGAATTCTCTTGGGGGGAATGTATGCCCAGGAAAAGAGTTCAGTTCTAGTTCAGTTCTAGTTCAGTTCTAGTTCAGTTCTAGTTCAGTTCTAGTTCAGTTCTAGTTCAGTTCTAGTTCAGTTCTAGTTCAGTTCTAGTTCAGTTCTAGTTCAGTTCTAGTTCAGTTCTAGTTCAGTTCTAGTTCAGTTCTAGTTCAGTTCTAGTTCAGTTCTAGTTCAGTTCTAGTTCAGTTCTAGTTCAGTTCTAGTTCAGTTCTAGTTCAGTTCTAGTTCAGTTCTAGTTCAGTTCTAGTTCAGTTCTAGTTCAGTTCTAGTTCAGTTCTAGTTCAGTTCTAGTTCAGTTCTAGTTCAGTTCTAGTTCAGTTCTAGTTCAGTTCTAGTTCAGTTCTAGTTCAGTTCTAGTTCAGTTCGAGTTCAGTTCGAGTTCAGTTCTAGTTCAGTTCTAGTTCAGTTCTAGTTCAGTTCTAGTGCAGTTCTAGTTCAGTTCTAGTTCAGTTCTAGTTCAGTTCTAGTTCAGTTCTAGTTCAGTTCTAGTTCAGTTCTAGTTCAGTTCTAGTTCAGTTCTAGTTCAGTTCTAGTTCAGTTCTAGTTCAGTTCTAGTTCAGTTCTAGTTCAGTTCTAGTTCAGTTCTAGTTCAGTTCTAGTTCAGTTCTAGTTCAGTTCTAGTTCAGTTCTAGTTCAGTTCTAGTTCAGTTCTAGTTCAGTTCTAGTTCAGTTCTAGTTCAGTTCTAGTTCAGTTCTAGTTCAGTTCTAGTTCAGTTCTAGTTCAGTTCTAGTTCAGTTCTAGTTCAGTTCTAGTTCAGTTCTAGTTCAGTTCTAGTTCAGTTCTAGTTCAGTTCTAGTTCAGTTCTAGTTCAGTTCTAGTTCAGTTCTAGTTCAGTTCTAGTTCAGTTCTAGTTCAGTTCTAGTTCAGTTCTAGTTCAGTTCTAGTTCAGTTCTAGTTCAGTTCTAGTTCAGTTCTAGTTCAGTTCTAGTTCAGTTCTAGTTCAGTTCTAGTTCAGTTCTAGTTCAGTTCTAGTTCAGTTCTAGTTCAGTTCTAGTTCAGTTCTAGTTCAGTTCTAGTTCAGTTCTAGTTCAGTTCTAGTTCAGTTCTAGTTCAGTTCTAGTTCAGTTCTAGTTCAGTTCTAGTTCAGTTCTAGTTCAGTTCTAGTTCAGTTCTAGTTCAGTTCTAGTTCAGTTCTAGTTCAGTTCTAGTTCAGTTCTAGTTCAGTTCTAGTTCAGTTCTAGTTCAGTTCTAGTTCAGTTCTAGTTCAGTTCTGGTTCTCTGCCGAAACTGGATGGGAAAATTGCGGACAATGTTGACCCAAACACTTCTGCTGCTGGGTCTATTCTGTGGCGATTATGAGTAAATATATTTTAGGGAAAATAGCTCCGGATGATTCTATTTCAGGTCTTCACTGGTGGTTCATTGGAACACTGGCAAAGAGGGAGATTACTTTTACCGAAGTGAAAATTTACCGATTTTTTGAATTTCTTCTATAAAGGAAAGGGCAATTTAATTTTTGCTCTGACTAACATTCGGCGCGCTCAGATGCAAAATCTAATAATGATCTCTGGTCAATGATTTTCCAAGATCCCATATAGTGAATGCAGAAGTTTTCATAGTGAACGGGAGGAGGTAACATTGAGACACCTTCTCCACCACTGTCCCGTCACGGAATCTCTTTGCATGATCTGGCGAATCTGTCGGAGGGTGAATTTCGGGAAGGTGAAAGCCATCGTTAGGCTAGGAGGAGACACTGGTTCATCAACTACTCCTCTGATTTAAAAAAATTGTGTAAATTAAGCTAACACTTCCCAAAACACTTTACTTGGGTAACCTTCCACTTTAAACTACTCCGCCGCATAATTCAAAGTGCACCATAGAATAAGAGCCAGCACAAAGTTTTTTAAAAAAAATAAAAACTATTCAATATTATAAATGCTTTATCTACCGTAGCAGCTTAATTGTTTGCTACAAAATGTTTCATCTACTCTGAACTTCTTACGAGAACTCAAAATTCAACATTTATTCTCAAATTTTCCATATTAATTTTACATTATAAGTTATTGTTGTTGCTGTAGATCACCTAAGCATCTTTTCTCTTCCTCCATTATATTCTTTTATCTTTCTAATCCTCGATATTTTTTTTAAATCAATTTAAATGTTTGTTGCTTCGCTTTATATTTTCTAAATCTTTAGATGTTTAGCCGTTCTTCTATTGTGTGGCATTAGACAAGACATTATTTTCTTTTTTAATTTATGTTGCATTATGCATCACAAATATTTTACTGTATATTATAGAAAGAATCTCTTTTTTTACGTAGACTTTTCTGGATTCATTTGTTGAATGAAAAATGTGAAGTGAAGAAAAAAACACAAAGACCCTGGTGATAATAAAAGTAATGGTAGGTGGATTTAATGTATAGTTAGTTGTAGAAATATGAATGAAAAGTAGTGAATAATGTTTAATAATATTAATTTCCTGTTTATGAGTTCTATCATTACTGAGAACTATAATGTACAAGCAGGTCATTTACTGGACTGTAGACAAGTTGTTATTGGCTATGGTAGTGAGATTAAAGGAAGTTTAGAAAATGAATTAAGGGATTCTGAAAAAAATTCTTGATATTCGATACAAAATTATAGAGCTAAATATTATAGCCACGCCGGTTCCAATATTTACCCGTTTCAATCAATTTGTGGACCAGCCATATCGTGATGCAAAGTCTGGTTGGACTGATATAAGGGTAATTATCAAATATTCTGAGAATGCAAAAAAAATATAAAAAATCATAGGGGGGGAAATGATTCTACGAAGAATTCTAAGCAACTTTGCCCTAGAAATCATACGTCTAAAACGGATTTTGACTTTGCGGCCCCATGGATATACAAATGATATGAAATAATTTTTCCAATGAAGTTCTAACAATATCCAGTCGTCATACATCAGGTTATAGTACTCTGAAATGATCAGTAGCTCATTCCAGGTTTTCCACCCCAATTCCTACCAAAGAGCCTATGACAGACATAAAGTTTTCTTATGACCATTTTAGGGTTTTGTGCAAAATAATCCCAAGTATTTAAACTCCTTAGAGAACTTTAAAATCGGATAGGAAACAAAAAACTGCACGTGTTTAAAAATTTTACATGTCGAAAGTACCCTAATTTGAGCCCCCATAGCGCCGCCCCTGGATCATTTTTATATCTTAAAATCGAATCCCGATCGGACCAGCCGTTTAGAAATGACAGATTTATTTCCAAAAATGTTTGATTCTGCCCCACTGTGCAGTGGTTGACGATAGTCTGCTGGAGACTGACATGACTTTCCGCACATATGGTTACGTCGATGAGTAGGTTAAATCTGTGAATGGATTAGACGATGTAATGATATCGTAAAAGATGCAGCAGACTTTGAGCTGTTCAAAGTTGGTTTGATAAGTCTCTAAATGGCACAAGGATTGACAGCTCTATTTAATCTCACTATTTGAAGGATAGATTCAAAGTCTGCTGCATCCTTTACGATATCATTACATCGTCTAATCCATTCACAGATGTAACCTACTCATCGGCGTAACCATATGTGCGGAAAGTCATGTCAGTCTCCAGCAGACTATGGTCAACCACTGCACAGTGGGGCAGAATCAAAAATTTTTGGAAATAAATCTGTCATTTCTAAACGGCTGGTCCGATCGGGATAAAATTTGACGTGGCCATAGCCAAGAAGTATTCGAGTTTAAGATTTAAAAATGCTCCAGGGGCGTCGATATGGGGCTCAAATTAGGGTACCTTCGACATGTAAAATTTTTAAACACGTGCAGTTTTTTTGTTTCCTATCCGATATTTTTGGAAAGCACTCATGCTTGCGTGTGCAAGCATGTTCAAGACCTAGCACAGCACTTTCCAAAAATATAAAAATCCTTGAAATCGGATGGGAAACAAAAAAAATGGCACATTTTATGAACGCTTGTCTAATTTAGACTGTTTAAATTAAATTTTTTGGAAATAAATCTGGCATTTCTAAAAAGCTGGTCCGATCGGGATAAAATTTGACGTGACCGTAGCCAAGGAGTATTCGAGTTTAATTTATTAAAATGGATCCTACAAATGCTCCAGGAGCGGCGCTATGGGGGCTCAATGTAGAGTACCTTCGACATGCAAAATTTACAATGTAAAATTTACATGTCGAAGGTACTCCTTGGCTACGGTCACGTCAAATTTTATCCCGATCGGACCAGCTGTTTATAAATGCAATATTTATTTCCAAAAAATTTAATTTAAACAGTCTAAATTAGACAAGCGTTCATAAAATAGGTTCCTCCATGACGATACAGTCAGCCAGACTCCTAATTGTATTTGCACTTCCCCAAACAATATGGTGCACATTGACGTCACAGCATAATAATCATTCAAGGTTGTTAACAATAAAATACCTGTCAATAAAATACCATATCGACATCTAATCCTTGAAGGTCTCCTTGAAAGAATTGGTAAATAGGCCAATCTTTATTACAAGGAGGGTCTTAGTGTTTCTGAATTCTATATTAGCTTACCTTAGTCGTTATGGAGTTCATTAATATTCCCTGTATTAATAAAAAGTTCCTGAATAAAACATACATCCTAGAAGTCTGTCATTTAAAAGACAGCTATACGAATCTCTTCTTCTTGGCTTGTGGAATCACCGGATTACTTTAATCCCTTGTTAGGAGTATCGGGTTTGGAGCATGCATATTTAACATCAAGCTATATTGGAAGTATAATTTTCTTTTGGGAATATTGACGGAGAAGGGATTATTGGCATGCAGAATCACCGGAATGTTGTATTTTATTTTTAGATTTGAAGTATGAAGGTTTATAATCAGTTAATATTGAAAGTTTTAGTTGCTCTTTGTCCGATTATGCTTCTCCTTTTCCATTTGCCTTTTAGATGTGTCGTTCGTAGACCCTTTATTTTGATAGTTGTCGATTTTATATGACAAGTTCCATAGCATATGTGATACCGTTTCCTTTATGGGTTTGTATGCTGAGTTTGGGTCAATTGCAATGGTCAATTCATTTATATTATTTTTGCTGACCATATTAAAAACCTTTTAGTGCTCTACCGATAGACCTAGACTTAAACGTGCAGAATTCACAATTTCTTTTCTTAAACTTTAAAATCTCTATCTCAAGATTATTGTTTGTATGAGCTTAAATTTTTCGTCGGACCATACATCCGATAGGAATTCAAGTTGAATGACACCAATCTGTACTATGTCGTTGTGGGAAGGCTGGAAATGAGGCTTAATCTTTGTAGTGCATTCTCTTATTGTATTTGTACCTGTACCCTCTTCCATATATTTCTTGGAATCTTCATATTACATATGTAGCTCCAAACGGACCTCCTTCATAGGTTTAAGGCATGACATTTAACGTGGCTCCTCGATATTCATGACTTGCTCCACATAAAGTTCAAGGATTTTTCGCGCAGCACCACAAAGTTTTGGTAGTTATGCCATTTCCTCGTTGACATCGGTGTTTACGAAAGTCAACTGTTGACTGCTAGGCATTGACTTCAGTAATGGGTCATCTTCATCCGTTGGGACAGTTACCTCAGTTGAGTTATTAAACGAATCCACCAACACTAGGGTATCGTCTATTTCAAGTGAAGTTGAGATCAGGAGATCTTAACTCAGGTTCCGTGATTTTGAATTAATTAATTTTATTTCAGTTTCCATCTGAAAGGAATAATAACACTGTCCAACAAATTAAGACTTTTTGATTGGAACAGAATAGCGACTATAGGGACTTTTTTGAACGATCAAATTGACACCTAAGGAGAGGAGCTAGATCGTTAAGATCTTCCACAAAAATTATCCCAATAAAATTCCACAATGTAACACTGACAATAAGAATTCTCTCAGACATTAACTTACACCATTTTTTTCATTTAGTATAACGCTCCCTTCGATCAAAAAAAATTAAACTTTGACCAACTGTTAAAAAAAACTCAAGCCAGCTGGACTATAAGATTATTTTACAAAAATGATTTACTCAATATAGGGTCGATATTCTGTTCCAAAAATGCTGTTGGACAGTGTTGTTAATAGAAAACATTTGAATCATTGTTAACCAAACCCTCACAACAATGGATTTGCTTCGTATTCTAGTGTTACGATGTGTGTACACTAGGGTGGCCCTTATTAAACGAAACTTGGATTTTTGTCATTCTCACCCCCTAGTTTGGTGAACATTAGTAAAAAAATCATCCTGAAAAAATTTTAGGTAAATCGGTTGGGGTTAAGACGTGCCGCAAGCCCTCTGAAGTTTTGAGATACATTTATAAGGGGGAAAAATACATTTTTTTTCAGTTTTTGTAAAAATTTTGCCATTAAAAAAATACCTTTGCAATTTAATTTAAAAGAATTGAAATGTATACGTAATTGTCATTCTAATGAGACATAAAAAACAGAAATTGGTCAAAAAATGTTAAAGTTATTAAAAATTCGCCATGCCATTAACGTGTCTCAGGCAAATAGAACAAGAAATGTAGGAACAAAATTAACATATTTTGATAAATATTAAAATAGAAGCTCATTTTTACTTAAAATATATCCATATTTACTTGTATGTGAGTTTTTGTCTTCGTAGGATACCGTTAACCTATTCGCAGGTTTTTAACGGCAGTTTCAAAACTCCATTTTCAAATTTTTAAAAATTTTGTTAAACGATTTTCAGAATTTTTTGATCATCTCATTGGAGTTTATTGAGAATATAATAGGGAATAAAAATGTGAAAAAAATTATGAAAATATCTCTTATAGTTTTTCCGTACCTTCGATTTAAATTTTAAAATTTTCGAAAAAAAACCAATTACTTGGTAATTTTTTGGCGAATGAGCTCTATTTCCTTACTTTTATGAATTTTAAGTAAAACGTATTCAGAATATTATAGTATAGATAATTCTAAATATACTCTGAAAGTTTTACTAAAATTGGAAAACGTTAAACCTTAAATCGTGAAGGTCAAAGGTAAAATTTTTCAATATTTGGAATTCATAAAATTCAGTAGGCTCATTATAATAACTTTTTAACATATTACTTGGTAATACATTTATCATTTTCCGAAATGACAATTTTTCTTGGTTTTAATTGAATTTATTGTCATATTATCTTTAACCAACTTAAAAAGGTAGCAAAATCGCTAATGATTGGTCTTCATTTAAAAGTGATTATTTTTCAAAAACCCTAAAATTTAACAATTGCAAATTTGATAAAAAACAAATACCCGCAATAAGTATTTTAGCAGGTAGCTGGTGAAATTATCCTTTATTATTGACTTTCCTTCCAAAATATTTACCCAAAAAACCAAAAGTGATTAACGTGACTAATGCCAAAGACAATATAAATTTCCGTTTAAAATTGAGTATTAAAATAAACACAAAAGCATAGTCAATAGAGGATTAAAGCAGCAACAAAAACTAAATAAAATTTTCCCATGTCTATCAAATATAAAATAAAGGTATACTGGTAGTTAAACAATAAAATCAGACATTGGCAATCATAAAATTACAAACATGGGCACTTACGTATTGTACTTGGAAGAGTACTTAATAAACACTTGCACAATAATTACACAATATTGTTGGTGTTACGAGTATTTTGGATAATGATCATTAACGCTCATAATTTTTTACACACAGGATAGGTAAATCATTATTGATGTCATTACAACAGAGAGTATACTTATTGTTTGGTACAATTCCAACCCTAAGAGAGCTGTAATGTACCAAATATGTAAGTTCTCAGAGAACATTGTTCTTCCTTTGACATTTTTCTTTACAATAACTACCGTATTAAGATGTTTTAACCATAGAGAATAGACATAGAGCGGAAACTCTCCTGTCAAAGACCTAACTCAGATGTCAAAAACCTAAGTGGTGAGAATGTATTAGTAGAAAAAACTATGTGAAAACAAAAACAACACTCGTATGTGTGATTAATTTGAGTAATATTTTTGTATGAGTTTTTTTCAAGTTTCCGCTTTATGTTTCTCTATGGTTTTAACTCCCTGGTTTCTCTCGGTGGTATGATCGTGAGAATCTCATTATAAGAACAGATTTGAGATCCATGCCATCATAATTCTGAGTTGACCTTTTCCCTAATTCCAATCTGGGTCTTTAAAGTATATTCATCATATTAGATTGCAAGTTGCAAATCACATTAGGAACAGATTGCATGATTGAAATCAATGATATTTAAAATATGAAATACTAGTTGACTCGGCTGAACTTGGCCTATCCAATCTACCATTAGTTCTCCCTTTTTGATGCCTTAATACCATTAAGCCCCTTATACTGGATTATTTATTTACTCAGAAGCATATCAGCCAACTATTATGTACATAATTTAATATTTTAAAAAAATACCATTAGAAGAAAAAGTACTAATGTTTTTTTATCCTCCTGAGCTTCCTTCAAGTTTGAATTTACAAAGTAATTTTCTGATTTTAGTTTCAGTATTATAGAAAATTCAAAAAGTACCATTTGAAAAACGAAAAAGTACCATTAGTTCTCCCTTTTTGGTACCTTAATACTACTAAGCCCTCTATCCATGATTCTTTGTTTACTCAGAAGCATATTAGCCAACTATTATGTATATAAGTTAAATTATTTAATATTTTAAAAAAGTACCATTAGTAGAAAAAGTACCAATTATCCTTTTTCCCCCTTAAACATCCGTCAAGTTTGAAATTTAACAATATTCTATTTTGGCAAATATTTTTGCGAGAAAAATATGTCTCAAACGGCTCAACTTTGTGTTCATGTGCTCAAGAAAAAATATGTTTTAAAATAGTACCAAACGATTTACCCGAAATTGGCCCAATTTACAGCTTTGCACTAGAGTTACAAATAATAACAGGTTAATTAATTTTTGTATGATAAAATGTTTACAATTTTATCAAGATTGGCTTAACAATTTGTAATAAAATGTATTTTCCCGTTTTTAACCCTAAAATCTTCGAGTTTCCAAAAAGTACCAAATTTATATTTGGTATTTTTTCATAAGTAAATAATACGATTTAAAATTTATTTATTTATATTTTTATTGGTATGAAAGACACAAGTTTAGCACCAAATCTGAGTTTTGATCTGTTTTCTCCCCTAAAGGGGTCGAATTTCAAAAAACTACCGAACAGTTGTCCGCTAATTTTTTAGGTACGCAAAGATGTATAATAAATTAGGTTTGTATGTGTATTACTTTAGAAGATAAACACAGCCTCAAAAGTGAGTAAACAATCGCGAATTTTTTGATTTTTGTAGGATCATGAAAATCATTATAGCCCGACTTAAATCTTTTTTTTCACAACCGAATCTATTATTCAACTCAATCTACAACAAACCTAAACATTAAAATGTTAATCGATGAATAAATTTTAGGATTTTCATTATCTTAAAAAAAATCAAATAATTTTTACCGAAATTACCGCCTAAACCTTCGGATTTCCAAAAACCCCATCTTAGTGAATCTACATATATATAGAGAGGAACCTACAGTCCAAATTTCATGTCTCTACCTTTAGGCTGTTGGGCTGGGTAATGCTGAATCCGAAATGTACATTTCTCTAAAATTCTTGGTACGATTTTGTAACACATCCCTGTATTATGCAGTTTTTTTTTAACAATTTGTATTTCGTAAATAAAGAAAGGTATTTTCTAGTTAAATACCTGACACAAACATTTACAGTTGCATTAGCAACAGCCTGATAAAAGAAAATTTGTCTGGACAACCGTAACGACAGTAAATAATTCAATATTTTTTACCTGTCATGCCTGAGATAGTGACGTAATGTACACAAGGTGCAAGCACAGACAGTTTGCTAAGGTTACTATATAAACAAATAGTATTTATTAAAATTTGTAACAAATTTCTTTAAAAAAAAAAACTAAAAAATTACCAAAGAATGTCATTCAATATTTGTTATCGTTGCTGTGAGCCAAACAATTATGAGTAGTGGTTTCATTTATTTATTTTTCTTACACAACCTACTAATTTAGTGTATGTTTGGAGGACCAGTGCTGCCTAAAACTTAATTAGGAAATGTAGATATGTATTTGGTCAGAAATATGAGAGATCACAGATCTCAATCTAAGTTGAACTATAGCGGATATATTTGTATCAATCACGTACATATGTAAATTATTTAATAGCTTCGGGAAGTTTATTACAACACACAGTGGTGCAGAATCGAAATTTTTTGGAAATAAATCTGTCATTTCTAAACGGCTGGTCCGATCGGTATAAAATTTAGCCAAGGAGTATTCGAGTTTAAGTTATTAAAATGGGCCCTACAAATAATCCAGGGGCGGCGCTATGGGGTCTCAAAGTAGGGTACCTTCGACATGTAAAATTTTTAAACACGTGCCATTTTTTTGTTTCCCATCCGATTTCAAAGAATTTTATATTTTTTGGAAAGCGATCGGCCACATCTTGAAATTTTAAAATTTTGCCATACCTTGGTCCGCTTTTTTAAAAATATAGGGCGCACTTTTGGACCGAATGGACTCGAATTTTTTTTTGTTAGTTAGACAACTAAATTACCAACAACATACAAAAGATTTCAGAGCAATATCAATTACGAATCCAAAAATAACAGATTTTCAATTTAAAAATTCAAAAAATAGTATATTTTTGCTGTTTTTTGCACAAAAAGACATAACTCTTTTTTTTATTAAAAAACAACTTTCTTTAAGAACATATAACAATTTTATGTTTTTTTTTTAAAGTTTCTTTACGGAGAACATTTTGGTATAAAAAACATGTCCTATTTTTCGAACATGTCGTCCCTACGCCCTTTGGAAATTGACCTATTTTTTATCAAAATTTCAACTTTGGGCCACATGTTCTAAAATCCCAAAGCTGGGATCAGTAAACGGAAAGCAGTTTTGGATACCTTGATGTGTTCCCTATTTATCCCCAAAGCATTTTCCCAGCCACGAAGGAAATGTGGACCCTATAGGCAAAATTATAAAAAAAATACCATTTTTTGGATTTTCGCTCCAATTTTTAGGAATTGCGGGATTCCCTTTGACCTTTTTACAAGTTTTTTTTACTTTGTTATTTAAGGTTTGTTTATTTTGGGTTTTTTGAAAAAACTTTTTTCATATGAAAAATCTATTTTTTTTCAGATATGAGTGATCACAGATCGAGGTGCTTTTCTCGATTAAATGCTTATTTACAAAGATATTAATGATTTTAGATTTTTGAAGATTTTCATATGAAAAATGGTTTTTTGGTACGAAATATGAGTGATCACAGACCGAGGTCCTTTTCTCGATTAAACGCTTATTTACAAAGATATTAAGTATTTTAGATTTTTAAAGTTTTTTCATATGAAAAATCGATTTCTGGTCAGAAGTATGAGTGATCACAGATCGAGGTAATTTTCTCGATTCATATGAAAAACCAATGTTTGGTACGAAATATAAGTGATCACAGATCGAGGTCCTTTTCTCGATTAAACGCTTATTTACAAAGATATTAAGGATTTTAGATTTTTAATGATTTGCATATGAAAAATCGATTTTTGCTCAGAAATATGAGTGATCACAGATCGAGGTCCTTTTCTCGATTAAACGCATATTTACAAAGATATTAAGGATTTTAGATTTTTGAAGATTTTCATATGAAAAATCGATTTTTGATAGGAAATATGAGTGATCACAGATCAATGCCCTTTTCTCGATTAAACGCTTATTTACAGGGATATTAAGGATTTTAGAATTTTGAAGATTTTCATATGAAAAATCGATGTTTGGTTAGAAATATGAGTGATCACAGATCGAGGTAATTTTCTCAATTAAACGCTTATTTACAAAGATATTAAGGATTTTAGATTTTTGAAGATTTTCATATGAAAAATCGATTTTTGCTCAGAAATATGAGTGATCACATATCAAGGTCCTTTTCTCGATTAAACGCTTATTTACAAAGATATTAAGGATTTTAGATTTTCATAGTTTTTCATGTGAAAAATCGATTTTTGATTGGAAATATCAGTGATCACAGATCGAGGATCCTTTCTCTATTAAGCACTTATTAACAAAGTTACTAAGGATTTCATACTCATTATTATTTGTCATGGATTTCTGAAAAACGTTTCTGTTTGAGAATTAATAATAAATTAAAATATAATTATTGTTTACTCTTTTAATGCGACACGCGCCTAAAATAGTTATTTATTGTTCTGGTGTTGAATCAGGGTTAGATAAGATTACGTTGTTTAGCTGCCCTCTATTGGGCCTTTATCTTTTAATGAATTTTTTTTTTAATTAATATCCGCAATCCAATTATAATAAGAGATTATTTGTTTTGTTTTAGGCTGTGTTGTTAATTCAATTCAGATACGCAGAATTGATAAGCAGTCAATGAGGGGGGCTCATTTAGTGATTATTAGTTAATTTTCTATTAATATTTTTATGGCCTAAAGAAAAATGAACAATATTTTAAGACAAAAATGTATTTTTCTATTGAAAAACTTGCCCTGGTCAAAACAGACCTTCTTTAAACTAAAAACCAAAATTTTAACTCACATTTCAAAACATACCGCCATTACACACTTGCATTTCAGTTCAAATTAAACTGGAATAAACGGGCACATACATGAATATTCAAAATACACGTTCTCGTTCGTACTTGTCCTGGTACTTGTCCTTTTAATGAAATGCAACAAGTAAAAGATGTAAGAAAATATTCAACAACTAAAGGTCGATTTGTGGCCATTTAATAAAAGCAATCATTATCACGATAATGAAATTCTACATGCATAAAATATTAAAACGAAGCTGAGAAAAAAAAACTCAAAGACAGAGTTTGAAAGGAAGTAACTGAATGACTATAGTGAAGTACAGGACGAGGAGCATATTGAAAACGTTTGGCTACATTTAGATCGAAAATACTGAGACCGAGCTGAATTATAACAGTCGAGCAGTCATTATTTAGATCGAGTAAGATCGGTTAATATTAACCTGTGCTTTATCGCTGCCTTTTTATAGCCTTGAATAACATTTCATACTTTTAATACTCTGTAAAAACTGAAACAAAATTAAACCCTTATTGTAAACTGACTAACTGACGAATTGCTTAGGCCAACCGGTGTAGTCAAGTGTAAGGAAGCCAGTGAGCTGACAAACCAAACACTTGTTGCCATTAAAAATTATTGGTACAGACAACAAAAACAAAATTCAAACTTGGTTTTTTTTAAAAAAAAAAAAGAAAAAGGATACGACCAAAAATAACTCAAATGATTTTGAGTTACAAACAAAATTCCTTTTAAACAACAGCCCCCTGACTGATCAACAACAGCGATCGGTGTTGGCTGATGATCAGTCAGTCAGACATCAGAATGTACAACTATAAAAAATGCAGTTAAGTGTTAGTGAGAATGTGTGTTTGTGTATGTGTGTGTGTGTTAATTTCAGTGAGTATTAAGTATTGATGACAGTCTTCATTCAATATGTTGCATTAACTGAATTTTGATAGTTTTATTTCAGCATGTTCTTCTTTCCTTTTGTTGCATTTTCCATTATTTTTTATTGAAGGATATTTAAAAGAGTTTATTCATAAGATGAAACTTAATTTGTTTTTATAGAGGCTATTGATTTGTTAAGAGTTAAGAAATATCTTGAGTTCCGATCTACCAAATTAAATTTCGGTTCGGATAATTGAAACTCCCACACTATTTATTTATTATTTGAATTTAACGGTCTGTAACGGCTGCTTGCCACATTCTTCATATTTATAAACATTGCCAGTGCTCGTAACTTCTACTTATCAACAATGTTAATAACACGCTGTTATTAACATTATTTGTAAGTATAACAACATTAACTGTTAAAGCAGCTAAAATCTCTAGAAATTGAGCATTCTAGTTTTGTCCGTTAGATAGATAATTCATGGAACTACTAGAAGATGGCACTGTGTATATAAATAGTAACAGCAGGTTGCAGGAAGTCAATGTATTGTAGGCGCTGTTAGACTTAAAATCAACTATATTCTCGTACATTATAACGTATGTTTTTAAAGTCTGTGTATTAAAAGAGAGTGTCTATTTAAACTGTTGTATAAATTTAAATAAATAAAGAGTTGTTACAATTTTAAACTACTTAACTACTTAAATAAACCACCGTTTTTGAAAGGAAAACAAACGTAACAATATATTCCAGCTTTTGGACGAATCCTCCTGCTCGCAAACGTTTTGAAATTGCTGCGTGAGTAGCTCCCAATGATTTAGCTTGGTATGGTATGGTATTCAGGCAGCCGTCCAAAATCTTAAGTTCGTTCAGCTCACTTGGGTCCAATAAACGTTCCCTTTGTGATACCTGAAAGGAGAATGGAAACAGAAAGGATGAAAAAGGGAAATAGAAGTTAAAGAAAAGGGAAATCTATAGTTTGAGTCATAGTGAAGTTAACAAGAGTAGAGTGTAGAGAAAGAGAGGAGAAGGAGGTGAGGAGTTAAGAATTCAAAGAATTGGAAAAAACGCAGACCATCATGGGATGGTTGCTGGGTCTCTCTATGGTTGCGTGACCGGTCTTATCAACCATCCGCTTTCCCTGATAAAGGCGTCTATACACCTTAGTTCCTTTACAGATAACCCGGAAAGGGTACTGAAGAATCTCTCACCTAAGAGCCTAGCACGTAGATCACCCAGTGCCGGGCAGTTACAAAAGAAGTGTACGATGGTTTCTTCCTCTTCCGCGTTCTGACAACTTCTACAGAAGTCATGATGAGGTAACCCAAGTCTTGCGGCATGATTACCGAAAGTGCAGTGTTCGGTGATCACCAAGTTGCTCAGACGTATTCGTTGTAATCGAAGTAGATACGAAGTGCGTTTACAGTCCAACGCAGGCCATATCATCCTCGTAATACTCGTCATGTATCAATTCCTTGCTGGTTGATAACGGGATTCCACAGAGGAAGTCTATTTCGTCGTCCGACATCAAGGCTCCTCTTCCCGCCAAGTAATCGGCAATACAATTGCCCTCATTGTCCCTGTGTCCCACGTACCCATGTGAGTACAACTGTCGAATGTCTCGCCATCTCATTTAAGGATGTCCGGCATTCCTGGACCATATTCGATGTTGTATAAACACCTACCACGGATTTAATTGCGGATTTACTGTCAGTATATATACGGATATCTCTACCAGATACACTGTAATATCTGAGCCAGTTTGCCGCTCTTCTAATGGCCGATATTTTGGCCTGAAGAATGCTGCATCCATTTGGGAGCCTAAAGGATATTCTTATTCCGAATTCAGGAATGTATATGCCCCCGCCCACTCTATCCCCCTTTTTGGACCCATCCGTATAGATCGATTGCCTCATTTCATCGACAGAGAGACCATCAACAAGCTCCATACTGGATGGGATTGATAAACCGAAATTCCTCAGGAAGAAGGGTTTGGGGGTACAGTAATCAATAAGATCAGGAAGATTTGGTAAGTTTCCTATTATGCAAGCATGTCCATAGGACCTAAAATTCCATGCGTTGCAGGCGTTGAGCCTAAGGGTCGTGTTTAGTGCCAGTTTCCTGGAATCCAATTGAGTAGAGTAAAAAAAAAATGATTTAGCTTGCTCTTGTTGAGTTTTACAACAATCTTAATGTAATAATGCTTTCAATTCTTGGCCTTCAAACTTGATGGCACCAACAAAATTTGGGAAATAAATTTTTGGAAAAAAAAATAGGTGAACAAATCGGGATATATCTCAGCCATTTGTGGACCGATTTTCTCGATTTTAAATAGCAACCTCAGTTGGATTATATTAATGTATCAATAATGTAGGTAGGTTCAAAACGTTGATTTCAACATATAGACGGAAATGGCTATATCGGTCTTGCAATAGGGACTTCCGAACTTTGACAGTTAATAGCGGTCATAGTATTGAAGCTACATCTGTCAAATTGGTTGTCATTTATTCAGTTTGTTTTTGCCAAATCACCATAACGTTCGAAAACAAGTGCAACTGCAAAAATTGTTTCATCAAAATGGGTATTCTGTTTGGGAAACGTCCGCGCCATTTCTGGATGAAAGGGTACATCAACAAACAAAATTGTCGAATTTCTATATTCTGGATGAGCGATTTGAGGGTATGGTCGTCTCACGTGTAGGTGATGATCCTTCTAGATCGTGCGATTTGACCCCATTAGACTTTTTCTTATGGGGGTTTCTTAAGTCGCAGGTCTATGCGGCCCTCAAAGCCAACATAATTCATGCCATCGTTCAAATTCAGCCTGATTTATGCGCCAGAATCATGGAATATTTCATTGGAAGAAGCCTCGGAGGACATTTGCACATCGTGCAAATACAAAATTTCGATATCTCACACAAATTTTTAATTAAAATTAAAGATGGTAAGCGCTTGATGAAATACCTAATAATATGTATAAAAAATTAATTTATTGCACCTGTCCTTAATGAAAAGATCATTTGACGGTACTGCTTTATTTGTATGACCAGGTTGATGATGATGATGAACCAGTTCGCCTTGTGCTTAGCTGGTATATTGGTAAATACAAATTCGAAGACATTAATTCTTGGAATTGTTTTGTTAAATAGTGATTGATAAATGGATTAATACGACGTGTCGGTGGTTCTTAAGTACACACACGGACATTCAATAATGTAAAATCCCCATGCACACGCACAATAAACAAATGCCAACAAACAAACTAGAGCCCACCAAACTCCGTTTAACCATAGAGAGTCTTTCCTTGGCCCTTCCTTTTCTTACTTATTAGCCTTTCGTATGTTCAGCCAGCGGTAAGTGAAGTGAAGTTTAAATTTGAAGTTAAGTCATTTTTATTTAGTTTTATTTTTATGCATTGAATTGTTGTTATTGTTTTTTTTTATTGCTGCCCCAGAGTAGTTCAACATAATCCTGGTTCTTTGTAGCAACTTCTTTTTTTCTTGTATTTTCTTAGTTTATGTGGTGCATAATGCATAATTATAGACAAAGTCCGCATTATAGCCTTTAATTCAATGTTGTTGTGTTGTGTTCTTTTTGATAGAATACAAATCTAAAATCTACAAAAAGGTTATAAATAAAATTCCTAGATTTGTTAATGTTGTTGAAAATAGGGATATTTTTTGTTCTGTTTTGTTTTAGAGACTTTTATATTACAGAATGATCGTAAATTCCATTTAAATATGTATGTTGGCTTCAAATGAAGCGTTAACAGGCCTTTAAACGTTATTTTTGTTTTGCTTTATAATGTTGGTATTATCAAATGGTTTATAATAGTTTTCTTTGTTGTAGTTGTTGTTGGTGTTAAGATCATAAAAAACAGAAGACTGAAATAGAGGCGTTAAAATTCAAGATCCTGTTTACTATTAATGGGTGAGAGAATGAAAGAGAAAAATGTCAACTAAACAATCTTTATGATAAATTGTATTTATGATTTCATTATGCGAGATTTGATGCCAGTTGAAAAGAAAATATTTTAGAATTTGGTGGTTGCTATTAAAGTAATTAAGTTGTATTTATGATATCACAGGTCATTATCAAATGACAGCTCAATAGGAATGGAAAATGTTTGAAAAAATTCTGGAAAACTATTAAATGATCCAGAGGAGAAAATACTTTAATATGAGAAATTAATTAATTTAAAGATTTCAAAAACGAAATGGGATTGATTGCCAGAAATAGAGTTTGAATATAAATTATATTATATTTGGTTTTTAAACACCCAAAACATTATGCCTGCTATTAATGAGGAACTTAATTTATGGGCTAAAAGTGAGAAAACAGAAACAAGCAGGAGAGGCGTAATATGCCGAAACTCGTAGGTGTGAAGCTAAAATTAGCAGGCGAGGGAAAATACTTGGGTATTTTTCTATACTGTGAATTATTTTGGAGAAAGAAGCCCAGAAAAGACCCTAAGAAGGGCTCTACTCCTGCAGAAATTAAATAAGATAGAACTGGAGATCTATTATGGTAAATTGGTTTACACATCGGTTGTCAGGTCTATACTTAATTGCAATGTCTGCAGTGAGTGTTTGAGGTTAAACAATATGACTTAAAGAATAAAATTGAAAATGGAGTGGCTTATCTGCCTTAGCGAAGCCAATGCTGATCATGCGATGTACCTTAGATACGACATTATTCTTCCGGGTGTCACATCACATGAAGAAGTAGTTCCATCAATATCACGGATCTGCAAGAGATTGTATTATAAATGTCTTTTGGCTTCTTGTACATCTTCGAATAACTGAATACATATAGACTCACTACATGAAACGTGGTTACCAAATGGTTTCCAAGTAGTTTAGCCAGCTCTTCTGGATAAACATAAACTGAACGATCTATCTAAGTGTATCAGACTGTGTGACCTCGTTGGATACCTCAATGCAACAGGTTGGATCTCGTATGGTTTTTATGTTGGACTAGTGGCCCTACGATAACTCCACCAGCTCCACCCTGGGACTACTTCAGCATTTCATCAGGGCGGGTAGTTTGATTTCCGTATCATTCGGAGGTTCGGAATTGCTGAGTACCTCTCCTTTATTATTTTATTAATGAGTTCTTCACACAATTTCCATACATTTACAGAATGTAGCAGTACTTTCACAATAATTTTGGGTGTTAAGGTTACACCTAGATTGTTTTGCAAAATTTATCTCTGTTCTAGTCACACACTCGAAAAGTATATGCTTTGCGACTTCCGCTGTTGCTCCCCATGAGTCACAGCTGCTTATCTCCTTCAGTTTAAATCTTTGTAGATATTTATTAAAACTGCTTTGGTGGGTCATCACTTGAGTTAAGAAATATCCCAGGTTTCCTTTCAATCTAGGATTTTATATTTGGGATCAGGTTATATGTCCATCTTCCATTCTGTTCCAACGTTCTTGCCATTAGCTTTAATATGTTGTCTCTGGAGCTTTTCCTCATTTCTGAAAATTTCCACGTCCGCTTTGCTGGACTAGTATTGTCCCAATTTATGAGTCTGGTTTGAATTTTTATTTCCTCTCTAATAAGTGTATGGGAAGTAGATTTGCAAGCACTAATGCCGCACTTGTGGATACTGTACGGTACGCAGATGTGATGCGGAGAGCACTAACTCTCTGTGGTTACTGTAATTCCTTTATGTTATACTGCAATTCCAAAGTTTTGGTAAATGTTGGGGCAGTATATAGAATTTGGAAGTGTTCTACTTTGTTTAAACATTTTAAGTTATAAGGATGTAAACTTCAGAAGACGATTTTTCATCTCTACCATCAAATTTCTCCTTCAAGAGTCGCATTGCTTTGGTTTAATCAAATGGAGTTGCAGTTTATAATGGCTGGTGTTACTCAAGACGCAACGAAATTTCACACAATTGCGGCATCAATAGAGATCAACATCCTTGAGAAAGTGCAAGACATCATAATCGACCCTCCTGCTGCTAACATGTATGAAACCTTGATAGCAAAACTCATCAGTTCATTTTCCGACTCCGAAGATGAGCGTCTCAAGAAACTATTGACAGAAGTCGAATTATCGGACGGGAAATCATCAGATTAGTTAAGTCAAATGCCTTCTTTAGCTCAAGGTAAAGTATCGGAAGATATTTTAAAACAATTCTGGATGGTATGGTAGCCTACCAAATGAAAAAAATTGTATCTGTCAGTGAAGAGCGCTTAGAAAAACTGGCCACCAGGCAGATAAAATTTGCGCCTTTTGGCGATCGCTGCCGGATAGACTTATTGTTTGTTCCAGAAAGAGACGACTGGGCTTGAATAGACTGTTTGAAGTATGTGAAGTATTTACAGATGGAAATTGGAACATGAGCTGGTTTCTTCATAGAGAAGACTCATAATCGGATGTAATATAGACTTCCTGATTGCAGCGTATCTCAGATCTTGAAGGACAGTAAAGACTTAAGTGGAATATTGTCGAAATTGGATATTTTAGCAACCAGAATGCTTTTAGGGTTGGACAGGTGAAGCCTGATAAACTTTGTAGTTGTGATAATGAGTCAATAAAGACTAGGATTAGTAAATGAAATAATGGCACTGCGAAATGTTGTAGGATGTTGATAATATTGAAACTATTTAACATATAATTTGTCATTACACAAGGCTACAATAATTTAGGAATGAATGGCTGTACAACGATTATACGATAAACTAGAAGACATACTGGTTATAGACGGGAGATAGATTATGTTTCGTTAGGGGAATCAGGAGGGTTAATGATGGAAGAGTATGAATTAGGAGAGCTCTTGTTTCCAGCGTCTTATTTCCTACTGGCATTGTCTTTTAACTTCTGACACCGGCTATCCGACATCACATTACTCCTAATGCCCTAATTATTGTCAGTGAGATTGGTGTTCCCCCGGAAATATTAACAGTTAAAAGCCAAAAGTCATTGACTTTTAAAGAGCCATCGGTGAACCTCAACTGATCGACATTAGCATGCCTCTTAGCCTGATACATTTCAGGCATAAGGAGTTTAAAAATACAACACCAAAGTTGGAGTTTCTTTAAGTTTTATTTATTAAATAAACATATATTTAAGACCCTTAAACGATCTTTCTAATAACAGTCAAGCTATCATGAATAACTCCAAATCGTTCGATTACATCGATCTCTAAAGATTGCTGAGTATTCCCTGATAGCAGTTTTATTGGTGGTTTCGCGATCAGAGGAGAGAAAACCAAAGCCATAGAAATACTAATAGGCTTTATAATGTTGGATTCCATGTAAGTGGTGGTTGTATGTCTACGTTCAAAAGAAGATAAGGCATAAGACTTCTTAAAGAATCCGAATAGAAGTTATCTCGAGCTTATTTAGTGGACCCCTTCAAAAAAATTTGAAAAAACTCTGGTTGAGCGCAAACTAACTCCTGATGTTATTTTCAAAGCGGATGAAAATGGTCTCTATTTGAAAATATTAGTACGTAGAACGTTAGTTCACGCTAGAAACACTTGTGTTCCAGGATGAAAGTAATCGAAGGTTAGAATAACAATTTCAGTTTGGGCTAGTGCATCTAAAACAAAGAAAATTAAACATCTTCCTCTTGGAAAAGTCAAAGATACTCCGTTCGTTTCGTAACAAAGTGTTGGGTGTAAATTATGTAAATTAAGAACCAAAATGCAGTTTATAGAAACCCTCGACAATAGCGTACCTTATCTTGGACCATTAAATGACATGTCCGCTTCAACATTAGTTCAGCTTAACACCAGCGCTCCAGCTGAAATAGAGACCGCTATTAAAAAACTAAAAAAACAACAAATATTTAAATGCTGCCCAGGTAAAGAATTATCGTGGAATCTCACTTCTTTCTATACCATCCAAAATACTTACAAGAATCCTTCTAAATAGAATAAATAATACAATAAAATCGAACAGGCTGTCTTCCGGTCGAACAAGTCGCCACATCAACACACTAGGAATTATCGCTGGACAAGTAGAAGAATGGCAAAGTAATCTGTATCTCACTTTTATAGATTATACTACCGCATTTGACAGCATATTCCGTTGCAAAATATGGGATCTCTTAATGAACTCTGGTATTCCACATAAGCTAATTAACCTAATTAGAGCTCAATATGAAAACTTTCATTGCAGAGTCTTGCATAGCAACCGTCTCTCAGAACCATTTCTTCTGAAATCGGGTGTAAGACAGGGATGCCTACACAGAGAAAACAGATTCATTGTGGTAACCGAATTTGTCGCCAATCGAATTTAGTCAGTTGTATGTACTATCTCAGTAATCAGATGCAACTACTGAATATTTTCGGTAGACACAACTGACTTTTGAGGAAAATAATTCGGCAGGCATAACTGAATATGCCAGTGGTTGTAATTAATATATATTTTTTTTGGTATTTCCTTATGCACACTAAAATACACATTCTTCTATATTTTTTTACGCTTTATTTTATAATTAATTTTAAAAAATATAATAAAAATTAACGGTAACAGAAAAAACATTACAATTTGCATGGAAAATTGCATTTTAGAATTTTGTCTAATTTTCAGTCATCTCTGTATTTTGACCAAATATTGTCCTTAATAGTTCGTTCTATAAAGATGTAACAAATCGTTGATGCCTGACGAAAATGGTTTGGAAATTGTGTCAATAACTACCTGGTTTCATGCCTCTTTCTTATTACTTAGCCATTCTGCAAAATAATAATTCATTAATGTTGGCCTTCTTTACTAATCTTGAGAAGATTTACGTACATACGTATGTATGAATGATCTTAATTTCTCTTCTAATTCATGAGAATCTTCTTTTATATTTTTAATAATATTAATAATACAAACAATTTTTGGATTTTTGTTAATATTTTAATTTAATTTTTATATTTTTTGTTTCTAAATGTCAAAACATATTCAACAACTATTGCCACAATTACTAATAGGTTTAGAATATGGATTCATTATTATATATCTTTTACAATAACCGAATTAGATACATTTTCACAATCAATTATTGGTTATTATAACAAAGAACGTATAATATTATACAAATATTTTGATATTACAGAATTATTGATTGTAATCCTTATTTTAATGGTTATGAAAACTAATTGAATTCAGTTGTGTAATCCGACCAAGTCAGAATTTCTTTTGTGAAGTCCCATATTGATTATGCCGATTATATTTACTATTGTGAGAACCTATTTTCCATTATAATTATGCTTTTACAGTTATACGAGTAGAAAATCCATTGAATTAAAAAATATTTAGTAATTACAAATATTATACAGTTCCTTGTATTAAATTTTAATAATGTCAACCGATTTCCAACCAATCTGTTTTCTGTGTGTACTGTCTCTGCTACTCTTTCTGATTGTTATAGACAATGTTCTTGAAAATACGGTTGCAACTAATCGACGCAGTATTCAATGGAACTTAACCGGCCATCTCGAGGATTCAGATTACGCTGACGACATATGTTTTCTGTCCACTAAGCATTCGGACATTCAATCGAAACTTGATGATTTGGTTGTCCACACAGCAAATGTTTGTCTTAGAATTAACACAGGGAAAACAAAGGCGATGAAAATAAGAACCTCAAACAACAACCCATTTGTTATTGGTCAGGAGCAGATTGAGTTTGTTGACAAATTCTGCTATCTGGGAAGCATGTTTTCATCAACAGATAGTGCATGATCAGACATTGAACATAGGATTGGTAAGGCAAACAGTGCTTCCTTCCAATTGCGGAATATTTGGAAATCAACCATTATCTCAGTCAATACTAAAATGAACATATTCAAGTCGAACGTTCTATTAGTCTTGCTTTATAGCTGCGAAACGTTGCTGACGACAATGCCACAGAACTGTAAACTACAAGGTTTTACAAACCGCTGCTTGCGTTACATTTTGAAAATCTGGTGGCCAAACGTCATAACCAACGACGAACTATATAGAAAATGTAACATTCAGCCAATCCAAATTATCATCAAACGAAGAAAGTGGAAATGGATTAGGTAGGATCCAGATGAAATAACCGCCAAGCCCTAGATTGGAATCCACAAGGCAATAGGAGAGGTCGGCCAAAGACCACATGGAAGAGAAGCTTGATTAAAGACATAGAAACAGCGGAAAAAGCTGGAATGAAGTAAAAGTACTTGCGAATGATCGAATATCCTGGAGAAATTTTGTAGAGGCCCTATGCTCCACAGGGAATTAAGAGGACAGAAGAAGACACCGGCTATCCGACATCACATTACTACTAATGCCCTAATTATTGCCAGTGAGATTTGATGTAAATCTTCCCACGGAAATATTGACAGTTAGGAACCAAGAGTCATTGACTTTTAAAAAGCCATCGATGAACCTCGACTGATCGACATTAGCATGCCTCCTAGCCTGATTCTTTTACAATACAAAAGTCGATAGTTATAGTCTATTTACGTTTTATTTATTAAATAGAGATATATTGAAGACACTCCTAAAACACTCGCAAAACAATTATATCCAGACATCAATAATGACTCTAAATCGTTCGATCTCGCCGATCTCTAAATAATGGTCACCTAATGGGAAAGAAATAGAAATACTAAAAGGCTTTATAATGATGAATTCCATGGAAGTGATGGTTATCTGTCTATATTCAAAAAAAGATACCAATAAGACTGCTTAAAGAATTGGGATAGAAGTCCAAAACATGAAAATTATACATTATACGTTACGTAGAGGGTTGAAATGTAACAAATGTAACCAAACGGCACCACTGATCTAGAACAAATGGAATTAAACCTCTTCTTGGGAATGTAAAAGAAACTCCGTTCGTTTCGTAACAAAGTGTTGCGTGTAATTTATGTAAATTAAGAATCGAAATCCCTTGCAATGAAGGCTCTATTAATCCTTGATAATGGTCCAAGTCATCTTCCCAAAGAACAATTAGTAAAAACTACAAATGATAGATAAATATGGTTGGTAGTCAACCTCCTAATGTCACGCCGCTTAAGACTCATTTAAAAAAGCAATCTCGTTAAGTACACATAACGAATTTTTCGATTTAACGAATGGGCCTGCCAAACATATCGTTCGTTACCGGAATTTTCCTCTACATACTTTACATTCCAACGAAAGGTCGATCAAATAAGATTCGAAAATCAATGACGACAAAATGCGAGCAACCACACAAAGTAAATCAATTAAAATAACAAACAACAGCAAACAAATACAATAGAAATAAAATATATGAATGAAACAGAAGAGAGAGATAGAGAAAACATAAACAAATAAAAAGAAATTCCCAAATAAAATACAACAAAATCAAGAGATAAGAGCAACAAACAACACAAAATGTTACTCATGCAGACAGACAGACAAACAACAACAATTTTAATGGAATTCCAATTGTATCAATAATCATTCACTCGCTCACTATCACTACAATGTACTGCACTCTAAACTGTGTAAAACTAATGAATGAGTAGTGAGCAAAGGTGATCGTGTCAGGCCAACAACAGCACCACTCCCAAATTTTGGACAAGAGTCATATGTTAACATTAAAAAATGAATTTAAAAAAATGTTTAAATATGCACACAGCTATAGAGCAGTTTTAGTAATGATAAGTGATTATTAAAACATAATGGACCGTGGAGTTCAGGGAAAAAACAAATGTAACATTTTCAAATCAAGAAAGATAACATGTTTTACAAACACTAGATAATTATTTTTGCAGCATTGTGTTTCAACTTTATAAATCTTTTAGCCAATTTTGTTTACCTATCTAATCCCAATATTTATTACCATTTCTATTTGAAGCAGTTTCACTGTGCAATGAAATATTAAACACCGCTAATGCAAAATGCAAGTGTTTCACGGTGTTTATTTTATAATAAATATTGTTGTTATTGTTGCTTAAACACCACAAAAGAAAATAACAAAAAAACAAAGGAAAAAATATGAAATCTAAACACAAAAAGAAAACAGCAAAAGAAACAAGTGTAAAAAGTTAAATGAAGTTACCATCCATCTATTTTTACACACACACACACTCTACCTCTACCAAATAATGTCAGATGACGCATTAAAAACGCTGAACACACACTGTTTACTCGTCGTACAGTGAATGAAGAAGTATGAACAACAGTTGAAAAAAATAAACACAAAAAAACACAATCCCAAAGATATAATGGAAAAGGGAATTGAAAAAGATACGTTTCTTGCAATAAATTAATAAAGAGAACTCAAAAGAGCAAATTGATCTTTTGAGAAGAGTAAGAATTTGTATTTATGCTCTTTAAAACATGGAGAAATAAACATTTATTGTTATTCCCAATATGAAGTATAAAAATATCCTAAATTCCCTTGAAATCTAGAGGAAATAAAAGAAATTTAAAATGAATGATCGTGTAAAAATTTTGTGTTTAATTCAGTGGTTGGCACACATAATCACCATGTTCTGTTTTTGCTGATCACTGGTTTATGTGTTAACTATGATGATCTTATAGACAAACGTCATTTAACAATGTTTTTCAAACATTATTTCTATTGGGATCATGACAATGACAAATATGTCTCAATTTCATGAAAAGTCTCAGGATGCTGTAATCGTATTAAGATCGATTTGACACTACTTTAACAAAATGTGTCTTAGATACAAAAATCAACAATATTGAATACAAACAACAAGTGAAAACTGCCTGTGAAGGAGCTTCCTTGTCAGAGACAGTTGATCACCATACTGCTGTGGAGTTCAGCGACCTCAAGAAGAATCCTCTCACGATCATGTCCACATTTTTTTTTTTTTAAATTTGTTGCCAAAATGATTTTGATAAGCTCGTTAAACAAAGAAGATATCAGTCGTATGAAATGCGATAAATTTCAGAACAACAGTGCTGACCCAAGTTCACAGATATAATAAGATTTTTAGGATATGTGCTAAGCAAAACCGGAATATGTACGTAAAAAATTATTAACATTTTTCCAAAAATGCTTTATGGTCGCAAAATTTTAATGTTCAATGTCAAAATATTTCAAATGACTTGAACTTAGACCAAGAACCTGTATCATTTTGTAATTTAACAAGAACCCGGGACATTTTATTCAGGATTAATTAAACATGTTCAGGTATTAGGAGTATTGAATCATGCAATTCACAATGTAGGTTGCGTTTCGTATCTTTTCTGATGATACCCAGCTTTCGGATAGCATGAGTCCCTTCGATCGTATCCAATGTAAACCTTTCCGGTGATCACTTATCTTTTGCGAAGTACAAAAACAACCCCCACCTGATCCGTTGCCGTAGCGAAACTATCCGCATATTTCGTTTTAACTAATAATGGCTTCCGAAGTCATTGCGTTATTAGTTATTTTGGATATTACATGTAACTAGATATTTTAGTTATATGTATTTGTAAGGCTTATCAGTAAGTCCAATTTAAAATTTCTTAAATTAAATGAATTTTGATTTCATTAATTTAGTTTAAATTGTCAATTAAAAACATCTTATAGGAGCAAGTTATTATTGGGTTTATGACTTAAAAATGAGAGATTTACAATAGATGGCGTATCTTTTGAGAGCGGTTTTTGTCTTTAATAACTTATATGTAATTTTGAGGTGTATAGTATATATCTGTCATTTATTTTCACTTAGTTATTGAACATTATAGTGTAAACAACAAAGTTTTTCAAGAGTTATACGGGAATACAAAATTGTGCTAAATTTCCCAATTATTTATAAATTCACTGACATTTATTGTTGGGGGATAAGCTAGTTCCTATGCTCATTTCACTGGTTGCTTAGGCCAGATCATCAGGAAACCTTTTCCCAAAAGGCTTTAGAAAAACTAAAGATATTATACAAACCAAGCCATAGTTTTTCTTTGCTTCGAAAATGCCGAATTTTGTACCAACAAAGCGTTATACGCGGGAAGTTTTGCTTTATTTCTTTAATTTTATAAAACAGGCCGCTGAAGCACACCGATTTCTCACCAGAGCTTGAATATATCGGATTCAACTTGTGAGAGGTTTGTGCTGTTAAGAAGTAATGATTTTGACACGGAATACAAATATCGCCCAGGCCAGCCAAAAAAGACCAAGAATTGGAGGTATTACTCCATGAAGAGCTTGCAAAATCATTGGGAGCTACTCAAGCAGCAATTTCAAAACGTTTGCGAGCAGCAGGATTCATCTAAAAGCGGAGAAATTGGAAATTCGAATTGAAGCCATAAAAGAAGATTTTGCATGTCCGAAATGAAGCTTGAACGCTATAAAAGAATATAATTTTTGCACCGAATCATTACTTGCGATGAAAAAAGGATCCATTACGAGAAATATCCATGGCGCTAAGCTAATGATCTGTATTTAATATGAGCAAAAGGGTCCAATCTATTACGAGCTGCTGAAATCTGGCCAGGGAACATGTAACGAACACAAGTGATTCGTTTGAAGCATGCATTGGCCCAAAAATTCCCAGAATATGCGGCCAGACATGATACCATAATATTCCATCACCTGTTAAAAAGTATTTAGAACGAAGTGGTTGGGAATTTCCTTACCACTTTATAGTCTAGACCGATCGACTACTATTTGATCCATGCAGAATTCTCTATCTGGGAACAGGTCATAGCTAACAATGGCCATTACTTTAAATAAATTTATATTGTACAAATGTTTAAAAATAGAAGCTAACAATTTAAAAAAAATCCCACATTTTTAAGTCATACACCCAATATATAAAAATTTCGTAATGCAAAAACTCAACATTTGCGAAGAATTCCTCGAAATAATACTCCAATACAAGATAATCTAATAGCAAGAGAGTTTAAGAAAATCCCAAAAAATACTCCCAGGAAGATTAAAAATAATCTAAAATTCGAAATTAGTTCTCGAATCGTTCCCGCCAGAGACTCTGGGTGTATCAGAAGACAAGCAAAACGCTTCGCCTAAAAAAATTATGCTGGTCTTGGTTGCTATCGCCTCACGAAAAAACCTCTTATTTCTACCGTACTGCTCGTACACAATTTGCCAAAGAACATTAAAACTGGTCGAGAGAGAAATGAAATTCTGTCCTCTTTTCGGCTGAGTTCAAATACAATGAAAGAGGCAGTGATGATTCAACATTCGACCACAAGTACACAAATAAGACAGTTAAGTTTGGCGGTGGCAATATTATGATGTGAGACTGTTTTTCAGGGCAATATATGGGTTCAATACTATGACTGGAATCGGATACAGATTAATTTTAAACGATGTTAGGTATCATGCTGAGGAAAATATGCCCCTGTTTTGGAGATTCCAGGACGATAATGGCCCTAATCACATCTATAGGTTACAATCCAATGAGGTATGTATGTATTTGAAAGTTGCTTGACCAATCGCCAGATTTCAATCCCATAGAAAACCTATGGGAATATGTAGATTGCAAAATACGGAATCAAAATTATACCGCAAAAGGAAACTTTATCATCTGCGATTATAAAAGTATGGCAAAATATTTCAAAGAAGACAATTGAATATTTAATTGGTTCAGTGCATCGTTCCTGTGAAACAATCTTTGCATAAAACAGCACATATTGTCAAACTGCTGGACAGAATACATTTTTCAAGTGTCCAAAGGAGCAGTCAAGTGCATTGGTTTTCAAAAACGGTGTAGGAAATATTTCACTCCATCTGATCTCCCTACTATTTACACCACTTATATCTGACCCAAAATGAAATACAACTCTTATGTATAGGACTGTGCTTCGAAGTCTATTTTGGAATCACTCGACAGCGTACAGGATAGGCCGACAGTAGGGTATCCAGCTCTATTATTTCACAATGTTATGTGATCTACACAAATTAGGAAACTTGTTCCCGAAACCCGTAGTTATACCCTACACCACCATAGTGTGGAGGGTATAATGCGTTTGTGCAGATGTTTGTAACGCCCAAAAATATTAGTCTATGTTTTATATATGTATATTCATGTCACCAAATTTTGCTATGACCGGTCCATAATTAGTAATAGCTCCCATATAGACCCGTTTAAGAAAATCACTTTAACGTGCATAAATCTCTTAAAAATGTTGGTATACACACAAAATTCAACATAAATATCTTCCATATAGACATAAATCATACGACCTAATTTCATGGTGATCGGTCCATAATTGATCATAGCTCCCATACACTTCCCAAAATCAGTCACGAATATAAATTATTGATATTTTTAAAGAAAAATGTTTTTGCACATTTACTTAGTGTAGGGTACAATTTGTTTTTATGCAATACACGTTCTTCGACAAAGGCATTACAGGGAAAATTTGATATTTAGCCGTACAAACTCTACTTGATCTATCCTCCGTACCATAACCTATTTTTTTTAGTTCCAACACAATGCATCGCTTAAGTAGGGGTCATCCTGAGTGTTGGTCCAAGCAAAAAAAAACTCTGGTTATTCTCGGATTTTTAAAACTGGATATGAACACTGCAAAGTAGTTCCAAGACGACCGACATATAGCCCAACACAAAAAAAATCTCAATTTCCCCAGTGTCTCCTACATTCTACTAACATTCTTCCCTACATCTGGCAAGCCTTTGCTTAGTGTGATCTTAAATGCCAGCACTGAACGTACCACAACAAACTACTAAAAGAGAGAATGAGAGTTTAACTGTGTTGATGTTGTTTTTGTTGTTATTATTGTGGCCGCTTTGTATTAATTTATTTATTTTCTTACTACTGTTAAAAGTTAATGCAACGCTAATGTGTTGAGGAGGGCTACCAACAAACTGATCAATTTACAAATATAGACATGCTAGTTGTATTTTAAGAGTCGTACTTTTTGGTTGTTGTAAGCGCGTGAAATAGTAGCAAAATAATAAATAAGAAAAATTTTAAATATAAAAAAAACAAATTTAAACGAATTCAAATAAAAACAAGAATAAAATGATTATTTAAAGAAAAAACAAAATTTTATAAAAAAATTATGGAAAAAATTAAATCAACAAAATTGTTGAAAATAAAACAAATTTAAAAAAAATATTAAAGAAATTTAACAGAGTTTAACTAAACAGAAATAAGCAATTAAAGAGTTTGCTTTAATGAATTTATTGTGTGAAAAAAACCAATTCAAAACATATTTATAAATAAATTTACAAAAGTTTTTAATAAATTTTCAACAAATTTTGTATGAAACAGCAGTTTTCTATTAAACTACAGTTATAAATCGATTCATATACGATTTGGTTTTACCTTTGACAAAAAATAAAATAAAAATTCAAAACAACAATAATAAAAAAGCAACAACTAAAAGCCCGTTTTTTGTTACGATTTCTGCTTCTTCTTCAGTTTTTTTTTTATTATTTTTTAATTTCCCCCCAAACTGCTCCACCAACGAACGGCTCCCATAAACCAAAACAAACAAAAAAAGTGTTGATTTTTTTTGTTGGTGTTTTATTACGGTTGAATTTTTCGGTTGTTCAAGAGAGTCAACTCAACTCATTTAGTCAGTCACTTCACTCGTCTCAATATTAATTATATGTATGAATGTACGAATGTATGTTGATATTAATATTGTTGTTGTTGCTGTGATTTGTTCAGAAAACAAAAGTGCTAGTGTATGAGTGTTAAAGTATTAAAGAAAATAAAAAAAATATAAAAAGTGTTGTTGTTGTGTGTACTTAAAGTAAAGAAACAACTACAGAAAATAACAACAAAAAACAAAACAAAATAGCTGACAATTTGTCGTTGCTGTTTCTTCTTCTTTTATTATTTACTCAACTTTAACGCAAAGAGTTGTCATTAAAACAAAACAAAAAACCAACAAGAAATATTTAAATTTTAATTAAAAAATATAAAATAAAACAAAAATTAAATACGAAATACGATACAACTTGAAATAAAATACAGCAGCATTAACAAAATATAAAGAAATCAAATACAGCCCAGTCCGACCGAAAAAAACGTGTTGTTAATTTAATATTTTCACTTTTTATTTTAAAAAATTTAAGTTTTAAAACAAAATAAAACAAAAAAATCAATTGTTAAGAAAAATATTAAAGAGTTTTTTTTTGAGAAAAATTATAAAAAATATTCTGTGCAAAGTTTTACGAAAAGTGAATTTTTATGAGATTTTTTTTCATCTAATGTAGTAGTAAAACATTGGATTGCAATTTGTGGTAAGTTTTGGTTTTTTTTTTAAATAGATATGTATGATTATAATAATTAATATTAATTAGCTGTGGCACGTTATATTGTTGGATTTGTTTAACACATTTAATTTAAAAAAAAATAACTGAAATCTTTCTATAAGTAGTTGGAATTTATGTTTATTATTTTGGAATTTAATTTTATTTTGAAAGGAATATTAAATATAGAAGAGCAGTCTGTTATTCGTTATATTTTTAAATTTCACCAGAAGTCTACTTTAGTAGCAAAATGTCGAGGAAATAGCCACAACAGTATGATCTTAAAGGATATGATGAATCGGCCCCGAATTTTGGTAATGCGTTAAAAAATAGACCAACTAAATTTTTAAAATTGAAAACAAACTAAAAAGTATAAAAAATGCGGGATTTTTTAAAATTTTTAGCTTGCATTTTGAAACATTTTTACAATATAAATTTATTCATAGTAGTGGCCATTGATAGCTATGAACTTTTCCCATCTTTCTGGCAACATATGGATTCTGAGCCAAAAAAACTTATCTTTTGAGGCCAAGAACGAATCAAGACAATTTCGAATACTCTGTGCGTAAAATGTATATATGTATATTGTATTCGGACGGGGCATGGTCTGGACTATAAAGCGGGTGAAGTATTGCAACATGTGGCCGACCATTGTCATGATGTAACATTACGGTTTCAAGTCAGATTTCAGCAGCTCATAATAGATATGACCCTTTTGCTCCTACTAAATACAGAGCATTACTGTAGCTCCAATGATATTTGGCTTTTGGTGTCGCTTCGGCTGGTTGGCCGGGCTTCACATACGCTTCGGGTTATTTTAATTGATCCATTTTTCATCGCAAGTAATGATTCGGTGTGCTTCAGCGGCACCTTTTTTCAAATTAAATAAGTAAAGCAAAACTTCCCGCATATGACGCTTTTTTGGCACAAAATTCGACATTTTCGAAGCAAAAACCAACTTTTTTGTTTACACTATAATGTTCAACAACTACGTGAGAATAAATGACAGATAGTTACCCTTCAATCTACAATCTCCCATAGGTTTTCTGTTAGATTGAGATTCAACTACAATTGTACTTCGATTATAACAACTCGATTACAATCCTAGATGTTTATTAATAGAGTATTTAACAGATAGTTTTTTACTTCAATTCACCATCTCTGTTAATTGTGAGTCTTTCTTTTCCTCATGGGTTGTTGTTAACAACGATTCGTTAAAGGAGCTTACGTAATTCAATGAGACAGAAGGGATTTTCAGTCCATTTACATCGAACCTCTTTGATACACATGATGCTATATTTTTTTATAGCTGCTAGCTTTATACGCACGCTTGCAATCAGTAGGTAGATGATGATCACCGGCTATGTCAGCACCTCTTTTGCTTCGCACATCCAACAGTGAACCGTGCATTTCCTGGAGATAACTATATGATCTATTTGATTCTCTGAAACATGGTGAAAACAGAGTGCCTCCTATGACCAGCCTGTTTTACGCGCACATGTTCACAAATAATTCCTGTTCTCCTGTCTAAGTCTCATGCGTCCCCAAAACGCTTTCAAGGCCAGTATTCTTGAGGCCACGATTTAACGATGTTATTGCACGATCCAAGAGGCTATAAATTCATCTTTCACTTCGAGACCTCAGAGACATCGGTGGGCTAATAATTGCTTTATGTGCTTCCTTGGAGAGAAGAAACCCAACTCCATTTGCTCTATTTTAGTTGGCTGCCTTACTAGAGTATAGAAAAGTGTCTTCCACAGACACATTTCTATAGAAAAGTGTCTTCCACAGACACATTTCTATAGAAAAGTGTCTTCCACAGGCACATATCTATAGAAAAGTGTTTTCCACAGGCACATTTCTATAAAAAAAGTGTCTTCCACAGGCACATTTCTATGGAAAAGTGTCTTCCACAGGCACATTTCTATAGAAAAGTGTCTTCCACAGGCACATTTCTATAGAAAAGTGTCTTCCACAGGCACATTTCTATAGAAAAGTGTCTTCCACAGGAACATTTCTATAGAAAAGTGTCTTCCACAGGCACATTTCTATAGAAAAGTGTCTTCCACAGGCACATTTCTATAGAAAAGTGTCTTCCACAGGCACATTTCTATAGAAAAGTAACTTCCACAGACACATTTCTATAGAACAGTATCTTCCACAGACACATTTCTATAGAAAAGTGTCTCCCAAATATCTATATGTAATTGCCTTGTATGTAATAATTTATCATTATCGAATAAACATTGCTAAACAAATAAATTATTAATAATAGAATTATAAACCAAAAAAAAAAAGCATATGTAAATAATTGTTTATTTAACCAAGTGTTTTAAGCTTTAAGACAAAATTACCCACAGTTATGAATATATTTATGTATTAAATAAATGACGCCAATAAGTACGATATAAAATTTCAGACTGTTTTTGTTTTCGTTTTGTTGGATTTGTATTTTTCCAAAACAAATTCCATAGAACGAACGTGTGCTGAAGTTTAAAAAAAATGTAGACGGTACTATTTTCTACGGCTACATACTATTTAGCATAAAATGTACTAAAAAACAGCCACTTGATTTGAACCTCAAACGCTGCCTCTACAATGAAACCCCATGAAAACAAATTGGCAAAAAAAAAATAA
This sequence comes from Calliphora vicina, assembly GCF_958450345.1. NCBI lineage: Eukaryota > Metazoa > Arthropoda > Insecta > Diptera > Calliphoridae > Calliphora > Calliphora vicina. The sequence continues at coordinate 77,702,797 of NC_088784.1, forward strand.
ACTGAAGTTAACAAACAATGAACAAAAATATTTATAAATAAATAAATAAACAAATACAAACAACAAAAAAAAACTATATTTATTTAAAGAAAACAAAAACAAAAAATAACTAGAGAAAAATACTAGTTTTAAAAAAAACCTCTAAATAAATAAAAATAAAAAGAAAATTTATTCAAAACACATTTCAAATTACATATGTACGTTCATTTGCCATATAGGAGTTTAAATTTAAACTTTGAGTTATTTAAGGCTTAAACTCGCCATTAAAACTGCAGAGTTTTGAAATGCAGCTGAACTCGTAAGAAATAGGAATTTATAAGAATATAAAAAAGCAAATAGTTATAATAAATATAAGTTTAAATGTGAAATTTTTCAATTCTTAACATATAGAACTGAACGGCCTTGAATACGGCTTAATGGAAAATATTGTATCATGCTAAAGTTTAAATAAAATTGAATGCTTCATTAAAGTTAACTTTAACAACAGGATCTAACTTAATAACTGTGTCTATTCAAGCAAAATAATTCAATATTACTTGATTATTTTTAGCTATTTTTATTTATTATTCATATTCATATTTTTTTATACAAAAAAAATTCATTTCTTTTTAAACTAGACACCAACCACCACCACTTTTCAAATACCTTAGAACTGTGTGTGCATTTAGAATGCCAGTTTTCTCTTTGCATTTAAAAGTGTTTTAAAACCTAATGTGCATTCAATGCACGTATTTCTTCATTATAAATTCCATTAATTTCATTTTGTACTCGTACTCATATAGCAACAGACAAACAAATATTCTCCTTAGTTATTGACCTTTTAATAAATTACTTGTTTAGAATCCGCATTTACGGTGAGCATATTTTAAATAAAACTCTTCAATTGAGTTAAATTTCGTGAAAAAGAATACAAAGACAGACTAGAAGCTTTGTAATCCATAGGACTAGTTCTGCCTTGATGAATACCTTGCTCAATAAGGCTTTGACTGTAGTATTCATAATCGAGACATTGCTGAGTAGGGTTTAATTGGTAGCCTATATCAGTGGTCGACCTAAAGAGAACCTGTAATATGGATTATAATAATAATATAGTAATAAACTTGAAATTTCTTTTCTTATTTTTTTTAATTTAATTCGCCTCTCTCACGACCAGGTATTCTCTGTGAATATGTTTGGCAGACACTTTTCTATAGAAATGTCTCTCTGGCAGACACTTTTCTATAGAAATGTCTCTCTGGCAGACACTTTTCTATAGAAATGTCTCTCTGGCAGACACTTTTCTATAGAAATGTCTCTCTGGTATGTGTCTTTGGCAGCAACTTCTATAGAAAATTATCTTCTGGAAGACACTTTTCTATAGAAAATTATGTTTTGGAAGACACTTTTCTATAGAAAATTATATTTTGGAAGACACTTTTCTATAGAAATGTTTTGGAAGACACTTTTCTATAGAACTGTGTCTTTGGAAGACACTTTGGAACCAGTTTGGAAGACACTTTTCTATAGAAAACAAGTAAGAAAGTATGGTCGGTCAAGACCGACCATACTAAGTAAAAGAGCAAAAACATTTTTCTTTTAAAATTTCAATAATTTATATTTTTGAGTAATTTTCGGAAGTGGGCCTTATATGGGGGCTATGATCAATTATGGACCGATCACCATAAAATTAGGTAGTGTGATTTATGTCTATATGAAAGTTTACTATGTTGAATTTTGTGAGTATACCAACATTTTTAAGCGATTTATGCACGTTAAAGTGATTTTCGGAAGCGGGTCTATATGGGAGCTATGACTAATTATGGACCGATCGTAACAAAATTTGGTGACATGAATTTTGTATATATAAAACTTATTTGGAGCGCAATTTGTGGAGATACATTTATAAATTAAAGATTTATGACCGATAAAGTCCAATTTCGGAAGGACATTTGTATGGGGCTAGGTGAAATAATGGACCGATTTCAGCCAGTTTCAATAGGCTTGGTCCTTGGGCCGAAAAAATAACATGTGCCAAATTTGATCGAAATATCTTCAAAATTTTGACCTGTACTCTGCGCACAAAGTTTACATGGACAGCCAGCCAGCCAGCCGACCAGACGGACGGACATCGTTTAATCGACTCAGAAAGTGATTCTAAGTCGATCGGTATACTTTAAGGTGGGTGTTAGACCAATATTTTTGGGCGTTACAAACATCTGCACAAACGCATAATACCCTCCCCACTATGGTGGTGTAGGGTATAATTATGTTTTGCAAGACACTTTTCTATAGAAAATTATGTTTTGGAAGACACTTTTCTACAGAAAATTATGTTTTGAAGACAATTTTCTATAGAACTAAGGAGTGAGATCGAAAAATTCTTAACATACATATATGTTTATAAAAAAGAAACCACTAAACTTACAGCTTTAATTTTTTTTTTATTTGATTGAAATTATTATTACAATTTACAAAAAAAATTATTTTTATAGTTTTAATCACTAGTGATGAAATTTTGAACCTTTTTCGGAAACCCTTCCATTAACGTTTTTATAGTGCTTTCTGTCACTTTGCTCGAACATGTAGTCCATCTCCGTTTAAAATCTACCACACTTTTGGACACCTTTTTTGTACTCTTCAATTCTCTTTTAACAAGAGCCCAATATCTCTCCACTGGCCTTAGCTCCGGGCAGTTTGGAGGATTTGCCTCTCTTGGTACAAATACCACATTATTGTTCTTGTACCACTCAAGGGCTTGTTTGCCATAGTGACAGGATGCCAAGTCAGGCCAAAAATAAGTGGACACATTATGAAGTCTTATGAATGGAAGCAGCCTTTTTTGTAAACATTCCTTGATGTAAATTTCGGTATTTATAGAGCCCGTTGTAACAAATGAGTGGCTTCTTTTGCCGCAACTGCATATTGCTTGCCATACCAAGAACTTTCTGGGAAATTTTGTCTGCTTTTGGGTCCTAAACTTTTCTTCAACATTCCCTCGAGCATCAGCAACATAAAATTTTTGACCTGGAAGTTGCGAAAAATCTGCCAGAACATACGTTTCGTCATCCATTATGCAGCAAGAATATTTTTTTATAAAACTTGACTTCAATTTCCGTGCTCTGTTTTTGGCCTCTAAATTTTTAGTAGCGTTCCTGTCAGGAACTTTTTGAGCCTTGTATGTTTTTAAACCTGCATTAGCTTTAACTTTTCGTACCAAATAGTCCGAGCACTGAGCTAACCGGGCTGCTTTCCTACCGGATGTGTTGGGAGCTCTTTTGAAAATGCGTTCTATTTTTTTGGCTTTAGAAACATCATGTGGACCATTCCTTCTACCTGAACCAGGTTTTCTATCAACTGACAAGTTCTCCCGGTACTGTTTAATAACATTGGAAACAGTTTGACGGCAGACCTTTGTATGCTTGGCCAACTTTTTGTAAGACCAAGTTGGGTTTTGTTGAAAATATTTAATAATTTCAGTACGCACTTTTTTCTGGTCACTCATTTTAATCAGATTAACAAAAAAATTAATATAATTGACATTACACATAATAACTGACATGTTTTTCAAAGGTAACTTGATCAAAAAAAAATTCAAATAATACTTGGGTTAAAAAATGTAATGAAAAACGTGTGTTAAGAATTTTTCGATCTCACTCCTTATGTCTTTGGAAGACACTTTTCTATACAAATGTGTCTTTGGAACCAGTTTGGAAGACACTTTTCTATAGAAAATTATATTTTGAAGACAATTTTCTATAGAACTATGTCTTTGGAAGACACTTTTCTATACAAATGTGTCTTTGGAACCAGTTTGGAAGACACTTTTCTATAGAAAATTATGTTTTGAAGACAATTTTCTATAGAACTATGTCTTTGGAAGACACTTTTCTATACAAATGTGTCTTTGGAACCAGATTGGAAGACACTATTCTATAGAAAATTATGTTTTGGAAGATTGTATGGGAAAATTGTCTCTTGGAAGAAATTTTCTGTAGTTTTGGAAGACACTTTTCTATAGAAAATTTTGACTTTTGGAAGACACTTTTCTATAATACACCTTCATAAAAATCCTTTAGATTTTCAAAATCTTATAAAAACCTTGACCAATTGGATCATTACTTGATTTTCTATAAGAATTTTTCATTTGTTTTTCAAAACTATATACATTAAATATTTAAATTATTGATAAAAAAAACATTAATAAATTCCTATCTAATGAATAATCATCCACTAAATACAATTTCTTTTTCTTCCATTTCAGTTTGAAGCCAACAAACCCACAACAGGATTTATTTTTTTATTTTACTTTCTTATCTAATCAATAACCATACACCATCAAGGTAAGTTTCCAAAACCGAATTTCTTTCTCACCGTATTTATTAACGACCATAAAACTTTTAAAATATGCTCGTAACACACTGTGAAATTTCTTGTAATTTTGTTAAACTATTGATTTAAAGCCCTGTAAATCTATGACCGAGAAAAACTGAGAGAGAGAAATCCATTTTTACGATCATTTGTTTAATAAGTGTGATCATATTAAATAACAAAAAACCAAACCAATTTAAGAAAGAAACAAAAAGAAATCACCATTAATAATTTCGAAATAAAAATTAATTTTCAAGTCTGTAAAGCTAAAGTAGTAAGGTGTTTGTTATCTATATTTTTCTAGTCTCTAAACCTACAGGTACTTAAAGCATTTTTTTCATTCATATAGTAAGGGGCTCTTTAATGGGGCAGAGCCATAAAAGTTGATCATAAAATGAAATGAAATTAAAATAAATTCTAAACGTTTTGTTAATTTAAAAAATAAAAATCCCTATTGATTTTGGTTGGTAAAATTAAATTTGTTAGAATTTTAAAATAGTTATTAACCATAACCATAAAAGCAGAACTGCCTGAATAGCTTTTTTATGTTTTACAACATTAAAAAGATCATAATTTTGTAAAGAAGTTCGGTTTTTATCAAAGCTGAAGGGGTTATAAAGGAAATATTAAAGTAAGATGAGCAGTCAATTGCACTGGATTTGAATTATTTATGATTTTATTATGAACTCTGTAAAAGTTCTTGGGAAGTTAGGTTTAATTCAGCACTAATTTCTAAAGATAAGTGCCTTCCAGATACAAATTTCTATAGAAAAGAGTCTTCCAAAGACAATTATCTATAGAAAAGACAATTTTCTATAAGAAAGTATCTTCCAAAGACAATATATATGTATAATAGAAAATTGTCTTTGGAAGACACTTTTCTATAGAAAATTGGAAGACACGATTAATTGCAATTTTTATCGATTAATCACCTTAATTGTCAACGTAATACAGCTTTATTAAAAATTTTATAGAGCGGCAATTTTTATTTGGAAATTATTCGATTAATCGTAAAAATAATTCGATTATTCGTTACAAAATATTCGAATAAATACTCAAATATTTAAAAAAATCCGCAATTTTGTTAAAATTAATTAAAAGAAATAGTAAGGAGCCAATTATGCTGTAAAAATTAAACGATTAATCGCAATTTTTAACGATTAATCACCCAAATTTTCAACACAATACAGCTTTATTAAAAATGTAAATATTAAAACGGCAAAATTTTACATTTAAAAATAAATTTTTTTTGGATTTTTTTTGGAAATTATTCGATTATTCGTAAAAATTAGTCGATTATTCGTTACAAAATATTCGAAAACATTACACAAAAATTTAAAAAATCTGCAATTTTATTAAACTTAATTAAAAGAAATGCTAATGAGCCAATTTTGCTGTAAAAATTAAGCGATTAATAGAAATTTTTAACGATTAATCGCTTAAATTTGCAATAAAATACATCTTCATTGAAAATATAAGCATTAGAATGGCAAAATTTTACATTTTAAAATAAAATTTTTGGATTATTTTGTAAATTATTCGATTATTCGTAAAAATTATTCGATTATTCGTTACAAAATATTCGAATAAATTATACAAAAATTTAAACAAATCTGAAAATTTTTTAAACTAAATTACAAGAAATCTTAATTTGGTAGTTATGTTAACAAAATCAAACGATTAATCGTTAATTTTAACGATTATTCGCTTATAGTTTTAAATACAAATAACTTGATTTGCGCCTTAGTCATAAGAATGGCATAATATTTCATATTACATAAAAAATATATTTGTTTGTTGAAATTATTCGATTATTATTCAAATATTCGATTATTCGTTACAAAATCTTCGATTAAAATGTTGGAAGATTTAAAAACTCTGTTAATTTTTTAAACTAATTTAAGAGAAATGATAATGAAATGTTTAATATAAAAAATATAACGATTAATCGTAAAATTAATTTATTATTCGGTTAAAATTTAAACCCAATTCGCTTTTCTTTTTGTAGTAGTGGTAAGACTAGCTTTATTTTACATTTTTAAAATAAAATTTTTAGATTTTTTTTAAATTATTTGATTATTCGTTAAAAATATTCGATTAATCGTTGAAATTATTCGATGATGATTTAAAATTTTAAAATATTGTTCTTTATTTTAAATAGCTGATTAAAACATATGTGATTGATTTGAATACATATATTTGAAAAATTTAACGATTATTCGCAAATTTCAACGATTATTCGTTAGAATTTTTAAATAAATTCAATTGGATTTTTTTCTTAGTCTTAAAAATGGTATAAATTTTCTACCAAAAGACAAAATTTTCTATAGAAAATTGTCTTCCAAAAGACAAAATTTTCTATAGAAAATTGTCTTCCAAAAGACAAAATTTTCTATAGAAAATTGTCTTCCAAAAGACAAAATTTTCTATAGAAAATTGTCTTCCAAAAGACAAAATTTTCTATAGAAAATTGTCTTCCAAAAGACAAAATTTTCTATAGAAAATTGTCTTCCAAAAGACAAAATTTTCTATAGAAAATTGTCTTCCAAAAGACAAAATTTTCTATAGAAAATTGTCTTCCAAAAGACAAAATTTTCTATAGAAAATTGTCTTCCAAAAGACAAAATTTTCTATAGAAAATTGTCTTCCAAAAGACAAAATTTTCTATAGAAAAGTGTCTTCCAAAAGACAAAATTTTCTAGAGAAAACTGTCTTCCAAAAGACAAAATTTTCTAGAGAAAACTGTCTTCCAAAAGACAAAATTTTCTAGAGAAAACTGTCTTCCAAAAGACAAAATTTTCTAGAGAAAACTGTCGTCCAAAGACAAATTTCTATAGAAAACTGTCTTGCAAAGAAAATGTTCTATAGAAAACTGTCTTCCAAATACTATTTTTACAGAAAGCTGTCTTCCAAAGTCAATTTTCTATAGAAAACTGTCTTCCAAAGATAATTTTCTATAGGAAAAGTGTCTTCAAACGAAATTTTTTTATAGAATTCTTTCTTTAGAGGACACTATTCTATAGAACTCAGTCTGTGGAGGACAGTTTTCTATAGAACTCCGTCTTTATAAGACTCATGAATATAAATTATCACTTTCAGTGTTGTAATTTTCTTTTAAGCCTCTAAATCTTGACTGTACCCTGGCATCTTTTAATGGCTTTTAATGTCTCTGTTACATCTGTTTACAAATGTCGCCTGTAGTTTTAAATCTGTTTAGCTAATATTTTCCATAATTTATGTTTGTTTTTCTTGTCTTCTGGCCACTAGTAATAAAAAAACTAGTTTTAATAAATATTGTTTTTTAAGTTTTACTACTATTTCGACAGAAGTTACTAAAACTATCAATTTCACTTTCGATTTTTAAGCTAAAATTATGTTTTAGCTATTTGGACACCAGAAGAAGAAAAAAACTAAACGAAATTCCTTAAAATACATAAAATGTTAGTGGAGATATTTTTATAGAGACACTTGCAACACTCTGCAGCAAAGACATGTCACAGCCAGAGAGACATTATGTGCTTACAAGAAGACGGCATATATAAATACCTTGGCTAGACGACACCAGAAAACTATTTAAAGATTTAAAGACAAAAAATGAAAAAAAAAAAGAAACTGAAAACTGTCTTGGAAAGAAATAAAAATGAAGAAACTACGACCAGAACAAAGGTTATAAAATGTTGCTAATGTTATTGTTAGTTGTTGCTGGATTTTATTTTTAAAAAAATCGAAAAAACAAACACTGTCGCTAAATAAACTAATGGGACAGACAGCGAAAACGATTTTGAGTCAGACCAAAAAGCCAACAGAAGACAATCTAAAAAGACACACATATACAAAAATACTTCTTGTAATGATATGAAAATAAAATACCCAGTTGGAAATTTCATAATTAACTAATTAATAAAGTAGCTGCGATTTTATGAACTGCAGACAAAGTGCTGAAATGTCATGAATACCGCTTACGCAATAGGTCTTAACCGATGACCTGAAACTAAATAATAATGTAGCGCCATCCAAACAATTTAAGTCATTTTAAATGTATCACATTTGTAGCATTTCCTAAGCAAACTAAAGGAACTGCTTATTTTGCAGTTCTCTGGAAGTTATTATTAACAACTTACTAAAATATACCTAAACTTCTATAAAAAACATTAAATTTCCTGTTTTTCTCTTCTATGGAAATTCTTTTTATTGCTGGATTCTGACAATATTATCCAAACCAAAACCACTTTCCAACTGGGTAACATGGCAAATAACTTTGGAAAAAAAAATCTCAAATTGCAACATTATTGCCAACTATTGCTGCTGCTGATGATGGCTGCTTGCAACAAATAAAAAAATAACACTCATATGAACAGAAGAAAAAAAAAATACAAATAAAAAGATACACACCATCAGTTTGGCTGGCTGCAGTTAGTCGCTGCTGTTGACAACTATTGCAGAAGAACAACAAGACAACGACAGACGACAGCAATGAAAATCAGCCACAACTTTTAACTTTTATTTGTTTAACTGCTCGTTTCACTTTGTTGGATTTTGGTTTATTTTTAGCTGTCGAGGAGGAGGGAGTCATTCATTCCGTCATTCAGTCAACTCAGTTTCAGTTTCTACCAAAAGCCTTTATGACTTTTCTGCAGTCGTCATCTCTTCAGCTGTATTTTACTTAAGTTATTGTTATTGGTACCTGCTGCTGATCTTCATCTTTGGCATGATCATCATTATCTTAAGCATCACACACCAAAAAAAGCTTCATTAGTTTTATGTGGCAATACCCATACATATGATTTGTTGCATCTTCATTATTAGGTTTATTATTCAACCATGTCAAACTAATGACAACAAGATGAGGAGTCTATAAAAATGACAGTAGTTTTTTCTTGTCTGAGAAATTGAAATTTGATTAAGTTTTGAATGAAAGTGAAATAATGCTGAAAATAAGTTAAGAAACTAGAATTGATTATGAAATAATTGAAATTTGCATATAAATCTTCTGGTCTCAGTTAAAAATTATAAAATGATACCTTTAAAACACTGATATTATCCAGCACCTCCACCTCTACCACAAAATAATGGAATAAATTAACTTTTGAAATGCGTTGTCTGTATTTTCTTTTTGCTAATTTAATTATCTTTTAATTAATATTCTCGTAAAGTTTTTCTACAAACATTAATTATATTTTACGTAAATAATTCAAATGAATCAAGAAATTAAATAATAACACTGTACTACAACTAAAAAAATAAGGTTCACATTGATATAAAGAAGAGCGATCACTAAAAAAATCATTAATTCAATTTCTTTGAAATAAATACTTAATGATGAAAAAGAAAAACAAATTCGTTTTTAAATTTGACACTTTCTAAACTGTGCTGAAAATTCAAGCCAATATATAATATTGTTGGAATTTGACTTGAATGCAAAATTAAATATTTGTTTTCAATTAAAAAAATTAAATATTTTTCAAACATAAAACATATGGCTTGAATTTATGTTTTCTTTTTACTGGAGAATGCTATTGAAATAAAGTGTAATTCAACTGTAATTCAATTGCTTGACTATAATTGAAGGCTTGAATTACACTTGCTTTCAACTTGAATTCTAGTAAAAATGCTTATTGTGGTTAAACTAAGTTTATGATGGTTGGAATATTGGAATATTGTTGGAATTTTACTTGAATTCAAATATAATTATGTTTTGAACTTGAAAAATATTTGAAAATGTAAAAAGTTTTTCAAACAAAAAGCATTCGACTTGAATTTAAATTTCCTTTTTTTCTGAAGAATGCTATTGATATAAAGTGTAATACAACTATAATTCAATTGCTTGACACTGGAATCCAGGCTGGAATTACATTTGTTTTCAACTTGAATTCCAATAAATTAATATATAAATATTCTGAAAATGCAGGTACTATTCACTTAAATCGGCTGAATATTACCATATTAATTTTATTTAAAGTACTTTTCTTTTTCTTGCATATTTGATTTTTTAATTTAAACCACGCCCACTTTGTAAAATTTTGAAAGTGGGCGTATTAAAAATTAGATTGCTTTTATAAAATTATTGTATTTTAATAAGTTTTAAATTCTATTTGAGTAATAATTTATAAGTAACACAAATAAAATAAACTAAAAAATTGTATTTAAAAATTTCATGTCAATCGGTTAAAAATTGCTAATAGCTCCCCTATAAGTCCTGCTTCTGAAAATCACTTTAACGAGAATAAATCTGTTAAAATTGTTGGTGCCCACATATAACCTAAATAAGTTTCATATAGATATAAATTACGCAACCTAATTTCAGGATAATCGGTCCATATGCAAGGCCAAAATACGAAAATTAATAATGAAAAAAATATTATGGAAATTTTAATAGAATAATTATTTGATCCTTTAATGATTGTAGGGCAGGCAAATAAAGAAAAAATTATTTTACATTTCTTTTCTTTTTTATATTAAAACTTTTCGGTTTTGGGGGGAGACATTTTCTTCCACCCCTGGATACGCGCCTGGTTTAGGTCTGCGACTTTTTGAATGAAATTAAAAAAAATAATTTTATTTAACAACATAGTCTCCTTTGAGCTCCATACGGTTTGTCCAAAGTTTCTCTAATTTGTGTATCCCTTCCAAAAAATAAGATTTGTCTAGGCCACCAAAATAGTGACTGATTCGCTCAGAGAAATCCACTGTTTTGATTGCTGGTTGGTCTATGGTGTGTTGTGTTGGATCTACGTTTCGTCCACGTCCATATTTCGGCTGAGCAATGTCAAAAACTCCTGCGAACTTGTCACACGATTGTACAAACGTATTAAATTATGAGTAAACGCGACACCTATTTGCGCTAAGTTTTCTCATACCCAATTGTTCATTCAAAATTTAAACCACTGAACCATATGAGATGGTTCAGGATGGCTTCCACAATCTCTCGCACTTTCAATCTCCGATCAAACAATACCATATCGTGATTTTTTTCAATTGCTTCGAGTGTAGAGACTTCAAATGGGTGTCCAGAACGTTCGTCATCTTTCGTGTTTGTACGGCCACATCAAAATTTTTTACCATTGAAATTGATGGTGCAGAGTTCACACAGTATTCATAAAGCTTAATGAGCACACGAAATTCACTTTTTTCCATTTTCTTCTCAAGTCACATGGCTGTCAAACACAAACTATATGATGCAGCTTGTTCAAATTTTGATAGGAGTCAACTGACAGATGCCTGTTGACAGGAGCTGTGTTGTCCTTTCAATTAAGAGGCGAGAAATTGAAAAAAATCATGTACTAATTGACCGCCTATACTTTCTTACTTGTTTTAATATGATTTGTGTTGTAATTTTGTACCAACGAATTATCATATGAGGGAAGTTTTGCTTTACTGAAGCATACCGATTGCTCATCAAAGCTTATGGTATTGTTACGTTTTAACCTTTTCAAAACGCTGGTTTATTTCCTTTAAATAAACCGGATACTTTTGATTGCAAATAAAAGCCGTTTATTAGTTTGAAAATTGTAACATCTCTTTATTTATTTAAAATGTACAACAATCACAGAATTAAATAGTCACTCAATGTTTTTTTATACACGTTTATAAATTCTCAGAAATACAGACACTTTATAATGTATACGAATTCACTTTAAAAATACAGCACACTTTAAGGCATTCAGTTGATGTTTATTCGAATAGCGTCTCTGATAAACTCTCTCACGACTGCAACCTCTGCCACTATTTATAACACTGCCATCTGCATTCTAGATTGCTCTTGAACTGTCTATAGCTTTCTAATACATACGCCATCTGAGGTGTACTTTCTACAATGTTCTTTAACTGAATATTCGAATTCGAATATACGGTCGCAGCAAACAGCGTTGCCAACTTACGATCAATGGTCAACTGAAAGCTTTTATTCAATGTTAATAATGCCCACAGATATGTTAAAGTTTGGGCATTATGCAACTTTAAATCAGCCGTAAAAATCGTTATATTTGAATTCAAGTACAATTTCGTAACAGTATTTTGGTTTTAGCGATTCAGATATGGTGATATTGACATGGGTTTTATGTAGAATAAGTCAGGGGTTTAATTTACTTATTCAAATTCTGGTCATTTGAAATAATATTTTTAAATTAATAGCCGCCAAAGTTGAAAAATTAAAAAAAAAATATTTATTTGAAATAAAAAAACTCAAATACTTTTAAAATGAGGCTTGTTTTATGCAAAATAAGTCAGGCTTTCAATTTATTTATTCAAACGATAGTCATTTCAAACAATATATTCAAATTAACAGCCGATAAAGTCTTTTAAAACGATAACAGATATATTCCAACATTATTTGAAAGCCCAAAGTATTTTCTTTCTACAATTGGGGTATTCAAACGGTCTGATATTAGGTCGTATTGTCATATTGTCCTAAAATATTTTTTAAGTTAAACTAATTTTTGTTGGGCTTCAAACAAAAAAGTTATAAACTAATAAGACTTTTTGAACTATGTTTATTAATTTGTCATAAAAGAACAAGAATTTGTTTAAACTAAAAAAATATTTTAGGACATTATGACAATACGACCTAATAGCAGACCGTTTGAATACCCCAAATATATATTTTTAAAAATTTAAAATCGATTTAGAAATGACAGAGTTAGGATAGAAAAGAAAGAAACTTATTTTTCTACAATCTTCAAATTTTGGAATAATTTTCAATTCTTTTTTATTTTGTAGCATAGTGTATGCTTACTTAAATATTACCCACATGTAAGGAATAAGTGTAAAAACTTATTCTAAATAGAAATTTTATTATATATTACACAATTTGTACCCGAGTACTTGCATAATTATACTATAATTTTTAAAGCAAACTTTTAAATGTAAAATGGTGGGATTTAGTTGGCAAAAATTACAATATTTTTTATTTTATTTACAACGTATAAATAATTTTATTACAATTATTATTTTTTATTTTTGCAAAAAAAATAAAAAAAACTAGTAGAACTAGTTATTTTTTATATATTTCCATAAAAGAAACAAAAACCACAATGGAAGTTGATAAAAAATTATATATAAAAACAACTAAATAATAAAAAATAATACATACTATAAGTGGTGGTATATAAATAAAAAATAAAAACTAGTTCGGTTTTTTTTTAAATAAACAACAATATTTTGTATTTTAAAAGAATTATAAACAGACTGACTGACTGAATATTCCTACAACTGCCTGCCATGCATAAGTGCTTTACTTCAACACACTGCATTGCACAGTGCAGTGCAGTGCAAACACTTTACTTGTCGTCTACATTCACTTACTTAGATTTGACTGAAATTATAACATCTTTATGGTCATCTCAGGTATTTTTTGTTTTGTTTTTCATACAAGTTTAACGTTGTAGTTGAGTGCATATTCTAGTAAATAAAACTATATTGAATGCATTCGATACATTATGAGTTTGCTCTACTCTAAAAAACTAAAACATGCTTCGTTATAAAAGATAAAAAGATACAATTGTATCTAGTGTGTTGTAAATATGCAATTATTGTAAACTTGTTGTTGTTTTAGTTAATTTTGCATCGTCTTCTTTTTTATTAACAACTTTTGTATAGTTATTTTGTATTTTTTCTATATTTTATAAGTTGTTATTAAAAAGTTTTTTTTTTCTACCTGTTAAACGAACGGGTGGTCATTTCAATTATAGACCGACCGATAAACCAGTTTTATATTTTTTTTAGTTTTTTTTTTTAATAATTTTTCATCTCGTTTTCATTCATTAAGAATTCAGTTTTTTTTTCTCTTCATGTTAAGAGTAAAGCCGACATAAATATAAAAAAACCCAGCAGCACAGTGTTACAAATTATAAAAAATAAATTGTAAAATTGTGTTGCAAATAACAAACTTTTAAGTTATTGGGTGTATGACTTGAAAATGCCGATGACTTGAAAATGCCTTTTTAGTGTCAGTAGGATAGGCACCAAATTAGTCGCATATGCTAACGCATATGCTAACGATATATGCGACAACGTCGCGACGTTGTGTTTCTTATTCAGGGGCAGTTTCTTCCCTCAATCATGGAATCAGTTCTTAGCATTTTACTATCATGGTCCAGGAAAAACGTTCTAGGAATCAACCCTGCCAAAACCGAACTGCTGTACGACTCAAAGAGTCGGGCGGACTGAAACATGAGCGTATGGTCACGGCACCATACTATAAAAGATAGGCAAGCCAACCCACACCGAACTTGTAAAGAACATTTAGCATTAGTATACCGACAAGGATTGATTGGACGACGTGATCCACTCTACACTGATGGTTCAAAGACAGAAAGGGCTCTTGAATTTTCTCCGATGAACTGGACCTTTTGTTATCTCCTCAATTGGCCAATACCCTCACGGTTTTCAATAGATTGAAGAATCCGCGAACAGAATCTCGAAATTTCGACTATACATATCTACTTGGACAGCCTAGCATTAATCAAGACTCTTAACACCAACGTTAGTAGGTCGAAATGTCTTCTCAATTGAATTCACTCACTGGCATAACTGACACAACATCACGTCTAGTTGATATGGGTTCCAGGACATGAGAGCAACCGGGAAATGAAGTATCTGATGAATGCGCAACTAACTGGTCGTCCATGAACTGGTCTTGGGCAAAAGGAAACTCCCTTGATGACCGTATCGAATTGTTAGATGAATGAGCTTTGAGAGGTACGGAACTCAAGTGGTCAAATATCATCACTTGTAGAATATCCAGAATGCTCTGGCCTACTCTGACAAAGGTTAGGGCCAGGACTCTTTTGTCTCTCGATAGGTCTTCGATTAGGCTTCTTTCGAGTATAATTACTGGACACTGTATGATTGCACACATGTCGCAACGTATGGATTACCCACGTTATAGCTGTTGTCGAAGTTGTTTTGTTGAAAAGGAGGAAGCACAGTACAAAACCTTCTATTCTCCTTTCACGTATGATTCTCAGCACAAGAGGAAGAGTATTTATAAGGGTACCACAGTTGGACCCAAGACCTACGAGTGAACTCGCTACATTGCGAACAACCCACGTAATTTAACCTACTGTCCATCTTTCTGGCAAAATCTGGATTTCGAGCCAAAAGAACTGATCGTCCTTTGGGACCAAGAACGAATCGAGCCAATATTGGATACTCTGTTCCAAAGTGAAGCTTATCCCAGTAAGAGCGTTCTCCATTGAACGAAACTAGTAGTAGTCGGAAGGAGCACGGTCTGGACTATAAAGCGGGTAACGCAAAACTTCCCAACCACTTCATTCTAAATAGTTTGTAACAGATATTTCAACATGTGGCCGAGTATTGTCATGATGGAATATTACGGTTTCATGTCTGGTCGCATATTCTGGGCGTGTTTCGGGAAATGCTTGCTTCAAACGAATCGGTTGCGTTCAGTAGAGGTTCGCTGTGATTGTCTGGTCAGATTTTAGCAGCTCATAATAGATAATGCCCTTCTGTTCCCACAAAATACAGAGCATTACCTTAGCGCCATTGATATTTGGCTTTGACAGCGATTCGGCTGGTTGCCCGGGCTTCACATTCGATCTCTTACGTTTCGGGTTATCGTAATGGATACATTTTTCATCACAAGTAATGATTCGTTGAGAAATGTTTTTCTTTTATAGCGTTCAAGCATCATTTCGGACATGTAAAATTTGCTTTCAAGGACTGATTTTCTAGCATCATTTCGGACATTCAAAATCGTCTTTCAAGGTCCGTCGGCTTCAATTCGTATAATACCCAATTTCTCTGCCTTTGAATGAATCCTGCTGCTCACAAACACTTGATGCGTGAGAAGCTTCCAATAATTTTGCAAGCTCTTATTGAGTTTTACAATAATTTTCATGGAGTATTACCTTAGCGACATGGATATTTGCTTTGTTATCGATTCGGCTGGTTGGTCGGCCTTCACATATGATCTCTTACGCTTCGAGAAATCGTAATGGATCCATTTCTCATCGGAAGTAATGATTCGGTGCAAAAATTATTTTCTTTGATAGCGTACTAGCAAACAAAATCGTCTTTCAAGGTCTATCGGCTTCAATACATATGGTACCCAAAGTCCCTGCTTTTGGATGAATCTTGCTGCTCGCAAACGTTTTGAAATTGCTGCGTGAGAAGTTCCCAATGAATTTTCAAGATCTTGTTGAGTTTTACAACAATCTTCTAGGAGTAATGTCTCCAATTCTTGGTCTTCGAACTTTTTTGGCTGGCCTGGGTGATCTTTGTCTTCCGTCATACTCACCACTTCTGAACCGCACTAACCATCTCTCGCACGTTGAAACCTATGGAACACATTAACCATAAGCTTTTATGAGCAATCGGAATGAAGAAAAGTACTATTTTAATATTATTTTGATATCGAACAAAAATTTTATAATGAAGCGTGCCGATTTTAAGTATTTGCAAGTTATTGCTATATAAAAAATATCTGACATTTTTAATGTTGACAAAAAATCTCTGCAACAAAATTAAAACTTGCGACTGTCAATAAACAAAACACTTAAAACCGAACTAAAAATTTCACTTTTTTTATAAAACAAAAAAAAAAAAAAATATTGCAAAAGCAGCAACAAACAAACAAATTTTTCTTGCTTTAAAAAGTGTGTGTGGTTTTTCCGGATTAAAAAAAAAATTCAGTTTTTTCCATTTCATTCATGCGTTAGAGGAAAATGTAATTACAAAAAAACTAAACTTTAAAACAAAAAAAAAAACAAGTGCGTAGTAAATGAAAACTAGATAAGGAAATGTGCATAGACTATATGCAACATCATGGAATACATATGCTGCATCTTAAAATTATGTTTAAAATTTTATACAAAAAACCAGCTAAAAACAATGAATGATAGATAGATAAATGGATCTTCCCCCAAACGTTTTTAAAAACCACAACGCAAACGTCTTGATTGTGTTTTGGTCTCAGTTGTTTACAGACTCATGCAAAGTATATTTTAGTAAAAACAGACAAAAAACTAACAACAATACTGATGTTTATGAAAGGAAGAAGCAATAGACTGGAGTAGAAAAATAAATTGTAAACAAATGTAGAAGAAGAAGAAAATCATTAAGACCAACACTTGCACTAATAATAAAAAATACAAACAAACACTTAATGCATGCACTCACTCATTTATACTCACTGGGAGTAAATATGTAAGTAAAGTGTAAAGTGAGTGTCATTTGTTTGTATGTTAGTTTGAAAATATAAGAAGAAAATTAAAAACAAACCTATCCTGCCTCTACCCCCCTTACCCACACCCTTAACAATATTATAAACTCTAGCTTGCTCCCCCTCTCTTGCGCTTCCATAATGTAAGCTCACTAACGAGTTGTTGTTATTATTTGTATTTCTTCTTTTAATAACAATGATGATTACAAACTCGTTGTTTACATATTTACATCGATACAAACATACACTACATAGATGCTAGAGACGATGATGACATCGTGTTTATCTTGTTGTTGTTGTTATTTTAGCTATTGCTGTTGGAAGAAAATGGCGTTGTTGTTGGTTGTTCTTGTTTTTTATAAGTGACAATAATTTTTGAATTGGTATCAATGCATGTTTTATGGGTGTTGTTGTTTTTGCTTTTAACATTACAGAGTTGATATCAAAACAAAATTACACCCAGAGTTGGTTAAACTAGAAAAATAAGGAGGTATTAATTAATTTTCATTATAACTTTTTAATCACTTTTCCTAGGAATTAAGCTAGCAGAATATTATTTACAGAAATGTTTAAATGAAAAACCACAGCAAGTTATAGTATGTCAAAGTTGAGTACATAAAAAATGTATTCAATAAATCATTGAACTTGTTTACGATATAATTTTTTTGTAAACAAGAGAACCCAGCATAATCATCTTCAAAATTATATATTTTTTCTTCTACAAAAAAACTTAGATTGCCAGAACTCTACAAGATCTACACGTCTCCAGCAACGTATTCTTTGTAAATACAAACTGCAATCATTTGTAGCCATGAAGCAGAACACAAAACTTGAAGATTATTTATTTATTTATATTTTATCTGGTGTTTCGAAATGTTTACAAGTTGAAAACTTAAACAAAGAATAAATAAAACAAAAACAAAAGAATATTCAATATAAACAACATACAAAAGTCAAAAACTTGGAAAAAAAAAACAAACTACTGTGGCCATCAACCAAATAAGACCTCCTCACACTTAAGTACTTCATTCAACTCGTATTCAATCAAATGTGTGAAGAAATTTTTTTTATAGATTTTGTATTGTACGCCATCGATAATTGTTTATGAATATTTTACACACTAGGGGTTTTTTGTTGTTAATTTTCAATTAAAAAAAAAAAAATATAATTTGTACACAACTTTAGTCTCCCAAGTTGCCACAGAGATGAAAAAAAAATCTAATTGACAGACATAATCTGTCAAACTGTATGTTTTTAAATGTAAACAATGCATACTGACAGTTTATAAAAAGTTTTATAAATAAATTGGAGAAATTATACCTTGTTTATTGTAATAAAGCAGAGTTTGAAATAGCTTCCATTATCTCTTATATTCAATCAAGCTTCAAATGAAAAAAATTAAAATTATTTTTTAAAACTTTTTTTCTAATTTTCAACTATTTTTTGGCTTTGTTTCTATCTTCTTTACAATTATTCTGTTACTTAATTATAAAACGTACTCACGTTTCGATTACGTTTTTCTACACACTTTTAAAATTCCAAAAAATATAAAAAAAAATAATGAAAAAATCACCACGAAAATGTGTCAAATTTTAGTCTAGTTTTATTTGTCTGTCTTGTGTCTCAATTCATTTGTTTTACACCTTAACATTTCTGGCAAGGGGTGTTTAATTGTTATTGCCAATTAGAAAGTGGGTTATTAAGTTATTTTTTCTCTTCTTTCTAACTGCTACTTGTTTGTCCAAGAATATATTTAAATATTCTGAAAATGTTTGATCTAGAAACGGCCATAAAATAAATACATTTAATTCAATTTAATTTCAAATGGCTATCAAGCAATTATTTATGCAGAATTATAACGAATTATTTTGAAATTAATGTGGTTTTAAACGCACGTGAATTTTAGAATTTTAGAATTTATTCTAAGAAACGTGTAATGGATTGGTTTTTTTCAAATTTTAATTTTGGCTTTTTAATTAAGGAAGTGTTTTGTTTTTTGGGATAGGTTTTTAAAGTGCAAAATTATGCAAGCAAAATTCTATAGGAGGAACTCAAAATGTCCAATAGATTAGAAATTACTGTTATACAGAAAATATTTAATAGAGAAAACTGTTATACACAAAATGTCCTATAGAGAAAACTGTTATACACAACATTTTCTATAGAGAAAACTGTTATACACATAATTTTTCATAGATAAAACTATTTTACACAAAATTTTCTATAGGGAAAACTGTTATACTCGATATTTCTTATAGAGAAAACATTTATACCCACATTTTTCTATACAAATATTGTGACATGCTTACTTTTCTGCGCAGAAAACTGTTATACACAAATTTTTCTATAGAGAAAACTGTTATATACATAATTTTTTATAGAGAAAACTGTTATACACGAAATTTCTTAGAGAGCAAAGTGTTATAGACCCAATATCTTATAAAGAAAACTGCTATACATAAAAAAACTGTTATACACATAATTTTTTATAGAGAAAACTGTTATACACTTAATTTTTCATAGAGAAAACTCTTTTGCAGGAAAATTTTTATAGAGAAAACTGTTACATACAGAATATCTTATAGAGAAAACTGTTATACACAAAATTTTCTATAACAAATACTGTTACACGTATAATTTTCTGTACAGAAAACTGTTATACACAAGATTTTCTATGGAGAAAACAGTTTTAGACAAAATTTTCTATTGAGAAAACTGTTATATACGAAGTTTTCTATAGAGAAAACAGTCTTCAACAAAATTTCCTATAGAAATAACTGTTATACGTGAAATTTCTTATAGATCAAACTGTTACAGACACAATATCTTATAGAGAAAACTGTTATACACCAAAAATTCCTATATTATTTATAGAAAATAGTCGAATGCGCAGAACTTTCAATAGAAAATACTGTTATACACAAATATTTCTATAGAAAAAACTGTCATATTCAATCATTTCTATATAAAGTTGTATTATACGCAAATGTTTCTGTAAAAAATATTGTTATACATAACATTTTTCATATTTTCTACAAGGTGGGGCAAAAGTAATCACCCTATTGGGAAAAAGCTATAACTAAAAAGCAAATGGCGCCAAATGTCAATTCGGTTTTGACATTTGTGAAGTAAACAAACGCAGAATACGAATAATTGTTGCCATTTGTATACGCCACAATTCATCGGTTTTGTTGGTGCCGCTTGAATTTCGTCGAAGATTTCCTGGTCGCCCGATACCAACTGGACAAACACTGCTGGGTTTGGCCACTCTCCTCGAATAGACTGGGACAACATGAAATCTTCCCAAGGCTGGTCGGCCCCGGAGCACCCGTTACACTGAGAATATTGCTGCTGTTGCTCAAGATGTCGAAGAGGAGCCTGGAACATCGACCAGACGACGTGCCACGCAATTGGGCATTAGCCGGCTGACACTACGCATAATTTTGGTGAAAGATTAGACTATGTTCCCTTATAAAGTACAGACAGTGAACTGTTAGCTGTTGACCGCCAAACGCGTCTAACCTACGCTGAATCCTTCCTGATTCTCAACAAAGAATTGGACGATTTTCCAACGAAAATTATCCACTATATCTTAGCACCGAAGAGCCGCTCAAAATTACTGCGTGGCGTGCTGTTTACGCTGGAGGAGTCATCCACAAGCGAAACTGATTATTCTTGAGGAAGCATTTCAGGATCGCTTAATCTATCGTTTTGATCGCTAGATCACCCGATTTAACTGTTTCAGACATCTTTTTAGGTGGTTTTTTGAAGTCGCGGATTTACGACAACAAGTCTCAGACTCCTGAAGCCCTTAAGGAGAATATTCGCCAGGAATGTGAGATCCTGTCGCCCGAATGCCATAAAACGACTCTGGCGGCGGTCACTTGGCCGATATCAGTTTCTGAATTAAACGGAATAAATTCTAATGGATTAAATAAAAAAATTTCATAAGCAGAACCAAACTTTTTAAAAAAAAATGACAGCAAAAGAACATCTTCGGTGTCATTTTGAGAAATAAAATTATTGAGAAATAGAATTTTGGACTATGTTATATTCAAAACTTAAAATCAGTTTATTAGTCTCGAACATATTTTTTCCAACTGGGTATTTTATTTTAAGCCAAAACAATTCAAAGATTAACCAAGAATTAATCTTGTAAAACTTTCATTACATTCCCACAATTCCTCTACACTCTCCGTAATCCTCTTCCTCTCCACCACAACGATAAAAAAAAACAATTCACATATGACCAACAAATTAATATTTATCATGGTGCAACAATGTTGCCTTATGCCACAAATGAAAACTAATATTGCTTGAAAACTAAAACGAAATGAAGAACACAAGAAAAAAAGATCATTGCAATCATGTTCGGAAAATTGCCAATAACAATAAATAAAATTAATTTCCATTTACACTTTTATTTACAAAAGTTATTAACCATGATTTAAACAAACCGATACCAAACAGATAGACACTCCAATGGTTAGCTCATCTCAGCTACAATAAAACTATTTTGAAAACATACTCGTACAACTCGTATACATTTGTTATGGGTCATTTGGTCGTCGTCGTCTTCGTCGCCGTCTTTGGGTGTTAAGAGCTGCGATAAGACGTTCTTCGTTCAGCACTTGCAACTTTATGGAATGGCATGAATTGAAATGGAAACTAAAGAAAACAATTCAAAGACACGTTTTCTTTGATACACTTGATGGTCATGGTTTTGGTCTTTGGTCATACACTGGGTATCAGAGTCAGTCTGTTTGTCGGTATGCTAGACATGCATGCGTATTAGGTGATCTCTTAAAAATGCATGTTGCAGGTTACATATGTACATATGTTCATATATTGGAATACACGAAAGGTTAAGCGGTTATCAATATTACTCTTACTCGTACATACTTACACTGGTTTCAAAAGATAATCATAGAAATCATTTGAATCACTTGCATCGAATGGTGTAACATTAAATCTCAAGTACTAAACTACTAAAACAAAGAACAGTGCTTAACACATTTGGAAACTTATGCACTATGGGTATATGTATTTAACTACAGAAACGTTGAGTTAAGCTGTTCTTGGGCCTTAGTGCTTTTATAAAGTTACAAGTAACTCAAACAATATTAATTGTTAGAGCAGAGACTAAATAGACTCTCACGATGCTGGTTTTCCCTTTGATATTTCATCAGAAGCACTTCTGGCAGTGCTGAAATCAGATCATTTGATACCCACATCGACCAGAACAGACTGGACTGCCCTTTGAGATTATAAAATATCTATATCATTATCAGTGGTTGGTATTCATAGCTAGCAGGGGCCGAACAGGAACGTTTATTTACCTGTAAACAACACGAATGCCACCGAAGTTCATAAAAATTATCAAATGTGAAATAATAATCCAAATCAATAGCTTGCCAGATTACAACAGAGAAAGAAAGAGCATAACAAATCCATTTTCCATGATATCTTTACGTCTACCGCTCTTCTACACTGATGGTTCAGAGAAAAAATACTAGTTTCTCTGATGATCTTAGTCTTTGGCTACTCTCATAATGCCAAATATCTGAACCCTGTTTCAAGCGAAAATTTTAGCAATAGCTTTGGCTCCGAAAATAATACTAGAATTCAATCTAGAGTCAACGAAAATTGATTTCAACGTGGAAAGTGTTACAGCAATCAAGGTTCTCAGTTCCAACGTGGTAAAATCGAAATGTCTACTAGATTTTATATATTCTCTAACTCTGAATTGACCTAATTATAACGAGCTAAGACGGATCCCGGAACATGAAGGCATTCAAGGAAATGTTAACATTCCCTAAACCAGATTGTGCTTCATTATATCGAGCTTAGTTGGATCTCGAAACATGAAGGCATCCATGGTAAGGAAAATGCTGAAGACGAGACATCTTTTCGGATCTCAGAACATGAAGGTATCCCTGGAAATTTTAACATTCCCTTACCCAGCTTGGGCCTCACTATATCGAGCTGAGGTGGATCCTGGAACATAAAGGCATCCATGAGAATGAAAATTGTGAAGACGGTGCAACTTTTGGGATCGCGAAACATGAAAGCATCCATGGAAATGTTAACATTTACCCAGTTTGGCCTCAGTTGGAGCTTAGTTGGATCCCGGAAGATGAAGGCAATGAAAATGAAAATGCTGAAGACGGAACCTCTTTTGGTTGCGATATTGAATTGAGCTAAGATGGATCCGGGAACACGAAGGTATCCATGAAAATGTATACATTCCCTAACCCAGTTTGGACCTTATTATATCGAGAAAAGACGAAATGCTTACCACTAGACATCCTTAGCGATATTCTCCCACCATTGATTGTGATAGTGAATATGAGGTATGAATGGATACTTTAAGAGTATCCAATTGAAGATTATCCAGAATGATGTGGAATTATTTGGCACGGGAATGTACCAAGAGCGAAAAGGGTGTTGTTAGGGACTCGATCACTCTTCGATCATAATTGTCACTGTATGATTGGACGTATGTCGAAACCTAATGTCGAAAGTTCGAAATGAACCTCAATATATCGAGCTAAGATGGATCCCGGAACATGAAAGCATCCATGGAAATGTTAACATTTCCCTAACCCAGTTTGGGCCTCATTATATCGAGCTTAGTTGGATCTCAGAACATGAAGGCATCCATGAGAATGAAAATTCTGGAGAAGGGACATATTTCCGGATCCCGCAACATGAAAGTAAAATGTTAACATTCCCTAACCCAACCTGGAATCGTTATATCGAGCTAAGATGGATTCCGGTACATCAAGGCATTCCGTGAGTTTGAAAATGGTGAAGAACATTTTGGCTCTTAGTAGGAACTTGATCACACTTCATACATAATTGTCACTGCATGATTGGACATATGTCGGAACCTAATAATTATTGCAGCAGATGTTGTGAAGAGGAGCTCTCAGTTTGAACATGGTGAAGTCGAAATTTCTTCTGAATTGTATACATTTCCAAACCCAGCCTGGATTAATTCCATATCGAGCTAAAATGAAGGAACATGGAACATGAAGGCATCCGTGAGAATGAAAATGGTAACGACAGAACATTCGCCTCCTCTGGTTGAGATATTCAATATGATTAATGAATGTTAGCCCAAAGAGTATGTATGTGGTCTTGCCATTTGCAGAATATCCAAAATACTCTGAAATTGTTTGGCACTGAAAAGTACGATGAACATTTTAGCTCTTGGTAGGAACTCGATCACACTTGGCACTGTATGATTCACGTACCTATGTCGAAACTTAATAATTATTGCAACAGTTGTTGTGAAGAGAAATATTCAGTTCAAACATGGTGGATTCATTATATCGAGCTTATATGGATTCCGGAACATGAATAGATTCCGTGAGGATGAAAATGGAGTCGACAGGATATTGGCCTCTTTTGGTTGCGATATCCAATATGATGAATGAGTGTGAGCTCAAAGAGTATGTGGTTTTGCATTTTATAGAATACCCAAAATGCTGTGAAATTGTTTGGCACGGAAAAGTACCAAGAACTTGTTGGTCCGTTTATGATGCCGGCAGAGACACTGTACAACGATTGCTGTAGAAGCTGTCGAAACGAAGAAGAGGAGGAGACTGCGACCCACCTGTTCTGCCAATGACCAGATCTGATAAACTTGAGGGAATGTATTCTTGAATCCCCCTTCCTCAGATCAAGGATGAATCTGAGACGCATCCATTATTTTATCAGAGAATCTGGTTGGATCACCTTGGAAACAACGGACGTATTATAAATATTCTGCTGTTTACTTCTTGGATATCACAATGGGATCAGTGCTTGATGAGTGGAACATGGAACCTAACCTACGTATTTTTATAACTTAAATAACCATTTTTGTGCAATCTATCCCATAATGTAGACCATCCTCTTTAGTGTAAAATTACATTTAGATTGTATGAATATGTGTTTGTTTGTTATTTACTAGAATTAATGGTGGCGCATCTTTTACAAATGAAAGCAAAAACTTTTTTTCCATTCTTCGCTCTTAAAAGCGATCATGTGTCTCCAACATGATCCTACACTGCCACAGAGATTTGTCTATCTTACGAAATAAGCTCTAGTATTGTGTTGAGGGGTTATTTGTTATAGTTGATTATTTATTTATTTTTTTGTTCTTTGGTAAATATCCTCTACAGATCAGTGTTGTAGTGTTCATTATCAACGTCGTTATTATTTGTAATTTATTTAGATTTCGCTCTAAAAATTGTTTCAATATTTCTTAAAATCTAGTTTTAGTTTTTTATTTTTTTTTTGCATTACTTGTTTGGGATGTTGTCCTTAGTTAAAGAACCAAAGTACCTTTGTACATTTGTGTTTTTTTTTAACAATTTTTCTATATCTTTTTCGATTATTATAATAATTTTTCATGTTTTTTTGTAGTGTGTCTATTTGTATTTATAGGAATTGTATGCATAGTTATTACTTGTTGCCAATATCTGTTTAGAAATACATAATATTGATCGTAGCATATCTGTTGGTTGGTTTGCCGCCAATTCAAATATGTATGTACTTGCATTGTTGCTCTATAGACAACCTTAAAATCACGTATTCCTACTTAAACTATGTGGTAAATACTGATCTCTCTCTCTTTCGCTCTTTGTAAATCTTTCTTTTACATTAACTAATATATTCAAGACTTGTTTTCAGTTTTCTTACCTGTAGATCACTGATATTCATTCATTCTGTTAACAAGTATGTGTAAAATGTTTATTATTATTCCATCGTTACAATTTGTATTTTTATTTTTTTGCATTTAAATTCTATAAATGATCGATAGTGTATGAAATTATTTAGAATCGTTATGTAAATTGAGTTTATTTGTTATGGATTTGAATGCAGTTTTTTTTTATTATTATCATATTATTATATTTGCATTTCGTATTTTTCGTTGCCATTTGGTTTTTCAACATTGTTGGATTTGCCAGATAATTGGATAAGTTGTATAAATTATGACATTAATAAATTTTATGTAGCTATTCATAAATTTAATGGGTTTTTTCATACCGAGTTTAGTTTTAGTAGAATATATCTATGTTCAAGGTTTTATAGAGATTTTTTTTTTCTTTTCTGAAGAATAAATTTTTCGATTTTTCATTAATTATAAGCAGTGATCATGAGCAATGACTGTGAGTTTTTCTTTTTAGTTTTTGGTGTATGTTGAAGTCAATGATTATTATTATGGAAAATAAGAATGATAAATGAAAATTATTTTATGAAATCAAGGCTAAAAATAAATTTTAAAGGCGAAATACATTGTTCCAGCAAGGACAGCTTATTGCTATGTATACTTAAAAGAGACCCTTGATTACTCTTCTATATTTGGAACTAATTCTTCGTGCTGTGTTGTTCACAGCTTCCCATGGTCACTTTTGCCACTAAGTATAAGTGATCATGGGACATGATTGTGAGAGTTTTATACATTAAGACGTAGTCTTTAGTATAAGACACAGTCTTATACATTAAGACGTAGTCATTAGTATAAGACACAGTCTTATACATTAAGACGTTGTCATTAGTATAAGACACAGTCTTATACATTAAGACGTTTTCATTAGTATAAGACACAGTCTTATACATTAAGACGTTGTCATTAGTATAAGACACAGTCTTATACATTAAGACGTAGTCTTTAGTAAAAGACACAGTCTTATACATTAAGACCTAGTCTTTAGTAAAAGACACAGTCTTATACATTAAGACGTAGTCTTTAGTATAAGACACAGTCTTATACATTAAGACATAGTCTTTAGTATAAGACACAGTTTATACATTAAGATGTAGTCTTTAGTATAAGACACAGTCTTATACATTAAGATGTAGTCTTTAGTATGAGACACATTCTTATACATTAAGACCAAGTCTTTAGTATAAGACACAGTCTTATACATTAAGACATAATCTTTAGTATAAGACACAGTCTTATACATTAAGACATAATCTTTAGTATAAGACACAGTCTTATACATTAAGATGTAGTCTTTAGTATAAGACACAGTCTTATACATTAAGACGTAGTCTTTAGTATAAGACACAGTCTTATACATTAAGACGTAGTCTTTAGTATAAGACTCAGTCTTATACATTAAGACGTAGTCTTATACATTAAGACGTAGTCTTATACATTAAGACGTAGTCTTTAGTATAAAACTCAGTCTTATACATTAAGACGTAGTCTTTAGTATAAGACACAGTCTTATACATTAATACGTAGTCTTTAATATAAGACACAGTCTAATACATTAAGACGTAGTCTTTATACATTAAGACGTCTTATACATTAAGACGTAGTCTTTAATATAAGACACAGTCTAATACATTAAGACGTAGTCTTTAATATAAGACTCAGTATTATACATTAAGACGTAGTCTTTAGTATAAGACTCAGTCTTATACATTAAGACGTAGTCTTTAGTATAAGACTCAGTCTTATACATTAGGACGTAGTCTTTAGTATAAGACACAGTCTTATACATTAAGACGTGGTCTTTAGTGTCTTATACTAATCAATCACTCAAGATCAATTATACTAAGAGGCCATGTCCTTCTATTATAGAAACTGAGAAGAATACACTGAAACAAATTCGAAACTTTTTGGTATAAAGTGTCTTACTTTATACCAAAAAGTTTCGAATTTGTTTCAGTGTATTCTTCTCAGTTTCTATAATAGAAGGACATGGCCTCTTAGTATAATTGATCTTGAGTGATTGCAAATTGCTGACTTTACGACACTATTTTTCGCGGTATGTTCTTCTCGGTTTCTGTAACAGCTGTCCAAGGTCTCCAAGTTTTAGTGATCATGAGCCATCATTGTGAGTTGTTTGTTTCTTGTTCTTTGTTGAAGTTATTGATGATTTTTCTTTAATCAAGCATGATAAATGCACTTTTTTAATAGACTCTATAAATAAATTAATTAATTTAAAAGGCGATTTGAGAAACAAATGGTTTCAAGGAAGCAAAAAACGAAATTAAGATTAACAAACCTTGCGTTATTCTAGAAAAGTTCAAAATATTCTGTAATGGCCTCTACGTGTAATTGATCATGAGTGAGTGTTAATATATTTTGATCAAAACAAAAAGTATAAATTAACTTTTTTTTTTGTTTGACAAACACAAATAGATGAAGGACTGCACACTGTTGGAGCTTAAAAACCCTGAATATTCTTAAAAATTTGGAACTATCCGATCTCACTGCTATTAAAGCTACTCTAATTTTTCGAAAGATCAAGAGCAATGTTTGTAAGGTTCTGGTTTTAAATAAATTACCTGAACTTTCTTCTTTTCTAAAACCTTTTACAAAGAAAAAGAAGTATTATCAATTGGTTGTAGTTTGCAAAGCGAGAGTAAACATATTTCTCTCTCTTTCCAACCCACAACTATTTTGATTTTATTTTGGTTGTCTATTCACATATTACGCAAATATAATTTGTGCCTTTTATGTTGTATTTTGAAATAGCAACATCATAGTTTTTAAAAAAAAGGAGCTAAATGAGAAAAAATTATTTTTTAAAAATTTTGTTCTACAGAACGTATGATTAATATTAATTAGGGAGTTGTAAAACAAAATCCTTTCTAACTTTGATATTTTCCAAGGAGTTTAAAAATGTAAACTGTTTTGGAAAGACAACATTTCAAAGCTTTGTAAAATATTTTCTTACACATTTTATACAATATGTTTGTCTCGAAAAATGTTTGACAAAATGTTTTTTTTAACAAATTTTCAATAAAATTTATAATAAATTAATTTTACTATTGATAATAATGTCTTAATGCTAGTTTATGATAAATTTTTAATTTGATATCCAATAAAAGTTCAAAAAATTAAAGAAAATTTAAGAAAATCTTGTTGAATTAATTTTTGTTTTCCGACAAAAATCTTGAACTTTCCTTTTTTCTTAAACCTTTTACGTTTTATTTTAAAATAACAACAAGAAAATATAATAAAAATTTGTAAAAAATGAGAAAAACATGATTTTTAAAATTGTGATCCACATTACGTATGATTAATATTAATTACAGGGTTGTAAAATAAAATCCTTTATAACTTTGTTGTTTTCCTAAGGATTTTAAAAGGTGAAGGGGTTTTGGAAAGCCAATATTTCAAAGCTTCATAAAATATTTTCTTTTATAATTTGTCTTAAAAAAGGTTAACAAAAATTCTTTTTTTTAATTTTTTTCGATAAAAATATTTTTTATTTTTGTTTTTGAAAAGCTTCCTCATAAAGTAAGTGTAATACTTAATTAAAAATGGTTTACAACAATTTATGGTAACTTAACCCTTTTTTCCCTTTTATAATAGTCCAAGCATACTTTATGTGTTACCAATTATTTATGGCCTAAAACGACATTCATTAAAGAACACATAGAGACACGGATAGCCACAGAAAATGTGGCAACCAGCGAGATTGCAGCAAACACATCAAACAAAATCAGTTTGTTACGCAGCCAATATCAGCCGTAACATGTCATAACAAGAAAAGGACTAATGAACACGCAAAATATTGCAGAAAATATAAAAAAATAATACAAAAAATAGGGACCACAACGTGAGGTCCATTATGTATAAAACAACATCGTATGATCAATGGGTTGGATGGCTGGCTGGCAGGTTTGGTTTGAATTGTAGTTTTTTTTATTACACACTTGAAAACCCACAAATATTGAACTGAGTAGAAACCACAACAACACACACGCGTCATTCATATTCGTACTGAAAAATAAAACAAATTTATAATAAATTGTAGGTTTTTCTTCTTTTATGTTGTTGATACGAGCTGAACGTTCAAACCATTAACTTGGTTTTTTTTTGTTTTGTAATTTAACTTGAACCAGTTGTAAGTAATTTTTACAATTATTCTGAAGGTTGGAGGATGTTTTTAAAATACTTGTACGCTCACACACTTGATGATGATGGTTGAAGGGCAGCAGGCACAAAATGTTGGCAAACATTTTTATTTATTTTATTATTTTTGTTGGTTTTGAAGTTCAAACATTTCTTAACATTTGCCTGCAAGTTGTGGTGGCAACCAACAACTTGTATGGGCTACGTAATTACAACCAGTAGGCAGGATGAATTGCTTTAGAAGCAAACATGATCTTGTAGCTGGCGAGGAAATTTCAATTTCAAATGAAACTCATTGAGGCGATGTTTTTGAAAGACTCGTTGCACTTAGAAGAAAGATTTTAAGTAGAATCACTTGGGTCATCTCTTTTTTCTCGTTTTGTGCTACCCGAAGAGAGAAAACGTTTCTATATTTAAACAAATAAAAGGTAAAAAATAAATAAAATCGAAAAATTTTAAGAAAATCTTGCTGATAGAATTTTTGTTTTTCCAAAAAATTCATAAATTTTCGTTTTTCTAAAACCTTTTACGTTTTATTTTAAAATAACAAACTTAAAATTTGTTAAAAAATATGTGCAAAATGAAATAAACATGATTTTTAAAATTCTGCTCAACAGTACGTATGATTAATATTAATTAGTGGGTTTTGCAACAAAATCCTTTATAACTTTATTGTTTTCCTAGGAATTTTAAAAATTCAAAGGCCCTTGGAAAGCCAATATTTCAAGGCATTGTAAAATATTTTATTTACATGTTTTATTAATTGTTTTTATATTAAAAAATTATTGAAAAATTTATTTTTTATTTTAAAAAATTTTTCTATAAAAAATTTCTTAATAAAAATTGCGTTATTTTTGTACTTAATAAGTTAAATTAAATAAAAAAATTATTAATTGTTAAAATTTTCTCTTTTTTTCAGATTGTCTCATCCTTTCAAGGTAAATATTGATAATTTTAAACAAGAAATTTATACATTAAAAGGAAGCTTGCTAGCAAAATTTTCCATTACAAAGTTACTCTTTTCTATAGAAACTATTGTCTTTAACAAGGCAACATTTTCTATAGAAACTATTGTCTTTAACAAGGCAACATTTTCTATAGAAACTATTGTCTTTAACAAGGCAACATTTTCTATAGAAACTATTGTCTTTAACAAGGCAACATTTTCTATAGAAATTATTGTCTTTAACAAGGCAGCATTTTCTATAGAAACTATTGTCTTTAACAAGGCAACATTTTCTATAGAAACTATTGTCTTTAAGAAGGCAACATTTTCCATAGAAAAGTCGACTTTAACAAGGCAACATTTTCCATAGAAAAGTCGACTTTAACAAGGCAACATTGTCTATAGAAAAGTTGACTTTGACAAGGCAACATTTTCTATATAAAAGTTGACTTTGACAAGGCAACATTTTCTATGGAAAAGTTGACTTTAACAAGGCAACATTTTCTATGGAAAAGTTGACTTTAACAAGGCAACATTTTCTATGGAAAAGTTGACTTTAACAATGCAACATTTTCCATAGAAAAGTTGTCTTTAACAAGGTAACATTTTCCATAGAAAAGTTGTCTTTAACAATTCAACATTTTCCATAGAAAAATTGTCTTTAACAAGGCAACATTTTCCATAGAAAAGTTGACTTTAACAAGGCAACATTTTCTATAGAAAAGTTGACTTTAACAAGGCAACATTTTCTATAGAAAAGTTGACTTTAACAAGGCAACATTTTCTATAGAAAAGTTGACTTTAACAAGGCAACATTTTCTATAGAAAAGTTGACTTTAACAAGGCAACATTTTCTATAGAAAAGTTGACTTTAACAAGGCAACATTTTCTATAGAAAAGTTGACTTTAACAAGGCAACATTTTCTATAGAAAAGTTGACTTTAACAAGGCAACATTTTCTATAGAAAAGTTGACTTTAACAAGGCAACATTTTCTATAGAAAAGTTGACTTTAACAAGGCAACATTTTCTATAGAAAAGTTGACTTTAACAAGGCAACATTTTCTATAGAAAAGTTGACTTTAACAAGGCAACATTTTCTATAGAAAAGTTGACTTTAACAAGGCAACATTTTCTATAGAAAAGATGACTTTAACAAGGCAACATTTTCTATAGAAAAGATGACTTTAACAAGGCAACATTTTCTATAGAAAAAAAGATGACTTTAACAAGGCAACATTTTCTATAGAAAAGATGACTTTAACAAGGCAACATTTTCTAGATATATTTCTTTGAGTGTAGCTATATTTGTATAATTGTTTAACTTGTTGCAACAGCCAATGTATAGGGATAACGATGTTGCAACAACATAATTATACATGACTGTTTTCATTGCTAGTGGCTTTTCCTCCCTAAAAATTGTTATAATTCTAAGGTTGAAAGTAGTTGTTACTTTCAAACCGTCGTCATAGTTGTGGCAAAACAGCAAACTACTCAAGTCATCAGTAATCGGAAGTAAACATTGTTAAAATACATTTATGCTCATATATTTACTTATAAACATTGACCAGATCTTTTAAATGAATAAAAATAAAATACAAAATTAATAACTACATAACATCATAAAGATCTTTTTCATTAAATATAAAAAAGGAAACTGATTCTTGATACAGATCTTATGTTCAATCAACTGGAAATTTGTGTTTAAACCAGATTTTTTTTTCATCAGTTTTGATCAATTTGTTTTGTAGGTTTGTCTGTGATCTTCTTTTTTTAACGCTTTTTCATTCTTAAAGATTATTACAATATTTTTTATTCTTTTAACCTGTTGTACTTGCACTACATGAATATTTAATTTTTTTTTTGTATCTACTTTATAGACTTGTTATTTCTCACAGAGACGTGCTATTTGTTAAAAATCATCATCAGCATTTTCGTTTTCTTCAATGAAAATGAAACAGGAAATTTGTAGTTTATTTTTTCTGGTGTTTTAGTTTAGAATATTTTGTAAACTACAGGATGTTGGGTATTTTTTTTGTTTTGTGAGTGTATAAAGAGATTAAAAGTAACGATTTAGTTGGAAATTAAATTAATATTATTTTAATTAAAGTAATTGGTAGTCAGCTCGTTATTGTTGTAGCGTTTTATTTACAGACTTAAAGGTAATTTGTATTCTAAAAGTGATTCTTTTTATTGTAAGGGAAACAAATATTTCCAGTGAGATCATTAAGTTATTAATAGATTTTTAAAATGTGTGATTATATGGAACGTTAAAACTTAAAAATTTAGAAAAACATAGCTTGTTTTCTATAGAAAATTTGTCTTTAACAATGCAACATTTTGTATTGAAAATATGTCTTTAACAAGGCAAAATTTTCTATAGTAAATGTGTCTTTAACAAGGCAACATTTTCTATACAAAATGTGTCTTTAACAAGGCAACATTTTCTATAGAAAATGTGTCTTTAACAAGGCAACATTTTCTATAGTAAATGTGTCTTTAACAAGGCAACATTTTCTATAGAAAATGTGTCTTTAACAAGGCAACATTTTCTATAGAAAATGTGTCTTTAACAAGGCAACATTTTCTATAGAAAATATTGTCGTTAACAAGGCAACATTTTGTATAGAAAATATTGTCGTTAACAAGGCAACATTTTGTATAGAAAATGTATCTTTAACAAGGCAACATTTTCTATAGAAAATATTGTCTTTAACAAGGCAACATTTTCTATAGAAAATATGTCTCTACAAGGCATCAACAATGGCTTTTCTTAGAAATAATTATTTGGATGGTGTTCTTTGTTTGATAATAATATTCATTCCATAACAAAATTCTAATGAATCTACTACGAGAAAAATCTTAAAATGTTATAATATCAAAGAGTTTTATTATGTCTTTCGCCAGAACAACTGATAAGATTGTAGAGCTTGTAAATCTTTGTTTCAAATAATTCAATTGTAGGAAAATTTTTAAATAATAGTTGTTTGATTATCATTCGCAAATATAAAACAATGATTTATACAGTATTTTGCAAAAATAGATAATGCAAAGCAAATATTAATAATTGTGTCATGTAAACTGTATGAAATTTATATTATTCTTTGATGTGCATCGTCAAGAACAGTGGTCGGCAATAGAGAGAATGTGGAGTATGAAAGATAATAATATATTATGCACTTCCTTACACTTTTCTAATGTATAAATTGCTATTAATTGTGATTTTTTTTTTTTATTTAATCATTTTTATGAACTTCGTTGTCATTCGGTCTTTGTTGGCTATGAGTGCCGTTCACTGGTTTTGTATGGCGTTTTTCTGTTGTAGATTTCTAAGCATTTGTACAGGCTAGTTACAAGTGTATTTTTCTCAAAGCTTGGAATATCTTATATAATTTTCATATAAATGTATTATCACTATTTTGAAAATCGAACCGGGTCAAACTAGATGCTGCCAACAGTTTTGTATTGTAAAGTTTCAAAGAACACATGGTGTCTTTAATCTTTTTTCAAAAATGAACAAAATAAAAACACTTGAAAATACATAATTATTTTACGATCTATTCTTTTGCTGGAAATAATAGAAACAAAAAGAAACTTTAAAATTCTCACATGTTCATCATCAACAGCAACAACATGACAACTTACAACTGACAACAACAGCAGCCTCAGTAGCAACAAGAAAAAGTGTTGAAATCTTTAACAAAAGTTTGTAAAGAAAAATATATTTTCAGTTCCCCCACCATTTGGTACATTACCCAAGACAAACATTGTTAAACTTCCACTTAAACATTCAATTCAACATTATTTTATGAATGAAGTTTTTCATTATTTTTTTAAATAAATTTATATGAGTAAAAAAAGATAGATATGTTTTGTAGCAACAAACTATTAAATTACGAAATTACAAAGTTTTGTAATCGAGAATGAGGGTACATATATGCTGATGATGATGATGATGGTTCTTTCTTTGCCACTTATTATCCATATGGAAAGTACTTCGATTAAGGTTGTCAATATAAATGCGAGTAAAAGTACTTTAGTTGTCTTTTTTTAAAACGAAAACAACAATCGTGGTATTTTTTTATAGCCGG
Source organism: Calliphora vicina (assembly GCF_958450345.1). Lineage (NCBI taxonomy): Eukaryota > Metazoa > Arthropoda > Insecta > Diptera > Calliphoridae > Calliphora > Calliphora vicina. Next base: position 77,738,234 of record NC_088784.1, read on the forward strand.
AAGTTTATAGTTTTAGAGCCATGTTTTTTTGAAATTTCACTTTCTATATATTTGTTGCTGATAATATTATTTTTATTTTTTTGTAGAACAAAGAAAATGTGTTATTGTCAATTTTTTCGTAGAAATTTATAAAAAAAGAAAGTGAAATTGAACAAACAAAAATTAGCAAGACTATTACACATACAGAAAATAATTTATATTTTTTTATCAAAGAGGGCAACATTTTCTATAGTAAATGTTGCGTTGTTAAAGACAAAATTTCTATAGTAAATGTTGCCTTGTTAAAGACAATATTTTCTACAGAAAATGTTGCCTTGTTAAAGACAATATTTTCTACAGAAAATGTTGCCTTGTTAAAGACAATATTTTCTACAGAAAATGTTGCCTTGTTAAAGACAATATTTTCTACAGAAAATGTTGCCTTGTTAAAGACAATATTTTCTACAGAAAATGTTGCCTTGTTAAAGACAATATTTTCTACAGAAAATGTTGCCTTGTTAAAGACAATATTTTCTACAGAAAATGTTGCCTTGTTAAAGACAATATTTTCTACAGAAAATGTTGCCTTGTTAAAGACAATATTTTCTATAGAAAATGTTGCCTTGTTAAAGACAATATTTTCTATAGAAAATGTTGCCTTGTTAAAGACAATATTTTCTATAGAAAATGTTGCCTTGTTAAAGACAATATTTTCTATAGAAAATGTTGCCTTGCTAAAGACATATTTTCTATAGAAAATGTTGCCTTGCTAAGGACATATTTTCTATAGAAAATGTTGCCTTGCTAAATACATATTTTCTATAGAAAATGTTGCTTTGCTAAAGACACATTTTTTATAGAAAATGTTGCCTTGTTAAAGACACTTTTTCTATCGAAAATGTTGCCTTGTTAAAGACAATATTTTCTATCGAAAATGTTGCCTTGTTAAAGACAATATTTTCTATCGAAAATGTTGCCTTGTTAAAGACAATATTTTCTATCGAAAATGTTGCCTTGTTAAAGACAATATTTTCTATAGAAAATGTTGCCTTGTTAAAGACAATATTTTCTATAGAAAATGTTGCCTTGTTAAAGACAATATTTTCTATAGAAAATGTTGCTTTGCTAAAGACACATTTTTTATAGAAAATGTTGTTTGATGCCTTGTAGAGACATATTTTCTATAGAAAATGTTGCCTTGCTAAGGACATATTTTCTATAGAAAATGTTGCCTTGCTAAATACATATTTTCTATAGAAAATGTTGCTTTGCTAAAGACACATTTTTTATAGAAAATGTTGCTTTGCTAAAGACACATTTTTTATAGAAAATGTTGCCTTGTTAAAGACACTTTTTCTATCGAAAATGTTGCCTTGTTAAAGACAATATTTTCTATCGAAAATGTTGCCTTGTTAAAGACAATATTTTCTATCGAAAATGTTGCCTTGTTAAAGACAATATTTTCTATAGAAAATGTTGACTTGTTAAAGACAATATTTTCTATAGAAAATGTTGACTTGTTAAAGACAATATTTTCTATAGAAAATGTTGACTTGTTAAAGACAATATTTTCTATAGAAAATGTTGCCTTGTTAAAGACAATATTTTCTATAGAAAATGTTGCCTTGTTAAAGACAATATTTTCTATAGAAAATGTTGCCTTGTTAAAGACAAGATTTTCTATAGAAAATGTTGCCTTGTTAAAGACAAGATTTTCTATAGAAAATGTTGCCTTGTTAAAGACAAGATATTCTATAGAAAATGTTGCCTTGTTAAAGACAAGATATTCTATAGAAAATGTTGCCTTGTTAAAGACAAGATATTCTATAGAAAATGTTGCCTTGTTAAAGACAAGATTTTCTATAGAAAATGTTGCCTTGTTAAAGACAAGATATTCTATAGAAAATGTTGCCTTGTTAAAGACAAGATATTCTATAGAAAATGTTGCCTTGTTAAAGACAAGATATTCTATAGAAAATGTTGCCTTGTTAAAGACAACAGTTTCTATAGAAAATGTTGCCTTGTTAAAGACAACAGTTTCTATAGAAAATGTTGCCTTGTTAAAGACAACAGTTTCTATAGAAAATGTTGCCTTGTTAAAGACAACAGTTTCTATAGAAAATGTTGCCTTGTTAAAGACAACAGTTTCTATAGAAAATGTTGCCTTGTTAAAGACAACATGTATCCTCAACATTTTCTATAGAAAATATAGAAAATGTTGCTTTGTTAAAGGCAGCTTTTCAATATTTTTTTTTGGTATTTGCGAGTAGTAAGTTATATTACTTTTAAGCGTCTTTGGAAGCTGTTTTGGTAGCCCTACGCATTATCAATTGCTCAATTTATTTCTTAAATTAGTTTTGTAGTCTTAGTTTAGGCATACATTTCAACCTGATTAAATAAAAATAAACTGTTCATTTGTGATTTTATTTAATTTATTCTTTGTTTTGCCTCTCACTGTACATTTTTATTAAACGATAAAATCGATTTCTTTGAAATGCTAGGTAGGGCTGGGTTATTTATGTTTATCTAATTTTCTTTAAAAAAAACACACAATAAAATAAAATTCTTAAAATATCATTAACAATGAAGAGAATGTTTGTCGACGATTGTCATTAATTAAAATTTGATTTTGATTTACTTTAACATTTTTGCAAATGCGTTTATTGTAAATGTTTATCTGAGCTTTAGACATTTTAACAATAAAGGGTTATGAGGGAGGTTTCGTAAGAATTTTATTTATATAAAATTAAATAAAATTAATTTTGTAAAATTCCCCGAAAACCAGTTGAGAAGAAATGAAATACAGATAAAACAAAATTAAGCCCAGCCAATTTGTAAGTCAGTCAGCCACTCAGTCAATCAGTTAGTCATATCAAAATTTAAAAAAAACATTGTTTAAATACTAACGACTGAATTTCAAATAATGTTTTCAAAACAACAACAACAACAGCTAAGTTTAAAACGACATTTAAAATTTTAAAAAGTAAATATTAAAGCAGTTGTATCGGGTATAAATTTCAACTCGACATACAATTCAATTAAACTTTTTTATAATAAATTTGTTTGTTATTTGTTCAATAAAGGACCTTGACAAGTATGTATTTATAAATTTGAGAGCTTTAGCGAATATGATATGTACAAACAAATGTGTTTAATTTATTTAAATTTTTTTTTGTTGTTTTCCATAACAAATTTAAATAAAAAAAATGTAAATATTTATTGACAAGATGATTGAGCAATTTACTTACACGAATTATAAAATACGTAGAATATTTGTTTAATAAATGTTTAAATTCTTAAAAGTAATTAAGATATTTATACAGAGAATATTCACAAGAATATAAGAATATTTTAAAGATTTAAATTTAATTTCCTTATAAATTCACTGAACACAACCATTCTGGATAATTAAGCCATGCCCTCAATTATGTTTACCCTTTTACTGAACATACCTCCACAATACTCGCTCTAATGTCTCTTCATAATGTCTCTTCAATGATACCCATTGTTTATGCAGCAAATTCTTTTAATAAAACTGTGATTTTGTTGGCAAAAATTTGCCAATTCATTTGAAATTATTTCGTGTTAATACCCAAAAACCAGTTCAATTGGTTTGTTTCAATTTTTGAGTCAATAAATTGGGTGAATCGTAATTTTGTGTGTGTCTTTTCTAAGAGCTTAACAAAAAAAAGACCCAAAAACCTTGTATTGAAACAAACAAACAAAAATTAGCATTTCATTTATGACAAAGACTTATTTTTTGGTTCCTTGAAGTGTGTTCAGCATTTGTATGAAGTAGTAGTTATATTAAATTCAATTTTCTGTATGTTTTATTGCTGCTTTATCTTTATAACTCAACTTTGATCTTAATGGAGATTTAAAAACAAATTTATTCATGTTAATGATATATTAAGAACTATTTGGGTGTTAAAAACAAAATAAGTCATTTTTACACTTCAATACATTTTGCAGACATTAACCGTTATTTCAGAATAACAAATATATACATATATATTGTTAAAAACCACATGAGTTGCCTTGTTGTAACTCATGTGGTTTTTAACAAGGCAACATTTTCTATAGAAAATGTGGTCTTTAACAAGGCAACATTTTCTATAGAAGATGTGGTCTTTAACAAGGCAACATTTTCTATAGAAGATGTGGTCTTTAACAAGGCAACATTTTCTATAGAAAATGTGGTCTTTAACAAGGCCATGAGAAAAAATGTCTTTACAAGGCAATATTTTCTATAGAAAATGTGTCTTTACAAGGCAATATTTTCTATAGAAAATGTGTCTTTACAAGGCAATATTTTCTATAGAAAATGTGTCTTTACAAGGCAATATTTTCTATAGAAAATGTGTCTTTACAAGGCAATATTTTCTATAGAAAATGTGTCTTTACAAGGCAATATTTTCTATAGAAAATGTGTCTTTACAAGGCAATATTTTCTATAGAAAATGTGTCTTTACAAGGCAACATTTTCTATAGAAAATGTGTCTTTACTAGGCAACATTTTCTATAGAAAATGTGTCTTTAAAAGGCAACATTTTCTATAGAAAATGTGGTCTTTAACAAGGCAACATTTTCTATAGAAAATGTGGTCTTTAACAAGGCAACATTTTCTATAGAAAATGTGGTCTTTAACAAGGCAACATTTTCTATAGAAAATGTGGTCTTTAACAAGGCAACATTTTCTATAGAAAATGTGGTCTTTAACAAGGCAACATTTTCTATAGAAAATGTGGTCTTTAACAAGGCAACATTTTCTATAGAAAATGTGGTCTTTAACAAGGCAACATTTTCTATAGAAAATGTGGTCTTTAACAAGGCAACATTTTCTATAGAAAATGTGTCTTTACAATATTTTCTATAGAAAATCAGTCTTTAATAGGGCAATATTTTCTATAGAAAATCAGTCTTTAACAAGTCAACATTTTCTATAGAAAATATTGTCTTTAACAAGTCAACATTTTCTATAGAAAATATTGTCTTTAACAAGTCAACATTTTCTATAGGCAACAATTTATACAGAAAATGTTTCATTAACAAGGCAACAATTTCTATAGAAAATGTTTCATTAACAAGGCAACATTTTCTGTAGAAAACGTTTCATTAACAAGGCAACATTTTCTGCAGAAAATGTTTTATTAACAAGGCAACATTTTCTGTAGAAAATGTGTCTTTAACAAGGCAATATTTTCTATAGGAAATCTGTCTTTAACAGGGCAATATTTTCTATAGAAAATCTGTCTTTACAATGCAACATTTTCTTTAGAAAATGTATCATTAACAAGGCAATATTTTCTTTAGAAAATGTGTCATTAACAAGGCAACATTTTCTTTAGAAAATGTGTCTTGAACAGGGCAACATTTTCTTTAGAAAATGTGTCTTGAACAGGGCAACATTTTCTATAGAAAATGTGTCTTGAACAGGGCAACATTTTCTATAGAAAAAGTGTCTTGAACAGGGCAACATTTTCTATAGAAAAAGTGTCTTGAACAGGGCAAAATTTTCTATAGAAAAAGTGTCTTGAACAGGGCAACATTTTCTATAGAAAAAGTGTCTTGAACAGGGCAACATTTTCTTTAGAAAATGTGTCTTGAACAGGGCAACATTTTCTATAGAAAATGTGTCTTGAACAGGGCAACGTTTTCTATAGAAAATGTGTCTTGAACAGGGCAACATTTTCTATCGAAAATGTATCTTTAACAAGGCAACATTTTCTATAGAAAATGTAACTTTAACAAAACAGAAGGTGCTCAAGCTAATGTCTTACAAAAGAGTACATTTTAGCAGCTTATAACTAAGGCATTATTTGACTACTTCTAAGTAATGCATTCAGTAGCAGTAATTGAAAAGTATGTTAAGCAGTAATTTTGAGGCATTATCAAGTTTTTGCTGTTATAAAAATTAACAGAAAATTCTTGAAAATATTTTCTATACCACCAAGATAATAACCTTAAAAGGTCAAAAACTAAACTAACTAAATGTGTCATAAATTTCTTGTTGAAAATTTTGAAAGTATTGATTTTATTGTTCTGTTTTCCCAATGATAAGATTTTGATTTCAACAATCATTGTTTTATTTATCAGTCTGTTGTAGTTTAGCTCAAGTCTTATAAATTTGTTATACATTCTGTTATATTAGCTAGCTAACTAACTGGTATATGAGTAATATTCTAATTTAAAATTGCTTATTAATTTTTTTTACCAATTCTTTTGTTTTAGTTAATAAATTATACTTATAAAACGTTCTAAGGTTGGCAGATATACACGTTTTTATTTAAAAAATTTGGTTTTACAGTGGTTGGTATTGGAATAAAGGCAACGTTTTTATACTCTTCAGAAAGTTTGTCATTCCATTTGAAATATCTAACCCCAAAAAGTAATAAAATTAAAAAAAGGTATTACAAATTTTATTAAAAAATTAAAAAAAAATCGTTTTATCCCTTTTTGGTACTTTTTGGTCCCCATTAAAATGAGTTAAATTGTATTTGAATAAATTCAAGTGTCGTAATAATTCGTATTCTATGTAAATTTATAGAAAACCATTATTGTATGATAAAAAGTACCAAAAATAAATACAATTTTCGAATTTCCAAAAAGCACCAAAAAAAAAGTACTTAAATATGATATTTTTTAATCAGTAAAGAATGCGATTTGAAATTTGTTTCTATTTTTTTTTTGTTTTAAAAAATAGGGTTTACAATCCCAAACGTACCAAAATAAAATTTTTACCCGTTTTCTCCCCTAAAAGTTTCGAATTTCAAAAGAGTACCAAACACCTGTCTGCTAGTTTTTTAAATAGATAAATTTGCATTTTAAATTTTGTTTGTATCTATGTTAGTTTCGAAATTATAAGTTATTTTTGTTTAAAATCCCTTACTATATATTTCAATTTCAAAACAAATCAAGTTCTTTCAACTTATTTGTTTTGTTCTTTTCCTACCTAAACTAATAAAATCATCATAATGAATCATTATTTATATAATTGTTACTTTAATAACTTTTGAAAACAGCAAAATACAAACTATAATTAATTAAATTATCTATTTAAAATCAGTTTCTTCGTAGAAAAACACAAAAAACAACCGGGCATTGTCATTATTGCGAAGTACATTTTTTTATCTTTTCAAAATAGAATACTTAATAAAACAATCTGCTCTTTATCAGGCAATATAATGCTAAATTAAAAATAATATTAACTCAAGTACTAATTTATAAAATGTTCACAATTTGACAAATATTGTTTAACAAAAAAAAAATTCCCTTCTAAATAATTCTATTTCATTGTGACAAAGACAATTATTTTCAATCATAAAATTAATGGAAAAAAATATAAAAAAAAACGTTCGAGTATGAGAATAAATAATTATGGTTATTAAAATAAAAAGTAACACTTTTTCTAAAGTGTTAATTCAATTATAAAAATGTTGTTAAACATTTCATGTTTATTTATAAGATAAATAAATACAATTGTTAAGTGACATATACAAAAGTAGTTTTGAGAATTTTTCTCATACATATTTCAAATATTAGGGATTTTAACTCAACTAACATATTAAGTTATTTAATTAGTTTTTCTTTTTTCTACTGTTATCTATTAGAAAATGGAATAAATGTTGTAATCTTTGGTAAAAAATCATATTTTGAATTTCAAACAGTAGTCGAAATATTAAAATAAAATATATTGAACGTTTCAATACGTTTTTCTAGTTTTTATTAGGTTATAGTATTTTCTATTAGATAATGAAAACATATAAGAGAATTATATTCGGCTGTGTTGAATCTTATATACCTTTCAGCAAAGTATACTTTAAGATAAAGATTGAAAATATTGTGAAATTGAAATTTTTTTAAAATAAATTGTTTTAGATAATTTTTTTGCTGAAAAAATTTTATTAGTTTTAAAAAAATATGGGTGAAAAATTTATTTTTTTGCAGAAAAAATATTTTTCTTGATTGTAGGTTAGAAAATCTTTACACGTCGCACAGTGGTATGAGAATAAAAAAACAGGGAAAAAAATAACTGTAACTTCTTAACCCTTACTCCGATTTGAATGAAATTTCACATGCGCAAAGAGAAAGTGTAGTCGAGTTTAAGTTTTGAATTTGGACCTCATGAGCCTACCAGGAGCGGGACCAGGGGTTCCCAAAGTAGGACACCTCGGGTATGATCAATTTTTAAAATGATCATATTTTAAAAATTACACATATAGAATCTCCTCGTCGAGCACTACATAAAACCTCTAGCTAGCTATCAATTATCTCTTATAGCTTAGGAGATATTCGCATTTGAAAATTTAATTTTCAACATTTTTACCCACCCTACTCGTTTTTTTGGTGACCGCGGTTCCAAATATTCCCCGATTTTATCCATTTGTCTTTTATAGGATTAACAATAGACCTATATATCAAATAAAGAAAGAAGTGTTAAAAACTCATGACTGAGTCCAAAGTTACATACATTTGAATATAAAAAAATTAAAAAAGGCGATTTTTCGCAATTTTTTTTGGGAAAAAAGTACTTTTACTCTTTTTAAGTTATCTAAAAATTTTCTAAGAGGATGCATAATGAATTTGTACTTTTTGAAAAGCTAACTTTACGTCAAATATTTTAAATGAAAAAAAAATTATACTTTTTGATACCTAGGGGACCAGGTCCATTCAAAAAATGCCTATTTTTTTATGTAAAATTCAACTTTAGGGCAAAAATTCTTAAATCGCATACTCGATATCAAAATATAGTAACCTATTTTAGATGGCCCAATATGTTCTTAATAATTTGGTAAAGGGTTCCGATAACCCCGCCCCTGGTATGGATATTATAGCCAAAAACCAAAAAAATACCATTTTTGGAATTTTTCAATACTTTTTTGGGAATTGCGGGATTCCTGATTATAAATTTCATTTTCAATAAAAAAATCTATATAAGTGTAAAATTTCATTAAAAAATATTCATAAACAAAAATTGTATTTCAATTTGAAAAATTTGTATCTATGCAAAAACTCAATAAAAAGCATTTTTTGTCATATTTTTCAAAAAAATGTTCCACGAATTTTTTAATTGTCATTCTTGAAAAGTAGACAAAATCCTCTATCCATTGATATATAACATGTCTACCTTATGTTTTTTACGTGGCAAATTAATTAGGGAAAACTTAACAACTCGCAGATAATTTACTTAACATAGAAATTCATTAAAAAGCATGTTGCCTACATAACACCATTTTTATGAATGTAAATAACAGTGCTAGGTAAATTCTCAGCGAGTTGTTAAGTTTTCCCTAATTTATTTGACATATTTAGCTTTTATTTTGCAACACTTGTACAATATAAATTTATTTAAAGTATTGGCCATTGTTAGCTTTGACCTTGCTCCATATTTCTGGGCTAAAATAACTACTCATCTTTTGATGCCAAAAACGAATCAAGCCAATATCGGATACTCTGTTCCAAAGTGGAGCGTTTTGCAGAGAGAGAGAGTTCTGCATCGATCGAAAGAAATAGTAGTCGAACGGGGCAGGGTCTGGACTCTAAAGCGGTGAGGCGAGGCAAAACTTCCCAACCACTTCATTCTCTTGGCTTCAATTCGCATGGTACCCAATTTCCCTGCCGTTCGCAAACTTTTTGAAACTGATCCAATGATTTTGAAAGCTCTTGTTGAGTTCTACAACAATCGTCATGGAGTAATGCCTACAATTCATGGCCTTCAAACTTTTTTGGTTCGCCTGGGCGTTCATTGTCTTCCATGTCAAAATCAACACTTCTGAACCGAACAAACCATCTGTCGCACTTTGAAACTGATGACTCAAATTCACCATAAGCTTTGGTGAGTAATCGGTGTGCTTTAGCCTCAAATTAAAGCAAAACTTCCCGCATATGATGCTTTGTTGTCGCAAAATTCGACATTTCTGAAGCTTAAAAAACTTCGTTTTATATATATTGTCATTCCGTTTGTAATTTCCACAATATAATTTTCCGACCCTATAAAGTATATATATTCTGGATCTTTATAGATAGCGGAGTCGATTAAGCCATGTCCGTCTGTCTGTCTGTTGAAATCAATTTTCTGAAGACCCCAGATATCTTCGGGATCCAAATCTTCAATAATTTTGTCAGACATGCTTTCGAGAAGTTTCCTTCGAGAAGTTTCCTATTTAAAATCAGCAAAATCGGTCCACTAGGACAACCTCGATTTTTGAAATATTTTTGACATATATCTGGATTACTAAGTCATTAATATAGACAATATGGATATCTAATGATAGATATTCAAAGACCATAGTACGTTGGACCAACAATGGGTCAAAATCGAAAAAAAATATTTTTTCACCAAAAAAAATAAATTTTAAAAACCCAAATTTTAATAAAAAAATTAAAAAAAAAATTTCAAATTTAAAAAAAAAAAAAATTAAATTTAAAAAAAAATTAAAAAAAACTTTGTAAAAAAAAAATAAATTTTGTTTACTTTTTTTTATTTTTTATAATGTGAAAATAATGTGAACTAAAATTTTTTAAAAATTAATTTTGTTTACTTAAAAATATTTCAAATTAGTATTTTGAAGTATAATTTGGTGAAGGGTATATAAGATTCGGCACAGCTCTCTTACTTGTTTACACTATAATGTTCAATAACTAAGTGAGAATAAATGAGAGATATGTACCCTTCAAAATGACATATAAGTTATTATAAACAAATACCGCGTTCAAAAGATATGCCATCTATGGTAAATCCCAATAAATTAATATGGGCCGAATAATAATAACTTCATTAATTCCCTTAGTTTCGCTAATGTTGTTTCCGAATTAAAACATTCTACTTCTTTTCTTGCTTCTTTGAAAGTTGATTTTTTACTGGGACATTTTGTCTAATTTTTAATAAATTAAGTTACTATTTTGCCTATTTTTCTTTAACTTAAAACTGTTTATCAATTCTTAAATGATGATATTAATGATGAAGATATTTTCCTTCCCCCTTCGAACTAAAATTTCTACTTCTTTTCTGCATCTTTAGAAGTTCTTTTATTACTGTGGAATTCATAAAGTGTTTGCTCCGCTTTCCAGACCTTTTAAATTTAATTAAAGTACTAAATTTAATTTAACTTTTAACCAAATTCTAGCTGAATTAGCAAATATATTAATAAATTCTACATGAGTTTTAACAATTTTTGCAAAATTTTCATTTCCGCTAAAACTTTTTTTGTAAAGTAAATCATTCTTTTTATATAGTTTTATTGTAATTTGTTTTATTTTTAGCTAATTGCAAAATTTATTGTGGTTTTATACTTCCTTTCACAACAAAACAAAATAATTTTAACAATAATATAATAAAACTAAATAAATTTAGATAAAAAAAATGCTTAAACGTTTATTGCATAGAGAAATGCTCTTAGAACGGAAACTAGGAAAAAAACACAAACAAAAAAATGATTCAAAAAATCACACAGTATTGTTTTCACTCAGTTTTTATTGCTAATCAATCTCACCACTTCGGTTTTTGACAACTGAGTTAGGTCTTTGACAGGAGAGTTGCCGATCTATGTGTATTAATCTATGGTTTATTGTATCTGTATTTAAACACATTTCAATTATTTAAAGTTTTTTATGATGATTTCTAAATATACAACAACAAATAATACAAATTAATGACGTCAATTAAATAAGATATAACACGAATTTTAATGGACCTACTTTGTAAAGAACACATTTAGGGAAAATGTTGTTATAAGGTTTTCAGCGATACCTAATTCATTTAATGTATCATAATATATATTTCTGTCAGAATGAAAACGTTAACCTTTATTTGGAAGCTTTTCTTAGCTTTCAAGCTATAAAGCTTTATACTGTCCCATTCCTGGAATATGTTCTGATTATCTGTTACCCATACTACATTTAACTTATAATACCCTAGAATTGTGTTGTATTACAAATAGTCAACAATCAACAACTACAATTTAACAAAATGCTACAAAAATTCAAATAAAATCATTATAAATTAGCAAATGTACTCACTTGCCTACTAGTAGTATGTGAAAAATATAAAAAAAATAAAATTACTACTTCAAAATTCATATACTTGAGAAGGTCGTTCATTGCTTATAGTTTTCGCACTGTGTACGAGTTTAAAATAAAAACGATTTTTAAACTTTTTGCTTTGATAAAAAAATTTGAGTTGTTTTTTTTTTTTGCCAGATTGCAATTTGTTTACTTTTTCGATAAGTTTGTTGACTTTTTTTGTTATTTTTAAATAGTTTTGTTTTTCATTTTGTTAAGATTTTTATCTAATTGTTGTTAATTATTTTATATACTCATATGATATTCATTTCCCTGCTATTTACATACACTTATGTGTGAACTTTTATTATATAAATGGGAATTATTTGAATAGCCAGTTGGAAGTTAGAGGAAAAAAAGAGAAAAGTTTAAAAAAGATTTCTATTCCAAAATAGTTATATAATCAATATGAATCGTTTAGTTAAATTTTTATAGAACCATAGATAAATACATTTAGACTGGAAACTCTCCTATCAAAGACCTAACTCAGTTGTCAGAAACCTAAGTGGTGAAAATCTATTAGTACATAAAGATATATGTGATTATTTTGAGCATTTTTTTTATTGGGATTTATTCTAGTTTCCTTTCTATGTTTCTCTATGCATGAAACACTCTTTATACCTCTTTATATCCCTACTGATTTCTCCACTTGAGAAAAATCCTAATGCATTTTAGCAAATGTCAAAATAAAAGGGTGCAGTGTTGTCTTGATGATGACTTCACCAATCGCCAAGAATAATCTTCATACTTTTGGTGAAATGTCAGTAACAACAAGTAAAAGAACTATATTCGGCTGTGCCGATTCTTATATACCCTTCACCAAATTATACTTTTTTTAGTTAAAGAAAATTTAAAAAAATTAAAAAAAAATCAAAATTGTTTTTGAAAATTTAAAAAAAAATTATTTTTTTTTTAAATTTGTTAGTGAATGAAATTTATGAGAAAAAAATTTTTTTGGTAAAAAAAATCGTGTTCAAACATATTTTTCCCGATTTTGACCCATTGTAGGTCCAAATTTCTATAGCCTTATATACATTGTTGCAATGGACTTTGAAATATCTATCATTTGATATCCATATTGTCTTTATTAATGACTTAGTAATTCAGATATAGATCATAGGCCAAAAATCAAGGTTGTCCCGGTTTTTTTCCTTATATCTCAGCCATTTATGGGCCGATTTTCTCGAAACCGAGCCGGAAGAATTCCCGATATATTGATGTATGAATCATGTTTGTAAGGCTACAGAAAGTTGATTTCAACATACAGACGGACAGACGGACATGGCTATATCGACTTCGCTATCTATAACGATCCAGAATATACACATATATTTTGTGGGGTCGCAAATGAACAAACAATAAACTCAATGAAATGTAGAAATTACAAATGGAATGACAAATTTATATATACCCTTGCCACTCATGGTGAAGGGTATAAAAAGTAGCAGCATGTTTGGTTGGGTTGTTGGTTGTTGTCTGAACTAAAACCAACACGTTTAGATTTATTGGTCTATTGTGATACCATGGAATGCTTCTCAGACAAAGTCACCACAATCGAAATATCCGATCTCGTTGTAAAGCTTATAATACAGTTCAATTTCGGAAAGATCAGATAGTTCTTCGAAAGTAGTCGACCACATAAAGATCATTCGTTTCCTTGGCAAAGAGGGTTGGTTGTATAAGTTTACAACATTCTCCCCCTCTTTGCCACAGTCGAATGAATCGAGCTCATAATATGGTTTAATTTCGGAAGTGTCTGATAGTTCGTCGAAGGCAGCCAACTATATGAAGATTATTCGTTACATCGGCAACGAGGATCGGTTGCATAAGAAGTTCAAAACATTCTTCCCTCGTTCTTTTGTGAGCTTCTTTGTTGTATTTCACAACCAGTCTTTGCCCAACGTTGCCCATTAAGATTACCGTTCAATTCCGAAAAGATCAGAAGTCAGCCGATCCCATGAAGATCATTCAACAAAGAGTGTCAATTTCATATGAATATTACAACTTGATCCTCCTTGTTCCTTTATGAGCCTCTGCCCAATGAGATCGTGTCCTGTTATCACAGACATACTAGTCATCAAGAGTACTAGCTTTATTCCATTGTAGCCACAATTGCCTGACAGAAACCATTTCAAGTGACCCATATTCGCCAATTCTTGAATAAAGCTCCGCAGTCTATATAAGTTTAATAAATTATTCCAAATCCAGTGGAACCCTCATCCCCTTTAAGGGGATGGCTACCCTTAAGAGATTAACAGCAGTCAATTGATGGTTTCGTTCTTAGATAGGTGGATTCAGGAGCTATTGAGATGACATTTGATCCTAGACAGTCCTCAACTTCTATAATCGTTAGAATCCCTTCCTTACAAACACTGTTGTAGGTTTGGATCTTTGCCAAATGGTATTTTTAGTACTATTGGCATTAACTTATACACGAAAGGTTCGAAGTTGCTTGATTGCGTAGAATAGCCATAAAAAAGTTAAAGCCCCATTTTGCCATGAATCTCTGGATGATATCAGAGACGTGTAGAGATATACAGAGAAGATATCATACAGCATCAATGCTGAACCTTCAGTAGTACTCAGAATCTTACATTTACACTGCATTGCTAAGCTCAACGTATAATTCAGGTCTGTATCAGCGTTAAAACTGTCACAATAAACATTCGCGGCAGTTTGTGTTCAAAGGTTCGAAGGACCATCAACAAATTTTAACTTTGTTAAGAGATTAACAAAGATGGTTCAACAACAGCGCACAACATAGCACAAATATTTACCGGGGGTCATTCTGTTTTTTTAATAATAAACAATCCACCTCGTTTGGCGCCAAGCCCGGCTTCCTCCAAACACTTCCTAGGAAGTGTTGCGAATTACGCTGAGGAAGTGTTCGGGGACCTTCAATCGATAAGGACGTCATCGAAGTCGATTAGATTGTCATGAAGATGGATCAAATCGACTTCAATGCAGCCTGACCGGACTTTGACAGTGTTAGAGCGTAACTTTTTTTAGTTACCTGAATCTCAGCTTGACAACTCAAAGCTGTGGTCGGCATTAAGTGAACATAACATAATTTCCCTCTTGTAACTGACGTATTTGATTTATAGTTTAAATGGCTTCTGACTTAATTGCTTCCAAGTAGAAGGTTTAAGCTTTGAATAGTTTCCTCACCCTCTTTAAAGTATGCATAGACTCATAAAAGAAATGAAATTTATTTCACTTCCAAAACTTTATAAATCTTTTAATTTATGCTAAAATTTTTGTAAGACATCGTAGTCTGTTGCAAAAACAAATCCAAAACAAAAAATCTCGGACATGTCCGTTTATGTGACTACAAGTCTTTATGATTATGAACAGATCTTCAAGAATTTATGGTGTAAAAATTGTTTATAAATTATGATTTAAAAGTGTTAAGAATGAAATGAATTGAAACTGAAATGAGAAGAAAAGAGAAATATATAAATAAATAACGAATAAACATGTAGAAGACTGAAAAATTTCAAACTAAACATGGAAAAGAATAAATGTCTTTGGGTTTTATTGTTTATTTAAGGTGTGTCTGTGGCATGTACTCACTGTCTGTCCCTCCGTCCGTCCGTCTGTCTTTATACTTTAGATGGTGTTGAAGATTATTTATATATACACTCGGTTATAAATATTTGTAGCTTTGTTTGTTTATTTACTGGTGTATTTGTTTAAATATACTTTATTTTTTTTTTGCTAAATTTAACAACAACAAAAAAGTCAACAGATCAAACAACAAATGCCAAAAACAAACATCATGACGAAGAAGAACATTAAGATTTGTACGCATGCAAATTAATTCAATGTAAATATTTGTGTGTAGCTTTAAGCTTCTGCAAAAGCTTATAAGTATAAATAAGTGAGTGTACGTACGTATGTTGGGATGTATTTCTGTTAAAGAGATTGTAGATTGTATTTGTCGAGTTTTTTTTACCTGGTTGACGCCATTCGTTTTTTTGTTTTTGTTTGTTTGCATGAAAAGATAAGAAATTCTTTTATTTTTAACCAAAAATACATGACATTCTTTAGGTATTTACACAGAAATTGATATTTTGGTTTTACCAAGAAGTATTTTGCACTTCCTTAAAGCAAAATTATTGCACAAATATGCACGGCAGAAAAGTGTGTCAGGGACATACAGATATTAAATAAAACTTATTTACATTACAAGAGTTTTTATATAAATTTTTTTTTATAAAAGTTATTGCAACATTGCTGAGGTGTCACAAAACAGACGTTACAGCAAAAGCTTTCATCCCAGCAGTTAAGCAAGTAGTCCATGTATCACTTATAGACAGTAACTGTCACTAATGTATGATCACTTGGCTGACTCCAATTTATATGTGCATTGATAATTCAAATATATACTTTATTCATCCCAGGTAATCTAGCATGAAGCCAATTGTCACTTAAGTGTCTCTAAGTAGTCTAGAGTGTAGTCTGTTTAGATGTTTATTTGTACTGCACTTCTTGGTGACTTATTCATAGAAACTGGTTTTATACAAATTGTGTTGATATAATTCTCTTAAAGTTTTTTTTTTAAGTGTACTAACCAAGCGTGAAGTCAATTGTCACTTAAGTGTCTCTATGTAATCTATAGTGTAGTCAATTAATGTAATAGTTTTTTTTACCCACCAGAAGTAATTGTCGGAATAAGGTTTTTTACAAGCAATCGGTTATTGGACTGTCTATGAGGTATCTTTTTAACTGACTATTTGAGATCAAAGCATTGTGTTGAAACTAGAAAAATAGGTTATGGGAGCGAGGATATATGGAGTAGTGTTTGTTGACATTTTATTTGAATTTCCCTATATTGAAAGTGACAGAAAAGACATCAGAGGGAAGCTTATTTCACATACGAATAGTACGGCTAAAGAACGATTTTTCCCTGTAATGTGTTGTGCGATCCACTGTACAGTCGACAACGAATTGATGAGCTCTTGCTCGGGAACAGGTTCTATAATTTCAGCAGAGCACATACCATTGTAGTATTGGTAGAATAGTGAAACACAACCCACTTTGCGACGATGTTCCAGTGAGTCAGTAGAGCTGGATACCCTACTGTCACCGATAAGCACCTTCGCCCTCTCCTGTACTCGGTCGAGTAACTCCAAAATAGACTTCGAATTGTATTCCATTTTAGGTCGGATATACATAAGTGGTGTAAATAGTAAGGAGATCAGATGCAGTGAAGTATTTCTTACAACGTTTTAGAAAACCAAGGCTCTTGAATGCTTCTTTCGACACTCGAAAAATGTGTTTTGTCCAGCGGACATCACACTAAATACTCAAGCCTAGAACATCAAGAGCTTGTGATTCCGTAATATTTACACCACCCATAAAAACAGATCTGTTGTGTATTTGTGTTTTAACATACAACATTGAGTCTTGCGTGCATTGAAATCGACTCTATTCGCACAACACCATTCAGAGATTGTCACAAGATCTTGGTTAAGCGTATCATTCATTGTTTGGCTCATTGCCCCAATCTCCGGCAGGCATGGTCTATAATTGAATGCATATGAATGGCAAATGTTGCTGTCATCTGCAAAAGAGTAGATAGGGTTGGAAGTTTGACGTAGAAGGTCGTTTATAAAGATACGAAATAGAGTAGGAGAAAGGACGGAGCCTTGCCGTACCCCTGAATTGATCTTGAACTCGTTAGATGAAATTCCATCTATAACAACTCGTACAGTGCGATCTCTGAGAAAGTGCGATATAAATCGGGAGATGTTATTACCGATACCAAAAGCAATAAGTTTTGCTAAAAGCGCACCATACCATAATCTATCAAACGCTTTAGAAATATGTAGAGCCACCACTTTACTTTCGCCAAAAATGTGTATGGAACGACACCATTTTTCCGATAGGAAGGCTAGCAAGTCTTCCGTAGAGCGTCCTCTACGATTCTTACCGACTAAATCACCTCCATTGTCATCCTAAACCCCCTTAGACTATGTATCTCTTAGTTGGGACTGTCATCCTGTTCCACCCTAAGCTTCTCATGGATACATTTTATCATTTTGCCTACTGCTTCCTAATTTTCTCTATTATTTAGCACGTTCTCAACAATATTTTGAGTATTCAATTGTCTTCCAAACACTTGTTCTGCCATTTTCCGATACTGTACAAAGCGTGGACAGTAGAATATAACATGCTCTGGATCTACTGCTTGGTTTGGGCAGCACGGTCATTCTGGGGAATCATTAAGTCCAACTTGGTACAGGTAGCTTCTGTATCTTCCATGTCCAAATACTTAGAAACTGCGTTGGCCTTCTGTTCAGCCATAGATCTATAATATCCAAGATCTGGCGAAGTAAATTACTACCTAACGCAGTTTCTATCTGGACATGGAGGATACAGAAGCTACCTGTACAGATTTGGACTTGATGATTTCCCAGAATGTCCGCGCTGCCCGAACCAAGCAAAAGACCCAGAGCATGTTCTGATGCATTTGAAAGTCCACCATCCTTTGAGACTTTCTTCCCATCTATTATGCCATAATCCTGTAGATAGTTGTCTCTCGTGCTCTGCACCTATCCTGGATTCGTATAAACGTTTAGATTCCTCTGCCAAAATTTCTATAGGGATCATTCCAGATATGGAGTAGACTGCATCTTCAGAAGTCGTTCGGAAGGAGCAGCATACCCATAGAGTTGATAGTTTATATACTGATAACAATGTTCATGCTGTGTATTTTACTTGTAGGGCTCGTGACCATATGCGAGCGGCGTAAAGGATCACAGAGCTGACCACTGTGTATAAAAATTTCCGTATGTATTGCTTTGGTCCACCTACATTCGGCATCATTCTTTCCAGAGATTTCACCTGATACTTTCCTAATACTACATTCATGTATTTTCCTTTTCGTCGACTAGTAGGTAAAACTACTTCTGTTTTATGTTCTGCCAGCTCTAATCTATCGCATTTCATCCAATTTCTACTACTTCCTTAGAGATCAGTTCCACTTCATTTAAGTGTCTTGCTGAAATGGTTACTGCAATATCATCTGCTAAGCCTTCTTCTT
The DNA here is from genome assembly GCF_958450345.1 of Calliphora vicina. Lineage (NCBI taxonomy): Eukaryota > Metazoa > Arthropoda > Insecta > Diptera > Calliphoridae > Calliphora > Calliphora vicina. The sequence continues at coordinate 77,757,321 of NC_088784.1, forward strand.
CAGGAATATTAAGCATAAGGACATCGTTGTACATAATGTTCCACAGTAGAGGACCACGCACCGAACCTTCTGGAACGCCTGCGGTAATGTTGTACGCTTTGATTCCTTCGTCAGTGTGTTAGCATAGCTTTTTATTCGTGAAATAACTTCTTATAATCCGTGTTAGGTAGTATGGTATACTGAGTCTACATAATGTTTACAATATTCTTCACCAATTTCTTTAAATCAAGAATTAATATTGCACCTTTACCTTCTATTGCTGTTCGAGCTGTTGCCATTCTGAATCCATGTTGTCGGGTTGACTAACATTCTTTTGTCTTTACAATTGAAAGCAGTCGGGTGCCCCGATAGACTAGACGATAGTTAGCTGGACTATAAATCTGGGGGTTGCGGGTTCGATTCCTGCCAGAGACTCTGGGTGTATCTGCAGACAAGCAAAACGCTTCGCAGTTTGTTTTTTCCCATTCGTGTCGAGAAGACATGGGCATTTATTAGGCTTTCCAAAGCTGAGAAACTTAAATCAATAAGGATCAGTCACACAAATAGTAACGACTTAAATTTAAAGTTATAAAAGGAAACTATCAGCCCAATTATGAATAAAAAATTCCGCGGGAGTTTGTTCCCCGGGAGTTTTTTCACATTGAATTTGAATAGGAAAAATGAGAAAAGTGAAAAAACTCCCGCGGAATTTTTATTCATAATTGGGCTGTATAGAATTTCCATCTGCGATTATTCCTGTCAATTGGAACTACAATGTTGCAAAATGGACAAAAACCACTTTATTATACTGGCCGGCACCGTGTTTTAATTTGAAATAATCCTGTATTGTTATTTGAGATTGTGAAATGATATTCCTATCAGTAGTTTAAACTTTCGTTATTCATTTACATCTTTAAAATACTGTCAAATTTCCATATAATATTCGTTTACCATTTAAGTTCTTTCTTGTTTAATTTTAACAAAAATCAATTGTGTAAATTATTGCCGGAGGCTGGCTGTCTTCTGCAAAATATTTCTTTCATTCTGGTAATTGTATATTTTTGTTTAACTTAAGTCCAGATGTTTGATTTTATTCACACTCAATACATTTTATTGAGGAAGACTTTTTCTGTTTAAAAATTAAGAAAAAAAAACAAGAACGAAAAACAAACCCTTTGCTGTTCTGTTAATTGTATGAAAAGTTCAATAACTTTATGTATTAAAGAAATTATGTGGTGTTAAATTCAGGCAAAAAATTTAAAAAAATAATACCAGGAAATACAAATTATTTAAAACCTATATTTAAAACCAGTATCGTTGAGGCATCAAGGGGGGTTTGATAAGCACAACATATTGAAACATATACAAATTTGAAACTACTACTGCGATCATATTGAAGAGAAGGAGTTAAGCTTTCAGAAATATGAAACTTAGCTTGACTAGTTGAATATATTGGTTGTGATTGTGTAATAGACTGAAATAATATAGTAGTTATTTGCTTAAAATTATCAACAACAATGAGGTGGTTAGTTTATTAACCACCGTGGAAGTTGGCATTCAAAATAATTACAATAAACACTCCATGCTTTTTTTATTGAATGCGTGAAAGTCTCTGACTTCAAAAATTTTAATTATTTAGCAAAATGCCAATAGATGCCAATTAACTATGTTTTAAAGACAATCGAGGAGGTGGTTAGTAAAGTGACCACTAAACCCCAAAGAGTTAACAAAGCATTTTTTTCATAAATTTTTCAAATATTTAGTTTCTATTTTAATTTGTATTATAATTCTTTAATGATTATTTGATTAATTCACACAATTTTAATTATATCTGTGTATCTTTCTGTCTATCTATTTTCAGGTATGTCTGAAGCTTGACAACAAAAGTAACCGTAAAAAAACCAGGTATTGATTGCAACAAACAATGTCTAAAAATTGTAAACAACATAAATCATGTTAAATAAAATATTGGCAATGTTGATGTTGTTGCTTGCTGCTGTTGATGGTATTTTGTGCAACATCAATAACCTGCAACATTTGTCAGAAAAAGAAAAAAAAAGACTTAGAAGAAACAAAACTAGAAAAGGAGACAAGTTAAATATAAATGAAATCTATATGAAAAACATTTGAACATAAGTACAACAACATACAACAGAGTTAGACAAGACAGCAAGTGTGAGATGCCATGTTAACGATATTATGCTGAAATATTGTTTAAATAACTATAGACACTTAGAAACTGGTGTAGATTTATTAGAAATGGAAAAATTTGACTTGATAAATACTTTACTAGAGAAAAGCTTCATAATTTAGTTGCCACAACCAATTTTTTCAATTGTGATTACAAAAATATTGTTCCAGTAAGAAGCTGTTTTTTTTAATTTTTGGGTTGTGACACATTTTGTCTTGCTAAATTCAGCAGTAGAGAAAAAAACTTCTAATTTAGTTCCAACAACCAAATTGGTTCGGTTGTGATTACAAAAATGTTGTTCAAAATGCAAATAGCTTTGTTGTTAATAACTTTGTCTTGCTAAATTCGGATGTTGAGAAAAAACTTCGAATTTAGTTTCAACAACCAATTTGTTCGGTTGTGATTACAAAAATTTTGTTAAAGTAACAAAAAATTTTTTTTATTTCTCATTTTTCACAAACTAATTTATATTGCAGAGAAAACAATATCCTACTAGTACCAAGAAAGCATTATTACAGATGTGGTGAACAAATTTAGTTGCAACAAACAATTTTTTCAGTTGTGAATGCAAAAATATTGTTCCAGTATCAAGCATTTTTGTTGGTTTTGGGTTGGTTTTCACAAACTGATTTATATTGCAGAGAAATCAGCTTTATTAACACAAACTTGTTCGTGCTATATTCAACAGTATAAAAAAACTTCGAATTTAGTTCCAACAACCATTTTGTACGGTTGTGATTACAAAAATGTTGCTCACATAAAAAACACTTTTTTATTTGGCTTTTCACAAACTAATTTATATTGCAGAGAAAACACCATCCTAATTAGTTCCTAGAAAAGATTACTTCAGTTAAGGTAACCAAATTTTAGTTGAGCTAAACAAATTATTTGGTGTTTTGCCTTATTCTAGTTTGCTGAAACTGAATTTTTTGAAAATTATATTTTAACAATTGACGATTTCATTCTTTCACTTCACTTTAGTTTTAGTGTTTAGTACCTGTGATAACCATCAATACTTTTTCAACATCAAAATGTATATTTATTCGCGTTTAAAATTGCATTTTTTTCAGTTTTGGCTACACTTACTCGCTTATATTTTGAGGCAACAGGTTTAAATGTGCAAAGAAACGGGATTTCTTGGTTTTGTTTTTCTCTTAAGATTTTCGCAACTTGGCTTGCAACATATCAACTATATATTGTATATTTAGCCACACACCCATTACACATTTTACGTTTAAGCCAACAAACTAACCAGGCAATCAGCCAACCAGCCAGCATGTGTTTTGTAAAAGTACTTGTACGTGTAACTGAGTACTTGTAAAGAGTATGTGAGTATCTGAGAAATATGTTGCAAGTCCGTATGATTTACAAAATACTACACAGTATGAATACATACGCTAAGCAATAATGGGCAACTTTTCACTGTCAATCTTGAAGCTACGACAGGCTTAGATGGTTTTTTTTTCAAAAGTAAATAGAATCTATAACAAGTATGTTTAACAATCGATTCAGATCGTTAAGAAATACAGACGTAGCTCGCTATAATGGATGATGGAATGACAGGCCCGAAATAATCCAAATACCTTAACGGCAAGGGCTTGGTAGCGAATTCATTGTATTTTCAACAATATACATTTGGGACCCTAAGAATTGTGTATGTTCTGGATCCTTATAATCCAAATCAACTTTCCAAAGGCCTCAGCTAGATGACTAACTCAAGTATTATATTCAGGAATGTTGGTATTGAAAATCAGCAAAATCGTTTCTTAAATGCCTTAGTTATGATAAAAAAAACCACCACTATCTCTATTTCTGGAAATATTTGGGATACATATCTTTGTATAGACAATAGGCATAATCTTTTAACATGAAAGGGGTAAGGTATATAAGGGTGAGAAAACCGTTTTTAATATCCATCCAATTGACTTTATTAATAAGATAATTTTTGTGGCACTAATGTATCCTGGATTCAGACAGCTGATTACATTACAAAAGTGAAAAATAAATCTCAAAATACTGGTCATCTACAATCTTTCCTTTGAATTATAAGTTGTAAAATATACATATATGGCCTCTTTTGAGGCCAAGAACGAACCAAGCCAATGTCGGATACTCTGTTTCAAAGTGAAGCTTATCCCAGGGAGAGCGTTCTGCATTGATCGAAACAAATAGTAATCGGACGGGGCCACGGTCTGGACTATGAGGCAAAACTTGCCAACCACTTCATTCTAAATACTTTTGAAAAGGTATTGCAGCATGCGGCCGATTGTTGTCATGATGGAATATTACGGTTTCACTTCAAACGAATCAGTTGCTTGATGTTATGGTCAGATTTCAGCAGCTCATAATAGATAGGACCCTTTTGCTCCCATCAATTACAGAGCATTGCCTTAGCGCCATGGATATTTGGCTTTGGTGTCGATTCGGCAGGTTGGCCGGACTTTACGTACGATCTCTTTTGAAACACTTGTACAATGTAAATTTATTCAAAGTATTGGACATTGTTAGCTATGACCTTTTCCCATCTTTCTTTCTGGCTACATATGAATTCCGGGCCAAAATACCTGCTCCTCTTTTGAGGCCAAGAACGAATCAAGCTTATATCGAATACTCTGTTCCAAAGTGAAGCGTATGCCAGAGAGAGCGTTCTGCATCGATCGAAACAAATAGCAATCTGACGGGGCATGGTCTGGACTATAAGGCGGGTGAGGCAAAACTTCTTAACCACTTCTTTCTCTGAATATGTTGCATTCGGTACTTTTTCACTGTGATGGTCTGGCCAGATTTCAGCAGCTCATAATAGAGTGGACCCTTTCTTTCCCACCAACTACAGAACATTACCTTATCGCCATGGATATTTAGCTTTGGTGTCGATTCGGCTGGTTGTCGGGCTTCACATACGATCTCTTACGCTTCCGGTTATCGTAATGGATCCATTTTTCATCGCAAGTAATGATTCAGCCCAAAAATCATTATCTTTTATAACGTATAAAAGAAAATGATTTTTGAAGAGATCGTATGTGAAACCCGACAACCAGCAATATTTCGGACATGCAAAATCATTTTTCAAGGTCTCTCGGCTTCAATTCATATGGTAGACAATTTCCCTGCTTTTGGATGAATCTTGCGGCTTGCAAACGTTTTGAAATTGCTGATTGAGTAATTCCCAATGATTACACAAGCTCTTGTTGAGATTTACAGCAATCTTCATGGAGTAATGCCTCCATTTCTTGGTCTTCAAACTTTTTCGGCTGACCTTTGTTTTCCGTGTCAAAAATTAGCACTCCTGAAACCAACACAAACATTATAATCAATGAAACACATTCACCATAAGCATTGGTGAGCAATTGGTGTCCTTCAGCGGCACTTTTTTCAAATTAATAAAGTAAAGCAAAAATTGTTATAAAATCGAGGTAGTCATGGTTGCTTATATCTCGATTTTAAATAGCAATATAAGTTGGACTATAACGGATATATTGATGTATGAATCATGTATTAATGTTATGTGTTGTCTCCGGAATGTTGATTTCAACAGACAGATTGATAAACGCATCGAATCTATATCGAATCCGCTATCTATAACGATCCAGAACAGGCACGGATCCATGATCCATTTTTCTTTTTTTATAAGTTTGTCATTCCGTTACTAATTTCTACATTTTTCATTTGCGACCCCACAAAGTATATATATTCTGGATCGTTATAGATAGCGAAGTCGATATAGCCATGTCCGTCTGTCCGTCTGTATGTTGCAATAAACTTTCCGTAGCCCCCAAATAACGTAAATACATGATTCACACATCAATATGTCGGAAATTCTTCCGGCTCTGTTGCTATTTAAAATCGACAAAATCGGCCCATAAATGGCTGAGATATATGGAAAAAAATTAGAACAACCTCGATTTTTGCCCTATTTTTTATCTATATCTGGATTACTAAGTCATTAATATAGACAATATGGATATCTAATGATAGATATTTCAAAGTCCATTGCAACGATGTGTATAGTTGGTAAGTTGGACCTACAATGGGTCAAAATCGGGAAAATATTTTTTAACCCGAATTTTTTTTTCATCAAAAAATGTTGTTGTCATAAATTATTTTCCAAAAATTTTTTTTTTTAAAAATTAGAAAAAAAATTTTAATTTTTTTTTTAAAAAAAGAATTTAAACAATTAAAAAAAAATAAATTTATTTTGTTTAAATAAAAACATTAAAAAAATATATTTTGAAGTATAATTTGGTGAAGGTATATAAGATTCGGCACAGCCGAATATAGCTAATTTTTTCACTCCCCTGTATCGGCACCTGATCCTGAATGTAAAACACTCATATTGAAGGGTTTTGCAAATATTTACTGAAAGAATGAACTTCCTTTCCACTGATATACAATAGTAAATCAAAGACATATCAATGCAAAATTGATATTAAAGGTTTTTTCCTATTTTAAAGGTTTTTTTAATTTTGTCCCGACTTTATGCACACTAGTTCCAAACAAAATTAGGTGAAAGGTTCCCCCTCTCTCTCTCTGTCTTTAATTATAACTTATTCCCAACATTATTTTCAACGAATTATTTAATTGAATAAACATAATAAACAACTACAATAACAAAAAGACAATAAAAACAATTGCTGTAAAAACAAATAACCCCTGCAATGTGAAGTGATTATCTTAATATCCATTACTTTTTCAGATTGTAGCAACGATTTTTTACACGACTCAACGTATGAGGAGAATGTCTATCTATCTGTCTATAAATGACCAGATAGATAACTAGTATGTTTGTATTGAATATTGTTAAGCAATAGTTTTGTATCTAGCAGCAGCATCAATATTTTTTCCACCATTTACCTGTAATCTTAAGTAATCGAAGAAACCGAAAAAACCCAACTTCACATACTATTTGCTCACTTCATGCTGCAGTAGTATGGGGAGCCTTTGCCAAAGGCCAAAAAAAATATCAATAGATTAAAAATACAATTGATGAGGAGTGAAACCACAAAAACAAAAAACATGAAATTGAGAATAACTACGAATATGAAGAAATTAGAAAAAAATAAAAAATAATGATGAAAATATATTTAACAATAAACTAAATGATTTGATGATTCATTCAGGCTGACAGACGGACGGACAAACATGAATGAACTCTTTCAGCTAAACAAAGAAACTAATAATAATCATAAATACAATAAATAAATACATGAAACAAAAAATTTAAGCAACACGAAATGTCTGAAAGTTGAAAAAGCAAAA